>NC_140935.1:141667009-142267009 GCF_014529385.1 Adiantum capillus-veneris | reverse complement strand
AAGTACGACTAGAAAAAGGTGCATCCAATTTACTGTCACGCAATGTATGCACCAACCTTTTGGCATACGTTTAGCGTGCTCATTTTCAGCCCTTTCCTCATCAAGTACATCATGTACATCTGCATCAATAATAGGCTGATCTATAACATTTTCTGAAACCCCCATAGGCTGTACATTTGCCTCATTGGAATTTACATTCGTATTTACACCACTGAAAAGAGGCAACAAAGTGTCATAAATCTCTTGTGAGCTTACATTACTGTCTCTAGTATATGACAGCAAGGGTTGAACAGAATCTTCCACAAAGACCACATCCCGTGAAACCAGAATACACTTTGTTTGCAGATGATACAACATGTAACCTTTGCTTTTAGCACTATAACCAACAAAAATACATTTGACAGCCTTATCATCCAATTTTCTGCGCTGTGTTTGTGGAACCAAAGCATATGACAAACAACCAAAAATAAGCGTGTGCTCAATAGAAGGCTTTCTATCATGCCACGCTTGATATGGAGTAATAGATTGCAAAGATTTTGTAGGACACCTGTTTAGTACATATGTGGCACACATGATGGCCTCAAGCAAAAGAGAATGTGTCAAAGCTTGACTTTTGACCATACATCGAGTCATTTCTGTAAGTGACCTGTTTTTCCTCTCAGCAACACCATTTTGCCGAGGTGTATAAGGCACTCTACATTGGTGTTTTATCCCACGACTAGCCAAAAATGCATTAAATTCATGAGACATATACTCCCCCCCTCAATCGGAACGGAGGGTGCCCATAGTACATTTCGAGACATTTTCAGCCATAGCCAGAAATTGTTTGAAGCAAATAAAACCTTTGGAATTTGCTTTAAGTGGAAATACCCATGCATGCCTGGAGTAATCATCAATGAAAGTCATGAAGTAAAGGTAATTGCCCAAGGACGGAGTTTGCATGGGCCCACAAACATCACTATTCACAAGCTGCAACCTGCATGTGGCCCTAACTGAACCATCCTTTGGAAACTTTGAACGCTGCATCTTACCCAAAATACAACCTTCACAAACATGTTTGACAGGTGCTTCAAGAGGCGGCAAAGAAGCAACCATATCAGATTTCTGCAAATGCAACAAACTAGCAAAATGCAGATGACCAAACCGTGCATGCAAAAGTTTTGCATTTGAAATAGCCCTTGAATCTGCAATTGTATTTGCAAAATTTTGTCCACACTTGTCATACAAAGTGAGCTTATATAGCCCATGGCACAAAAGCCCAGATGCAACAATTTCATAATCAAAATTGAGATCATGAACTGTACATCTGTCATCCACAAATTTGACTACAAGTCCAAGTCTAGCAAGTGCAGATACAGATAGAAGATTATTTTTTATCCCAGGTACATAAAATGCATCAACAAGTATGAAAGAACTGCCATTTGCAGCAGTAAGCACAATCTTTCCAACTCCCTGAACCGGATAAGAGGCATTGTTGGCACAAGTGACTGAATTCCCATGAAGGACAGACTCAAGAGAGGTGAACAATTCATGATGTGAGGTAATGTGCTCTGTAGCACCACCATCAAAATACCACACATGTGAATTTGTAGTAACTGACATGCATGCATCATGGACATCAAGATTGTAAGTGCACTCTGCACTAAAATCCCATTCTGCATGAACATCAGCATCACAGTCTCCTTTCACAGAAGACTCAACAGTGGCTGCATCGGTAGTGGAACCAGCATTTGCGGTAGAACCACCTTCTTTATTCTTAGCCTCTTTGGCCTTCAGCTTAGGACACTGCTTGATTAAGTGATCATTAGCTTTACAGTAATGGCAACGCATATTCTTGTTGCCCTTATCACCAGAATTGCCAGACGAAGTGGTGCCAACAGAAGCATTGGGAACATAAGTTTTGCCACTTGCAGCAGAACCATAAGTAGTGGCTCCATTGCTGTTACCACCCTTTCTTTGAGAAGCAATAAAAGCCTGTTCAACTGCATGCTATCTGGTCTTGTTTTTCCTGGAAAGTGACTCTTGCAACAACAATGTGCATAATGCATCAAACTTGACAACTTCAAGATCTCATTGGGTCATAAGTGTCTAAGTACTAGAAAAAGTTTGGTAAGAATCTGGTAAGGCATCAAGAACAGTCTGCACAAGGGAACTCTATGAAATGACTTCACGTGTAGAAATAAGTTGCTCATTGATATCCTTGACACCAGCAAGGAAAGTGTCCATATCATCTTCCTCATGCATAATCTTCGATTCCAGCTCTTTACGCAGCAAAGCAATTTTAGCCTCATTGCGACTTACATAAAGACCAGCCAAAATATCCCAAGCCCATTTTGCAGATTGTGCTGAATGAATGTGAGGAACAATGGTGCGCTTCACAGACAGTGCAATCAATGCATGAGCCTACGCATCCTTTACATCTCAACAAGATTGTTCGGCCGTAGGCAAAACAACTCTAATAGCAGCAAGACGTGCCACATCCTCAACATTGCCTGCATCCTTAGAACCAAGACGTACATCAATGCCCTGCACAATATTCCAGACGCCCTTTGACACAAGAACATGTTGCATCATGTAAGCGAACATAGGGTAATTGTCCCCATCCAATCTATCCTCAGCAGTAAACATCTTGAACACATCCGTGTTGTTGTTAGCCATGCTAAATGCTGCAGCTGATGTGAAAACTTCCTGAAAAAGAGAAGAAACAAAGCACGAACAACACATGCTATATAGCACCAACCATAGAAGACTGTAAGGCACCTGTTATGCAAAAAACGACCCTAACAAAAATTTTGCACAAAATGACGAAATAGCATGTGCAGTTTTACCTGTAGTGGAAACGAAAGCCGAAATGAGCCTAAATCAAAAATCTAAGCAGACTAACCTCTATAAGCTTACCTGAAACTTTTGTCGACCTGTGAATGCTTGCCAAAGCTAATAGAAATCGAAGAAAGTGAGCATACGTGTGCTGGAGCTACTGACGATTGAGCCCGGGAGGATGCAACCTGCTCTGATACCAATTGTTGGAATTAGGGTTGCAGAGAAACGCACATAGCTTGGATAAGACAAAGAAAGCTCAAGGCACACAACTAAGAGTGTATTACTTAGTGTGCAACGAAAAGATAGATATCCCTAGAGTGATGGACGTATATATAATGCACGGGGGAGAAAACCTCTTAAAGGGGGAAAAAATGCCCCGGTGGTCCTAGTGTGTTCACACACATCACTACCACATGTATATGCTAGCATATCTCAAAGCCATTTGAGGTCCAATGTAATGCTTGTGGTGACTGCATTGGAGCAATTTTCTTTCAAGAAGGGCATGCCATAGCATATGAGAGCCGAAGGCTCAATATGGATGAACGAGTTTTGGGAATTTATGAGAAAGACCTTCTAGCTGTTCTACATGCCCTAGACACATGGAAGCACTACTTATTGAAGACTCCATTTATTCTTCAAGTCGACCACCAAAGTCCCAAGTATTTCATGATGCAAACCAAGATTTTTGACAAACAAATGAGGTGGGAAAATTTGATTTCGCAATTTAATTTACATATTGCTCACGTTGCTGGTAAGCACAATCAAGTAACCGATGCACTTTCACGACGACCAAAAGTTAATGCGGTGTCTGTAGCTACTCACAATGATCTATCCTCTATGATTGATGAGTATGCTACTGACCCTGATTTTAGAGACATAATGTCAACCCTTGCTTTGGGGAAGAAAGAGGAACCATTCACCTTGCAGGATGGTTATCTTCTCCACGGCAATAGGCTATGTGTTACCCATTCCCTTCGTAAGAAAGTTATGTATGGATCCCATGCTCCTCCCTATACGGGACATAGAGGTATTCAACCTACTCTTTGAGGAGTAGAGACGTATTTTGATTGGCCTACCATGAAAGTGGACATACAAGAGTATGTTTCAAAATGTGTAGTCTGCCTAAAGACCAAGTATAATAGAGGGAAGCAACCTAGATTACTCCAGCCATTGCCTAACCCAAATTCACCATGGGAGAGTATATCCATGGATTTCATCTTTGGATTGCCCAAGTCTATCCATGGGAATACGAAAATACGGACAATAGTCGACAGGTTTAGCAAGCAAGCACACTTTATTCCTGTCAGAAAATACTATTAAGGCACACCAAATGGCAACTCTATTCATATCTCATATCTTCAAACACCATGGATTACCCACATCCATCGTGTCAGATAGAGATCTTAGAATGACCAATAATTTTTGGAAAGGTCTCTTTGAAAATCTAGGAACAAGATTGAATTTCTCTTCAGCCTATCACCCACAAACGGATGGCCAAAGTGAGATAGCCAATCTTACGATACTCGATCTACTCAAGACTTACGCTCACAATGGGGAAAAGTACTTACCTCTTGTAGAGTATGCCTACAATAATACTGTACATACTTCTACGAGAAAAGCACCTTTTTAGATCATTGAGGGAAGACCTAAAAGTCCCTTGCTACTCAAAGTACATGGGAAGATCTTCCATGCCGATGAGTATAGCCGTGACCTACAAGAATCTTTTCAAAAGATTAAGGAGTCTATATCCATCTCTCAACAAAGGCAAAAAGCTGATGCTGACAAGCACAAAAGGGTCTTAACATTCAAAGAAAATGATTGGGTATTAATTAAATTTTCTTAGGCTCCATTAAGGCAAATGACGGGAAAAAACCCTACGGGCCATCAAAAGTATTATGCTAAGTTAGCAAAAAGATACCATGGTCCTTTCCAAATCTTGAAGCCCATCAATGAGACGGCTTACCAACTCAAGTTGCCCAACCATTGGCTCATACACAATTCCTTTCATGTGAGCCTACTTAAGCCCTATAAAGGAGACCCACCAAGTGAACCATTATTGAAGACCCTCCGAAAGTTGAAGACCAAGAAGAGGTGCTACAACCAGAAGCTATCCTTTGGCATGAAGACAAGGTATTACGACATAGTAACATTATCCGATGGTATCTTATTAAGTTCAAAAATTATCCTTTTGAAGATGCTAGATGGATGCAAGGAATACAACTTAAGGATAGTATGAACCTTGTCAATGCTTACAATGCTACATTAGAGTAAGAAACTGTACAAATTACTTTTAAATGACCACTGTTTTTGTATTATAAGTCTAGTTCTTTTTTATTGTGCACAAATATAAATAGTATGCATGCTTAGAATCACGTTTGTGATGACCACGTCTCTCAAACACCAAGTAGAATTTTTCACTCTACTTTGGGAGAATGAAATGGACTAAAGAGCAGACAAGCTTGTGGCAGCTATGTCTCCCAAGCACCAAATGGATTAGTCATCCATCTTGGAAAGATGTCGTAGGGTAAAAACAAATCCTCTACCCGCTAAGTAAGATTGACTAATGACTAAGGCTTTATCTCTTCTACCTCATAGTCGAGGATGCCTATGATTAGAAGAGAGAGGTAATGTCAAAAAATCTAATATCTAACCAACCGAAATGATTTTCTCATATTAAACGGATCACTTAATGTGGGAGAATAAACGGGAACAAGGTTAAGATATAGACATGTGCTTATAGATCTATCTAAACACGGGGCAAATGGTAAAGGGACCCAAATGAAAGATGGTCTATCAAAGAGCAATGCTAACCAATGGAGCATAAGACCTTAGGGTTAGCTTCATTGAAGACCTCCAATAATGTGTGTAAAATTCATTTGACCTTAGGTGGTAAGCTAGGGCTGAGCTTAAGGTGGGAACCGGGCCCAAGCTTAAGGTGCTTGAGGTGCTTGATGACTGAGGTGCTTGAGATTCTTTAGGTACTCGATGATTGAGATGATTGAGGTGCTTGTCATGCTTGATATGCTAGGGTTGTACTTGAGGTGAGAACCCAGCCCAAGCTTAAAGTGCTTAAGGGCCAAGCATGTGGTGGGAACTGGGCCTAAGCATGAGGAGCTTGAGGTGTCAAAAAGTCAAATCCAGTCCCTACAAAGAGGGGGTGAGCCCTACAAGAGGGGGGAGGAGAGAGAACACCCACACACTCACACAAGGCATGCTTGGTACAAAGAAAGCAAAAGGGACACTTGTCAAGTTCCTCCTCATGTTGCCCTCATGGTGTGCCTGAAGCCTATTGGTTGGCCACCCAAGGGGTCCAATGATAATTTAGGAGATTTAATTAATTATCTTTGCATTTATCAAGTCCTCTCTTTCAAAGGGGAAAGGGGGACACTTGTCCCAAGGCTACCCTTGTTGCTTGTAATACCTCCTGCTTGTGATTGGCTAGTCTTGGAGTGGTCCAATGAGCTTCAAGCGTGAGCTACAAGGGGGGGTTGACCAAAGCAAGCTAGGGGGTTGCTTGAGGGGTATACTCTCCCACACACACTCTCATTATGCATTGTGCAAAGTGCAAGAGCTCCCTCTCCTTCTCCAAGCAAGTAGAGGTTGAGAGCCTACACCAACACTCTTGGCTATGGAGTGCAAATCCAACCAAGCGCCATGCTTCAATGCTTAAGATTTCCATCTTCTCCATCTTCATTACTATGCTATTATGTATGCTAGCAAGAAGAGTTATGATAAGTGAGGAGCTAGTTCTTTCTCCGATGAAATGTTTCTTCTTCCTCTTCCCTACCCTCATTCCCTGCTAGCTCTGTCCACCTTAGAAGGTGTTTGAGGTCTTGGAATTGAGGCTTGGGATAGTTATAGCTTTCTTCAAAGTTTATGTTAGGCTTGTGATGCATGAAGCTTTCCATCTTCATTGCATCACCTAAGTCACAAGGAACACAAAGATTTTATTGTAACAAGTCTCTCTTAATAAGAGAAATCATAATACAAATGCCTATTGGAGGGGGGACCGGCTCCACATAAATTCGGTCCTCAACTTTTGTCATGTTCTCTAAATTCTCTCTCTTGCAAAAGTATTGTTCATGCCAAGTTAACTGAATTGCTATGGTTACGTTGCTATCTTCAATTATGTTCACCCGCTATGCTCACAAAGTAATTTCTCAAAAGTACTCTCATTAATTTCCGCTACTCTCAATTTAAATAGGCCAATTTCATTACACAAAAAAACTATGCTGACGCTAGTGTTTGGCTTTAGTGGGAGAATCCCAAATAGATATGAGCTGATACAATGGGTTTAGGGGCCACAAATCCTTGAGCATGGGGGAGAAATTGAAAATACTACTTATGTAGCCAAGGGTTTCTGCTCGGTTAGATTCAAGGAGGTATCCGACGTGGCAAAGATTCTAGACAAAGGTCCCGTTACATATAGCAGGACTACAGTCTATGTTGTACATTGGGAGCCAGTGTTCGACTCAACGGATTCCCTCTAGGGGATAAATCCTGTCTGAGTGGAGGTTGTAGGCTTGCTGGGTTGGCTATGGGATAATATAAGGATTCTTGCCAGTCAAATGGGCACCCCCTTGTTTGTTCCTAGCAAGTGAGGTTTAGCAATTATTCTAACCAGGTCTTTATGGGCTAGAATATGTCTAAGACACCAGCAAAAAACATGGTGATCAATGTGGGAGCTAGAATTTTTACTATTCCACTCAATTTCATGACCTACTTTGAGGCGTGCTTTGAGTGAAACAAATTTGGTCACTTTTCCAAGGATTGCCCCATGAGGACTATAGGGAACTCTGAAACTACTGCCCAAGCCTCCAATTCGGAGGAGGGCAATCATGTTCCTATCAAGGAAAAATTGATGGAAGAGGATGAGAACTAGGTAAAGAGCTGCGAAGGGCCAAGAATAGGGGAGGAAAAAGTAGCTATGACTTGTGACAATTAAGTCACCAAATTGCAAGAGAAAACTGGAGAAGTGCAGAGCTTCACACTGCAAATCCCCGAGCGCCTCCGCAAAGAAAATCCATTTGTGTCTTCTGCATTCACACTTGAGTTTTTAATAGTAACAACAATGTTGGTTGTGAAAAAATTCCAGGACTAAAGAGGTCAAAAGGGTGAAAGCGATGGCAAGAGAAGCCATATACTAGAGGCTGATGGAGCTGTGAAAGGGAAAGGCTCCTCTACACCCCCTGTCCAGTTGAAAGGGGTGCATCATGCCATCTCGCTGCACAATCCATTTGAGATGCTACAAGAAAATAAATCCCCTAACCCGAAGGTTCCTCCGGATTCTCTCAAGGCCAGATGTGGAGATTGGAAGATGTCAAAGAGTTTGTTCCCCTCTCCCAATGATGGAAGTCCTAGCTATTCAGTCATGGAACGTGAAAGGATTGAAGGCCCGAAAGAAGCATACCCTCTTCTAAGAGGAATCCAGAAAGGAGAAGGAATTCAATTAATGGGCCATCCAAGAACATCATTTAGATGCTCGCAGCAAAAGAAAACAATCACTGGGAAAGAATTTGGTGTTCTATGGAGAGGGAGTGGACGGGTTCAGTGGCGTCCTCTCTATTGTGGATAGGGACTTGGAGCCCAAGTGGTCCTCAATCACCCTTCTAGGAGAGCCCTATGAGTTAGATCAGGTGGGTAGATCAACCTTCCACTATAGTCAACATATATGGCCCTAGGCTCCCAGCAATGCGAAGGAAAGAGCCAATTGTGGATGAACCTTAGGGATTCCCCTATTGAGGGAGAGTGGCTATTGATTAGTTATTTTAATACGGTGGAGAAGAGTAAGGATAGAACATGCTCAGTCGGTTTGTTGGCAGGTTTTGAAAAACTAAATGGCCAGGTCTCTATGAGAAATGGGCTATGATGGACCTATGGGAGGTGGGTCCTTGGAATAGCACTCCGTGCTTCACGTACACAAGCTTGCAGTATGCCCACACGGCTTCCCAGCTTGACATGTGCTACTACTCTCACCAAGCTGATTGGATCCCGTTGCTACTTGAGATGAAGGTGCTTCCAACAAAGAGCATGTTGGACCATATACCATTACACTTGAAACTCATGAAAGCCAATGGAGAGGGGCAGACCCCCAAGGGAATTAAGAAGCTACTTATGACTTGGGAAACCTGTTCAAAGACCCTCTATTTAGAAGGCTTAGCAAAAAAGATTTGTGTAATCTCAATAAAGATGTCAATCCGGAAAAACCTAAAGCCTGAGACCTCTTTACTTGAAGTATACAAAAAATGATCAAATGCTCAGACCCTTGGATGAAATGGGCTCAAAAAATCAAGAAGAGACCTTGAGACCTTCCTCCTGTCAAAGATAGCTAATCAAGCACATTGTTTTAGGGCTTGAAAATCAAGAAGAGCGCGGCTACGTCCACTCGCTCACCGTTGAGAATGTGAAAGGGCACGTCAAAATACCAAGACATTATGGCTAGGATGATGCTTGATCACCTTAGCCAGATCATTGGCTAATCAGAGCCCGCTCTTAAGAGGTTGGTGAAGCCAAAACAATCTTTCTCGAGAGTGTCAATAGGAAAGTTTCCCAACTAGAAGCCAATTGTCTTGAGATGGCCTTTTCTGAAGATGAATGCTCACTTGCATTGCAAGCTCTTGTCAAGGAGAAATCCCCTGGTTGGGATGGTCTGACTACTGAATTCTTCAGGGAGTACTGGGAGGACCTCAAGTTCTCGGTCATGTGTATGGATAACCAGGCTTTAGTCAAGGGGTACTTGAATTCCAATGTGAAAAGAGAGATTATCAAGCCTATCTTGAAACAAATTTTCCACTCGCAGCTTAAGCACTGGCGTCCCAAAGTAAGTCCCGAAATTGAGCTGGATAGTTATTAGCCCATATCCGACATTAATCACGATGCTCTTGGGTGGTGTCTTAGAGACATTCCATACCCTATTATAGGACCTACCTAGACCTCTCTTGATCGGAACAAACAAGGGGGTGCCCAACTGACTAGCAAGCATCCTGATATTATCCCACAGCTAGCTAGGCTATCCCACAAACTCGACCCAAACCGAATGAAACCTAGAGGGATTCGACCGAGTCAAATACCAGCTCCCATGGCACCACTCATACAATAGTCTTATTTAAAAAAGGGGACCTTTATCCAGGATCATCAAGACGCCGAATACTTCTTTGAACCTAACCGAACAGAAATCCTTGGCTAGGTATGAGGTACACTCAATTGCTCCTCCATGCCCAAGAATTTACGGTCCCTGCAGCCATTGAGTCAGCTCGTACCTGTTTGGGACTTTTCCACTGAATCCAAACACCAGTGTAAGCTTACCTTGCATGGCTAGCTGCTTTTTGATCAAAGCTAGCGGATTTTCCACTATAGTAGCCTCTGCGACCTTCACCTATTGCGGTAGAGATTTCTTTAAAGCACTAAAGGCCCTATCCGCCAGCCTGCATCTTCGAGAAACTGCTTTCAACCTGTGAACAAGTTCTTTTGTTGCCATTTGGGACGGTCTCAATCTGTCAGTTAACTTCTTTGAGTTCATGTTCCAACCGATCCTTCACATTCTTTAGTTTTTTAAGGTCTATAATGGGAATGGCCTATGAACTTTGAGAATAGTGGAATTAAGAGAATTAAAGTGAGCATTTCTGTGAGATCACTTTGAGAACATAGAGGGTGAACTAAATTGATGGTAGCAACATGAACATAGTTACTTTTGCGAGAGAGAGAGAGAGAGAGAGAGAGAGAGAGAGAGAGAGAGAGAGAGAGAGAGAGAGAGAGAGAGAGAGAGAGAGAGAGAGAGAGAGAGAGAGAGAGAGAGAGAGAGAGAGAGAGAGTATTAGAGAACATAAGAATAGTTAAGGACCGGATTTACTTGGAGCCGATCCTCCCTCCAAAAGGCGTTTGTATTATAGATTCTCCCATCAAGAGAGACTTGGTACAATACAATCTTTGTGTTCCTTGTGACCTTGGTGATGCTATGAAGATGGAAAGATTCATGCATCATGAGCATAACATAAGCTTTTCAAAAAGCATTAACTATCCCAAGCCTCAGTCCCAAGGCTGTTACCATATACATGTGGTAGTGATGTGTGTGAACACACTAGGACCGCCGGGGAATTTTTTCCCTCTTTAGGAGGTTTTTTCCCCCGTGCATTGTATATATGCCCATCACTCTAGGGCTATCAATATTTCCATTGCACACTAAGTAACACACTCTCTATTGTGTGCCTTGAGCTTCCTTCGTCTTCTCCAAGCTGTGTGTGTTTCTCTGCAACCCTAATTCCAACAATTGGTATCAGAGTTGGTCACGTCCTCTCGGGCTTAGTCGCCAGCTGCTCCAGCACACGCCTGCTCACTTTCTCCGATTTCAGTGAGCTTTGGCGAGCGTTCGCAGGTCGACAAATATTTGGACTCAGTTGAAAGAGCTAGGTCTGCTCAGAATTTTGATTTGGGCTCATTCGGCCTCCGTTTCCACTACAGGCAGTACTGCACAGGCTATTTCGTCATTTTGTGCAGAATTTCTGTCAGTGCCGTTTTCTACATAACAGGTGCCTTATAGTCTTCTATGGTTTGTGCTATATAGCACAGGTTGTTCCCGCTCTATTTCTCCTATTTTTGGGCAGTTTTCACATCGGGTGCAGCATTTACCATGGCTGACAACAACAACACAGATGTGTTCAAGATGTTTACTGCTGAGGACAGGTTGGATGGGGACAACTACCCTATGTGGGCTTATATGATGCTACATGTTCTTGTGTCAAAGGGTGTCTGGAACATTGTGCAGGGCATTGATGTACGTCCTGGTTTTGAGGATGTAGGCGATGTTGAGGATGTTGCAGGTCTTGCTGCAAGGATTGCAGCTGTTAGAGTTGTTTTTCCTACAGCAGAACAAGCTCGTTGGGATGTTAAGGATGCGCAGGCTCATGCATTGATTGCGTTGTCTGTGAAGCGCACCATTGTTCCTCACATCCGTTCAACAAAATCTGCAAAACAGGCTTTGGGATATTCTAGCAGGTCTTTATGCAAGCCGCAATGAGGCTAAAACTGCTTTGTTGCGTAAAGAGCTGGAGTCGAAGATTATGCATGAGGAAGATGATATGGACACTTTCCTTGCTAGTGTCAAGGATATCAATGAGCAGCTTATTTCTGCAGGTGAAGTCATTTCAGACAGTTCCCTTGTGCAGACTGTTCTTGATGCCTTACCAGATTCCTACCAGACTTTTGCTAGTACTTGGAGATTAATGACCCAAGGAAATCCTGAAGTTGTCAAGTTTGATGCATTATGCACATTGCTATTGCAAGAGTCACTTTCTAGAAAAAAACAGGACTAGGCAGCGTGCAGTTGAACAGGGTTTTATTGCTTCTCAAAGAAAGGGTGGTAACAGTAATGCAACCACTTCTTATGGTAATGCTGCGAGTGGCAAAAATTCTGTTCCTAATGCTTCTGCTGGCAGTACTTCGTCTGGCAATTCTGGTGATAAGGGCAAAAAGAAGATGCGTTGCCATTATTGTAAAGCCAATGATCACTTGATCAAGTCGTGTCCTAAGTTGAAGGCCAAAGAGGCTAAGAAGAAAGAGGGTGGTTCCACTGCAAATGCTGGTTCCACTACAAATGCAGCCATTGTTGAGTCTTCTGTGAAAGGAGACTGTGTTGCTGATGTTGATGCAGAATGGGCTTTTAGCGCAGAGTGCACTTACAATCCTGCTGTCCATGATGCATGCTTGTCAGTTGTTGCTGCAGATTCACATGTGTGGTATTTCGACAATGGTGCTACAAAGCACATTACCTCACATCGTGAATTGTTTACCTCTCTCGAGTCTGTCCCTCATGGGAATTCAGTCACTTGTGCCAACAACGCCTCTTATCCAGTTCAGGGAGTTGGAAAGATTGTGCTCACTACTGCTAATGGCAGTTCCTTCACACTTGTTGATGCACTTTATGTACCTGGGATCAAGAAGAATCTCTTGTCTGTATCCGCACTTGCTAGGCTTGGACTTGTAGTCAAATTTGTGGATGACAGATGTACAGTTCATGATCTCAGTTTTGGTGATGAAATTGTTGCATCTGGGCTTTTGTGCCATGGACTGTATAAGCTCACTTTGTATGACAAGTGTGGACAAAATTTTGCAAATGTTGTTGTAGATTCAAGGGCTATTTCAGATTCAAAACTTTGGCATGCACGTTTTGGTCATCTGAATTTTGCCAGTTTGCTGCGTTTGCAGAAATCTAATATGGTTGCTTCTTTGCCTCCTCTTGAAGCACCTGTCAAACATGTTTGTGAAGGTTTTATTTTGGGTAAGATGCAGCGTTATAAATTTCCAAAGGATGGTTCAGTTCAGGCCACATGCATGTTGCAGCTTGTGCATAGTGATGTTTGTGGGCCCATGCAAACTCCGTCCTTGGGCAATTACCTGTACTTCATGACTTTCATTGATGATTACTCCAGGCATGCATGGGTATTTCCTCTCAAAGCGAAGTCCGAAGTTTTTATGTGCTTCAAACAATTTCTGGCTATGGCTGAAAATGTCTCGAAATGTACTATGGGCACCCTCCGTTCTGATCGAGGGGGGGAGTATATGTCTCATGAATTTAATGCATTTCTGGCTAGTCATGGGATAAAACACCAATGTACAGTGCCTTATACACCTCAACAAAATGGTGTTGCTGAGAGAAAAAACAGGTCACTGACGAAAATGGCACGATGTATGGTCAAAAGTCAAGCTTTGCCGCATTCTTTTTGGCTTGAGGCCATTATGTGTGCCACTTATGTACTTAACAGGTGTCCTACGAAAGCTTTGTAGTCTATTACTCCATATGAAGCATGGCATGATAGAAAACCTTCTATTGAGCACATGCGTGTTTTTGGTTGTTTGGCATATGCTTTGGTGCCACAAGTGCAGCGCAGAAAATTGGATGATAAGGCTGTCAAATGTATTTTTGTTGGTTATAGTGTTGAAAGCAAAGGTTACAGGTTGTATCATCCGCAAACAAAACGTATTCTGGTTTCATGGGATGTAGTGTTTGTGGAAGATTCTGTTCATCCCTTGCTGTCATGTACTAGAGACAGTAATGTAAGCTCACGGGACATTTATGACACTTTGTTGCCTCTTTTCAGTGGTGGAAATACGAATGTAAGTTCCAGAGTTAGGTCTTCGAGCGAGCTCAACGGAGCGAGTTTTGGAGCGAGTTTTTTTTTTTTTTGGAGTGCCACCCTCTCTACCTCCCCTTCCTCCTCTTGCCGCCCATGTGCTTCCTCCTCTTCCCTTCCTCCTCCTCCTCAGCCTCCTCCTCCAAAATATTTCCTCTCCTCCACCTTCTCTCTCCATCTACTCCTTTAACCACCTTCCCTTCCTCCAGCTTCTCCTCTAGAAACCACCATCCCTTCCCTAAAGTCCTCTTATCTCCTACTCCCTTCTTCCTCTCTCTTTTCTTAGTCGCTCTATAACCCCTCTCCTTATCCCTCTCTCTCTCTCTCTCTCTCTCTCTCTCTCTCTCTCTCTCTCTCTCTCTCTCTCTCTCTCTCTCACCCCTCTCTCGTGCTGTCTTCCCTCTGTGTGTGTGTCTCTCTCTCACCCGCCACCTCTCTCTCTCTCTCTCTCTCTCTCTCTCTCTCTCTCTCTCCCCCCCCCCCCCCCTTGCTTCCCTCCCTTCCTGGAGTGAGCTTCACCTCTCTCTCTCTCTCTCTCTCTCTCTCTCTCCTCTCTCTCTCTCTCTCACACACACACACACACACACACACACACACACACACACACACACACTAGGATGAGAGGGAAGGGTGGCAAGGGTAGACTTTCTCTCTCTCTCTCTCTCTCTCTCTCTCTCTCTCTCTGACACACACACATACACACACACTAGGACGAGAGGAAAGGGTGGCAAGGGGAGAGAGAGAGAGAGAGAGAGAGAGAGAGAGAGAGAGAGAGAGAGACAGAGGGTGCAGAGAGCTATTTAAAAAAAACAAAGCAGTAGCAGTATCTCTAGTGCCTCCGTTTTTTTGTAAAAGAGGGAGAGAGGGGGAGAGAAAGAGAGAGTGATAGAGGGAGGGGAAGGGAGAGGGGGAGCATTGGGAGGGAGAGAGAGATCAAGAGAAGAGGCGTGGCAGGTGGAGAGAGAGTAGCAGATTGGGAGGGAGACAGAAAGCAAGTGCGGGGGGGGGGGGGGAGGGGTTTGTACAGGGTGAGCCCGTCTTTCTTTAAAAAAAAAAAAAAACAATACACTTCACCTCTCTCCCTACGAATTTTGTCACCCCCCTTCTCTCTCTCTCTCTCTCTCTCTCTCTCTCTCTCTCTCTCTCTCTCTCTCTCTCTCTCTCTCTCTGTGTCTCTCTCTCCCCCCCCCTTATCGATCGATCTCTCTCCCACTGCATCTTCCTTTTTTCTTTCTCTGCCTCTTGTCACATTGTCGCTTTTTGAGTCCCTCCAATCCTAATGACAAATGAAATGAAATGCTATGTTAACTGTCATCAAAAGTACTAAATGTCAAAAGTGTGAAAGTGTGAAAATAAATGTGAAAAACGAAATACAAAGTATTAAATAAACTTCTTAGGAGCATTCTGGGTGTCTGGCTAGAATGCTTCTAATCCTTTGTTGTAGTCTCCTCTGGTGAAGTGTGCTTCTGCATCTCGGTCGTAGTCGTCTCGATTTCCTAAGCTCAATCGCCCTATCAATGAGGGTGTCTTTGGTATGAATGTGGGTACTCCTTTGTGCTGGCTGCTGGCCTCTTGCTTCTCCTTCCACTCCTGCTTCTCTCGATCCGAAGAAATCTGTGATCTGCCTCTGAGGCTGTAGTGCTCTTTGTCTTCTCATTAGATTATCCCTGTGTCGATGTAGTTCCAGTAGGTACAAGCCTAAGCATCTTTGATCTTGGTATTGCATGACTCTATCTAGAGGTCCAAAGCCTTCTTTAAATAGGCAATGGAAACGCCCATGTATCTCATAGTATACGGTGCAATGGCATATGTAGTGTAATTCTGTGTCCGGCTCCATTCCGCATAACTTGCAAATTCTTCTCTCAGGTGGAATTCCCCTAAATCTGCCAAATTCAATTTCCAGTTGGTGTGAGGATGTACGAATCTGACCAATAGCACATCTCAAACCATGAGACAGGTGGGTATCCATGTAGCTCGGGCGAATCACAAATCCATCTTCAGATAGTTGTAGGAAGTTTTCTTTGTAGTCGGCCATCTTCGTGCCCAATTCTTGTGTAGGGTCTACCCATGTCCTCTTAGTATCCAACTGTATAAGATCCTGACGGATAATTTTATTAATCTCCGTTCATGTAATTGCAGTGATGGAGCCGCAAGAGAGTATTGGAGAGAGAGAGAGAGAGAGAGAGAGAGAGAGAGAGAGAGAGAAAAGGGGGAAGAGGGGTCTGCAAGGGAAGGGAAGGTTTGGGCACACGGCGGGGGGGTTGGGGATTGTGAGAGAGGTGAGTGGAGTGTAGTTTTTTTTTTATATATAAAGGGAAAGAAAGGGAGAGAGATGAGTGCTTAGGCCCCCCCCAAAAAAAAAAAAAAACATGCAAAGCAATAGAGACCTCGCTATTGCTTTGCATGGTTTTTTTATATTATTTTTGGGGGCCTAAGCACTCCTCTCTCTCCCTTTCTTTCCCTTTATATATAAAAAAAAAACTACACTCCACTCCCCCTCTCTCACAGTCTCTCCCCTCCCCTCCCTCCCCCCCCCGCTCTCTCTCTCTCTCTCTCTCTCTCTCTCTCTCTCTCTCCCCCTTTCACTGCAAGTTCAAGAGTTTGGTATTGCATGACTCTATCTAGAGGTCCAAAGCCTTCTTTAAATAGGCAATGGAAACGCCCATGTATCTCATAGTATACGGTGCAATGGCATATGTAGTGTAATTCTGTGTCCGGCTCCATTCCGCATAACTTGCAAATTCTTCTCTCAGGTGGAATTCCCCTAAATCTGCCAAATTCAATTTCCAGTTGGTGTGAGGATGTACGAATCTGACCAATAGCACATCTCAAACCATGAGACAGGTGGGTATCCATGTAGCTCGGGCGAATCACAAATCCATCTTCAGATAGTTGTAGGAAGTTTTCTTTGTAGTCGGCCATCTTCGTGCCCAATTCTTGTGTAGGGTCTACCCATGTCCTCTTAGTATCCAACTGTATAAGATCCTGACGGATAATTTTATTAATCTCCGTTCATGTAATTGCAGTGATGGAGCCGCAAGAGAGTATTGGAGAGAGAGAGAGAGAGAGAGAGAGAGAGAGAGAGAGAAAAGGGGGAAGAGGGGTCTGCAAGGGAAGGGAAGGTTTGGGCACACGGCGGGGGGGTTGGGATTGTGAGAGAGGTGAGTGGAGTGTAGTTTTTTTTTTTATATAAAGGGAAAGAAAGGGAGAGAGATGAGTGCTTAGGCCCCCCCCAAAAAAAAAAAAAACATGCAAAGCAATAGAGACCTCGCTATTGCTTTGCATGGTTTTTTTATATTATTTTTGGGGGGCCTAAGCACTCCTCTCTCTCCCTTTCTTTCCCTTTATATATAAAAAAAAAACTACACTCCACTCCCCCTCTCTCACAGTCTCTCCCCTCCCCTCCCTCCCCCCCCCCCGCTCTCTCTCTCTCTCTCTCTCTCTCTCTCTCTCTCTCTCCCCCTTTCACTGCAAGTTCAAGAGTTTGGTATTGCATGACTCTATCTAGAGGTCCAAAGCCTTCTTTAAATAGGCAATGGAAACGCCCATGTATCTCATAGTATACGGTGCAATGGCATATGTAGTGTAATTCTGTGTCCGGCTCCATTCCGCATAACTTGCAAATTCTTCTCTCAGGTGGAATTCCCCTAAATCTGCCAAATTCAATTTCCAGTTGGTGTGAGGATGTACGAATCTGACCAATAGCACATCTCAAACCATGAGACAGGTGGGTATCCATGTAGCTCGGGCGAATCACAAATCCATCTTCAGATAGTTGTAGGAAGTTTTCTTTGTAGTCGGCCATCTTCGTGCCCAATTCTTGTGTAGGGTCTACCCATGTCCTCTTAGTATCCAACTGTATAAGATCCTGACGGATAATTTTATTAATCTCCGTTCATGTAATTGCAGTGATGGAGCCGCAAGAGAGTATTGGAGAGAGAGAGAGAGAGAGAGAGAGAGAGAGAGAGAGAGAGAAAAGGGGGAAGAGGGGTCTGCAAGGGAAGGGAAGGTTTGGGCACACGGCGGGGGTTGGGGATTGTGAGAGAGGTGAGTGGAGTGTAGTTTTTTTTTTATATATAAAGGGAAAGAAAGGGAGAGAGATGAGTGCTTAGGCCCCCCCCAAAAAAAAAAAAAACATGCAAAGCAATAGAGACCTCGCTATTGCTTTGCATGGTTTTTTTTATATTATTTTTGGGGGCCTAAGCACTCCTCTCTCTCCCTTTCTTTCCCTTATATATAAAAAAAAAACTACACTCCACTCCCCCTCTCTCACAGTCTCTCCCCTCCCCTCCCTCCCCCCCCCCGCTCTCTCTCTCTCTCTCTCTCTCTCTCTCTCTCTCTCCCCCTTTCACTGCAAGTTCAAGAGTTTGGTATTGCATGACTCTATCTAGAGGTCCAAATCCTTCTTTAAATAGGCAATGGAAACGCCCATGTATCTCATAGTATACGGTGCAATGGCATATGTAGTGTAATTCTGTGTCCGGCTCCATTCTGCATAACTTGCAAAGATTCCCCTAAATCTGCCAAATTCAATTTCGAGTTGGTGTGAGGATGTACAAATCTGACCAATAGCACATCTCAAACCATGAGACAGGTGGGTATCCATGTAGCTCGGGCGAATCACAAATCCATCTTCAGATAGTTGTAGGAAGTTTTCTTTGTAGTCGGCCATCTTCGTGCCCAATTCTTGTGTAGGGTCTACCCATGTCCTCTTAGTATCCAACTGTATAAGATCCTGACGTATAATTTTATTAATCTCCGTTCGTGTAATTG
This sequence comes from Adiantum capillus-veneris, assembly GCF_014529385.1. Taxonomy (NCBI): domain Eukaryota; kingdom Viridiplantae; phylum Streptophyta; class Polypodiopsida; order Polypodiales; family Pteridaceae; genus Adiantum; species Adiantum capillus-veneris. Next base: position 142,248,290 of record NC_140935.1, on the reverse strand, counting down.
CTAGTGATGGAGCTGCAAGAGAGTATTGGAGGAGAGAGAGAGAGAGAGAGAGAGAGAGAGAGAGAGAGAGAGAGAGAGAAGGGGGGAGAGGGGTCCGCAAGGGAAGGGAAGGTTTGGGCACACGGCGGGGGGTTGGGGATTGTGTGAGGGAGAGTGGAGTGTAGTTTTTTTTTTTTTTTAAAAGGGAAAGAAAGGGAGAGAGAGGAGTGCTTAGGCCCCCCCAAAAAAATATAAAAAAAACCATGCAAAGCTTTTTATATTTTTTTGGGGGGCCTAAGCACTCCTCTCTCCCTTTCTTTCCCTTTATTAAAAAAAAAAAAACTACACTCCACTCTCCCCCTCTCACAGTCTCTCCCCTCCCCTCCCCGCCCCGCCCCCCCGCTCTCTCTCTCTCTCTCTCTCTCTCCCCCTTTCACTGCAAGTTCAAGAGTTTGTTATTGCATGACTCTATCTAGAGGTCCAAATCCTTCTTTAAATAGGCAATGGAAACGCCCACGTATCTCATAGTATACAGTGCAATGGCATATGTAGTGTAATTGTGTCTCCGGCTCCATTCCGCATAACTTGCAAATTCTGCTCTCAGGTGGGATTCCCCTAAATCTGCCAAACTTAATTTCCAGTTGGTGTGAGGATGTACGAATCTGACCAATAGCACATCTCAAACCATGAGGCAAGTGGGTATCCATGTAGCTCGGGCGAATCACAAATCCATCTTCAGATAGTTATAGGAAGTTTTCTTTGTAGTCGGCCATCTTCGTGCCCAATTCTTGTGTAGGGTCTACCCATGTCCTCTTAGTATCCAACTGTATAAGATCCTGACGGATAATTTTATTAATCTCCGTTCGTGTAATTGCCAGTGATGGAGCTGCAAGAGAGTATTGGAGGGGAGAGAGAGAGAGAGAGAGAGAGAGAGAGAGAGAGAGAGAGAGAAGGGGGAGAGGGGTCCACAAGGAAAGGGAAGGTTTGGGCACACGGCGGGGGGTTGGGGCGGGGGTTGGGGATTGTGAGAGGGGAGAGTGGAGTGTAGTTTTTTTTTTAATATAAAGGGAAAGAAAGGGAGAGAGAGGAGGAGTGCTTTGCATGGTTTTGTTTTTTTTTGGGGGGGGGGGGGGGGGGGGGGCTAAGCACTCATCTCTCTCCCTTTCTTTTCCTTTATTAAAAAAAAAAAAAAAAAAACTACACTCCACTCTCCCCCTTTCACAGTCTCTCCCCTCCCCTCCCCGCCCCGCCCCCCCCCCCCCCCCCCCCCCCCCCCCCCCCCCCACCCCCCCGCCCCTCCCCTCCCTCTCTCGCCTCTCTCTCTCTCTCTCTCTCCTCTCTCTCTCTCTCTCTCTCTCTTTCACTCCAAGTTCAAGAGTTTGGTATTGCATGACTCTATCTAGAGGTCAAAAGCCTTCTTTAAATAGGCAATGGAAACTCCCACGTATCTCATAGTATACGGTGCAATGGCATATGTAGTGTAATTGTGTCTCCGGCTCCATTCCGCATAACTTGCAAATTCTGCTCTCAGGTGGGATTCCCCTAAATCTGCCAAATTCAATTTCCAGTTGGTGTGAGGATGTACGAATCGGACCAATAGCACATCTCAAACCATGAGACAGGTGGGTATCCATGTAGCTCGGGCAAATCACAAATCCATCTTCAGATAGTTGTAGGAAGTTTTCTTTGTAGTCGGCCATCTTCGTGCCCAATTCTTGTGTAGGGTCTATCCATGTCCTCTTAGTATCTAACTGTATAAGATCCTGACGGATAATTTTATTAATCTCTGTTCGTGTAATTGCCAGTGATGGAGCCGCAAGAGAGTATTGGAAGAGGAAGAGAGAGAGAGAGAGAGAGAGAGAGAGAGAGAGAGAGAGAGAGAGAGAGAGAGAGAGAGAGAAGGGGGAGAGGGGTGCGCAAGGGAAGGGAAGGTTTGGGCACGGGGGGGGGGGGGGGGGGGGGTTGGGATTGTGAGAGGGGGGGAGTGGAGTGTAGTTTTTTTTATAAAAAGGGAAAGAAATAGCGGTCGCTATTGCTTTGCATGGTTTTTTTAAATTTTTTTTGGGGGGCCTAAGCACTTCTCTCTCTCCCTTTCTTTCCCTTTAAAAATAAAAAAAAACTACACTCCACTCCCCCCCCCCCTCTCACAATCTCTCCCCTCCCCTTCCCTCCCCCCCCGCTCTCTCTCTCTCTCTCTCTCTCTCTCCCCCTTTCACTGCAAGTTCGAGAGTCTGAGTACCACACACTTCTAGAGTGCTCAGCTTTTGGTCACATGTAAACTTACTTCCTTCACATTTTCAGCCATGACCTAGACCTACACACTTTCCTCTCCCAGCCATAGTGTAGGCTCTCCATTGCGACTCTCATCACCACAATTTTGGACCATCAAGAATCACTCATCAGCGACACAAATACTACATCACATGTAACTTTGGTCCCATATGTCATATCACATATGTCCCATGTAACGTTGGTCCCATATGTCATACGATAAACAAATCTATCTACGTTGGCCCCTCCCTTCCCCTCTCTCTCTCTCTCTCTCTCTCTCTCTCCCCCCTCTTTCTCTCTTATTTTCCTTTGTACCCATGCATCGTATTATATCCACCAAGACTATATGAGTTTGGTCTCATATGTCATTTGTACCTTATGAAAATCCTTAATACAGCATTTCATTCCATTTCGTTTCATTTCTCTCTAGGGTTAGAGGGACTCAAGAGGGGGTGGTGTGGTGGGAGTAAAGAGAGAGAAAAGGAATAGGGGGTGGGGAGAAAGGTGGCAAGTGGAGGGGGGCAAAGAGAGAGAGGGATAGGGAGAGGAAGATAGGAGGACATATATATATATATATATACATATATATATATATATACAAAGAGAGAGAGAGAAGGGGGGGGGGGGGGGAAGGATCGGAGCTAGGGAAGAGGGCGGATGTAGAGCAAGAGGTGGGGCCAGAGAGAGGAAAGAGGTGGTTGGAGAGAGAGAGAGAGAGAGAGAGAGAGAGAGAGAGAGAGGGGGGGGGGGAATGGGTTGGAGGGATCATGAGAGGGCGAGAAGGGGAGCGGTGAGAGGGTCTGATTAAAAAAAAAAACCAAAGGCACTAGCAAAATCGCTAATGTTTTAGGTTTTTTTTAGAGATATAGAGAGAAAGAGAGGAGAATTTTAACGTTATAGAAAAGCATATATATATATATATAATATATATATATATATATAAATAGAAAGAGAGAGAGAGAGAGAGAGAGAGAGAGAGAGAGAGAGAGACATGGGGGAGAGAGGGGTGGAGCTCACTCTAGGAAGGGAGGAAAGGCAAGGGGGAGAGAGGGAGAGGAGGGGAAGAGGGGGGGGGGGGGGGGAGAGGGGGAGAGAGAGAGAGGGGAAGAGAGAGAGAGAGAGAGAGAGAGAGAAGAGAGAGAGAGATGAGAGAGAGAGAGAGAAGGGGGGGGGGGGGTAGGGGGTGGGAGGGGAGACAACAAGAGAGAGGGGTGGCGGGCAAGAGAGAGACACATGGATAGAGGGAAGACAGCAGGAGAGAGAGAGAGAGAGAGAGAGAGAGAGAGAGAGAGAGAGCGAGGAGGTCCTTCGCTAATCCACTAGAGAGAGGGACGGCAATTGGCGGTGGTGGTAGGAGTAGGGGCGGCACATGGTGGTAGTAAGTTAGCACCACTAACCACCAGTGGTGGGCTGGGGTGGTGGGTGGTGATGGTTGCTAAGGGGCGGCAATGGGAGGTAGTGGTGGTGGGATGAAAAAAAAAAAAACTCGCTCCAAAGCTCGCTTCGCTGAGCTCGCTCCTTAACCGTCCCCTAAGTTACAATGAGGCAAATGTACAGCCTATGGGGGTTTCTGAAAATGTTTTAGATCAGCCTATTACTGATGCAGATGTACATGATGTACTTGATGAGAAAAGGGCTGAAAATGAGCAGGCTAGAGGTATGCCAAAATGGCTGGTGCACACTTTGCGTGACAGTAAATTGGATGCACCTTTGTCTAGTCGTACTCGTTCAGGCTCTCGCCATGCATCTTATGCATCAGATTGTTATGCTTTGGCTGTGTCTAGTTTACATGATGTTGAGGAGCCTCTATCTTTTGATGAAACACAGAATTCAGAAAATTGGATGGCTGCCATGCAATCAGAATATGATGCACTTATAGAAAACGACACATGGACTTTATGGGATTTTCCTCCTAGCAAAAAGGCCATTGGTACGAAGTGGGTTTACAAGTTGAAACGCAAGCCGGATGGTGAGATCGATCGCCATAAGGCTCGACTTGTTGCAAAAGGTTATGCACAGCAAAAAGGCATAGACTATGAAGAGACTTTTGCTCCCACTTGTCGTATGACTACTGTGCGTTTTCTATGTGCATTGGCAGCTCATTTTGGTTGGGATGTACATCAATCAGACATTGTTACTGCTTTCTTGAATGGTGACATATTTGAGGAAGTTTATGTATCGCAGCCTCGCGGTTTTGTCATAAAAGGACAAGAGGACAAAGTGTGCAAATGTAACAAGGCTTTGTATGGGTTGAAGCAATCTCCTCGTGCTTGGTATGAGAAAGCTGACACTCATTTGGTCAAACAAGGCTTTCGTAACAGTCCAACAGAAAGCACATTGTATGTAAAGCGTGAGGGTGATGTACTTCTCATTGTGGTTCTTTATGTTGATGATTTGCTGATCACTGGACCAAATGAGAGACATATTGCTGAATTTAAGGCTGATTTGAATGCTACTTTCAAGATGAAAGATTTGGGGATGTTGCATCATTATTTGGGTATACAGTTTAAGCAGTGTGATGGTGGTATTGCCTTGTGTCAGAAAAGTTACATAGAGACATTGCTATGTAAGTTTGGACTTGAGGATTGCAAACCTATTGCCACTCCCATGGAAACAGGTTTGAAGTTGAGTCTACATGATGCTGGCAATCTTGCTGATGTCACTCTTTACCAAACTGTTGTTGGCTGCCTCATTTATGTATGCAACATGAGGCCAGATATTCAGTTTGCAGTCTCACAGGTCAGCAGATTTATGCATAGCCCAGGGTCTAAGCATTGGCAGGCTGTCAAGAGGATTTTTCGCTACCTTAGTGGCACTTTACATCTTGGCTTGTTTTATCCCAAGGGGGGATCGTTGCCGCCAGACTTACATGCTTTTTCGGACTCAAATTGGGCTGGTTGTTTTGACACGCGAGTGTCCACAAGTGGTTTTTGTTTCATGCTTGGCAGTTCATGTATATCTTGGTTGAGCAAGAAGCAACCTATTGTGGCCACTTCGAGTTGTGAGGCTGGGTACAGGGCAGTCTTCATAGCTACGGATAGCTACGGTTGAGTGTGTATGGCTCAGACGCCTTATGGCTGATTTGGGTGTTGGACAGGAAACTGCCAACACTATCTACACTGACAGTCAGAGCGCATTGGTAGTTGCGAGGAACCCAGTTTTTCATGCTCTCACAAAGCACATTGAGGTGCATTACCACTATGTCAGGGAGAGGCTCTCAGCAGGAGAGATCAGCTTGGCTTATGAGCCAACACATGACAACCTTGCAGATCTTTTCACAAAGGCATTGTCTCGTGAGAAGCTTGAAGGTTTCCGCAAAGCTTTGGGCTTACTCCCCTTTGTGGACTGATCCTGTCCTCAGGGCATGGCCATGTGCCAGCTCTCGTTCACTGCATCACTCCAGGGGGGATTTGTTACCATATGCATGTGGTAGTGATGTGTGTGAACACACTAGGACCGCCAGGGCATTTTTTCCCTCTTTAGGAGGTTTTTTCCCCCGTGCATTGTATATACGCCCATCACTCTAGGGCTATCAATATTTCCATTGCACACTAAGTAACACACTCTCTATTGTGTGCCTTGAGCTTCCTTCGTCTTCTCCAAGCTGTATGTGTTTCTTTGCAACCCTAATTCCAACAAAGGCCTCAAACACCTTCGAAGGTGGAGAGAGCTAGCGGGGAATGAGGGTAGGGAAGAGGAAGAAGAAACATTTCATAGGAGAAAGAAATAGTTCCTCACTTATCATCACTCTTCTTGCTTAACATAGCATAATAGCATAGTAATGAAGATGACAAGTTTAAGCATTGAAGCATGGCTCTTGGTTGGATTTGCATTCCATAGCCAAGAGTGTTGGTGTAGGCTCTCCACTTCTCAACAAGCTTAGAGAAGGAGATGGAGCTCTTGCACTTTGCACTACACTCAATGAGAGAATGCGTATGTGTGTGTGGAGGAGAGTATACCCCCCTCTCATGCTTGGTCCACCTCTCTCTCTCTCTCTCTCTCTCGCTCTCTCGCTCGTATTATTTTATTATTTCATTTAGACATGTGTCCTTTTTTTCATTTGAGAGAAAGAACTTAATTATTTATTTTTATGTATCTAAATTCTCATTGGACCCTTTTAAAACTTATCCAATAGCATTCAAGCACATCATGAGGGCCACACGTGGAGAATCATTTGAACATATGTCTTTTATGCTTATTAATTCATTTGGTTGAATTGAATACTTCAAGGACTTACTCAATCAAGCAAGTATGTGTGTTTTATGCTGCTTACGTCATTTGTTTTGAATTGAATACTTCAAGCCTTAGTCGATCAACTTTATGTCTCTTGAGAATTTATCTTTGAATTTAACATTTCGAAAACCTTATTTAAGCATAAAAATCAACTCAAGCTTTGGCAAGGTTCTCACAACCAATTTAAGCATCTTAACACCTAATGCTTGGGTGGAATTCTCACCTCGAGGTTAGCCCTAGCTTGCGTAAGGTCAAAGGACTTTTTAACACTAACTTTTGGAGGTCTTTAATGAAGTTAACTGTAAGATATTTTAGGCTCCATTAGATGCACGTTGCTCTTTGATAGACTAGCTCCATTTGGACTCCTTTTGAAATGTAACCATCTCTCCTCTTGGTCCCTTGCTGAGGTAGATCTAGAAGCACTTATTGCACATTGCTCTTTGGTAGACTGTCTCCTTTTGGACCCCTATTGAGATGCAACCATTTCTTCTTTTGGTCCCCTGTTGAGATAGGTGTAGAAGCACATATATATACTCTTGTTGCCCTTTTATCTTCCCATATTATTGATCACTTTAATATGAGAAAATCATTTGGTAAAGTTAGATATTATAGTTTATGACAAGGTCTCTCTCACTTGATGACTCAAGTGGAGTGGCTTTATCGTCGTCCTTAGAGTCGAGACCCTTGAGAATGCTGGCGAATGAGACTCATGGTCTGAGAGATGCATAGCCAATTGCTATCTTGTTCCCATTTACACAAATCGGACCTTGGGGCTCAGCGGCCTTAATAGTCTTTAGCTCGAAGTTGGTTCCTTGAGGAGTTCGGTCGAGCGTTGTTTCTTTATCAACAGTAGAGGGGGCCTTTTCAATTGACAATGTTTTGTTATCCCTCGTCGGCATATTATAAGGGGAATCAACACCCGCCAGCACAACATCGATCAATGGACGTAAATTCAACCCATCCCCTTCGTCCATCGGCACAGCTACTTCATTTTAAAAAAGTTTCCTTTCTACGAGTATCTGCGAGAAGTTAACGATATCCTCCTCCATGGGAAGTGACTAAATCTCCATAACTAATGTCGCAAAAATTCGACCCTTTGTGGCGTGGGGGAGTGGTGACAAGAGAGCAGGAGAGCAAGGCCAATGGAAGGGATAATGGCTTAATAGAAAGGGTGGCTTGAGTTGAAAGAACAACGATATTAATCGTTATTGAAGCAACACAATAGGAGGGCTAGCATCAAAAGATTAAAATAAAGAGAAACGATTAATAGTGTTATAATTAATCACTGACCGGTAGACGAAGGCCAAAAGAACGATTAATAGCGATATTAATCGCTAAGGGGTCTGATATTAATCGTGGTCAAGGAGGTGGGCACACACATTACAAGACCTTGAGTTGCCCGATGAAGCTCAGCTTACTGTACTGTGCAGCCCCGCCCTGCCTTGCTCTGAAGAAAACTACTTTCAAAAGCAAAAATTCAAAAAACCCGTTACCATCCTAAAGTTAAGCATCCCTTATCAAGAACTCAGGATCTTCATACATAACAAATTGTTCCATGTTACTTTCCTGAATTCGTTATGACCTTTCAAACTTTCTGAATTATTTGATGACAATAGATATCAAGGGAATCTACTTTATGATCTACTAGTAAAACGGCGCCGCCGCGGCATGGCCCCTCTTTACCCCCGTCGCACTCGCCACCAACTTACTCCTAAAAGCCTCCGAAATTGGATTTTGCTACTCTGTAGGGATTTACAGCTCCTACAAACCCTTCCTCTATAATTAATCTCCCCACACAGAGAAAGATTTTGTGCACTGGCCGCCATGCACCTTGGTTGTCGTGCGAGATTAAGGCAGAAGACCATCTCTAGCAACGGCAACCCTCCCCCCCCCCCTCGCGGGACCTCCTTGGTAGTCCTCTCTCTCTCTCTCTCTCTCTCTCTCTCTCTCTCTCTCCAAGTCGTTCGAGGCAAGTTGTACTTGCATTCGCGATTTTGTGCACTAGCCACCGTGCACCTTGGTTGCTGTGAGACATAAAGGCAGAAGGCCATCTCCAGCAACGGCAAACCCTCCCCCCCCCCCCAAGACCTCCTCCCCAGTGCTCAAAAAAAACTTTTTTCCAAAAACTTGGCAAACCTAACATATGTGAAACATCAGAGGTAAATTGTCAAAATTTGAAGGTTTTCTTACCTTCAAATAAAAAATTTAGAGGTAAATTGCAAAATTTGTAGGTGGGACTACACTAAACCTAGTGTTTTTTTCGAGCACTGCGAGTCCTCTCTCTCTCTCTCTCTCTCTCTCTCTCTCTAAAAAAAACGCATCCGTTTTTTGACCTAGTAGACAACAGTCCACTCTTTTGATCATAACTTCTTCATCCGAACTCCGATTTGGGTGATCTATAGCCTCAATCGAAGAGCACGAAGTCCTCTACGCATTGATGTAAAGACATAAATTTTCAGAGTTATGGAAGGCGTTTCTGTAGCAGCATTTCCGAAGTGAACAGGTTCAACAAAATTGATTCTCATCTCCTATTTTACATACAATGTCTTCCGGCACTCGCAAGGGTTCTTCTTCTTCAACAAGGTCCACAACCATTGTGGAAAATGATCCAAAATCTCCTAAGAGTGGAGATAGCAACACAACCACCCAACCAACGACATCGGAAACCATGATCATGGCGTACTTGGTATCATTGCAAGAGACCGTAAACAAACAAGGCGAAGACTTACGAGCACTTGCAATGGAGAATGGCACACTAAGGGTACTTGTGGTTGAGAATGAGAATCTCAAGAGGACACTTGCGATGCAAACAACACGTTTGATGCAACTTGAAGAGGAAGTCAAGGAATGTAAATGCTCTCTTGTGGACTTGAATGCTTTGAAGGAGCGGATGAGCAAAGTAGAGCATGACCATGTATTGAAAGAGGAGAAATTTGACACTATGAGCCGGGATGTATGCGACATGAAAAATGTATGCACAAACAAGTCTTGGGCTGATGTATGTGGTAGCAATGTGGTTTCTAATTCCTCACTCATGCAAGCTATGGTTCAAACAAAGAATGTTGAGAATGTGGATGTGGAGGAGTTGAAGGAACGGGAGCGACGTTCCAAGAACATTGTTATTTGTGGAATTCTCGAAGAGAAGTTAGAGACACCTCCTTCTCTTGCCATTGTTATTGAAGATTTCTTCAAAACCCACTTTGACATGTCCGGAGTTATGGTCTATGGAGCACATAGAGTTGGGAAGCAAGGAGCTCCTCGCTCGGGAGAACGGCCAATTGTATGCACCATGCCGGATGAGACCAAGCGAAAGATTATCCTTGATAATAGTTGGATCTATTTGAGGGATACAAAATGTTTTGTATGTGAAGATCGCACTATTAAGCAACAAAATATGCGTCGCAAGGCATATGAGGAAAAGAATAATAAAAACAAGGAGATCTCTCATGAAGAAAATGTGCCCAAGGAGGAGGCAAGTCTCTCAAGCAAATAGGGATGCGTGACCGAGTTACAATTGAAAATATTCTTTTGGAATTGTAATGGATACCCATGGAATGCGGGGGTTGGCATTGATGAACTAACAAGCAAAGCCGATGTTGTACTTCTTGTTGAAACTTGGGAGCATGATACACAAAGGATTAACGGCTTGGAGGATTACAATGTACATTCATTGATGTGGTCAAAGAATCTCAAGCAACGAAGAGGACAAGGAGGGTTAGCATGTATGGTTAAGAAAGGATTGGAAGATTTATCAATTGTGAAAGATGACAAGTACAAACGTTATGTATGGCTGAAAATTATGACACCAAAAAGAGCACCCATTTTTGTATCCGGTTGCTACATTCCTTATCATGATTCTCCCTTTTATGCTTGCATGGATAGAGATCAACCATTTTCTGATTTGGAAGAGGACATTGCTTATTTCAAAGGTGAAGGTGATGTTATTGTATTTGGGGATATGAATGCTCGCACAAAAACATTGCAACATGATACTCAACAATTTGATATGCCATACATTTCAAGGGAGTTGGAGGAAGTTCACTTGTATGATCGTACTTCAATGGATGAGAAAGAGCCGGATCACTATGGAAAGTTACTTTTACACATGTGTAATAGCACGGGTATGCTCATTGCCAATGGTGTATCTTTGTGGAGTGGAACCAATGGATTTACATGTAGGAGACATAATGGGGATAGTGTGATTGACTATATGCTACTCTCTGAAGCCATCATGTATCGCATAAAGAGTTTTATGTTTGGTCAATGGACCCCGGAATCCGACCATCGCACCTTATGTATTGACCTTTCATGTGGAGAAGCAACTAAGCATGATAATCTCAGCCAAAGGAAAGAGAAGTTATCACTATGTATGGATTTCAAACGGGCACCAATGTACATTGAAATGGTTGAGCAAAAATTATGGATGACAAAGCTTCAATGTGATGCACCATTGGAAACTAAATGGGAAGCTTTCAAGAAAGCTATTTGTTCTTGTGCAGAAGAATGCTTTGCCATAAAGCATCTCCATGGTATCAACAAAGATAGATCACGCAAAAGGTGGTTTGATAAAGAATGTCAAGATGCTCGAAAGTCCTTGATAAAGCTTGATGCAACTATGGACAAAGAAAACTATCAAAGTCATTTGCATACATACAAGGCATTGATTCAAAAGAAGAGAAGAAGATGGGAAGTAAAGCAACAAGAATTTCAAGTCCAAGAAAAGGCACATGCATGTGGAAGATTTTGGAGAAACTTGAGAGGCAAGCGGGTTGAGAATTTTGGTAACTTGAGTCTAGTGGATATGTACACACATTGTAGGCAATTATATGAGCAAGAAAATACTGAAAAAATGCCATTTTATGGTTCACTCCCATGTATGCCGTCTTTTTTTACTATTGAGGATGTATGCGGTGGGCTTGAAAAGTTGGCCACTCGCAAAGCGGGAGATCTTCAAGGTATCAAGCCGGAGATGATCAAATGGACGGGAGATTTTACCCATGAGTGGATGTGTGATATGTTCAACCTTGCACTTCAACATGGTATGCCTTATGATTGGAGTACTAATTGGGTTAAGCCTTTGCATAAAGGAGGGGATGTAAAGAATGTAAGCAACTACCGGACTATAATGATTGGGTCTCTTATGGCAAAGTTGTTTGGGTGCATAATGGAGATGAAATTGAGTGATTGGGCTGAAGAGAATGACAAGCGTGCAAAGAGACAAGTGGGTTTTCGTCGATGCCATAGCACCATTGATCATCTTGTCACTCTTCGTGTTCTCATGGAGGAAAGTCGGTTGAAAGGCAAGCGATTGTATTGTTGTTTTGTGGACTTTAGGAAAGCCTTTGATATGATTCCACGTAACAATTTGTGGAGAAGGATGGAAGAACTCCAAGTGCCAAGTGAGTTTATGCTTGCGGTTTCTCGAATCTATGAGAAGGTGATTTGTCAATTACGCATGGGAAGAGAATTTTCAGAAATTTTTGTAAGCACTATTGGGGTTAAACAAGGATGTCCATTGTCACCAACTCTCTTTGGTCTATGCATCGATCAATTGGAACAAATGGTACTTGACTTTATGCAAGAAGAAGGCATTGAAGAGGTCACTATTTGCAATGCGGTAATCATGCTTTTGTTGTATGCGGATGATGTAGTGCTTCTAGCACACACTTTAGAAGATGCACAAAAGCTTATGGTTGTCCTTGAGAACTTTTGCTTGCATAGTGGGCTGATTGTAAATGAATCCAAAACAAAGGTTATGCTTGTGAAAACCAACCATAAGGAGAAGCCATGCATTGTGTACAACAACGAGACACTTGAAGTTGTTGAGAGCTTTAAGTACCTTGGCCTTGAGGTTCCATCCAATCACAAGTGGCATGAATGTGCTATGCGTCGTTTGGAAGCGGGAAAGAGAGTATATTATGCATTTGAGAACATGTGTAATGCGGGAAACATCAAGTGTTGGGTTCTCAAGAAGTATCTTTTTGATGCATTAGTGACACCGGTTCTTCTTTATGGAGTTGAAGTGTGGGGCGGGAGCATCTCAAAGTCTACTTGGAAAGAGTTTGAGAATGTCCAAAAGCATTTTCTTACAAACTTTCTCCAAGTTAAGAGACAAACACCATATATGCTCCTACTTCTTGAGTCGGGATCTCTTCCAATTGAGGTTATGGGCATGGAAAGGGTTGTGGAGTACATGATAAAGATGCGTCAAAACCCCTCACATCGACTTCCTATAATTGCATGGGAAGCAAGCAAAAAAGTTCAAAAGACGCATAAAAGCAAGATCTTGAGCACGGGATGGATGCAAGACATAAAGAAGTGGTTTGGGAGATGGGATGCATTACACTTGCTACATGATGCTTCAATTGACTCTCAAGTGAATGAAGCTTTTCTACAACGCCAATGTATTACGGCTTGGGAGAAATCCGGTGGGTCACGCTTCATACATTACACCACCTATATTGCCCCCAACTACAAAACCATGTTCTTCGCTGAGAGAGGAAACCGTACTCACACTTACATGCTTGAGCCTATTCCCTTGTCCGCGATACGCACTATCGCAACAATTCGGCTTAGCTCCCATTTCCTTCGATGCAAGATAGGGCGTTGGGGCAATGGAGAAGAGTCAAATCGATTGTGCACATTATGCTCACTGCAAGTTCGAGAGTCTGAGTACCACACACTACTAGCGTGCTCAGCTTTTGATCACATCCGAACTTGCTTCTCTCACATTTTCAGCCATAACTTAGACCTACACACTTTCCTCTCCCAGCCAAAGTGTGGGCTCTCCATTGCGACTCTCATCACTACAATTTTGGAGCATCGAGAATCACTCATCAGCCATACACATACTACATCACATGTAACTTTGGTCCCATAGGTCATATTTGACCTCCGAGGATGATAATAAAATCTATCTATCTATCTCTCTCTCTCCGCACTCAATCGAGCACTGTCCAGAAGCTCAGACGTCAACAATCGGCCGCCTCTCTCTCTTTCTTTCTCTCTCTTTCTGAGCGCGTAGGTGCAGGCAATGTCTCTCTCTTTCCGAGCGTGTGGGTGTAGGCTATGCTGAGTCTGCTCTCTCTCTCTCTCTCTCTCTCTCTCTCTCTCTCTCTCTCTCTCTCTCTCTCTCTCTCTCTCTCTCTCTCTCTCTCTCTCTCTCTCTCTGTCTCTCTCTCTGCGCTCAGAGAGCACTGGACCGGAAGCTCAGCTGTCAACAGCTGACCGCCATGGTCCATCTTCTCCCTAGTCTCGACCATCAATGGTAAATTGTCAAAATTTGAAGGTTTTTTTACCTTCAAATAAAAAATTTAGAGGTAAATTTCAAAATTTGTAGGTGGGACTACACTAAACCTAGGTTTTTTTTCGAGCACTGCGAGTCCTCTCTCTCTCTCTCTCTCTCTCTCTCTCTCTCTCTCTCTCTCTCTCTCTCTCTCTCTCTCTCTCTCTCGCTCGCTCTCTCTTCGTGCTCAGCTGAGCACTGTCCGGAAGCTCAACTGTCAACAGCCGATCGCCTCTCTCTCTCTCTTTCTCTCTCTTTCCGAGTGCGCAGGTGCAGGCAGTGTCTATCTCTTTCCGAGCACGCAGGTGCAGGCTACACTGAGTCTACACTCTCTCTCTCTCTCTCTCTCTCTCTCTCTCTCTCTCTCTCTCTCTCTCTCTCTCTCTCTCTCTCTCTCTCTCTCTCTCTCTCTCCGCGCTCAGAGAGCATTGACCGAAAGCTCAGCTGTCAACAGTTGGCCGCCATGGTCCATCTTCTCCCTAGTCCTGACCAGTGTTCGGGAAAAATCATCTCTCTCTCTCTCTCCGCGATCAACTGAGTACTGTTCGGAAGCTCAGCTGTCCAACAGTCGGCCGCCTCTCTCTCTTTCGAGTGCGTAGGTGCAGGCAGTGTCTATCTCTTTCCGAGCACGCAGGTGCAGGCTACACTGAGTATGCTCTCTCTCTCTCTCTCTCTCTCTCTCTCTCTCTCTCTCTCTCTCTCTCTCTCTCTCTCTCTCTCTCTCTCTCTCTCTCTCTCTCTCTGTGTGCAGTCCTCTCGCTGATCGCGGCTGCAGTGCACACCACTGGGACTGGCCGGATGAAGGAGGTAGCGCCACCTGGCAGCCGGAAACCCCTCCCCTTTTATCTATAGTATAGATAGACAAAATAGACCTAGTTTTCTACAATTTCCTCTTGGGAAATTCAAGAAACGGAATTTTGTATGTTTATTATTGCCCGAACAGTGGTTTGAATAGAGAGAGAGAGAGAGAGAGAGAGAGAGAGAGAGAGAGAATCGCCTGCGAGTCACACAGGGTGCAGGCCTGTCCAACGCCTTGCTGATCATCGGTCCGAGCACCAGTGTTCGGGAAAAATGTGTCTCAGCTTAATATCGTGCCCTTTTGAATTTCCAAAATGCCGGTTGAGAGCAAGGGGGAAAGGAGAAATTCCGCCCCAAAAAAGAGAAAAATAGTGTAAAAACCTGAAAAAGTAAACTAATTTTCTAAAATTTCCTCTTGGAAAATTCAAGGAAAGGAATCGTGTATGCTTGAAAAAATGATTTTTCCCGAACACTGCCGAGCACTTAGCCCTCCCCCCGTGCTCCCTTCCTTCAGTTCCCGTCACCGTGCAAGGTGAGCAGTGAGCACTGAGGACTCCGTCGCGGCAACACTGAGCGAGAGAGAGAGAGAGAGAGAGAGAGAGAGAGAGAGAGAGAGAGAGAGAGAGAGAGAGAGAGAGAGAGAGAGAGAGAGAGAGAGAGAGAGAGAGAATCGCCTGTGAGTCAGACAAGGTGCAGGCCCTCATCACTGTGCAACCTGAGCATTGAGGATTCCGACTCAGGAGTCCAATGTTCAACGTCCATGGAGTCTTGCGCCACCGTGACCGCGATCAGAGATCTAGTCTCCAGAGCTCGCAAGCATTTAAATTTGACGGCCGTCTCTCTCTCTTTGACTCTATATCACGCCGTCGACCACCCCTTTTTGTCTCTCTCAGTCTCGCACAATCGTCGGACCTTCAGGGCACATTGGCCGATTGCATCAGCTGACGTCACGTGTGCAGGGGGAGGGGCCGGAATCCCTTCCCCCATTATCTATTAGTATAGATACCCCTCTAATTTGTGGAAATTTCCAAAATACCCCTCAAATTTCAAAAATTCCCAAAATATCCTTTTATTTATTTTTGTTACATTGTTCAAGATCCGTTTATGAGTGCTTAGCATGTGATTTGTTAAAAAATACATCGCAAAAGAAGGCAATTATGTTTATAAAATAACGAAGCAATCCATCTCCACCGCTGTTTATAAAATAATGAAGCAATCCATCTCCGCCGCCTACAAAACCATCTCAAGTTCTAGTTTTAGCATCTTGTATGATATGTATGATAGACAATGGGTCTTCTTTTGCAAAGCTCCAAACATTTTTTATGTTTGTAGAAATTTACTCTCACAACTATGGGTATTTTGGGAATTTTTGAAATTTGAGGGGTATTTTGGGAATTTGGGAATTTTCACAGGCTAGCCTTTAAGTAAGTTGGGGTCCTAATAATCAATTGCCGTGTTGCCAAGCCGGGAGAAAGAGCGCCTGTGCGATGCTGTGTGCACGCGTGAGAGAGAGAGAGAGAGGTCGATAGCCTTCTGACTGCTACTGCTCTGCCAGTGCTCGATGGCCGCCTAGTCTCTCTCTTTTTGGGCCAGAAGTTGGAAACGTCATAACTGCGATGTCCCCTCGTGCTGCCGACGCTGCAGATGTCTTGTCCTTGCGATCTCTCTCTCTCTCTCTCTGAGACTCTCTCTCTATATATCACCGCCCATAATCACCACAACTGCACGCTCTCTCTCTCTCTCTCTCTCTCTCTCTCTCTCTCTCTCTCACTGTGAAGCCTGTGCACAGAGCTCACGCGCCGGATGATTCACGTTACGACACGTGTCGGGGGGGGGGGAGCGGGAATCCCCTCCCCTTTTATCTATAGTATAGATGCATGAAGCACAAAGGTGCATATTCCTCCATTTACTTTTGTGCTTGCACTATCCTGAGTTTACTTTATGTAAGATAATAGAGCTTATGAAAAGGTTGGCATGTTACGATGAGCGATGGCAAAGAGCTGGAGTAGGTTGTAGGGCTTCGGTGGCAAGGAGTGAGGGCTCATAATAAATTTCGGCCTGCTTGTGTACGTGTAGGCTACCTACCCAGCCGGTCACGTCGCTTTTTGGGGGGGGCAGCATACATTTTGAAAATATGTAGAGCATGCTCCACAACATGTGCAGATGCACGCATGTAGCGCAGTGGTCAGGGCAACGCCTTTGGGCTGTGAGATCGGTGGTTCGAGTATTGCGTGTGAGCTCCGTGTGTTGACTTCTGCGTCAATGGTCACCTAACGGCTACATTCGTAACCGGCTTGCCTTGCTTTGCCACGAGGGCAAGCAGGCCGAAATATAACTAAAGCCGGGAGTGAGTAAGGAGCTTCAAGTCGTGCACATCTACAAACGCGGAAGGCCAGTGAGATCAGGCAAGCCCACCCACCATTGACCCCTTGCGAGCTCGTTTTCCTGCATAGACTACGAAGCTTCCATCTCTTGGTCTCGTTCGGCTGCCTTGGAGATTGTTAAGATTTCTTGTGAGTGTCTGCCTTTGTTGCCGCCTCGCCATCGCCTTGACTCCGGGTTTGCATGTTATCTTCAACGGTACTTGGCCTCTCATCTTCGGTGTGGCCCATAAAAAGTAACTTCAACGGTGTTATTAGCACTCATCTTCGACGTTGGTACTTTATCTTATGCATTATATTTCTTGTTTGTTTCGTTATTAGGGGTAGTTCCCACTAGGGTTCGGTTTGGTTTGGCATCCCCCCCTTCCGCCATAGTTGGCTTCATGACGGATCCTAGCATGGATGCCGTGATGTTTCCCATGGAGAAGGTCATCCGAAAGTTCTTGAGGTTGCTTGTGACGGCAAAATTGCAGGTGCAGGAAGACATCGCTCTGATGGGCAAAGGGGTCGGGCCTTGTGCGCTCCTTGCCGCACTGTCAAAGCAAGGGCCTTGCCTAACACTGTGTGCGAGCCATAGACGGCTCCAAGCACACAACTAGCTTAACTAGTAAGCTCAAAAGAGGGCAATGGTCTGTCACTCACCGCTCTATGCTCCTGCCGTGGAGGATTCCTCGCTGTGAAGAAGAAGGAGACGCCGCTACGTCGCGCTCAACCGCTTCACCGCCATCGTGCCACCGCAATGATCGATCGCTCTCTCTTTCTCTCTCTCTCTCTCTCTCTCTCTCTCTCTCACTCACACACACACACACACACACACACACACACACACACACACACACACACACAAGGAGGTGAAGAAGAAGAAGATGGAGATGGAGATGGAGCAAGAGCACTCTTCTATTGCACAAATGACAGTATGAGTGAATTTTAGGTTTAGTTGGCTTTTATATGAGCTCACCCCATTCACACTTGGGCGCCCATGCTTAGCCAACTAATCCCTTGAATGTCCCAGTTAGAGTGCGCCTCTCATTGGCGATCACTCTTACCCTTTTCCTATTGGACCGACAAGCCCGGTACCTGACTCTACCAAATAAATAATACAATGTCCACCGTAGGTTACAACGTCCGTCTCGTAGGTGATAGGGTGTCCGTGAGCCGTGAGGGTTAACATGCCCCCCTTCCTGATGTAGATTCCGTCCTCGGAAGCTATTGAGTTGAAGCTCGTTGGTCGAGGTGGAAGAGCATTTGAGATGAATGTCCTTAGCCTTCATTAGTCACTGCAAAATCAAACAACATTGCACAGTAATTGCATTTTCATAAGCGATTAAAAAGCATATGCAATTTTAGGCAGACAATTGATTGGTAACAGAATTTTAAACAATTTGTCAGCAATAAGCATTAAATTGCAATGTAATCAAATGCATAAACAGATGTAAAGGTAAAAAATTAAACAAGTCTGGGGTCGCTAATTTAACGGTCGAAAGGCACTAGAGATCGACTATCAATACCATGGGTAAGCTTCTTAATTTTCTCTGGTCAATTAAGTTGTTTAATCGCGAGAGCCAAGTATTTCATGTTCGAGGGATGACTAGAGGCTATACCTAGAGGACCTTGTAGTTAAGCTACGATAAAAGGAATTTCTCATGAAATCATCGCCTGACTGATTACCTTTTCTTTGACCCCCCAAAGTGTTTTCACAGTGATTCAATTTGATGTGTGTGCTTATTTTGTATGCCTTGGGTTTTTTGCTTTTCAAGGAAAAGCGCCCACACTGGGAACCTCTAGGGCTCTAGTACCATAGGCAATACATGTGAGTGAAGTATCAAATCAAGCTGAGATTTCTCTTCCAGCTTAAGATTTTACATTGTGGCACTTTGATTTTTTTTTCGTTTGGGGGGGTCATATAACACTGATACACCTCCCCAGGCTCATCACACTAGTAAACTCCCTTTATAATACTTAAGTGAAAGGTCAATAGGGTCAAGCCCACTAGAAAGCCCTAGTACATTTCACACAATGCTGCCTAAATCAGATTAAGAACCTAAGTAACCATTGATTATTAGAAAGGCATTCCCCATGGTATTAAGAGAAGATCTGTAACACCTAACTTGGTCAAACTAGCTTAGTCGGACTGCTTGATTTTTAAACCTAGACAAGTGATTATGACAAAAAATTACATTGAATTAAATGTTTCATACTAAGAAAATGCGGTGAAGATTAGGCTACCAATCACAATTAAAGCAGACAATCATAGATGCAAAAAAGATAAGGGGCAATGCTAATGGAAAAGAAACACCTGTTTGTGTCGATGGTCGCGCTTGATTTGAAGAGTGAGTCGAGGTAAAGATTCCATGAAGGTCCAAATCCTATCAATAGCAACACGCTCCTGTACACACTAGGAAACAAAAGGAATACCTCCAGGAGGCACATTAGTGGGAAAAGGTACCGACACTTATTGAACACAACAAAAAACATAAGGAATCCTAACCTAATTATTTGCACTCCCCCTAGAGAGTCAAGGGAATAGGATATTGTAGAGGTTGGGGGGAAACCCTAAGGCTAAACCCCTATCCTCGTCGTCGAGATAAACAAAGTCATCATCCATGAGACCATATGTGCCATCCGTGTAGTCCTGTAAATTTTCTTCTTCATCATAGGTGCCCATGTTTACTAAGAAGGTCACTAGACGCCTATAGTCATCTTGGTCAAAAGGGTAGGCTTGTGCAATGGGAGAAACGCTCTCTACTAAGTATGGATCAGACGTGGTCAAGAGACGTATCAGCTATTCTAACTCCTCAAAATTTCTCTCACATGCTAGCGTACCTATCAAATCCCATTCACATGCAATCACTGGAAAGACCATGTGAAATATTTGTGAAAAGTAATGAGGGTACCTCTCACCCAAGGCAGGAGTGGATGACTCTAGCGTACTAGCCATATCTGTACACACAAATAGATGATGTTTAGAGTGCAAATATTACAAGGGTCATGTTCTTGTGCATAATTTGTTTTTATGATTTGTGTTATGGCTCTTGCTCTTTTACTTTTTTATCTTGTTTTTGTGAGTATAAGGCTTTATATATACATTCCCTAAGATTGGAGATTAAGAGGTCAGGGAGAAAGGTTGAGAGGGAAGCAAGTGAATAATGGATGTCCACAAACACTCCCCCCTTCCTTGGGTAGATCATATCGTTTGAAATGATGTCATCACCCTTTGAAACCAATTGTTCCAGTTGGTAATAGGTGAGGATTTTTGCCAGTAGTTTTCTATTATCCTAGGTGCCTCGTCAAGTTGCAAGGGTGGTAAGGTACTCTCCCAGGATCGAACTTGAAGTGGTTCATCAGGTGATTCTTGAACACTGGGAGGTGTGGATTCTTTTGTAGCTTCATGGAGGTCCACTACTATAGATGGAGGCTGTGTAGAAGCTTTTACCTCTATGGATGTATTACATGAGGAGCTAGAAGCTTCATGGAACTCCCCCCTTCCTGAGCTAGGTGGAATAAATTGGTTTTGCCTTGGAGCCCAAACTAGCTCTAGACTAGGTGTGTAGCATTCTGTGATCTTTCCCTTCCGACGGTCTCCCATTGGCTTTAGCGTTACACTGTTTGACTCATATGGGTTTGTTGTTGATAGGGAAGGACACATTTTACGTTTAGGTACCCAAATTTGCTCATTTCCATCATAGTAGCCTTGGGCTTCTAATACTTGTTTTGGAATCCATCGTGATTTGGTCTTGACTCTCCTAGGGCGCGCTCTTGGTTTTCTGAGGAAATTTTTTCTTGGAATGGATGGGAGGGTTGAGGTAGTTGGAAGTAAGGCTTTGGGGACCCATTGATATGTACTCTTAGGTCGTGCAGGTTGAGTACTTGCAATATTACTGCTTGCTACAACTACAAGTGTTGAAGTGCTAGGTTCATGGGTAGCCGGAAAAGACGAGTTAACCACCTTGGCTTGTGAATGTTGGCTATCCTTCAACTTTGCTAGAGTTTGCAACGTAGGTGACTTTGCTTGAATGATAGGGGTAAGAGTCGGTGGTCGCGTCGTGACACTACCAGTATCCCAATCAATAGTGCATTTGGTTGCCAACATCCACGTGCGTCCCAGGTTTACGTTGCCTTCCATAGCTCCCGTGGGCATGACTAGAAACCTCTGCACTATGCTTCCATTGTCATAGACAACAAGGGTCTGAAGGACTCCAAGAATATCAGTTTTCTTTTTATTAATGCCCTTGACTTGCATCGTACTCGGGGATAGGGTTGGTTTTCCTAATTGACACCAAACTCCATAGGACAACAAATTGTGTTTAGCTCCCGTATCTAATAAGGCATTGTATAGTACTTTCCCATAGGGGCTATTTAGCTCAATTGGGTATCGTAGGAGTGGCTCAGATTCTAATGAGTCGTCATCTGTGTCCTCGAAAAATGCTTGCGTGATTCCCAGATTAGCCTCTCGTTGGCGTCTAAGACGTTGTTGTCGTTCCCGAGCCTCAACTCTTGCTTGGATTTTTTTAAGCTCTGCTTGTTCCTTGGCAGCCTTCTTTTGATGGATGGCTTGCAACTCTTCCTGGCTTAGAGGATCATAATATCTTTTGAATTTACTCCCATTAAGGAATCCAAGGGTTTCAACTCCATCTAGAGTCTCCACACAAATGGTACCTTGCGGGGTAATTTCACACACTTGATATGGTCCCTTACCAGCGTATTTCAATTTCTTCTTTTCATTACGTACCCCGTACATAAGAACTTTATCACCAACCTTGATGTCTTTACCCTTTAAATGGCTATCAAACCACTTCTTTCTCATATCCTTCTCCACTAGAGCATTTCGCACAGCTAATTGCCTCTCTTCATCTAGCCTTTCCACGATATATAATCGCTCCACTAATGGGTTACCATCCCAACCTTCTTGAGAAGCTACTCGAAGACTAGGAATGACAAACTCCCATGGCATAACTGCTTCTTGGACATACACCATCTTAAACGGTGTGCAATTAATAGCAACTTTATATGCAGTACGATAAGCCCATAAAGCTGATGTAAGCTTTAGGTCCCAATCAGTACGATGAGCCTCAACTGTCTTTGTCAAAATGGAGATGAGAGTTTTGTTGGTACTCTCAGCTTGGCCATTTGCTTGGGGATAATAGGGTGTAGACTTGTGGTGAGATATCATGAAGTTTGATGTGAGTTATTTTATTACTTCATTTATAAAATGAGTTCCATTGTCACTCACAAGTTCAAAGGGGCATCCAAAACGTGTGATAATGTTCTCAAAGAGGAACTTAGCTATTGTTTTTGCATCCGCCTTTCGTGTTGCTTTTGCTTCAACCCATTTGGTTACATAGTCGGTAGCCACAATGATATATCGTGATTGCGTGTTACGTGCAGCCGGACTAATCAGCCCTACAAAGTCTAAGCCCCACTTTTCAAATGGTTGGGTTACCTTGATGGGATGTAGAGGCATCCTATCACTTCTTTGTGGCTTCTTGAAGCGTTGGCATTCATCACATCCCTTTGCAAAAAGTGATGCATCCTTAAACACAGTGGGCCACCAATAGCCTGACTATAAGATCTTTCGGGCAGTCAAGTTTCCTGAAAAGTGACCACCAGCTACGCCCATGTGTGCCTCTTGTAGAATATATAAATACTCATCCTCGCGGGCACAGCGTCTAAGAACATCATCTTTTCCTCTCTTATAGAGAGTTCCCGCCAATAAGCAATAGGGTTCGCATTCCTTGATTAATTTTCGAGCTATATCTTTTCGCAGCTCTTTGGGTGGAAAACCATTAACTAAGAAGTTAACAATCTTTTCACTCCATTCAGGCATTGTCTCAACAATGAACAAAGGAGTATCAGGCAATTCATCATCAACCCCCGTAGGAGCTTCGCCATTAGGGATACGAGATAAATGATTCGCCATGACATGTTTCCTCCCAGGCCTCACAACAACGGTGAAGTCAAACTCAAGAAGAATTAACAACCATCGTGTAATTCGACCTGTGGAACACGGCTTGTTTACCAAATATAGCAATGCTTGATGATCAACATAAAACACAAACTTGGTAGCAAGAAGGTAATAGCGAAATTTCTTTACTGCGTAAATCATAGCTAGACCTTAGCGCTTTGTAGTAGTGTAGTTCATCTTGGCATCATTTAATTGGTGACTTGCAAAGCTAATAGGGTAGTCCAATTTATGTTCTCCTGGTTGAGTTAGAACACACCCAATAGCAAAATTTGATGCATCAATATGCACATGAAAAGGTACATTCCAATCAGGTGTTCACAGGATTGGAGCACTTGTTAGGGCCTTCTTTAATAACTCATAAGATTGATGACATTCTTCCGTCCAGTGAAACTCGATAAGAAGCTTGTACAATGGACGCGCTATCTTGGCAAAGTTTAAAATAAACCTTCGATAATAACCAACATGGCCCATAAATCTTTGAACTCCTTTATAGTTAGTAGGTGGTGGCAAATCAGCAATGGCTTTAATCTTACTCTCATCTGTGGATATCCCGTTCTTGGACACTATATGCCCTAGAATGACTCCATGCTTAACCCAAAATTGGCATTTGAAAGGGTTCAATGAGATGCGATAAAATCTGCACCTTTCAAATATTTTTTGTAGATATAACAAATGCTTCTCCCAAGAAGAATAAACACAAAGGTCGTCTAGGAAAGCTTCACAAAACTCCCTTAGAAATTCTTTAAACGCAGTGTTTATTAATTGTTGGAATGTAGCAGGGGCATTTGTTAAGCCAAAAGCCATAACACAAAATGCAAACACTCCAAACTCTGTGATAAAAGCAGTTTTAGCTTGGTCCTCTAATGCAATTGTGATTTGATTGTAACCAGAGTACCCATCTAAAAAGCTATAAGCTTCCTTGCCCGCAACTCTTTCAAGCACATGTTCTGAATATGGCAAGGGATAATGATCTCTCCTAGTAGCTGCATTAACTTTCTTGAGGTCCACGCACACTCTTAGTTTCCCATTCTTTTTTGGCACATTGACTATTGGAGAAACCCATTCTGAGTGCTCAATAGGGTATATGAATCCACATTGGATAAGTTTTTCAATCTCCTCTTGTACAATTTTGGCGTACTTAGGATTCATTGGATATGGTCGTTGTTGGACGGGTTTAGCAGTGTTGATCATGGGAATTGTATGTTGCACCATAGAAGGTGGAACACCCTTCATGTCATGATATGTCCAAGCAAAGATATCCTTGTATTCCTTGAGGAGCTCCTTAAGTATAGCCTCTTCAGTTTCAGTAAGGTCTTGAGCAATAAAGACTGGTTTAGACTCCTCACCTGGTTCTGCTAATTCTATCTCTTTAACTACCGCTGGACCATCATATACTCCATTGCTTCCATTGGTAGGTATTCGTAGGGCTTTGGCATACACAACCTTTCGCTTCCCCGTGGTATAAGATTTAAAATGTTCAGGAGCCGTATGTAAGTCAGCAGGCTCTTGTCCTGACGGAGACCTTTCTTTTAGTTCTGCTTCCTTTTGTTGTTGTGCTAACTCTCGGTTTTGACGTCTTCTTATAGTTCGACTCAATTTCGGCTCTGTAACCTCCAATTGAGCGAAGTCAATGGGTCCTGGGCTGCACCACATGACACTCTGGAGATGTTCACCCCAATTGTCTACTAGCTTTCGATGAGCATCACATGCCCCTAGATAGCTAAGCCATTCTGTAGTAGATCTTTCCTTGTTTATCCTAGCTCTCACATTTGCTCGATATCGTCGTCTCTTATATGACCTTTGTTTCTTGTTAAGGTTTTGATTTTGGTAAATGTTTGAACTCGACTCGCCTGATAGGTCTTCGCTTGTATCTTCTTCACTCTCATATAAATTACCATAGATGGTCGTACTAGGCCTTGAGTGTTCAGTTTCTATACTTGGTTCACTCGATGTTTCTTCAGGTTCTGAATCCATTTCTCCCTGAGATTCCATTTCTGATGTGTATTGGCCTGAAGCCTTTGAGGAATCATCGATTTCACTCTCAGGTAGGTGTGCCTCTTTCTTATCATCGGATGTTGCATGCGCTACACCTAACATGTTTACTGGTGCAATGTGTGGTATCTCTTCCCCATCTGGTGTTACCCAGGTTGTTCCTCTAGCTCCCCATGTATCTATAGTTGCCGCTAGGTGTACCCAATCGACATTGTCTGACTCAGCCATTCCGGGTAGGATATCCATATAAGGAGAGTTCTCCCCAATATCCGTGTCTACATTACACGTGTAACAATACTGTAATGGAGCTGAGTGAATTGTTGTGTCTGATCGATTATCAATGATGAATTTATTTCCTAGAGGATGCGTTCGACCACTTAAAAGATCAACTCGAATGACAGAGTCTTGGAACTGTAAGTAGACGTGGTTTTTGGACCGATCATGCACCATTTTTGCTTCCCTCATGAATGGACGCCCTAAGATCATCTCAAATGACATAGGATGCTTGGAAAAATCCATAACAATGAAAGTCTGCCTTACCTTGTGTCCCAAGACCTTGATCCTGAGATCCTTTAGCATTTCAATAGGCGTAACAATAGATCCATTAGCCATTTTTACCACTACGCTTGTGGCTTCAAGGTGAGGTCGCCCCATAGACTCCCAACAACTCTTTGTCACCATGCTGACTCCCGCACCACCGTCAAGGACCCCCTTTACAGTTAATCCTTTAGTAGTGATTGGTAGAGTAGCATTAGATTCATCAACTTCAAAGTATTGCCCCAACTTGTTAACGGGTACTTCAATTACAGATTCATGTCCCTCTAGGTCAGATGGTGGTGCTAAATGTTCCTCATCATTCATTACCGAGTCAGGTTTGTTCATATGTGCAAACTGTGGTAATCCGGCCTGTAATTCTCCATTGAGGAAGGCTCGAAGAGCTGAGACTAGCTCGGGGTCTTTATATAGTTTGTACATGATGGTGGTTCTAACTTCTGAAGACATGAAATCCATCAATTTGGCAACATTTAATGGCATCTTGTGGGATGTAGGACCCTGACAAGAGAATGGTGAAGATGGAATCTCCACTTCCTCAAGGGGGTCGGGCATTCCCTCACCAAAAATTCTCTCTAGTAGGAAAGGTGTGTGTCCACTTTCAGATGTCCTACCCTCACTCTCTTCCCGAATGATACTGGGTATAGCTAATGGCCTGTAGTTCTTGTGAGGTTGAACTTGTGTGGGAAACATTGTGTCCGACATCTGGATATGTTTGGGTTCAGGTTCTAATGTTCGTTGAGTTTCTTCCACCAAACCCCTCAGTTGTTGGACTCGTTCAATTTCCACTGTTGGGTTTGGATAGGTTCCAATCTTTCTCTTGCAATCCTCATTTTTTGTCTCTCGTGGCTTATCTTGGGGGTTCGCAACTGGGTGGTTTAACTTTGAATACTCTTTTGGTGTTCGTCGTAATTCCCTCTCGTGATCCTCCTCACTGGCTTTTTCCTTTGTAGTAACAGTTCTGGTCTCCGTGGTCTCTATCGAATCTGAGTCATCCTCAGGGTCATTCATATACACGGGATCCTCTCCTGTCCCTATGTTAGTCTTTGAACTAGGTTTTGAGCTAGAAGCATTAAGGGATTTCTTTCTTCATGTTTTCTTCTTTCTCGCTCGGCCAATGGATGCAGCATCTCTCTCTTCGAGGATGTAATTTTGCTTTTGGAGCATCGACCGTGTGAGTGCATTCACTGGTGCTATGTTTATAGTTGGTGGTGTCCCATCAACAATCTCTATTATGTTCAATGGTGTGATTTTCGGTGCGTTTGGATTGTTAGGACACTGTGCGATCAAATGATCTATGCCACAACGATTACAAGTGAGTATTGGCATTGCCAATGCACTCCCTTGACTTGTTTGCATTAGTGCAACATTCTTTTGCATTCTAATTGGGCACTCAGCTACTCGATGTGGTCCACCACATTCGTAGCACTGAAGAGGTGGTCTCCTGGCAAAACTAGTAATGTTTTGGCCTCTTGCTGCTAGCACAATAGCTTGATATACCGGTTTGATTTGTCCTCAATGGTCTTCCGTATAGTACATGGGACACTCCTCAAGCATGTCGACTCCATAGGTGATACTAGAGTCTATGTCCTCTTCGCAATCTACATAAGTACTAGATGACTCGCAACCTATTTGGTTCATAGGTGTAACTCTTGGATGAGGGGGTTGCGGTCCTAGCACTGGAGGTGGCAACGGTGTGGTTTGGACCACATTTTGGGTTCTAGGGACCATGTGCTGTAATGGCAACTGTTGCTCCATAGGTGGGGTAGGCATCAATGCAGGAACTCGAGGTGAGTCTACCCAAGCTATAGGCGGTCTATTTTCCATGATGCGTTTAAGCATTAGGCAATCCTTCACTTGATGTCCATACCTACCACACGCGTTACAAGTCCCGTTAAACTTTACTCTGAAAGTAGGGCATTCACTCGTAGTATGTGGGCCCAAGCAAATTGAGCACCATTGTTGCTCCCTTCTTGGATACATATGAGTGTTTTGTGGAGCACGATTACCCCTAAGGCTTTCTTGGATGGCCTTGGTGAGATCTGCCAAAGTCATCTCAGATATCGTTTGCTCTTTCACGATTGGATTTATCTTCATTGGCTCATGCCATGATGCTTGCGAGCTACTAGACTTCGGCTCGACAGACACTCTTTCTCCTGCAATCATTAAATTATCCTCCAATTGGATTGCATTCATGGTGACTGCTTCCCAAGTAGTGATACCTCTAATGACTAGGCCATTATAAATACTTTCATGTCGTAGTCCCCTAATGAATCTATCGAGCAATTGGTTGTTGTTGAATTGCTCGTTTGGATTGCATCGAGAATTCAAATTCTTTAGGCGACTAATGAAATCTCTTACGGATTCACCTTCTTCTCGTTGGGATTTCTGGAGTTGAGAGGCTACACCCCAAAGTACTCCCTCTCGTATGTATTCTTTTAAGAACAGTCTCCTAAGAGTAGAGTAGATCGTTTTCTCTTCTACTCTTAAGGTTCTATACCAATCTCCAGCCTTTCCGCTTAGGGTCAAACTCAAAGCCTTACACTTATGTACCTCATTGTGCTCTTCCAAGGAATCGCACACATGTTCAAAGACTTCCATATGCTTTCTAGCATCTCCGTCTCCACTGAATTTTTGTGTGAGCTTAGCTACTTGAACTGCCTTGCTCCTAGGCTCTCTATCAGGTGCACTACGCATGTTTTCCGCAATAGAGCGACCGATAGTTTGAGCAAATGATGCCAAATATCCTATTTGAGCAGGTATATTGGGTGTATGTGCTCCTGGAACCACATGTGAGATGGGAGTTGCAACGCCTTGGCCTTGGCATACGCGCGGCTCTTGGGTCCCATATTTCATATGGTGGTGTACCAGATGGTGGTCCAAAGTTTACAGGCGTGGCCCTAGGCATAGGGGGTGCCTGATATGGCATGTTATTATTAAATGGCATGGCTCCACTTGTATAAGAGCTTGAATAATGCCATTGTGGATTGTAAGCTCTTGGAATAATCGGAGGTGTAGGAGCTACATGAGGCTGAGGTACGACAGGTGCACACAATTGATACATACATGTAGGTATAGTTGGGGGCATTGTGCTACTAGGCATCGGCGCAGTGTTAACAAATGAACTCCATGGTGTACTTCTTGTCATGCTCACCACTGGGATATGCATGGTAGCCGTAGTGTCATTAAGAGAAAGATGAGCTAGATCTGGGAAGGTAAAGCTGCCACTTCTGGGCTCAGATTGTACTGAGGCTCCTGGCGAAACAACATATGGAGGATCAATGGGGCTCACTGAGGGAGTCTCCATTTGTGATAGGGTTGGTTGGTTGGCCTTTCCCGTATCCAAGAATCTCATTAATCCTGTTGAAGGCATGTTGATCCCTGTGTTCTGTCTTTCTAACTCGACAATCCTATGGAGGACATCACAGACTTTCTGTTGTTGCTCATCTATGCTAGTAGCACCCGATGTGGATTGTAGAACATCTAACCAACCCACATGATAGGTGTGTCCTGTGTACCGATCAGTTAAAGCTTCTTCTTGTAGGTCATACTCCCAATTTTCGTTTAGGAATATCCCATCTAGGCCTGGCGTACTGGAGGTTTCCCTCGAAGTGGAAGCATTATTGCTCCCTATCGCTTGCCCCTCCGTGACTGCTACCTTGGGAGCACTCGGTTGCTCGGCTAGCATGATTGTTGTCATAGGAGCCTTTGCTTTCAGGGCTCGACTCTGTTCGAGCCTTCGTAGGTTCTCAATTTTCCTCTCTCTTGTTGCTTGCATATAGCGTTCGATCTCTTGTACTTCAGCAAGACTCCCATCATCGGGTAGTAAAACCTCAGAGGGAGATAGTCCTAAAGGATCAGGAGGTGCAGTGGATGGAACATTCACATGCACACTCTCAAGAAGCATAGGGTCTATTTTAGGCATGAATGATGAATTTACTTCCCCACTCCCTTCATTTATTTCATTAACCGCATGTTCGGAGCGAGTAGCTCTACTAAGGGTCTCTTTTAAGCGGCTAAACACGCTGGACCCGGGCCGTGGGCCCATGGCATGCATGTCTTGACTTGAACTATTAGGGTTTGGTGTAGGATACCCCTCCATGACTTCGTAGTCAGAGGAAGAATCACTAGACGCGATATGAGGATCTTGGGTCGTGCTACCTTGAGTCCCGGCCGAAGGTCCAGAACCTAGGGTGGAGGAATAATGGGTGCCCGCGTAAATGGGGGCACTACTAATATGCTCGTGCTCTAACACTCGTCTAGAGTGTAGGTTCATATGACTTGGATCCCCTAGAAGTGTCAGTGAGTGCCCGTGAAGGCTGCTCACCTAGTAATTTTGGGTGTTTTGCAACCCAAGTCTTTTCTTATTTATTTATTTTTTGATTTTTTGGTACTTTTTTTCAGACCCAGCTATAGAATAGAACGTATGATAGCTCAAAAGGAGCGTCTCGGTCAGAGGGACGTGTCGTGCTTTACAGCCCTCCGTTTGGTCACTTTATGCCCTCGGAATCCCTAAAACCGTCAAT
This sequence comes from Adiantum capillus-veneris, assembly GCF_014529385.1. NCBI lineage: Eukaryota > Viridiplantae > Streptophyta > Polypodiopsida > Polypodiales > Pteridaceae > Adiantum > Adiantum capillus-veneris. The sequence goes on along the minus strand of NC_140935.1, from coordinate 142,218,311 downwards.
TTCTAGTAGGGAACTAGGCCCAAATTAGAAAGTCTAAGGGTGCAAGTGGGAAGAGAAGAGAGGAGACTGGAGGACTTGCCCCACATGCTCTCATTCCCTCTTGAGGGGGTAGGGTATATATATAAGAGTGAGTCTAGTATACATCATAGGAGTCAGGCTTGGACTTGGGCTTGGGCTTGGGCTTGGGCTTGGGGAAATGATCCCGATCCTGATCCAAATTTTAGTGTAGCCCCCCAGTCACTCACGCTTAAATATTTTCGGTTTTTTTTTTAATTTTTCTTTATAATTTTTTTTAAAGGCGACGACCGCGCGCTGTCGAGAAATTTGCGGTCTTGCCAGGAAAGCACCGGGCTTATGGCTGTGAGAGTTTGTGAGAGAACTCAACAAAAACTATATGAAGGAGTTAAACCATAGATGCCATGAAGACTAGGGTTTGGAAAGAAGTGCAATCAAAGAAGACTCACCCTTTCTCTCTTGCACTCACACACACACAAAGAAAGAACGCAAAAGAGAATGTCAAAACAATACGAAGATGAAAACATCAAGGCTATGGTCATATCGTATCAGGGTAATATGAAAGGGTTATGGATGAGTTAATGGCATTCAATCTTGGCTGACCAAATAGGCTACGAATTGTTCTTTGGAATTGTAGTTTTGTGCTTACCATAATATATATATTTTGTCTAGTGATTGGGATTAATTGTGTGTACAAATCCTCTTGGTTCATAGCAAGATAACTACGCTTACATCAAAAGAAAAATTATAGTCTATGAGAGGTAGTATGATGGGATCCGGTGATAGAAGTATTTCATTGAGCCTTTCAGGGCCGAAGAGAAACACTATACGTTGTTGAAAGTGTATTTTACGGCTAATCCATACGTTAATTCTAATAGATCGTACAGAGTGAAAGCGATATAAATGATCATCATGTGGGTTATTCATCTAGGATAGTATGTGAGAAATGTAGATATGAGAGAAGTGAAGAGATGAGAAGTTTCCCTCCCAAGCCCTATTCTTGCCCGTAGGCAATAAGGATACTGCGGGGAGAGATGTACCTGTAGCAAAGAGAACCTAGAGAGGATGAATGAATGAGAGAGATAGGTTTGGTTAAGGAGATGAGATTAGATACATATATATACGTTGGATTAGAGATGAAAATGAAAACAACAAGAAATCAAGAAAACATCAATGTAGAACACATCTTACTTGAAACCCTTCGGCACCATTATTGATGGAGAGAGAAGAAGAGTGGATAATTCCACTTTGATTGATACGCCAAGTACAACACCTTCTTTGATTAGAGTTGATCCTCCAAGGATGGCGTACAAGAATGGCTAGTTTTCCTCTAGGAGAAAGTGTAGGCTTGGGCTTATGTTAATGGGGCTAAGTACAATTAGGCATTACTACTCACTCCCTCAATAATTCTTCTCATCAATGGCTTGAATGCTTGAGTTCCTTCCAAGGAAGAAGAGGTCCCCTTTTATAGGTGAAGGGAACCCACAAGGGTTTACAAAAGAAGAGAGGAGCCAGTGTGAACAGGAATTGGAAAAGTTGGAAATGAGCTGTCCCTGCATGATGTGGGCAGACTGGGGTCCAGTATTTTGATCATATCTCCTCAACTGTGGCTCCAAATAAAAAAGTAAAAATATGGGCAGAAACTTCAGCTCATTAGCTACGATTTTCATTTTAAAATCATTCTCCAATTCGGATTGGAACCTTGTGTAAAAAATTCATCAAAATAGGGTCCATTTATGGCAGCAAAAGTCTTCATGTGGTCTCCTTAGCCTTGACTTTCATTTAATTCCCAAGGACACCTCATGCCATATGAAAGCATGACATTGCTCCTTGACAAAGTTTTGTAACCATGCTTGCAATAATGCATTAAAATAAGTGTATCTTTGAAATCATGCCACCTAGTGTCCCACTAGGATTTGATTCTCTCCTAGTAGCTATTTAAAAAGAAATATAAGAAAAGTATAAAAAATACATAGAATATATATATATTGGAGTTTACCCTAGATATAGGATCTAGCTAGGGTGTGAGATGATAATGAAATAGTAGAAATAAAGAATCAATGCTTTTTGCCCCAAGTTAAAGAGGCAGAGCTATTGATGCTTTTCCCATAGTATTTTCTGATGATAAAGTAAGGATATGTTACCCTTGAGAAAAATAATAGGATGAGATAGAAGGCTTATTATTATACTTAAATATGCATATGTACACTATAGGAAATATAATTATGTATCTAAAAAAATACAAGATAGATCTTGTAGCATGCGTTCCCACTATGTACGTGTCACAGCACGACATCCATCCCCTCTAAACCTGCACATCCTCCGGTATGTGCCACATTGTCTCTTTGTAAGATTAGACCTCTTGTACATCTTCCTTGTCTTCTTCTTCACTGGATGATTCCAGAGCTTCATTTTCACTTTGATCTTCACCTGTGTTTTGCTCTTCTTCCTCATCAACATTTTCTTGATCATTGTCTCCTCTTCTCTTAAACATTTTGATCCTTTTTCCTGCAATGGGAATCTTTACTTCTGTGCCATCTAGTTCAGACAAGCTGTAAGTAGCATTTTCATGCACATGTTTTACAACATATGGTCCAAACCATCTTTTTGAAAACTTACGCATGACTGTGTGTTGGTTATCAAGGCTACTATCATACACTAAAACCCAGTCACCTTTGTCAATTGCTTTGCTCCTGAGCCGATGTCGCTTATGAAAATAGTCCTTGTTTTTCAACCTTGCATTTTTGAGTCGTTCTTTTGCAGCTTCAATGTCTCCAGGTCTTCTCTCTAGCTGCCTTATACGCAGTGCAAGGAGATCTTCCCTACTAAGCCCCTCTTGCCAAGGTAGTACATTCCATGTAGGAATTGTGTCTTCAATCGGCATCACTGGCTTTTGACCATACATTAGCTCCGCAGGCATGTAGCCAGTTACTGAGCTATGTGTTGTACGATCAGCCCATAAAGCATATGGTAACAGTTTTGGCCACTCACCAACTCTTCCTTCGCAAGCCTTGGACAAAGCTTTGATGATAGGAGGATGCCCTCTTTCACTCTTTCCATTGCCTTCAGAGTTGTAAGCTGTAGTAAGAGAAAGCTTGATCCCTAATCTAGAAAAGAACTCCCTTGCTTCTTCGGCATCCAGTTCACCTCGATCTGCAGTGATTTTTCCCACACAACCATAACGGCAAATCACCTCATCAAGAAGGAATTTGCACATAGCTTCTGTGGTCTTAGCTCTTAATGCTCTTCCTTCAACCTGGTTAGTTAGGTCCTCTCGTGCAAGAACCAAGTATCTCATCTGCCAGAGTCCTAAAGGCATCGTGACTAGATCCACAACCCATTTATAGTGCATGGCTAGTGGATATGTAGGGTGCAATCCATCACGATGTCGAACATTTGAATACATTTGACAAGTTACACATGACTCTACAAACTGAGACACATCTTTATACATACCCTTCCACCAGTATTTTTCTTTCAACTTGGAGAAGGTTGCCCACACACCCCTGTGTCCAGCCCATAGACTCTCATGAAACTCTTGCATGAGCTTTACTTGAGTCTCTTTTTTACATATAACCCGTTGTGGTGTAGCACCCTTTTGTTTAGGATGCTTCCACAAGTAACCATCCCTTATAAAGTACCCATATGCTTTCCTGCGTATCCTCTTGAATTCTTGTTCAGACCAATCATCCTGTTTTGTTAGAGTACTCAAGTACCTTCCAATAGAAAGCCAATCACCTTCATAAAGATCTTTCAAGAACAATTCAAGTGAATTAGTCATGCAGACATTGTTACCTTTGACATGAGAGATAGAATAGAATTTTGTGCCTACATCATCTCCCTCATCAATCATTTGTGACTCATCTTCATACCTTGCCCTTGATAGCATATCTGCCACTGTATTGTCTTTACCTGCAATGTGCTTAAACTCGAGATTTAAGGACTTAATGTAGGCAATCCACCGCAACATAGCAATGTCTGGTGTTGAGCAGCTTGTAATCATCCCAAGAAGTGGTAGACAATCTGTTTCTACAACCACACATGCACCAATTAGGTACTCTTTTCCACTTTTCAAGGTTGTAACCATACCCCATAACTCTCTCTTTATCTGTGGATAGTTTCTTTGGCGAGCACTTAGTACCTTTGCTCCAAATCTTACCACATACCTGTGTCCTTCTTTGTCATCTTGCCCTATTGCCCATCCAATCCCTGTAGGACTGGTATCTACTGTCACAATCACTGGCCTTTGACACTCGTAGTCTACCTTTCTCAAAGTCGTTGCTGACTGGAGTAACTCCTTTAGCTTTTTCATGGATTTTACATGTGCTTCTGTCCACTTAAACTTTTGATTCTTTCTAAGCAGTTGATAAAGAGGATCAGCTACATGTGCATAATGTGAAATCCAAATAACATAGAAGACACATGCTCCCAGAAACCTTCTAACCTCAGTGATGCTAGTGCATGTTTCTTTCATTCTTTGGATGGCATCTACCTTTGATGGACAAGGTTTCCTACCATATGGCCCGCACATGTGCCCCACAATGAGTACTTCGTTGACACCAAACATAGACTTTTTCCCTGACAATGTAAGATTCACTTCTTCCAACCTAGACAAAATTTTATCACAATCATTTATGTGATTTACCACAAACCTGCGACATCCCTTGAGATCCAAAGCTTACACTTTGTCACTTTCTTCACATCCTTTGATAGGCAAATCATCAATGAAAGGCATTGTGATGTGAGGAATAAAGTCACGTAAGACCTTATTCATCCCATTCATCATATGTGCAACCGAGTTGGTTGCTCCCTGTGGCAAGGTACACATCCTTACCAAACCCAAAGGTGTCCTCATGGTTGTCAAGTCCCTGCTTTTGATTGCAAGCTGAAATTGATCATACCCTGAGTAGAGATCCCCCATTGAGTAGATTGCTCTCCCTGCAAACGCCTCTGCAAATTCATCCACAATTGGACCTGTACCTACATTTCTAATTGTCACCTTGTTCACTGGTTGCATATCTTGGATGAAGCGTAGAGAACCATTCTTCTTTGGAACTGTGAACCACCTGTTTGAGTATGGAGCACAAGAAGGCTCCAAGATTCCCATTTTGATTTTCTCATTCAGTAGCTCTACTAACTTTGGCAAATGAGCCTTTGGAACCGGAATAGGCCGCAGATTCCAAGGCACATGAGGTATTGTGAAAATTACCATAGGAGCTACAATATAAGGATCAACACATCCTATCTCATGTGGCTCAAATGCAAAAGCCTTACCATGCTTTGAAAGCATTTCTTTGAAGCACTTTGTCTCCTCTTGTGTTAGAAACTCCTCGCAACCAATCTGCAACTCTCGAAAAGACTCCTTTGTGAAGGTATGCCCGATCTTTTTAGGATTCCGCAAACTTGGTTGTAAAGAAGCATGTTCAATCTTTTCCCTGTTGTTGGGTGGTAAGGGTGAAGCTACTGGTTTCACCTTCTTCGCTACACTCTTGTATTTAGTTTCAACATGGACTTCTGGGCCTACTGTTTGGCTTTCTTTAAAGGCTTCTATTACTTGATACATTTCCATAGAGCAAACTTCCACAACTTCATTTTCAAGATGCAAACTAGACCTCATTATAGCATCAAGCTCACCCATAGTATCTACAAAAGAAACTTGTTCACACAAACCCAAAACATTTTCAGTAGGCTCTAGCAACCCACTCTTTTTCATGCCTATTTGTACATTATGCACATATTGCTTCTCACATCTCTTCAAATCTTCAAGTTTTGTAAAACATACTGATCCATTCTTTGTTACCAAGGAGCTCTTTGAAAATGCTTCACCTATTTTTGGATCAGGCGAGATCCTTTTTCTTTCTGTACCACTGCAATCCCGCTTTACAATGGTACTTGGCCAAAACCCATCATTTCTCTATGATCATGAAACTCTTTGCTCACCTTTGGTAGAGGATGTTCTCTGAGGTTGTCACAATTTCTTTCATGGTTTACACAAACTGTGAGGAATTGGACAGCACGTTTACCATCTTTGCTATGTATCCTAGCATATGTTGAACCATCGTCCATTACCTTTGTTTCCATTCGAACTCCCACAATGTAGGGCTGTCCAAGGATGAGATGATATGAAGATGTATCCTGTACAAAGAAGTTTGGTCAATCTTTACATCACCTATTGTTACCTTCATACCTGGACATGCTGCATACAATTCACCGGATGAATTGTTTGTCACTTTTACCATCCAGCCATGATCTGTGTCCATCGGCCATTTGCACTTGTTGTAGAGACTCTTTGACATTATGTTTATTTCTGAACCATGGTCAATCAAGGCAACAAATGGCTCTTCAAGATCACCTACCTTGACCAAAGTTTCTGTAGTAGCCCTTTCCCAATGACTTCGTGAATAGTAACTCCTAGGAATATCTTCAACTTCTTCATCATCATTTGAGAAATACACTTGCTTCACTCTCCCACTAGATTGGTAGCATCCTACCACAGCTCCATCATTCTCCTTATTTTGCAGTTGCATCCCTTGTGTCTTTGAGGTTTCCCCTTCAACTTGTGGACGAGAAACTTCAGCAAGGGTTTGCCTCTTTCTCTTGATGATGTCAATGATCTCCTCATGGAATTCACGCTTTGCAATGCCAAGAACTTCTCCCAGAGTAAACTCAATCTTGCTATTCAAGATCCTTTCCTCCAAGACTTTCTTTAAATCTGTAGCAACCTCAATATCAGATTGTAGTTTATAAGTTGGGCCTTTTGTCTTACCTTTCGTTGGCTCTTTCTTCTTTCCTGTTGTAGACTCCTCCATGAGTACTTCAGGTGGAGATGCTCCTTGTGTTGAGGGTGTTTGAGAAGGCATTGAGTCGCTTCTTCCCCCACTTCTAGAAGCTCTTTTTGATGGTCCTTCATCAGCATTCTCACGTCTGCGCTTCTCTTCTACAATTGCCTCATTTTGTTGGCATTTTGTAATGTAGGCATGCACTGACAATGAGTCCACTGGATCATTCCATCCTGTTTCTAGACGTATGCAATCACCTGCTTCATGTAGAATCTCTTTTGTAAGCTTTCCCTTTTTAGCTAATTGCATGACATTTGGCCAAATTTGACCATGATGGTCACTCACTTCTTCATCACAAAAATGTTCAATTTTTACTCCATAAGTAGCTGCCTCAACTGAAGAGGTGGCATGCTTGGTTGCCATATCTTCAACTAAGGTTTGCATTCCCCCCTTCCCAAAGTTAGTTCTCAAGGGTAGACCTGTCTCTCTTAAGTGGATTTTACCATCCTTAAAAAAGACAACATCTTTTGACAAAGCATCACTAAAATCATCACAATCCCTTCTTACATGGTTTGTACTATCACACCAAATACATCTATTAACAAACCCTTCTTTGGGCTGTTGTCTTTGCCTAGGAAGTGGCCCGGATGGTTGGCCTTTTTCTTCAAGCTTTGCAAACTTCACCTTCAAGTCACGCATTCCCTTCACAAGCTCATCTAGCATGGACTCATCAAACTTAGGAGCGATAAAAGTAGGCTTTACCATTTTGTCAGAAGTTGAGGTGGAAGGACTTGTAGTGTTTACTACCATCTTGTCCCTTCTTCTTTGTCGTTTGGCAAGCAGTGAGACAGCACCTTCAACCTCATTCCAGTCGGTCTTTAGTCCTTGCTCAGCATCTTTATCTTCAAGAAGAAGCTCCAAATTTTCTTGAAACTCTTTACCTTCAGCTTGTAAGAAAAGATCTGTCTTCTCTGCATCTAGTGTGGCCCTTTCTATCCTAGTGAGTTGTGCATAGCGCCGCTCAAATTCCGTAAGTAGCTCTGTTATTGATAGTCCTTGCTTTGACTTGACTACCCATTCTAAGAATGTCCTTTTGGTCACTCTCTCAGAGTCCTCCATGAAATATTCCTCCTTTAAAGCTACTTTGAGTTCTTCCCAATTTCTCCCATGCTCATCGTTAATTGCCCTAACATGCTCCCTAATTTCTGGAGCAACAACTAGCTCAAAGCTTTGAATCATCTCACCTTCTGACACGCGATGCAGCTCCATCTCCTTCACATACTCGCGTAAGTACTTGGTTACATCTTTGCCATTGAACTTATCCATTCTGTTGACGACCGCTTGTATGGCCTTCGTTGCTGAAATCTCCCTTCTTTCAGTAGCATGTTGTTGTTGCATGAACATTGCAAATGCTTGAAACATTTGCATTGTTGCTGGGTCAAAATGCATACCCTGTTGCTCAACATGATCACCCATGGTTACCCACAAACTCTCACCCTAGCAGATTCGCGTCGGGTTCACCAAAAATATGTCGAGAAATTTGCGGTCTTGCCAGGAAAGCACCGGGCTTATGGCTGTGAGAGTTTGTGAGAGAACTCAACAAAAACTATATGAAGGAGTTAAACCATAGATGCCATGAAGACTAGGGTTTGGAAAGAAGTGCAATCAAAGAAGACTCACCCTTTCTCTCTTGCACTCACACACACACAAAGAAAGAACGCAAAAGAGAATGTCAAAACAATACGAAGATGAAAACATCAAGGCTATGGTCATATCGTATCATGGGTAATATGAAAGGGTTATGGATGAGTTAATGGCATTCAATCTTGGCTGACCAAATAGGCTACGAATTGTTCTTTGGAATTGTAGTTTTGTGCTTACCATAATATATATATTTTGTCTAGTGATTGGGATTAATTGTGTGTACAAATCCTCTTGGTTCATAGCAAGATAACTACGCTTACATCAAAAGAAAAATTATAGTCTATGAGAGGTAGTATGATGGGATCCGGTGATAGAAGTATTTTATTGAGCCTTTCAGGGCCGAAGAGAAACACTATACGTTGTTGAAAGTGTATTTTACGGCTAATCCATACGTTAATTCTAATAGATCGTACAGAGTGAAAGCGATAGAAATGATCATCATGTGGGTTATTCATCTAGGATAGTATGTGAGAAATGTAGATATGAGAGAAGTGAAGAGATGAGAGGTTTCCCTCCCAAGCCCTATTCTTGCCCGTAGGCAATAAGGATACTGCGGGGAGAGATGTACCTGTAGCAAAGAGAACCTAGAGAGGATGAATGAATGAGAGAGATAGGTTTGGTTAAGGAGATGAGATTAGATACAGATATATATGTTGGATTAGAGATGAAAATGAAAACAACAAGAAATCAAGAAAACATCAATGTAGAACACATCTTACTTGAAACCCTTCGGCACCATTATTGATGGAGAGAGAAGAAGAGTGGATAATTCCACTTTGATTGATACGCCAAGTACAACACCTTCTTTGATTAGAGTTGATCCTCCAAGGATGGCGTACAAGAATGGCTAGTTTTCCTCTAGGAGAAAGTGTAGGCTTGGGCTTATGTTAATGGGGCTAAGTACAATTAGGCATTACTACTCACTCCCTCAAGAATTCCTCTCATCAATGGCTTGAATGTTTGAGTTCCTTCCAAGGAAGAAGAGGTCCCCTTTTATAGGTGAAGGGAACCCACAAGGGTTTACAAAAGAAGAGAGGAGCCAGTGTGAACAGGAATTGGAAAAGTTGGAAATGAGCTGTCCCTGCATGATGTGGGCAGACTGGGGTCCAGTATTTTGATCATATCTCCTCAACTGTGGCTCCAAATAAAAAAGTAAAAATATGGGCAGAAACTTCAGCTCATTAGCTACGATTTTCATTTTAAAATCATTCTCCAATTCGGATTGGAACCTTGTGTAAAAAATTCATCAAAATAGGGTCCATTTATGGCAGCAAAAGTCTTCATGTGGTCTCCTTAGCCTTGACTTTCATTTAATTCCCAAGGACACCTCATGCCATATGAAAGCATGACATTGCTCCTTGACAAAGTTTTATAACCATTCTTGCAATAATGCATTAAAATAAGTGTATCTTTGAAATCATGCCACCTAGTATCCCACTAGGATTTGATTCTCTCCTAGTAGCTATTTAAAAAGAAATATAAGAAAAGTATAAAAAATACATAGAATATATATATATTGGAGTTTACCCTAGATATAGGATCTACCTAAGGTGTGAGATGATAATGAAATAGTAGAAATAAAGAATCAATGCTTTTTGCCCCAAGTTAAAGAGGCGGAGCTATTGATGCTTTTCCCATAGTATTTTCTGATGGTAAAGTAAGGATATGTTACCCTTGAGAAAAATAATAGGATGAGATAGAAGGCTTATTATTATACTTAAATATGCATATGTACACTATAGAAAATATAATTATGTATCTAAAAAAATACAAGATAGATCTTGTAGCATGCGTTCCCACTATGTGCGTGTCACAACACGACAGCGCGGTTTAGGTGACCCTTTCTTGGCCACACACACTGTCAACACCTACCTAACCTCTCTGTCAACAGCTCACAGACAACTCAGTACCTTATCTACTTACTAACAGTGCTGCTAACCACTGACTAATCTGTTAACCACTCTGCTAACTGCTTACTGACAGTGGACTAACTGTCCACCTACTTCCTCTCTCACTACCTTACTGTGCAAAGACTGTGTGCAGGCAAACCTTGACAGAAAACTGTGTACAGACTGTGTGCAAACAGAAATTGCTAACTGTCTTCCTACTTATTCATTCACTGCGAACAAGCTAACGACTACTAACCCGTGCAAAGACTGTGTGCAAACAGAAAACACAACATTATGCAGAAATCACAGAACTTGCAGACAATACAAAAATTAACAACTTGCAGAAAAATAACTCATTCCTCTTCCTCTTCCTCTTCTTTCCTACTACAAACAACTCATAGGAGAAGCACAAAGTGCCTCTTGGGCTTAGTGCAGGGCGATTCCCCGGCAACGGTGCCAAAAATGTACGCTCCTTGCCGCACTGTCGAAGCAAGGGCCTTGCCTAACACTGTGTGCGAGCCATAGACGGATCCAAGCACACAACTAGCTTAACTAGTAAGCTCAAAAGAGGGCAATAGTGTGTCACTCACCGCTCTATGCTCCTGCCGTGGAGGATTCCTCGCCGCGAAGAAGAAGGAGACGCCGCTACGTCGCGCTCAACCGCTTCACGGCCGTCGTGCCGCCGCAATGCTCGATCGCGCTCTCTCTCTCTCTCTCTCTCACACACACACACACACACACACACACACACACACACACACACACACACACACAAGGAGGTGAAGAAGAAGAAGATGGAGATGGAGATGGAGCAAGAGCACTCTTCTATTGCACAAATGAGAGAATGAGTGAATTTTAGGTTTAGTTGGCTTTTATATGAGCTCACCCCATTCACACTTGGGCGCCCATGCTTAGCCAACTAATCCCTTGAATGTCCCAGTTAGAGTGCGCCTCTCATCGGCGATCACTCTTACCCTTTTCCTATTGGACCGACAAACCCGGTACCTGACTCTACCAAATAAATAATACAATGTCCACCGTAGGTTACAAAGTCCGTCTCGTAGGTGATAGGGTGTCCGTGAGCCGTGAGGGTTAACAGGCCTACACAGCGTGCTGCAAACACTAACAATATGAGGGGTGTACCACTGACAAAGAGACCGGTTAATGAAGAAAGTTCGGCGGAGAAGACAGTTGATGGGTCTGACCTCAACAATAAGGGGCATAATTTTGAGGTAAAGTCACTGAAGGCCAGAGAACCCCAAGGAACCATTTACAAAAATGCTAACAAGTTGGCTTTAGGTTCTCTCAGACCAGGCATCTCTTTTGCAAGAATTTTGAAGGGTCTTGATCCTAGGGATGCCTATAAAGCCACTAGTGTTGAGGGATCTAGCGATGATGGCCATGAGAAGCTGAAGAATGTAAAGTCCCGGGTAGAACACAAACTAAAAGAAGTCAACCAACATATGGACATTGGCCCTAGCAATAACAAAAGATCTAGCTCACAGACTGATTGCGAGGGAGTACCCGAAGATGGGTTGACGGATCGGGCATATAACGCTTGAGAATGCATCAAAATAAAGTCTATATATGCTGTATACAAAAATCTCATCCAAAAACTATTGTAGCATGAATGTTGGGGAAGGCCTTAAAGGGATCCCACTCAAGTTTAGCACATTCTTTGGGGTGTGCTTCAAATGCAATTGAGTCAAACACTTTGTTAGGCACTGAGTCAAACACTTTGTTAGGCACTACCATCTAAACAGAGCAGTCCTCTTTGCCATTTAGAGCTTTGAACTTTGGACATTTTATATGTTCCTCTTTGAGCTTTTTTAGAAATTCTTTTGACTTAAGAGTGCTTCTACCTCTCCTTCCTTCCTACCATGCTTTGTCTAACCCCTTCCTTCTTCCCGAACTTACATCAACCTACTCCCAACACATGATTATTCATCTCTATCATTTTCTTGTTGAATTAACTAAGTTCTAGTGGCAAGCTCACAGCCTCTTTCCTTTGTTTTTCCTTTGTTCATTCACTAATCCTTGGTGCCATTTCAACCTTTTTTGTTTTCAAAACTCACAATGGTGAGTGAATTATACTGACAGATCCAAAAAATTACATATTCTTGCCATGCTCGTAACGAGCCATGACCACTTCATACATCGGCTGATGGGGGAGCCACCCCTTTACCCAAGATGAGCCCACACTATCACCTTTGTATGTATGTGATTGTGGCCCCCAAGGTCCTCTTCCACTCCTCTGTGTTTCTTTGCTTTCCAATGGCGATGATCATTGCCCTGCTTTCTTGGACTATCTCTACGAACTTGGCCATTTCTAGGGAGTTCTCAAAGATTCCATTGTTCCTTGTCTTCTAAACGTGTTTAGAGTGGCAGTACCTCATGATTTGTGTAGAAATGAGTAGTGTATGGCTCTTGAACACCTTCCCTCGCAAGAAGAGATCGTTCTTGTAGAATCCTATTTTCCAGGTCTTTTGGACCCATTTGCAAATCTTGCCTACAAAACCACAGATCGTGGAATAGGTAAGAGAGGTCTTCACAAGCCGTTCTACATTGCAAGCATCAATTTGACTCAATTCCCCTGACAAGGACGTTCACTCCATTTGGCATGGCTTCCCATAGCACCTTTCATAAGAAGACCTTCATTCCATCCGGCCATTGAGGGCACCATATGTTCTTGACGACCATCTCCCACCTTGACCCCGGCCAATTTTTTCCCCATTGTTTAGTGAGCGGGGATAAACAATCCTCTGATTCCATAAGGGAAAGATACACATCCTCAGTTTTGGGGTTTAAGGAGGTGTCTGTTCACAGGTCAGTGCCAAGCTTGGATTCACAGTCTGACAGATACCACCTAGTGAGCCGTTCAAGGGCTCTGCCGATCAGCAATCTTTCCAACCCATTGAGGCTAAAGTCAATAGCCAGTTGATCTGTACCTTTCAAATAGCCTCTGCTATAGTCCCACAATTGCCCTATATGCCTAATGCCTTTGTTATTAACCTTTCTGGCAACTTCCCTCCGAAAAGGGGTTAGAAGGATGCCTCCAACCTTGGAGATCCAAGGGGACCATTGAGATATAAAGTCTTAGAAGTACCTTGACAACTCTCCCCACTCCAAAGACATTATTGCTCTGTTGCATTTTTTAGTAATCTCACCTATCGCACCCCCAAGTTTCAAGATGGCCCACTATGGGGCCAACAACTTCTCGTGCACCTTGATCCCTTTCCATTTCCCACCTTGCGAGCGTATTTTGGAGCTGTCCATCATATCCTTAGCCATAATAGTCCAAGCCTTGTGTTGCTTAGCGAGGGCTACCACAAAATTGGCACATTGAGCCTCCACATGAGTGCTTGGGTTAAGGATCCCAAGCCCACCTTGCTCCTTACGTCTCGCAATCGTCTCCCATTTTTCCCATTGTCAGGACACTGTGCCTTTTGTGTTGTTCTTCCACAAAAATCTCTTTACTAGTTTCAAGAATTCTTTCCAGTTTCATTTAGCTAGCTTAAGCAAATGGACCATTGAAGGCTATATAGGGCAGCATGAAAGAGTTGATAACCTTCACTCTACTAGGGAAAGGTAGAAGCATGAAAGAATTGATAGCCTTCACTCTACTAGGGAAAGGTAGAAGCATGAAAGAATTGATAGCCTTCACTCTACTAGGGAAAGGTAGAAGCACGAACTCCCATCTTCACATCTTAATCTTGACTTTCTTCATAACTCACAAGAATCTCTGCTTGTGTGTAACATCCACCTCCAGAGGAGTTCCCAAGTGCCTAAAAATCTTTCCTTCTATCTCCCAGGTCCACATAGATGGATCAAACAAGTCGTTCTCAGAGAGACAGATCAACCTCAATTTTTCAATACTACACTCTGACCTTGAGGCTAAGGCAAATGTTTGCACAATTTCCAGAGCTTTTCTGAGAACTTCAGGGTGGAATTTAAGGAAGAGCAAGGAATCATTTGTGAAAAGCTTTGCCAGTATTTGGTCGTTATTTGTTAGAGACAAACCTTGAATCTCTCCTTTAGCAGCACTGTCTTCCAGTAATGTAACAAGAGGGTGGGATCCAATGGAAAATATTAGAGGGGCAAGTGGGCATCCTTGTTTTATGGTGTCGGGGGATAAATGTGCGAATGGTGAGCCGGGAAGGCACCGGGCCCCTGGCTGTGAGAGGTGCGGGATAAGAGGTGCAGCAGGCACAATTAACGGCAACAGTACTCAAAACAAACAGTTCTCTTTATTCCAGTTATTCAACCGTAGTCATCATTAATCAATCATTAATGGAGGCTTAATGCTTCTTACAAGATGAATCCTGGCTTAAACCAAGTGCTAATCAAGAAAAGTGATAATGACCTGCTTAATACTGCCTTCTGCTTCTTCCCGTTATGGCTTAGGAACTTCCTCTTCCAATGGCCATCTGATTTGTCTTCCAGAATTGAATGGGTTTAGGCTCGGCTAATGGTTTAGGATTAGGCTCAGAGATTAGGCTTGGCTAATGAATTGAGATTAGGCATCGGTTCAGTTCCATGATCCTGCAGGCTTTGATTCCTTACTTGCTTTAATCCTTAACAAGCTTTTGCTCGAGCTTCGACCTCCAACTTCCTTGCTTGCATGCCTTGTCGAAAACTAGCTCGAGAGATTAGAGGTTATGATCTTCGAGGTTTATGATGGCTAATCTGGTTTAGAGTAGGTTTGGTATCAGATCTTGGCTTATGGTTTTGAGTTAATAGGCTTAATTCGGCTTAAGAGCTTAGGATTACGAGGAATATGAGCTTGAATATTACCCGCTTATGAGGAGCTTGAGACTTTGATTAGTGAGCTTAAACTCGAGAGCTTTAGATCAGGATGGCTTTGATTGCTTAAGCTTCTGATTAGAGAGCTTAGGCTTGAGAGCTTTAGATTAGGATGGCTTTGGAGATTAGCTTCAAGCTTATGAGGAGGATTAGAACTCACTTGAAGGTATGAGGAGGATTAGCATCGGCCTGAAGGTATGAGGAGGATTAGCATAGCTTATGAGGAGGTTAGCATCGAATAAGGGCTTGAAGGCATAGGAGGAGCCTCCGAGGTATGAGGAGGATTAGCATAGCTTATGAGGAGGTTAGCATCGAATAAGGGCTTGAAGGCATAGGAGGAGCCTCCGAGCTTAAGTGGCTTCCCAGCTTAAGGAGTCTATGATGAGGAGAAAAGAGCCCCCCAAGATGCTTCTTTGAAGGAAACCGTTGCTTTTCTTTATATAGTTGCATGGGACCCCCCCTTTTGCTAAAAAAAACCCCGCCTACCCATTAGCGATATCGCTAATGGGATATCGCTAATGGGTACCTTCCCCATGACGTGGCGGGGCCGGATCTGGGCCAGCACTAAATCCGGCGCGAGTAGCACCAAACTGCAGCGCCCTGACGTGCTAGGAATTTTCATCTTCTTTGCCGGTGTCATCCGACAAGCCCCTCAGCCTGCGCGAGCGTTTCTTTGGTTGCGCTGTTTCCTCCTAGCTGCCGCCACGACCTGGCTCGCCATCCTCCTATTTCTTTGCTTCACATTAGGTTTTAAAACAAACCTCCTTCATTAACTTAATGGGCGGCCATTGAGAAGGCCTTTGGGCGGCCGGCCTTTGTAAAGCACCACCTTTGGCATACATGTCGGCCAAGGCAATTCCAAGCACTCAGCAATTTTGGTACCTCCCCATTTGGCATACATATCAAGTAAAGCATTGCCATTAACATCTTTCTGCAGCAACCCTTGACCGACATTCTCATCGAGAGTCTTGTGCCCATTTTAGTATTGCGGACCTTGCCACAAGCATGCTAGATGCAAGTTTAAGTGATTGCCTTTGGAAAGTTATCCTTCTTTGCATTTGTTGAAATTAGCCAGCTTCCTGGCCCTGCTTCTGTTAGGTTTAACCCGCAATTCTGCCTCACGAGCTGTAAATCCCTGTAGACCTCTCAAGCTGCATAAAATGCATACAAATCCTGATGAGGAGGCCAAAATTCCCAGATAGCACTTCGACCGAGCCGACCAGGGCGGTTCGAACCCGGCCCCCGGTGATACTTAAATTGGCCATATCTTACCAACTGAAACCCCGAGTGACGGACTGAAAAGACCGACATGCTCCTGAAAGCGAGCACTTCGGACTCATGCATTCCTATCACTTTTGACCTTTTATCAGCAGGTGCTCAATCCGGTACAGATCTGCTACTGACTCAACTTAAAACTGTCATAACTTCTTACTCGTAGCTCCGATTGATGAGCCGTAAAGACAGGCATGTAGAGATTTTTGAGTACTTCAACTTGGATTAATAAAATCCCAATTATGACCACTTCAAGCATACTCACTTTTTAACATTACCAAGACATCTTCTGACCCTTAGAGCCGCATCTGGCACATTTTCAGCTTAAAAACTGGCTTGTTAGCAAGCCCTTATAACTGCTGATTAATCCTGTAAGCTTCAAATAAACCTGATTGGCTTTCCTTTACTCATTTTCTTGTCATAGGAGAGGAGCGGCACGACAATGGATCTTTTACCCTCAAATGCACCCACAATTCTCTCATTAAAAAGGAGTTTGGATTGGCTACCAACACCTAGAGCATTGACTAGGTGGCACATCTGTGGCCCAAAGCCTAATGAATTCATGACATCTTCAATGAATGACCATGTAATCTTGTCATAGGCTTTATCAAGATCCTATTGAAGTAGGATGCACTCTTGTTTAGTGAAAGCGGCATATTTGATGCCGACCATTGCTTCCAAGATGTTATCATAGATTGATGAATCCATGTTGGGGGGGGGTGAGAACTTTGTCGCGAAGGGGGGAGAGCCTGAGGGCTACAATTTTGGTGATAATTTTATAGGATGCAGACATCATCGTTATGGGGCACCAATGCTTAATTTGGGAGCAACATACTTGTTTGGGGATAGGCTTAATTTGGCCTTTGTTGATGCTTAGGTCTATGACCCCATCACCAAGGGCTTGATTAGCCATTCTCGTGATGGGAGACTTAAGATAATCCCAAAATTACATAAAGAACTCAGTAGACAACCCATCCCAACTAGGGTATCTTTTTTTGCCCAGAGCGTGCAGTGCACGGGAGCATTCGTCCTCGGTGAACGCCTTCTCCAGGAGGTTGGCTTCAAAGAGGGATAACGTTCTTTTGACGCTCTCAAGGAGAGTCAATTTGGAAACATTTATTGCGAGGAAGTGAGCCTCGGGCTGGCCTATGATATGTTGCAGGTGGTTGAGCATTAATACAACCATTTCATTAGGATTTTCAATATCATTTCCATCCGCACTTGTGAGAGAGTGGACTAGGCCTCGAAGTCTTTTATTTTGAGGGACCTGAAGAAGTGTGTATGATTGGCCTCCTCCGGCTGGAGGAGGGTTCTTTGGATAGGATTATGGCCTTCCTCACCTCCTCTAGTTGGAGATTGGTTAGTTCAACTTTAGCTTCTAGCCATCTTTTGGGCTCCGCCTTTGAAGCAAGGCCTTCCAATTTTTTGGTGGTAAAGATCTTGTGTTCATGAGTGAGCTGATTGAGTTGTTCCTCTTGGTTTTTCTTTCTTCTAGGACCTACAATTTTGATGGCTTTTTAAATGCTCTTGGTGAAGATATCTCAGGCCCTATGGCTTCCTCAATCCACATCTTTCTGAACCTTTCTTAGAGCTTTGAGGGCTAGGATTTTGAAGAGAGTGTCTTTGAATAGGTGGGCCCCTGTTGTTTGAGAGTATCTTTTTAGACCCTTGAGAGCAATGTCCAACTTCTTTGGTGTTTTAAAATTTTATGCTTAACGAAAGGTGATCTGACAAGCACTATGAAGTTATCACCTTCATTTCCAGCCATGAAGGTAGGCAATTGACCTGATGAGAGAAGTAGCAATGGTCCAGTTGGGAAGCTGTGTCAGAATTTTTCAAACTAGTGTATGTGAATCCTGACATGCTGCTCCATGGGCCTATCTCCCACATGTCCACTAATGCCCACTTTTCACACATGCTTAGCCATTTAGATCGTTCAGATTCAGCCAACATGTTTGATGTGCCAGTTCTGTCCCTTCTTTTCTCCACCATATTAAAATCACCTGCCAAGAGCCATTCCCCTTCAACATGGATATCTTTTAGGTGCCATTTCAACTTTATTGAAACCCATTCAAGCTTAGAATAACCTTGCTCAATGCTTGTGTAGTTTACTCCGCATACAACTGACACACACAATCCTTAAAGCTTTAGTAGCCATCTTCATCCTAAAAAATAAACCTTTGGATTTAGAGTAGGTTAGATGCCCTAATCATTTTCTATGAGCATCTATCCAAATATTAAAGACCTGCTCTATTCAACATCCATGCCTTCCCAATTTTACACCTCCCCTCAAATTCACACATCACCCATGCTTAGCCCTTTCCTTTATCATGCCCCTATTTTGCACCACTTGTAAACCAATGGGACTCTGATGGTGCTAAGTGTATAAGCTTTAACATTGGGCCTACCATATCAATCTATAAGAATATCTTGATCCCCAACCTCTATACAACACCTCTCTTGGAATCTCCCCTACCCATCGATGTATATAAGGTCCCCTACCCCCTCACTATTTTCCTCCCACCTCCTATTTTACTCTTCTTGGTTGTAATGCCTCAACCAAAACCTACCCTATTTCTGCTTACTATCCCAACAAACCCTTCTCTTCATATGGAATTCTAAGCACTTAGATTATAACTAGTCTAGCATTCAAGTGTCTTAAATTTAAAGCCCGAACTCTCAATAAATAGCTAGTCCATTTGTACAACTAAACGATAGTCAGAAACTTCATGCCCCTATATCACTCACCCTTAACTCCTAGTTGTACCACTTTGCAAATGTCATAAACTTCAAGTGCTTATATGACTCAGCCTTAAAACCTAACTTCACAAACCTTATTGAAATAATCCTTGGTTAAACCCCTCCTAGTTCTTAAATGATAATGTCTTGAGCCCCTAAAACAATAATCACGGTTTGTATCACAAGCACAAGTTACCATCCTCATCCTTGACCTGTATAAATCCACCACCAAGATATTGTAAGACTTGCTCTGATGAGATCGTAAAGGTAAAAATGTGTTGGCCAAAAATACAATCTCTCTTTCTTACTTTTCTCCCTCCCCATTTCCCCTTGTTTCCCTCCCTTGTAGAATAGTTCACACTTTTAAAATTATGTTTTCTTAACTAAGCTAGAGAAGAGGATGATGGTTGGCAAAGGTTCTCTGTTATCAAATCTAAGCGCTTTAAGTCCTTGGCACAAAGTTATATGCACCATAAGAATAATTTACTTGATAGTCTAGAAGCTCATATTGATCTAGGAAACTTCTTTGAGGTGCTTTGGGCTAACCATTTGTTGGATCTCAATACCTCAAAGATGTCTCCTTCCCAATCAATGGCTGCTATGGGCGGCCGGAAAGAGGATGAAGACTCTCATCATAGTGAAATGGCAAAAGAAAATAGGAGGGAGAACATACAAAAAGTATCTTCAAATTTCAAGGAGTTTGTCCCATTCTCTCAATCACATACCTATTTATTTGACAAAGAAACATGAATAGTAAATCAAGGAAACGATAATGGTATCCAAGCTAGATTACCAAGAACTAGGTTAAGGAAGAACGCATGCTTGTCGGTTGTGGCTTGGTGTTGGCACAATCAAATTCAAGGGCTTCCAATAGATGAACAAAAGGAAATATTTTAGTAGCTCATGCTACATCAAAATTTCTCCAAGTTGCAAAATCAAAATGTTGAATCAAGTCTTGTCTCCAATGTTTGTAACACATTGACTCAACTCAAGGTCTCCCACTAAGCAAGCGAGACTTTTCTTGGAATGTGAAGGGCATCAAATCAGAAAAAAGAGATCTCTCTTTGGGAAGAAATTTGATTGCAAACTACTAGGGTGATCCAAGAACACCACTTGGACGCCACCAATTACAAAAAACAAGCAGTACAAAAAATGTTACAGGTAGGGACTATTTGGTTCTAGTGGGGTGCTAACCATTGTAGATAGGGATCTAGAAGCACAACTGGTGCTTAAGCATGCCTCAAGAAGAGTCACAAGTGTGAGAATTACGTAGGCAAATCGATATCTTACCATTATTAATGTATACATGGGATGCAATGCCAAGGGAAGAGCCAAACTATGGGTGAATATGAAGGATTTTCCTTTGGAAGGAGAGTGGTGCATCATGGGAGACTTCAATATGGTGGAGGCTAGAAAATCCAAGACGGGATCATCTAGCCTATTTATAGGTTCCTTAAAAGCAAAATGTAAATCTCTTTGCGAGAAATGGGAATTGATCAACTTATGTAATATCAGTCCATGGAGTAGCTCACCTCTCTTAACATACACTAGTCTATAGTATGCGAACATGGCCTCCCATAAGACTAAGGAGGAAGATGGCTACCCATGAGGGAAGAAGGCAAAACTTGTATCCGGGTAACACCTCTTCAACAAAACTCTGTTCAGGTCCCTTAGTAAGATGGCACTAGAACAAGCTAAAGAAAGATGTCAAAGCGGTAGGCCCTCAAGCATAGCCCACTCTAGTAAAAATCATTCGGATGACTATAAGCCTCGGATGAGAAAAGATGAAGATATATATAAAAAAAAGAATCAAAGAAGAAGTGAAAGATCTCTCAAACAATATACCAAAAGGAAACGCATCCAAGGAGGAGCACATGAGGCTGCTTAAAGCTGAGGTTGTGGTTACGGATTTGCAAGTTTAAGAGATAAAAAATTTGCATATTGAGATGATGAATATTTTTCGGAGGATCTCAAAATCCTAATAACTCAAATGGTGTGAACAAGGCATTGCTATAAGGATAGTTTGATGCTATCATGAAAAAGGGGTAGATCAAGCCCATTTCTAAATTGGTATGCTTCTCTCTACTACTTAAAACACAGGTGACCCATCTCAATGATGATAGCTTCTAACAAGATTATAGCCAATGCTATGTTAGGTTTAATGGCCATGTGGCCGACCTCCCATCACTTACTTCTACTAACCCTAAGTGTACAACTATACACTTGTGTGAGACACTAACACTAAGTACAATGTATATTGTGCCTTAGTGCATATGATAGAAAAGAAAGAAAGGGGGCACACAGTGTGTGTCAACTCTCCCCCTTTAACCTATGTGAGTGGCTATGGTAATGTGTGTGTGAGTGTACGTGCTTATTCCTCTTCCTCTTCCGCTGTGCTCCTAGCTTCTCTCCTTCATCTAATATCAGAGCGATTTCATTCCCAAAATCAATTTCGCGTGCACGTGCACTTTCAAGAGTGCAAACAAAGTTCCGACTTCGGCATCGGAAAATTAAGCATTCTGAGAATGTTTCCAATAGGTATTGTGGGGTTTTACCTCCCTTTTGGAGCATTCTTGCCATCAAAAACCGCATTCAAGCCACGGTTTAGGAGCTGAATTTTTCAGCCCTCCTTTGGTAGTTTGTGCTGCAGAGCTTCCATAGCCAGTTACAGGTACCATTGTTGCAGTCTCTTGCATCTACGAGAGCCCGCGGCTCATTTGGGAGTGTGTAGCCTTTTTCAGAATGGCCTCATACACACACATAGTGTGCGAGTTTGACGACATTGTCTTCTTCGACTACAGGTATAGGTACATGTACATAGAGTGTCTTGGTTAGCTTTCTCTTTGCTTCTTAGTCTCGATCTCGGCTTTGGATACGACATCAACATCAACTCATAGGCTACAGGTTTCAGTGCTTACAATATTTTGATTCCAATGGGAGCAATTTTTAATGTGTACATGCGTATGTTGGCACTTTTGACAGTGTTTGAGCTCTTTTGAGAGCGGTTTGACTCCCCGCAGGGATATTTATTTGCATGCACATGCTTTGGGTGCCTGTTTGAGCATCATGATAGACTTGTACATCATTGTGGATACTGCCATTGTACGCTTTTGTGGAGCCATCTTTTGGCTACTACGACAGTCCTGGCCATTTTTGAGACTTGGTTCGAATGATAGCCATTTCTGAGACTTGGCTATATGTTTTGCTGCATAACCAACATTGTTGAGGGTCGATAGCGTGAGGTTTTCATTGAGATGGGGTATTCTCAAATGTGGAGATATCTTTGGTGATACAAGTAGATGGAGCATCCCTTACGAGGCCTCACCATAGGACATGTATAGAGTGGTATAGGAGCTTTTGACGTCGAGTTGGCGGTCTATGGTTAGTTTGACAATTTATACGCCTCCGGTGGTCTCTATAGAGTGTGCTTTTGAGAGGCATTGCCCTCTTTTATGCTTTGTGACTGACATACTTGGTCATTTTGTCTCATAATTTGGTTGACATAGTCCCAAATACAAAGGAGACTGCCAAAATTTTCCCAGAATCTTTTGGTAGTTTTGTCACCATGTCTACTAGCAAAGACCGTGACATTTATGACATAAAGAAGTTTGATGGCACTAATTTCAGCTTTGGAAGAACCAAATGCATGATGTGCTTGTCCAAAAGAAGCAAAAGTTGCCTATTGCCTATGCGGCTAGAACTGAAGATATGCACATGAATCAGTTTTGGTGGGAGGAGCTTGATGAGCTATGCAGGTCTACAATTAGATTGCACCTTGGTGAGTCAGTGTACTTTTTAGTGTTAGAATGCGAGACTGCTCATGCTAGCAATAAAGTTTTCCTGATGCAAAAACTTTTTCAACCTTTGTACCAAGGCTAGCGTTGCCAGCCATATCAATGACTTTGATTCTCCTCTTGCCCAGATTTATGCACAGCGCATGACCATTGATGATGAGATGAAAGCAATCTTTTTGCTTTGTTCTTTGCCACCCTCTTGGGATATCTTTTGCACAGCTGTTAGTAACTCTGTTACTAATGGTACGCTAAAGTATGATAATGTTACTAGTACACACTTTTGTCAGAGGAGATGCATCGGAAGACCATGACTAGCTCGCATCATGGCGATGCTCATTATGTGCAAAGGGATGATAAGCAACATGAGGGACATTATTTGCAATAATGTGAGTCCAAGAAAGAGGGCAATAAAGATGCATCAAAGGGTAGATCAAAGTCTTGTGGTCGCCACCATGTTCAATTTCATTATTGTGATACATTTGGTCACATAAAGAAGGAGTTTTATGCTTAGAAGCATGACAAAGAGAAGGGCAAAGGTAAAGGCAAAGATCATGATGATAAAGAGGAGAAACCAAAGAGTTCGGTAAAGATTGAAGAACTGAACATAGTTCAGGATGACAGTGATGCGCAAGACATTAATATGTTGACTGAAAATAATGATGTCTTTTATGATGCACATGAAACTCTATCTTTGCAGAATTCTATGCCAGTTGAACTCCTTGCTAGTGGTGAAGTATCCCATACATAGATTCTTGATTCGGGTGCTTCGTTGCATGTCACACTTCATAGGCATTGGTTTACTACATACGAGGAAACCATTGGCTCTATTACACTTGGTGACAATTACTCCTGTGACATTGTTGGCATAGGTGATATTGCCATGGTTATGGCAAACGGGTTGAAGTTTATCATCCATAATGTGCATCATGTTCCAGCCTTGACACGCAATCCGATTTTGGTTGGACATCTTGATGACTTGGGTTACAAAGTCACTTTTCATCAGCAGTCTTAGCATGTTACGAAGGGTCATCTTATTATAGCCCATGGTTCTACAGTTGGTTCACTTTATCCTCTTTATGTATCTGATAAAAACAATGTGCTTTTTGTAACCGAGCTTCCAACCATTGCTTTGTGGCATAGCCGATTATTAGGACATATGCCAAAGAAGGGAAAGGAGACACTCTCTCGTTTGAGATACTTACCGTTGTTGCACGCATTTTGAGAATCCCGTATTTTGTAAATTTGTACATACGGACATGACGCCCGATGTCAAAAGTGCGTGTGGGATTTATTTTTGTGGGTTTTTAGCTTGCTTTAGTACTCACATGTACATGCACTGCAAGTCGCTAGTCTAGTGACAGCTGTCGGGCTACTATAGGTGCCCGTGAGTGAGTTTTTTTGAAGTGAGCCTTGTATATAACTTAAACTCATGTACAAACTTAAAAAAGTTCAGTCAAATATCATAATTTTGTAGTTCCTGGGTCGTGGTGGCTTCTTGATGCTTTTGGATGCAGTTTTTTGCCCTCGACTAGCCTTTCTACGCGTAGTCGGGCCATGGCAGCTTGCTGTTCGCGCCAATTTTGCACATAGAGGTACATAGAATTGAAATTTGTGGTCTTCAGAGCTTTTATTGTAGAAAATGCAGAGCATTTTTGAGGCTTGAAAGCATCCCTTTTGGAGTTGTGGTTTGGGAGATACAGTCTATTTCCCACAACGCACATGATATGGCAGCTTGCAGGCAGTTTGGTGTATGGTAGATTGTGGAAGCTCTCTTGTTTGGAGATGTGCGTACACTTCAAAATTGTGTTTTTGAAGAGTTATTTGGTGAAGATAAAATCTCTTTCTCTCAAGTGCATTGATCGGCGTGTGCTGTGAATCCACGCCAGGGTAAGTGCTTCCTAATTTTCATGGTGGTCTTTTTGTTGGGCGTGTGTTGGTAAATTCCCAAGAGATCACTTGTCTTTGAGTTGTGATTTTGTTGAGGTTCTTTTGATACCGTTTGTGGTGCTGATCTTGTGTCTTCAACGCTCTTGGGAGACATAGCCATAGAGGTGCCCGTTGCTCTTGTTTTCCCAACAGTGTTTTGGTGCCCGCCACCGAGGAGTGCTTCAAGTTACCTTCAATCTTGATGGTGTAGACATAAAATTTCAGCCATGATCAAGTTCAGTGATGCCTTGTTGAGGATGAATGATGCGATGAAACAATTGAAGCTAAGTAGGCTAGAAGAGTTGGACATGCATTACATGAGGTTTTGCTCTCTCAAGCAAGAGCTAGAGGTTCTTGAGGATATGGTTCTAGATACAAAGAAAGAGAAGTTCTTGTTCATTGGTACCCTTCCAGGTTGTTTGGGCATTGAAGTTGCTTGCATAGACTTTTTGGGTGTGAAAGGAATTGTTAATTTCTTGAAGCAAAAAAGACGGTTGGAAGATGTCAATCAGTCTTCTACTTCTTCATGCATTTCACACAAGAGATCCTCAGTCACTAGTGATGATTGTAGTAATGATGATGAGGTTGAGTCAGATGTAGAAGACGAGGTTCTCTCTCTTGATGATGTAGATATTGATGAGGAGTTTTGTGCAAGCAATATTGTGAAAGAAAAGACCTTGGAGTGCATGTATGACAAAGAGGGCAACGATATAGCTGATTTGGATGCATGTCTGAATGATTGTAAAGATGAGGACTTGTCTAGCTCTATGTGCTTGCATTATATTCCTTTGGATGATTTTGATTGAGAGGCAGATGACATGCATATTGAGATTATGGATGATCTTTTCTCTCCTCCATCTTATGAGTTGTTATGGTACCCTGATGAGTTGTGGGTATGTGGACCCATTTGGGATATTGAGATTAATGTTTGTGATGTTGATGATGCTATTGGTGACACTGAGTTGCCTGCTAGTTATGATTTTCATTGTGAGCAAGAGGATGGTTTGAGTGATGTGGATTGTGATGGTAGTCTTGATTGGGGCTTCGATGACCCACAAGTTGAGATGGATGAGGATATGCAAGTTAGTGTGTGCCATGCATTGTCAAGGGTGAAGAAGCTTATGAAAACCTCACATGCATGTGTGGATGTTGAAGAGGATTGTAGCTTGGAATGTTGGGATAGCCATGATGACATGGATACAGTGCATGTTTTGTCTTGGCTTGATGTGAGTGATACATCTCATGATGATGAGAATGTTTATCCATGGTATTTTGGTTTGTATGACATGTACATTGATGGTTGGAGCTCACTAGTGATTGATGATTGTTCTTATGACTTTGAAGGATGCCATTATGTGTGCATGATGGATGCAAGGGATAATACTTTTCCATTTGATCGTGGTAAGGGTATATGGTGTTGATTCCTTTGTACATGATGTATCTTTGTACATAATATTTTGCATAGTCTACTGTTGAGCATGAATGCTCTAGCAGACTGGGGGTTTGGCAAACTATGTTGCACGCATTTTGAGAATCCCATATTTTGTAAATTTGTACATATGGACATGACGCCCGATGTCAAAAGTGTGTGTGGGATTTATTTTTGTGGGTTTTTAGCTTGATTTAGTAAGCACATGTACATGCACTACAAGTCGCTAGTCTAGTGACAGCTGTCGGGCTACTGTAAGTGCCCGTGAGTGAGTTTTTTGAAGTGAGCCTTGTATATAACTTAAACTCATGTAAAAACTGAAAAAAGTTCAGTCAAATATCATGATTTTTCAGGTTCTGGGTCGTGGTGGCTTCTTGATGCTTTTGGATGCAGTTTTTTGCCCTCGACTAGCCTTCCTACGCGTAGTCGGCGGGCCATGGCAGCTTGCTGTTCGCGCCAATTTTGCACATAGAGGTACATAGAATTGAAATTTGTGGTCTTTAGAGCTTTTTTTGTAGAAAATGCAGAGAATTTTTGAGGCTTGAAAGCATCCCTTTTGGAGTTTTGGTTTGGGAGATACAATCTATTTCCCACAGCGCATAGGATATGGCAGCTTGCAGGCAGTTTGGTGTATGGTAGATTGTGGAAGCTCTCTTGTTTGGAGATGTTTGTACACTTCAAAATTTTGTTTTTGAAGAGTTATTTGGTGAAGGTGAAAGCTCTTTCTCTCAAGTGCATTGGTCGGCGTGTGCTGTAAATCCATGCTAGGGTAAGTGCTTCCTAATTTTCATGGTGGTCTTTTGGGTGGGCGTGTGCTGGTAAATTCCCAAGAGATCACTTGTCTTTGAGTTGTGGTTTTGTTGAGGTTCTTTTGATACCGTTTGTGGTGCTGATCTTGTGTCTTCAACGCTCTTGGGAGACATAGCTATAGAGGTGCCCCTTGCTCTTGTTTTCCCAACACGGTCTTTGTCATTTTTTAATTTTCCCTTTTGTGAGCACTGTCAATATGGAAAGCAAACACGGATACATACACATTCTTTTGACAAAGAAAGAAAACCCTTAGAGCTTGTGCATAGGCCCTTTATGTGGGCCTATGCCTTCTAAATCCCATGGTGGTGCGTCCTATTATGTTACATTCATTGATGATGCAACACGGCAAATTTTGATGCATTTATGTGTTCCCTAGGCTATAAGCGCAGTAATGAGGATCCATGCCTTTATGTGAAAAGACAATCCAATGGACAACTTATTATGCTTATCCTTTATGTAGATGACATGCTTATTACTAGTCATTCCAAAAATGACATTGTTGACTTGAAAACCAAGCTTAAAAGTCAATTTGACATGAAAGATTTGGGTGAAGCTAATCACATTTTGGGTATGCGCATTACTAGTGACCGTAAGAAGAGGTTGTTGTAACTTTCTCAAAAAGAGTATGTGCACAAGGTTCTTGATCGTTCAACATGCAACAGGGGCTTTGAGTACTCCATTGCTTGCATATTTGAAACTTAGCAAGAACGACTATCCCAAATCTGCTGAGAAAAAAGCTACGATGCCTAAGGTTCCTTAGGCTTCAGCTTGTGGTAGTCTTATGTATGCCATGGTGGCTACAAGACCTGACATTGCACATGCATTGGGAATTGTCATCAGATTTATGTCTAACCCTGGTAAAAAGCATTGGGATGTTGTCAAGTTGATTCTCAGATACTTGAGTGGCACTTCAGATAGATATTTATGTTATGGTCGTGGAGAGTCATCCATTCACGGATTTGTAGATAGTGATTATGCAAGCTGTGTTGACAGTTGTAAATCAATAACAGGTTGGACTTACACATTTGCTGGTTCTACTATTTCTTGGAGATCCGTTCTTCAAGACTGTACATCCACTTCTACCACAGAGGTAGAGTATGTTGCATTAAGTGAGGCATGCAAAGAAGCTATTTGGCTTGCTCACCTAGTGAAAGATCTTGGATTGGAGCCGTGTACACCAGTTCTTCATTGTGACGGTCAGAGTGCTATTGACTTGGCTAACAAGGCTAACAATCCACTATTTCATTCCATAACGAAACACAATGATGTGCGTTATCATTTCAATCGTGAATGCCTATCAAACAAGAAAATGTGTATTGTGCTTTAGTGTATAAGATAGAGAAGAAAGAAAGGGGGAACACAGTGTGTGTTGGCTCTCCCCCTCCAACCTGTGTGTGTGGCTATGGTGGTGTGTGTGTGTGTGTGTGTGTGTAAGTGTGTGCGTGCGTATTCCTCTTCCTCTTCCGCTGTGCTCCTAGCTCCTCTCCTTCATGTTGGGGTATAGGCGCCTGTGCCCTGCCCGGCCGCCCAGAGTCTGGGCGCCCACTGACTTGTATACCTTATACATAGCATAAGTGTATAGGGGGTTGCTCACTGATTGAGTCTCCCCACCCATATCTGTGTGTCGTGTGCTCTTATCCTTCCTCTTTTCTCCTGCACAGTTCCTTCAATTGGTATCAGAGCAACAGGTTTGAGAGCGTAGATGGACGGCTTCGCGGTGAACTCGTCGGTTATGGCGGAGAGGTCACAAATCTGAGCAAAGAAATAGAGGAGGCTTGTGGACAGCCATACAGAGGCTTGCAGGAGAGCTCTTAGGAGCTTCCTAGTGCTCACAGATCAGTCCACAGTTCCTCTACAAATCAGCACACTGTGTACAACATCTTCCCTCTTCTTGGCAAGCTTTGCAACGGCTACATCGGTGTGACAGATTGAAGCTTGGAGCTTCCATAGACATGGAAGCATTGTGAGATTGATACATTCAGTTCACGCATCGAGGTGGGAAGTGAGTTTGAGCCTTTCTATGAGCTCAAAGAAGCACAGAAGAAAGTCGTTCAGTTTTTGGCAGTTTGATAGAAGTCTACTGTTTTGCTCATAACTTGATCTACAAAGCTTCGATTCCAAAACTTTTTGGTTCAGAACGGAGCTGGGTTCAAGCTCTACGACTTTGTAGAAGGAACCACTTTCTAATTTGGAGTGCAGGTGGGTCTAAAATTAAAAACACAGAGCCTGTTTTTCAGGACAATTTTGGGCTTTGTTGTTTTCTTTGTTGCAGACAGCTTACCCGTGCACACTGCAGGTAGCAGGCACATATGAGGTGTTACAAGATCGGGTTTGACTCCTAGGTACAAGTTGAGTCTAGTACTCCCACAGGTGATGTCAGTTGCAGTTGAGTGGTTCTTCTGCAGTGTTGTGGCTTGCATACATGGTCTTTGAGCGGGTAATGCTCTATGTATGCTTATGTGGTGAGCAATAGATCTTGTGAGCAAGTGCAGAGGTTGGTTGTGGATGATAAGTATGGTCATTTGTGGTACTCTTTGTGAGCATTTGTTGGACACATGTTTGCAGAGCTTATGCATGTATGTTGAGTGTAGCTTGATGCGCATTGATTGCTCATGATATTGAGCTTGCAGGACAATGGTTATTTTGTGTTGATAGACATTGTCCATCGAAACTCTGGCGAAATTTTCCCAGGAGTTTCATGCGCATAAGTTGATGCGATCCAGGTTGTGATTGCGATCGGCACTCAGTTTTGGCTTTGAGAGTGTTGGTTACACTCAGAGTTTGCGTGCGGTGTTCTCTACAGGTGGGAGATTTGTGCGTGTGTATGCATCGATACCGCACAGTGTGAGCTTGGTGATTAGCTCACGGTTTGACATATGTACAGTTATCTTGGCACACTCACAGGAGTGAGTATTGTGATGTATGCTTGTGTGGCTACGAGCTAGGTAGCCGGATTCGAGCACTAATGGCTTGAGGTTTTTCAGCAGGTTTCAGCTACAGGTTTACAAGTTTACAGGCAGGTTTGAGGTCTTATTTGAGCACTGAATTTTCAGCCATTGTTTCCTCTTTGCAGGTGTCCATGTATGGCTCAGTTGGCTGATCTAGGATACGTTTGTGACTTGTTTATGCAGATGTTTAAGAGCTGAATTTTGGGGTTGTTTTGGGGATGATTTGCAGCCATATTTTACAGCCATATAGGAGCTTGGTTTACTCTACAGGAGCCTCGTACACTTGGCATTTGGGATTTTCATCATTGCCATTTGTGGAGCACAGTGTGGTTACACTACTGCGAGAGATTTTATATGTGAATTCGCATGAGCATTGTAGGTGCTGGTGAGCTCTTTTTCTGAGAGCATTTTTCATTGCAGGTTGCTTCTTTTGGATTAGTTGAGTGCATTTCATTGCTACCGTACCTAGAGTAGAGTTACAGCTCTTGGTTATTTTTGACATTCACTTATAGTAGTCAATATGTGTGAGACTTTCGAGTCTAGGACAATGACTCATGAGAGACAGTGTTCTAGATTATGTCGACACTTGAGATGTTGGCATTGTGATCACACATGGCACATTAGACGGCGATGCTTTCGTCGTATGAGACAGCAAAGGAGACATGCTAGTCTCAAGGATGCAGTAGATGCTATAGGCTCCGTTGACTTGACAGTTGCAGGATCAGATACAGTGTCTGAGTACCCTAGTGGCAGTGAGGTCACATTTGATTCCTGTATTACTCCTAATTTTTTGACGTCTGAGAATAGTGCACTTCTTTTGCAGTGGGTGCTGGACAAGGATGCTACTTTTCATGTCACTCCGCATCGTGACTGGTTCAGTAGCTATTCTAGCAGAGTGCATGGTAGTGTGCGATTGGCAGATGGGTCACTGCATGAGATTGCTGGTTCAGGAGATGTGAGACTGTCATTACCAAGCGGTGCATCGTACGTGCTCAGAGATGTGCGTCATGTGCCAGATTTGACGATGAGTTTGATCTCCATTGGTCAGCTCAGGGATAGTGGATGTCGGGTATCGCTGCTTGAGCGATCTTTTGCGTTGCATTTGGGTTCGCTAGTGATTGCGAGAGGTGCTAGAGTTGGCACATGGTACCCATTGCACGTAGTACTGGTGCGAGATAGTCGAGTTTCAATCTTGTTACAGCCATACAGAGAGCGAGAGACCCAGACAGTCTCTTTTGCTCATGGGTTACAGGGTGCTTTACATGGAGTGCAGAGTAGTGAGCTTGTTGTGCACACATTTGGGGCACGACTTGAGCAGTCACACAGAGAGGTGACTGTTGGGGTTAAGGCCTATGTGCCTTGACCGGTCGCCCAGGTCATGGGCGCCCGCCCACTGTTACCCTATACTTATAGTGAGTATACTGTATAGGGGACGCTGCCACTTCACAGTCTCCCCACCCATATCTGTGTCGTGTGTCTCCTTCTCTCTCTCACTCTCCGTCTGTGGTGCTCCCCGATCCCCTTCAAGTGGTATCAGAGCATAGGTGCAAAGGGAGCGTGTGTGTGCACAGTCAAGACGACAGCGGAGAACCAGTTTCATTCCCGAAATCGCGTCCGTGCACGCGCACTTTCAAGAGTGCAAACAGGGTTTCGACTTCGGCATCGACAAATTCAACTTTCCGAGAGCGTTTCCAACAGGCGTCCTGGCGTTTTACCCCCCTTTTGAAGCCATTCAAGCCATCAAAAACTTCATTTGAGCTATGGTTGAGGAGCTGCATTTTTCAGCCCTCTTTTGGCAGTTTATGCTGCGTTTTTGGGTCGAAACGGAGGTTTTTGGCATAGCTTTCACACCCGGACTCGGATACATGTGATCCAGAAGTCTACCTTGGGGTTTTGGCACGCTCCGGACGCGCTCGTCATATCAGAATTTTAAAATTCTGAACGCTGAATTTTTTGCAGCAGCAGTTGTTTATTGTGTGTCGAAGATTCCACACATGGTTTGCTCTCAAATGTGAGAGTGATATTTGCTGCAAGTTTCCTCACAGGTGGGAGGATACGATGTATGCCTTATGTGGTTTGATGCTCAGGGAGACTAATATGATTGCATTTTGAGCTCGGCAATGTATGCCTCGAGCATGTTTTTTGGCAGTCAAAGGTAGAGCAGATATTTGTGTACTAGATTTGCAGGTGTTTGCAATGATGTATGCAAAGTGTGGAGATTGGTGCATGCATTTGGAGTGTGGTTTGATGCGCTTTGGTTGCTCATGGTTTTGAGCGTGCAGTCAGTTTGGTTACTGGTTTTGTGGCCGTTTTACTGACGAAACTCTAGCGAAATTTTCCCAGGAGTTTTATGCGTATCATTTATGCGATCTAGGTAGAGATTGCGGGTTGCACTCAGCATTTGCGTGCGGTCTTCTCTGCAGGTGGGAGATTTGTGCGTGTGTATGCATCGATACCGCACAGTGTGGGCTTGGTGATTAGCTCACAGATTGCAGTGTGATACTAGAGCATGCGAGGCTTGTATTGACATTGCGGGAGCTCTATTTTGGAGTGTGTCTCACAGGTTTTACATTGTGTTTCTGGCCATATTTGTAGACAGTTTCCAGGTGTTGTTGGTGAGGTGGTTTTGCTTTCTAGTTTGCTACATTGTGCTCATGGCAGAGACAGGTGATCGCTCAGATTATGATCTCTCCGAAATGTGCATGTTTGATGGGTCAGACTTTGCAGCATGGAGAGAGTGTATGCTTGATGCATTGACACAGCGAGGGTTGCATCGACCATTGAGTGGTGATGCAGGTAGACCTTCAAACATGTCTGACGATCAGTGGCAGGAGCTAGAGGAGATGGCACTATCTACACTCTCTTTGCACCTTGCGGAATCTGTATATGCTCTTGTTATGTATGAGACTACTTCGAGAGCACTTTGGCGCAGATTACATGATATGTATGATAGATCTGAGTCATCAAGGACTCGTGTGAGACATGTACATTCACGAGCACGCCGACAAGTGACATGTTGGTATTGTGGTCATTCTGGACACGTTAGACGGCGTTGTTTTCGTCGTATGCGACATCGTAGGAGACATGGCACTCTCAGAGATGTATGTAGTGATGCCATGGACTCAGTTGCTTTGACAGTTGAGGCAGATGTAGTGTCGGAGTATACTAGTGACGGGGATGTCACTTTTACCTCGAGCTATGCACGAGATGCTATACATGTGGATGGTGCACTCCCTTTGCAGTGGTTGCTAGATGCAGATGCTATGTTTCATGTCACGCCGCATCGTGAATGGTTTTGTAGCTATTCTAGCGGGATGCTTGGCAGTGTACGTTTGACCGATGGATCGGTGCATGCGATAGCAGGTGTGGGAGATGTGAGACTGTCATTACCGAGTGGTGCATCTTACTTGGTACGACATGTGCGCTATGTACCAGATTTGACAGTGAGTTTGATCTCGATTGGTCAGCTTAGAGATTGTGGATGTCAGATTTCGCTACGAGAGCGAGATTTTGTGATGCATTTGGGTTCGCTAGTGATTGCGAGAGGTGCCAAGAGTGGTACAGTTTACCCATTGCATGTGGATAACGGGCGAGACGGTGTTGTCTCTGTGATCATACAGCCAGGTAGACAGCGAGAGAGCAGGCGAGTCTCTTTTGCTTGTGGGTTGCAGGATGCTTTGCATGGAGTGCAGAGCAGTGACCTTGTTGTGCAGGTTGCGTCTACGGATGCACAGGTAGAGCGGGACAGCTCTAGTGAGTCACAGCAGGATGAGTCATCAAAGGTGATGACAGAGATGACTCACATGGATGCTGAGATGTCGGCTATTGTGGAGTCATTTCTTGATATGCTTATGCCAGAGCTTGATGCAGATTCAGGACATATGGATACTCTTGGTACACATGTGATATGTGGTGGGCACGAGGAGTCACTCCAGAGCTCGGAGTCAGAGTGCCATGGTCTCTATTGTAGGGGACAGGATTGCCATGAGTTGAGTTCTGAGTTGGAGGTGGCAGAGGTTGCCAGGGTTGCATCAACGTTCGGTGTCCTCATGTACGAGATGCTAATCTTGAGGCCCGACATAGCAGCTGCAATGGGAGCATTTGCAGCAGGGTTGATTAGTTGTTCGATGACTGATCTCGGCATAGAGCATAGAGGAGGTTTGCAGGTATTGGACCGATACTTGCAGGAGAGAATGAGCTCTTGTAGACTATTTGCAAAGCTTGGAGCTAGCTCTGTGTGGCTTCCGCAGCGGGATGTTTGTCTATCAGTAGAGCCGGATGCACTAGCTCATCGAGAGTCAGTGGGCATAGGTTGAGAGAATATCTCACCTTCTATTAATTGTACACTAGTAGATCTTGCTTAAAGGCACATTGGCCTTTAAGTGGGAGGTTGTTGGGGTTAAGGCCTATGTGCCTTGACCGGTCGCCCAGGTCATGGGCGCCCACCCACTGTTACCCTATACTTATAGTGAGTATACTGTATAGGGGGAGCTGCCACTTCACAGTCTCCCCACCCATATCTATGTCGTGTGTCTCCTTCTCTCTCTCACTCTCCGTCTGTGGGGCTCCCCGATCCCCTTCAGTGACAGAGTCAGACATGCATGCTTTTCTAGTGACTGAGCAAAGCAGAGAGTCATTTGTACGAGATACTTCTATGCAGGATAGACAGGTAGAGAGGTCTTGCTCTAGTGAGTCACGACAGGAGGAAGTTGTGCAAGAGTCTATGCATAAGGAGTTAGAGCATGAGAGCTCTAGTGAGTCACAACAGATTGAGTGGTCATGTTTGCAGTGGATGATTGCAGAGAAGGCTGAGACGTCAGCGATTATGCAATCATTCCTTTCTATGCTCGACAGTGAGCATGGGGATATAGTTGTGCAGGATATGTCTTCCAGCAGACACCTAGAGTAGCTGGTTTGCTCTGAGGTTGCACGATAGGTTGATGCGTCTTTTGCAGACAGTCAAGAGATGAATGTGGCTGATACGCCTTGTCAATCAGAGATGCCTATTTCCACGGATATATATGTTGATGCATGCTCCGTAGAGCTAGCAGGGCCCGCTAGCATTGCATCGGCATTCGGTGGTCTCATGTATGAGATGCTGATCTTGAGACCGGATATCGCAGCTGCAGTGGGAGCATTTGCAGTTGGGGTTGTCAATCGTTTGTTGACTGATGATGGCATAGTGTACAAGGGAGATATACAGGTATTGCGTACATACTTGCAATACGTGTGTGGTACGTCTGGTGGTGTATGGACTTAGACGGGAGCAGGACAGCCGGATGCACACGATCACAGCCAGCCAGTGGGCATCGGTTGAGAGCGATTTTCTCTCACCTTTTGTAGTCTTTATACTAGGTTCCCTTGCTTAAAGGCACAATCGCCTTTAAGTGGGAGGTTGTTGGGGTATAGGTGCATGTGCCTTGCCCGGCCGCCCAAAGTCTGGGCGCCCACTGACTTGTATACCTTATACATAGCATAAGTGTATAGGGGGATGCTCACTGATTGAGTCTCCCCACCCATATCTCTGTGTCGTGTGTCTCCTTCTCTCTCTCACTCTCTGTCTGTGGTGCTCCCCGATCCCCTTCACTTCAGGCTATAGCATGAAGGCTTCCTCCAACCACGTCCCATCAACAGGTTTCATCAAAGGAAGATCAATCTATGAAAACATTCTAGTAGCAATGATAGGCATTGAGTATGCAAATTTCACCAAGCAAGAATACATCCTCCTACAACTCACAGCCTAAACAAGGCATATGATAGAATCTTGTGGTCGTACATTGAAATTTTCATGAGGGCCTTTGGGTTTGGACCCAGAATGTGCAAGATAGTGCACACCTTAGGGGTGGATAGTTGCTTTGAGCTCCTCTTCAAAGCATGAGATTTAAGGACATTTTTAGTGTAGAAAGTTGTCATAGGGAAGTAGAGAGAGAGAGAGAGAGAGAGAGAGAGAGAGAGAGAGAGAGAGAGAGAGAGAGAGAGAGATAATGCTAGAGGGAAGTGTATGAGCCTATGAAGGCCGCATAAGTGGACGTTGAATTGATAGTTAAGGCGGATAATCAAGCAAGAGCTAGCACGAACAAGCGCACCAAAGCCAAACTTTGAAGCAGTGAGGTCGTGAAGACGGACCAAGAACAAATTGTGAAGAGTAAATCTAAAGCAGTAAAAAGCTGGTCTATAGTTTGAAGCATAAATAAATACAAACATAAATTATCCCAATAAACAATACATTTGAATATTAAGCATAAAAAGTTGAAATGTAAATTGAACTTGCATATGTGTTTATGATTTTTCATTAGTATGAGTATCTGCTAGAGATTTAAATTGAGAAAATAATGCATAATAGAAGCATTGGGACTAGCAAGAAGTGAACATTTGCAAAATAATAAATCATTTGAATACAAAAATTACAAAATCCACTAATTTATTATGTCAATGTATGGGCATGTTGAGAGTGAATTTTGAGTGTGCTAAGTAAAAAACATCATTTTTATTATTTGTTGAGTTCATATGTCAGTTTGGAAGTGCAATTTGGTGTCTATGGTTGTTGTGTTAAAGAAATGTTTTTGAAATGAGACATTCAAATAGAAATATATTTGTGATCTTTTTTGGTGTATGTCAGAAAGAAATGTTTGTAAAAGTGGAGTTTGCAATACATTACTCTGTGTTTTACACTTGGCTTTAGTAGATTTGAGAGCGCATATTGAGAATTTAATATAAATTAGATATAGTTGGATTACATTAGTAAGAGTTGGAAGGCTTAGTCATTTTTGGTGCGTCCGTCGGGAAAGGCAAGTCTTAAATAGACTTTGGGTTATCCCAGTGCATAGACTTTGCATGCTTGAATCTTGGTCTTGATGACCTTGAGTTTTTTTATAGAATATGTTAGTCGAGAGCCGTCTATTAGTTTATAGAAGATAAGAGATTCAATCACTTGTTAGAGCTAGCATGTTATAAGAACAACAGATGAAGTTGGTGGAAGTAGACCTAGGTGTTTTAAAGCGGTGTGTAGGAGATCCTAGTGCACTTAAAGAAGCAAAGGCTGTTCAAGTAGAATTACTAAAACAAAACTAGTTGATGAGGCTTTCGTTCAAATTTGACAATAATTGACGAGATTAAAGATAGCAAATGGAGAAGCTTTGATGGAAGCTAAACATAATATTAAAGAGTTAGCATTGTTAGAAAGTAGATATATTCAAAATGATATGTTTTAGTTAAAAGACCAAACAGAAAAAACTTGTCAAATTGTAGAGGAAGAACGTACATCTCATGCTGAGAAAGTGGAAACTATGAGTGAGTATATTAGGGTAATGAAAGAGGAGTTTAATGAGTGTAAGCAGCTTAGGTTAGGATCCTTAGTCCTTTGCAATGATGAGAGGCCGTATCAGAGTGAAATTGTAACGTCCAAGGTTAATAGTGATTATTGTACTAATAATACTAGTAAATCCATCACTAACCAATTAGATATTTCTATTGAGAATCCATGTTTATTAGGAGATGTGTGAAAAGAGGAAAGAGATCTAGTGGATGATAACGTATGTTGGGTGTCAAGCCCAAATGGAAACATACTCTTAAAGCATGCAAAGGCTACTAGACATTGCATGTATAAAGGATGGTCGAAATCAATCTAGACTCCTATATATGTAAGGCTTCACAAAAGAGAATATTGTGTATTTTTCTTGTCTCAGCTTGTCGACTCTCTCTCTCCTTTTCTCTCACTCTTCTTCAGCTCATCATCTCTGCACACTCCTAGCCATGGTGATTCTAAGGCGACATCCCCCATAGCCTCCAACCCCAAAAACTGGTATCAGAGCCCTTGAGGCTTGTGAGACACGGTGCGGGATCGGCTGCTTATGCAAAGAGAAGGGAGAAGAACGTCCTGCACCATTTCGTCCACAATCAGCATCACTAGAATCGCCTTGCCCTGTGGAGCAATTTTCGTCACATTAGCCTGTGCAAATTCGGCATACACGGCCTACTGCGAGCCATATTATCTACTCGCTCTACGTTTTTGCGCCAATCTCTGCACAGAGAGCTCGTTTTTTGTGTTTTTTTTAAAATTTCACCCTTGTTTACAGTGGCCTCCCATTCAAGCATGGGTTCCCACCCTCAGGTAACCTCGGCTGCAGCATGGTTGCGTGTAGAAATCTATTGTGCTCGAGGATATGCTCGTGCTCAGGTGGTGTATCCAAGTGGCAAGATGGCGTGTGATGTGGAGATGAAGAAAGGTGACATGATGATGGTGCCCAAGAATTATTCTGTCGTGATGCAAGCAGGAGATGAGGGATTTGATGTTGCTTTTGTCATGAATAGTCACATGCCAATATCAATGCACCTAACAGGGAAGGATTCGGTGTTCAATATGATGAAGCCAGAGGTGAGAATGGGAACGTTCAAGATAAGTAAGGAACTAGACAAGGGTATACATGAGGAACGTAGTTCTCGACACACGCTCTCCTGCCAACTCGGCCTTCCCAGTCCGCTACAACCCATCAGATTCTTCGCCATCGCTCTGTTTGTCTACAACAAAAAATCGTCAACAGGATTTTTATTTCCACTTCTCCAGAACCTGCTCAAGCAACAATATGTTGAGTTCAAAATTAGTTTTACCTATTGAGTCTCCTAAGTCTACCAGGATTTTGTTTATATCATCATCTATATTTTGTCAAAGCTTTGTTTTATTTTGTCAGTTCTCATCATGTCAAAATTTGTACGGGTTATAGACACTGCCACACAGATCAGTGGTAAGGCCTCCCAATTTTTTGTCAGTTCTCAGCCCATTTTGTTGCACTTCTCATGAGGTTACTGGGTACACCTGAAACCCAAGGTTTGGCAGTGAACCAAAAACTCAATTTTTGGTAGCTAACTTTTTTGACCTATACCCTATCTGTTCAAGGGGGGGTTTACTGATCTAGCACCAGGTTATGGATACACCAGAAATCCTTGGTTGTGAGAAAACCTAAAACTCAGGGTTGACGAGTACACCAAAAACTCGAGGTATCATGAGAGTGGTCTGTCCAGTTCGGGCTTGAGGGGGGGATTGTTGGGTGTCAAGCCCAAATGGGAACATACTCTTAAAGCATGCAAAGGCTACTGGACATTGCATGTATAAAGGATGGTCGAAATCAATCTAGACTCCTATATATGTAAGGCTTCACAAAAGAGAATATTGTGTATTTTTCTTCTCTCAGCTTGTCGACTCTCTCTCTCCTTTTCTCTCACTCTTCTTCTGCTCATCATCTCTGCACACTCCTAGCCATGGTGATTCTCAGGCGACATCCCCCATAGCCTCCAACCCCAACAACGTATCTACATTGATAGATATAAAGAAAAGACAAGCCTTGTTAGAAGTGTGCCTTGATAGGGAGAATTTTCAAATATTTTAGCAAATTTCTTTTGAAATTGTAATACTCTATGAATTAAGTGGTGTGTGCAATAGTAAATAAGGGAGGAGTACTTTCCTTTTGGTGGAATAT
Organism: Adiantum capillus-veneris; assembly: GCF_014529385.1. Lineage (NCBI taxonomy): Eukaryota > Viridiplantae > Streptophyta > Polypodiopsida > Polypodiales > Pteridaceae > Adiantum > Adiantum capillus-veneris. The sequence continues at coordinate 142,178,730 of NC_140935.1, read as the reverse complement.
AGCATAGAAAGTATAGTTACTTCTAAGGATGCATGTATGAAGCACTTTGCATATGAGCACTTTCATATTGAAATTGTGTCAAGTTCTTCTACCTTTGAGAATAATGTTTGTGAGCAGCAAAATCTAGAAAAAGCCACTACAAGAGGTACTTCACATTAGTGACGCTCAAAAGTGGAAATCCACGGCATCGCTATTTTCTTTGTTGTATAGCAACGCCGACAGGGATAAAAAATAAACCGAGAGCACCAAAAACTCAGATCTCATATCTGAGTTTCAGCACTCATGCGAAAGAGGTAAACCCGCGCTCTCCCTCTCTCTCTCTCTTTCTTCCACACACACACACACAAGGAGAGGAAGGAGATCCAGGTATGCTCCTTCCCTCTCCTCTCTCTCATGTTCCCTTCCTCTCTCTCTCTCTACACATTGTGTCTTTGAAAGAGAGAGAGAGAGAGAGAGAGAGTACACACATACATAAACAAAAACCACACACACACACACACATGCATAAACAAAGAATGCATACACACACACATTGTGTGTGTGTGTGTGTGAGAGAGAGAGAGAGAGAGAGAGGAGGAGGACAAGAGAAAACAAAGAGAGAGAGAGAGAGAGAGAGAGAGAGAGAGAGAGAGAGATAGATTAAAAAAGTAGAGAAAATATGAAATGAAATGTTATATTAAGATTTAGGGTTAGGTTAGATTTAAAATTAGGTTAGATTAAAATCTAAGATTAAGTTAGATTATATTTAACTTATATTCAAAATTTATGCTAAATTTAAAATTAGGCTAGACTTAAGATTAGGTTAAGATTTAAATTAGATTTAAGATTAGGTTAGATTACATTTAGGTTTAGGTTAGATGTTGAGTTTAAGATTTGGTCAGATTTAGATTTACGTTAGATTTAAAACTAGGACAAGATTTAAGATTAGCTAGGTTAGATTTAAGCTAGATTACATTTAGGTTTAAGATTTAAGATTGAATTAGATTTAGGTTTATGTTGAGTCTAAGATTAGATTAGATCTAGATTTAAGATTAAGACAAGATTTAAAATTAGATTAGATTTAGATCTAAGTTAGATTACATTTAGGTTTAGGTTAGATTTAAGATTGGATTAGATTTAAGTTTATGTTGAGTTTAAGATTAGATTAAATCTAGATTAATGTTAAATTTAAGATTAGATTAGATTTAGGTTAGATTTTAGGGCATGTCAATGAAGGCTTTGCCCAAAGAGCAAACACTAGTTACACAACAATATGTATATTCCCATCAGAATGTGACACCTATTAACTCACCCACTAACCATGTTCAATTAGGTCAGAATCACCATGTGTTCAATTAGGTTAGATTTAAGATTAGATTTTGTATTTAATTTTTATATTAAAGTCTACCTTCGGGATTATGGAAAAAAATTAGAGGGAGGCAAATGGTGATCCCTCTCTTCCTCTCTACGAATGCGACTTTAAGTTAAAAAGCTTTCAACGGCATGATACTCAGATTGGAGGCCAACATGTAATGTGCTAAGTAATCCCTTGAACAAGGATCTTCTATGAAGAGATGTTAAGATGATGTGATTTGCTACAGCTAGAGAAGAGGAAAAGGGGTTTTTTCCACTACATGCACTATCATGTAGACGCGGGTGTGTAGATTTCTCGTACCCGCAAATATAGGCATTGACCAATAAAGACGAGATTATAACCCGGTGGTTCTGATTTCCGTGCACCTCTAGACCAAGGTGTGCGGGGATCGGACATGACTAGAGAATGTGAGGTAGTTTACAGTGTGAACATAGATATATATATATATATATATAAAAGACGGAGATGCCAATAGAAGATTAAATTATGTTCAGGTCATAAGGTTTTTACATTCATTGTGAGTAGTGATGAGGATGTGGGGCCGTCCAACCGAAACACCTATCTCTCAACAAGGATCTTATGTCCTTGTAATCAATGCAAGCATGCTGTGTGACGGACAAGACGTGTTTCTTTGCAGCACGTTCGCAAATTTGGCGAGTTTGATCCATCTATTATAAACCGAGTTGTTGCCAATTATAACTCGTCGGACTCTGACGCTGGCCAACATGCAGCAATCTTGCAACCCAATAGACGTGTTCGCATGTGCTTTGGTCAAGCAGCATACGTGGAGGCCAGAAGATGTAGCCTCTGACAGTTCGGAGGATGGTCATGCATACCACATTCCCAACGAGGCAATGTTTGATCCCGAGATTGATGAAATGATCGAGATGATCATGGATTCAGAAAGGCTTATCTATGATGATATGAAAAGAAAAGTTGATATGCCATTGTATAATGGAGCACGTGTGTCTAGATTGAAGGCGCTCCTGGTTCTTCTCAACATGCAGGCAAAGTTTGGATGGAGTGAAACTAGTGTCACAGCGCTTTTCAGGTGATCTATTACAATGTGTTTACTTCAATAAAAAAATCTAGATGTATAATGATCTGATAGATTACTTACACAAGTGTACCGCATTTTTTTCCGTTGTGTAGATTGCTCAAAGAGCACATACTGCCAGCTGATAATGTGATGCCAGATTTCAAAGAGGAAGCAAGAAAGATCTTGCAAAAGTTGGGGATGGATTACAATTAGATTCACGCTTGTCCTAACGACTGCATTCTTTTCAGAGGGGAATACATAGACATGGAGAAGTGTCCGAAATGTGATTCCGCAAGATATCGAGTAGATCTCCACGGAACAAAAATTCCACAAAAGGTTTTGCGGCATTTTCTTCTGCTTCCTCGCATCAAGCATTTCTTTGAATGTAAGTCCATGGCCGCCCTAGCACATGGCACGAGGAGAATAGATCTTCGGATGGTGTGCTACGAATTCTTGCAGATTGCTCAGCCTGAAAACATATAGACGATACATGGCCGTATTTTGCCAAGGAAGCTTGAAATATGCACATAGGCCTGGCTATGGATGGCGTAAATCCATTTGGTCAGAGATCAACATATTACAGTGTATGGCCCGTCGTCATCCTCAACTACAACATTCCCCCGTGGTTGACTACCAAGAAGGGGCGCCTATTTCTAAGCTTGATTGTGCCGGGGCGGTATAAAGTGAAGAATATGGATGTGTATCTTCGTCCACTATTGGAAGAGCTACAACAATTGTGGATTGGCATAGAAGTGGTGGATATGATCCGAGACACAGGTCGACGGAATGCTTTGATCAAAGGCATTCTAATGTGGACCATGCATGACTATTCCGGACTAACTAAATGCTCAGGTGATTTACACTCAAACTCAAACACTATAAATCTTGGTTTTTCTCGAGCTTATCTATTGTCATGTGTATACATGTAGGGCTTCAAACAAGTAGATACAGAGCATGTGTCACATGTGGACCTAGACTTAATGCACATCGGGCGCCCTCATTGAAGAAGCAAATCTACAAAGGTCATCAAGCGTATCTTGTAGAGAATCATGAGTTACGCAAAGGCTTTTTGGGAAGAGAGCCATCAAGGATGTCTGCACAAGCATGGTTAGAGCAGAAGAAGATGTGTGATGACGGTTTGCCCCCAGGGATGAAGAGACTCTCTCTATGGTACAAGTTACCATATTGGCCCAGACTCATGATCAATCACTTGCTCGATCCAATGCACATATTCAAGAATGTGGGTAATCTGTTGTGGGACCATCTGGCCACCGCTGATGCCTCGACACCGCCTCGTGTTTGACAAGGCTCCTTACCCCCTTCTTTGCCCGCCCCCACACCAGCCCCGACGTCACCATCTATGCCAATTTTTGTGCGGCTATCGGCCGTTCTTGTCTACACACCACTAGCTACTCCTCTAGGAGTCACCCAGTCGACACTCCTCGCTTTGGATCCCAGACTCCAGTGGAGACACCTGACGTCTGTACCCCCATCGAGACGCCGCTAGAGACCCCTGTCAAGACACCCAGGTTCACGTGTCATAGGTGAGAGGGTTTGCCGTACTCGGTCGACATCAATGGCAGCATCATCTTGGATGACGAAGGCAAGAAGGTGATCTTTCACATGCGCGGTCTTTGCTCTCAGGTGTTTAGACACTACATACTAAACACCTGGAGTGAAGTGCCAAATGAATTAAAAGACAAAGTCATCAGCATGTTGCATGAAGAGTTTCCCGTGTCAAGACTCCAGTTGGGATGAGCGCTTCAATGAAGACCTGATGAAGGTTCGAATGTGCGAATACTGCAAGCACAAGCATTCTGAAGTACAAAAAGCAATAAAGCATGGGTGGAACAGACCAGATTGGCTGGCCAAAGATGGAAGAATGCGAAGCGAGCAGCACGCGAGAATCTTGTGGAAGCAACAAAAGGAGGCAGCCAAAGCGTGACTAGAGGCAGGGAGCTCGCACCACTTGGGGAGCGGCAGGTGGGCATCATTTGAGGCTGATTTTGTAAGTGTTTTCGCATTGATTTCTAGGTTTGATAGTTACATCTATCTGTACTTTTAAATTCTAACATAATGGATTATTTGTATGTTTTGAACAGTGGTCGATGAGACAGGACGTGACCCCACACCGTACGAGTGCAAGTACGCAGGCAGAAAGGGCTTAAACGCCCTAATGGACATTCTAAGTTCTTGCGACAGCATGGTTAGTATTTCACTTTACTCTTTTACATTTGTTGTATTTTAATGATAAGCTAAGAAAATAAATTGTTTTGTAATTATATGTTTATACTTACAGAAAGTCTTATTGTTTTTTCTACAGAATCCGATAGAGACACCGCTTGGATGCGATGAGACTTCTAATTAGATGACGTCAGTCTAGCCGTAGCCAGATAGCATTAGTTTCCTTTTTCCATAGCATGTATAATGAGATAACGTGTATAGTCTTTTTGTAACTATTGGAAAACCATGTATTTTCTCAATATACAAATTTTGTTGTAACTATTACATTTGCAAAGCTTAACAATCAAGTGATTTTGCCTATGATGTGTATAATTGTCATTGGTTTACTTTCTTTAGTCCAATTACTTTTGTCAATTTTGTATCTTTATTCTGCAAACAATACTATGCATGATGGAGTTAATGGTTATATTGTCTTGTGGGTGACTACTTTGGGTCTATACCTTGCACTTTCTTTCAAAGGTGAATCTGGGATTATCTTGGATTCATTTAGGTTTACTCTATTCTAGAAAAATTCAATATGGTTGATGGTTTTTACTCTTGGACATCCTATAAGCGTCTCTATATAAGGTTCTACTACATCGCTATAAGCGTCGCTACAGAAGGACTGTAACCGTCGCTATAATCGTTGCTATATGCATCGCTATAGGCGTCGCTATATAGCGATGCCTATAGCGACGGTTATAGCAACGTTCTCGTAGCGACGCTATTAACGACATCGGGGAGTATAAAAATACAATGTATTTCCGTCACTAAAAGCATCACAAGTGCACATAACCTATTGTAGTGAGCTAAAGTGATATGGTTTAGTAATTCTTTGTTTGGTCTTTAAAAAATGAAAAAAAATCTTATTTGTAATATGAAATAGCTAGCTCATTTTTATTTGAAATACATCTAACTGAGGAGGTGTGATTCCATGCAACATGGATAGTGAGTGTGAGCTCCAATGTATTGTCATTTATGTGTGGATATTTGGGCTACACTAAGGAGCTTTGTTGTTCCTATATGGATGTTTAGTGATTTTATGTATGTGCAAGATGACTAAGAAATCCATGTTTTGGTGGAAGTTGATTAAGTGCCCGGGGGATTCACTCTATATACAAAATGGGATGCCACCTACGAGCGGACAACTTTGATAAAACCCCTATATACGACTCATATTAAAGAATATGACCCCGCTTTCTATGCTTATACGACAATCAATGTAAAAAATTATCATACCCATATCTTACATATAAAATCTAGGTCTCACATGATCTAACTAAGTAAAACTAGTCAAAGAGCGTATAGTATAATGATTGGCAACATACTAAGGAACCACTTCTATTGATGTGACTAGATGCACCCTTAATGTGTGTTAGTTTTACTTTCAAACTATGTGCTCGTTCAGCCTGCGTTTTAGCTACTTATCCAATCTTGTTCCATCTAAATTATTCAAGAAAGATGGTTATAAAGTTATGTTAGGTTCTCCTTGTAAATTTGCATCTATACTAGCTTTAATTCATCCCTTCAACAAATGAACTACAATCACCAAACAAGCAATCAATACAAAGCATTGTTAGTGCTTGCATGTATCTTTGTAGCTATTGACTCACAAGTTTGAGGGGAGACTTTTTTGGGAAGCCATTATTTTCAAACACAAAAACTTCCTCTTATTTTTCTCTTTTCTCACTTATTCCACATCCTCCCCCCCCCCCCAATATGATACCCCCTCCCTTATTCTTAAGCTTGGGAGATAAATTATTGGGGGCCTAGGCCTAGCCCTAACTCATATGCTTATGTAACTTGTAAAAAAAAACCCCTTCCTTGCACTTACGTGGTGCGGTAAGTTTTCCATGGTGAATCCCTTGGGATTAAGTGGTTAAGTTATTGTGTGAGGAGAGAAGTTAAAAAAGATAGTGAGTTCAAGGGAGAGTGAGAAGTGAGTAAAGAGTAGGAGTGAGTCACTGTGACTTGAGTAGTGTGATATAAGATATCATTGAGGAGAAGGTTTCTTGTTTGTCCTTGCTTATATATGTTATTTACATTCAATTGTATGAAGAATGATGACTTTTAGTCAAAATTCTAACATATTTGACAAAATTTTAATTTGACTAAGAGAATTTTGACAAAAGTATTTAAGAAGCCAAATGAGAAAAGGTAGGTAGCATAATTCTACAACAATTGAAATAGGTACAAAGAAATCTAGATTTAGTAGATGCCATGTTTGGTGGGATCTGTGTTTTAAAATTGAAATGCATATGTTAGTGCAAAAAAAATGTGTGTTTAAGGATTAGAGAAGTGCATGAGAGTGAGCTTAAGAGTGTGGAAGCTAAAGGGCATGATTTAAAGGATGTTAGCAAAGTTGAAAAGATGTTATTTGTTAGAGAAGTAGGAGAAGTTAGTTAAGAAGCTAACAAGCCAAGAGATGCTTGACGGTTAGAGATATTAAAGATTTGAGATATGATTGAAGAGCAGAGTAGAAATGTTAGAGATGTGGGATGTTTGAGAGATATACTAGAGATATTGGAAAATTAGAGTTGGTTTATACAGTTTTGAGTTTTAAGGTTGAGAAGAAGAGTGTTAATTTATTTATGTTTGTGGTATCAGTTTCAAAGCAAGAGTTTATAATACATTTGCGTTTGAATAAATGTCTGAAAGCAAATATAAAATCAACCCAAATTTTAAAAAAAACATATACATGATGTGAAAAATGTGAAATTGGAGAGGGTGCGGTCTATGTGTAGGAAACTGTAGCTTTGTAATGGATTTAGGTGTCTATAGCACATATAGGTGTCTGTGACCTAGGATATGGTCTATCTATAGGACATTGTAGCTCCTTAGAATGTAGGTGATTGAACCACATATAGATACATGTAATCTGTTGCACTATTATTCGAAATTTGAATGCTTATTTATTTATTTGAAAATTTATGTTTAAAAAAACAAGTAAAAAAAGAACAACCAAACAATAAAAAACAAATAAAAAAATGACAAAAATCATAAACATTAGGAGTACATTCCTTTAGTGGGTGTGTAGTTTTAATCCTTTTACAGTAAGCGACGGGGAGTGTGTAATCAAAAGAGCGAAAGAAGTAGTTGCAATGGAGCGAAGAGCTATCAAGCTGTATCTAGGGATATAGTCTAAAGCAAAGCAATTTAAAGAAAGACCTAAAAGGCGTTTCACTTCCAACTGTTATTTTAAGTTTTTAACGAACTTTATTGCTTTAATGCATGTAATTCAGTGAGAAATTAATAAGGGTCATGCATAGTTTTATTAAACAGGCTAGATTAGGAATTTATATGGTTTTGTTAGCAATCCTTTATAGAGACTTATTAATCAAGAATTTTGACCAAACTGTTAGTGACTAATAGGGAGTAGTAAAAGTTATAATATCTAGTCACTATAGCTAATCTAGTGTTGGATAGTACATTTATACCCTTAATGGTAAAAAAAATCTTTGAAATGCCATAGATCTCTGTGGTTAGGAGAGACCTTTAAACTCTAGATTATGACTAGTATGTTAAAATATTACACTTGCGATGAGCTTAAGGAGGGAAACTTATATGTTATATGTTGTGTCCCATCGTCGTGTAAGCTTGGTAGGTGGGTGGGCCAAATTTGTCTCTAGTGACAGAGCCACGAGCCGTATCTAAGTTTTATATCGGTTGGTAAGTGAATGTGAAAGGATATTCTTGCTCAACGTAGCAGTGAGTGTGGAATGCATGAAAAAAAAAAGAAAAAGTAAATAAATTTCAAATCCAACATAACTTGCAAAAACAAAAGATTGAATGCATGAAAATTTAAAAATCAATAAACTATGGGAATTAAGTTTTTTTAAAAGGAATAAAAATTTAGGCTATGACTTCCACGTAGTTGTCATATTGATATACTCTCTATAATATAGGGGCTAACACGTTTCACCTCTATAGAGATTTAGCAACATGGAAGGGAGTTGTTCTTGTTATTAATGGTGATAAATTATTGGCTGCATTAGGATAGGTTATAGTTATTCTATTAATTAATCCCTTTTATTATTTACTGATTAGCTGCCTATTGGGGAGGTTAGGGTTTTTTATTGGTAAATCTTTATAAAAGTTGCTAGTGTGAGTGCTAGTTGGTTTATTCTACTATGTTTACTGCTTATTAATTTCTCACTGGCTATGTTATTACTTGACTAAAATGTTGAAAAAGAATGATGTTGTAATATGTTAAATGAGAATAGACATACTACAGATAGTTTTGGTGTGCTCATTTTAGGTTGTGCTCACGAGGGCTTTCGTATTTAAGGAGGGAAGAGAGCTATTTTTCAACAATAGCAATGAAGTGTAGCTGCAAAGATCGGGAACTGTAGCTTTATGATGTATTAAAGTGTAGCAGACATTTACGTTCATCGAGGATGACTTCATGTTTAAGTGGGGGAGGAATGTCAACCCCTAAATATTTTGACAATTTGTACACATTTTGGGTTATTTTGGGGATATGCATGGGCATGTTAGGAGCATTTGCATATAACTCATTGCATAAGTATGTATGCTCAATATAATTTTATGTCTACTGCATAGAAATGACTACTAAGTCCTATGATTTAAGTCGGTGGGATCTTTAAAATTACTACGGTAGTATACGATGTTAAGCTAGATTTTATCAGTCAATCAATAAAAATATGTATGGTTAGTGGGTTGTGGCCAGAGTTGGTGTTATGGATTGGTGGTAGTTAGTATAGCGAGTCTAGTTTAAAACATAGCTTAGGCTAGATAATTAGTGCAATCTTCCATGTGAGAATATCGTTAATGCTCAAACCAAATAGATTATAATGGTTTGCCTGGTGACAATAAGGGGGACTCGGTACCTACAAGGTTTATTGTAAGCATCTTCTCTGATTCGAGAGATTCAAAGTCCAAAGGTGTTCAGTAGGTTTAGAGGGCCATAATTAATGGTTAATTGAACAAGAAGTATTAAGCTCAAGACTTGCCAAATTAGATCTTGAGATGTCGATGAGGAATTGTCCCTACGACGCTGAAATTTCTCTATTTCAAGCGACTGTGTGGGAGCATGGTCTTAAAATACCATGGCTTCACAATTCTTTTTAAAAGAAAAAAACAATATTTAGAATTTTTTTGGCAAGCAATCCAGAATTGTTGAGAGGAGAAAGAGGGTATGTGGAGGTCGTTGGAGAGAGAGTAAGTCAGAACCAAAGGGGGGCGTCATCACGCAGGTGCAGGGACTCGTTGGGGGAGCGCGAGTATGAGAGGAGTAATGGCCAGGGGTGCCGCCAGGAAAGCAGGAAGCCAGACGTTAGTGGGGGGCCGAGAGCAGGAGGGAATGAGGAGGGCTGCCCTATGCACAAAGAAAGAATTAGAGAGAGAGGAATGAGAGTCGTGAGGAGGGGCTGCCATGCAAATGACAGGCATAGCCTATTCAAACAGAAAATAGAGAGAGAGCGGGTCGAGACGAGAGAGAGAGAGAGAGAGAGAGAGAGAGAGAATTTTTCCTGCAGCGTGCTACTGTGTGTCTGTGTGTGTGGGTGGTGATTGAGTAAGACATAGAGAGAGAGAGAGAGAGAGAGAGAGAGAGAGAGAGAGAGATTCTATTGCCTCTATCGCAGTTGGGAAGAGAGTAGGAAAGGACCACATGTGTGTGTGTGTGTGTGTGTGTTAATCACAATATTATGTGTGTGTATTGAATTGAGAGAGAGAAAGAGAGAGAGAGAGAGAGAGAGAGAGAAAGAGAGTCGTTATGCACCTACAGTAGCGCTGGGTGCCGGCTTACAGAGAGAAAGAGAGAGAAATTGCATGTGCCTGTTGAAAGTGGCCGAAGAAGAGAGTTAGAGAGCAAAGAGAGGGAAATTTTATCCATATGCCACGTAGGAGGAGTTAGAGAGAGAGATTTTGTCGATGTAGCACAATTGAATTGGAAGAGAGAGAGAATTATGTAAGGCTGTAGTAAAGTTAAGTGAGAGGAAGAGAGAAAGAAAGAGAAGATATTGTGTATGTGATTGCCTAAGAGAGTAAGTAATACTGTATTGATTGACTGTGTGCGTTTATGGGAGTTAGAGAGTGAGAGAGTCTGATAGTATTATTGCATGTGAGTGTGTATGCTAGTGAATGTGTCTATGATTGATTGCGAGAGACGGAGTATGCATCTTTGTATGCTATACAGTTATGTGTGAGTGCATGTGGAGTTGATGAGAGAGAGAGAGAGAGAGAGAGAGAATATTGAGTAGGGAGAGAGATGTTATTATGAGTGTGAATGTGGTGTGTGTGTTATGTATGAACGCAGGGAGAGAAGTATAGTACTAGAGGAGAGAGAGATATGGAGAGCCGATCACATAGTGTAGAAAGTTGTCATAGGGAAGTAAATGGGGGGGGGGGGGGGGGGGGGGGAAGAGAGAGAGAGAGAGAGAGAGAGAGAGTGCTAGAGGGAAGTGTATGAGCCTATGAAGGCTGCATAAGTGGACGCCGAATTGATAGTTAAGGCGGATAATAAAAAAAGAGCTAGCATGAACAAGCACACCAAAGCCAAACTTTGAAGCAGTGAGGTCGTGAAGATGAACCAAGAACAAATTGTGAAGAGTAAATCTAAAGCAGTAAAAGGTTGGTCTATAGTTTGAAACATAAATTATCCAATAAAAAATAAATTTGAATATTAAGTATAAAAAGTTTGAAATGTAAATTGAACTTGCATATGTGTTTATGATTTTGCATTAGTATGAGTGTCTGCTAGAGATTTAAATTGAGAAAATAATGCATAATAGAAGCATTGGGACTCGCAAGAAGTGAACATTTGCAAAATAATAAATCATTTGAATACAAAAATTACAATATTCACCAATTTATTGTTTCAATGTATGGGCATGTTGAGAGTGAATTTTGAGTGTGCTAAGTAAAAATCATCATTTTTATTATTTGTTGAGTTCATATGTCAGTTTGGAAGTGCAATTTGGTGTCAATGGTTGTTGTGATAAAGATTTTTTTTTGAAATGAGACATTCAAATAGAAATATATTTGTGATCTTTACTGCTGTATGTCAGAAGAAATGTTTGTAAAAGTGGAATTTGCAATGCATTACTGTGTGTTTTACACTTCGCTTTAGTAGATTTGAGAACACATATTGGGAAATTAGTATAAATTAGATATAGTTGGACTACATTAGTAAGACTTGGAAGGCTTAGTCATTTTTGCAGGGCTCTTCTTCTTGGTGGAGCTCTTCCTCTTGGCAGGGCTCTTCTTGTCAAGGCTCTTCTTTGCATGGCTCTTCTTTATAGGGCTCTTCTTTGTGACACTCTTATTTGTATGTCTTCTCTTTGAAGGGGTCTTCTTTGCAGGGCTCTTATTTGTATGGATCCTCTTTGAAGGTCTCTTGTTGTATGGTTCTTCTTTGCAGGGCTCTTCTTTGTATGGGATCTTGTTTGTATGGCTTCTCTTTGAAGGGATCTTCTTTGCAAGGCTCTTATTTGTATGGCTCCTCTTTGAAGGTCTCTTGTTTGTATGGCTCTTCTTTGCAGGGCTCTTCTTTGTATGGCCTCTTTGAAGGTCTCTTGTTTGTATGGCTCTTCTTTGCAGGGCTCTTCTTCTTGTGATCCCTTTTCTTTGCATCCAAACCCTTGTGGCTCTATCTTTCTTTGGTGTCAAAGGAGAATTTGGTTCATCTGTAGTTGGTGCCATAGGAGAGTCTAGATCATTTGGGTTTATTTATCTTTCCAAAACCATAAACAACCTTCTCTCACACCCACGTGACCCAAGACTCTGTATATTTGTGCAATTGCAGCAAATAGAAAAAAAAAAGAACATGAGTACATACATAAGTTAAGTATTCAAAACAGGCACATGAGATGCGCGCTTATAGTGAGTGTAGTCATCCTGCACCTTGACTCGAGATATCTCCATGCATTGGCAAGCACCCTCCATCCACAAGATGTTGAGTCTGTTTGTAAAGTCACTTTTTGATTGTAGTACTTGAAAGCTTCTATATTGTAATCCTTATTTGTGGTACTTGGGTGACCAACGATAAGTTTGGCAGCACCGCAAGAAGACATCAATCAAAAAGCTACTAATAGAAAACAAGGGGCCATCAAGCATAGATCATACTGCAGACTTACAATTTACTTCTCCCATGGATACTTGACAATGAATTCATAAATATATCATCTTTCTCGAGAAGATTGAAGTTAATAAGACTCCAACTCCCTCTACAGGAAAATAACAATTAGCTAGGAATACCACAAAATATAAAAAATTGTTAAGAGTTAAGACGTACCCTTCAACATAGGGGTATATTATGTAATTGTAGGTTAGCATGTCAAACTCTTCAAAAAAACTTGAAAGTCTTCCTTGCTTGTTGAATACGCACTGTGTCACTAGAGGATCAAGTATGGATATTTGCATAGCTATAGCCTCTAGAAGATCCCTCATAAGACACTTGAAGTCAAAGAAAATACATCCCCCATTGATGCCCTTGTAGGCGTATGCACTAATGATTAGCAAAGGGGCAACACATACCTGAGACAAATAAAGATCACAGTATCACCAACTTCAATGTTGGGGTTTGCAAAATTGCAAGCATACTTGTGTCTTGAGGGAATATGTCACAGTACACCTCATCATCCCCATACATGGAGAGATCCACAACCATTTGGCCTATAATATTTTCATAAAGGAGGGAGTTGGATGCTCTTAAAATTTTTACTTGCTCTGTAAGGATAGCATCTTCTGACATCAAAGACCAAAAACTCGAGCATCAAAAGAAGCCTATTGAAGGCCTAATCTTTCCCCCCCAACACTATGAATCGAGCACGGGAAAGCACATTTGTCTCCAAGAAGGAGTGAGGACTACCACAAAACCCCTTAGCAAAAAAATAAGGTTGCAATCAGGGCATCAACCTCCCTCCTCAAACATCTGTGAAATAGATCTTAGCTCTAACAAAGGTTGAAATGTCATCCTTGGCGTCACCACAGTCGTAGACCATGTTTCGTCCCCCAACATAACTACCCAAAGTCCTTCTTTGCTCATGTAACTCCTCTAGAGCAGATGACAACACAAAGGCAGCTAAGGATCGTCTCTCTCTCTCTCTCTCTCTCTCTCTCTCTCTCTCTCTCTCTCTCTCTCTCTCTCTCTCTCTCTCTCTCTCTCTCTCTCTCTCTCTCTCTCTCTCTTTCTTCTACATCCACATATAGTACATGGAGCGGCTTGCCTGGGTTGTACTCATCAGCATCCTACGTACCCTCACGGCCTCAATCAAGTGCTTCCATAAACCCTATTCCCTCGATCATCTGACTGCCACCCTATCGTAACCATTAAACATTATCATATAAACAATGATATGCTACAATGTGCAATAATATATTCGCAAATCTTTACACTCAGTAGTCGACGCTACAAAGTGTTAGTCGCGCACTCTACTATCGTTGTCGCCTACTCGCCCTGCCATCCAAGGCCTTCTCCAGGTATACTCCATTGTCACCCACAGGCATGGTGCCCCACCATTAACTGAATGCTCTCCTCTAAGTGCACCGATAGTTGCATCATCCTACTAGTTTTATGTTAGAACCAATCCGCCCAGTCCGCGCCGGCGCGGACTGGTTGCAAGAGCAGACCACCGTGTCACGGGTGCCGGTGGTGACTAAAAAAACCAGTCATTCTTCTTTTTTTAAAATAATTTTTTTTGGTGTTATCCAAAAGATCTCACCAAAATTGTCTTAGGCAAATCATTGCTGCAAACTGGTGATTTTTTTTTTTTAAATCTATCCTCCACAAATTGTCACCACACGTCATCTTTGCTAGTCCTCTCGCAAGCTATAGCCATGCGCTCTGTTATTGCCTACGTGCAGGCATCGTTGAATGTCTTTCAAATGTGCAACAAGCTAGAACACCCTACTTGTCTACTGCTACAACCTTCACCTACACGCAAGCATGGCAACGTCCCCTTCATGCAGGGATGACGCCCTGCTATCAAACACCCTCAAGGTGTGATGTGCACCATGCTGCAGCTAGTCTGCACCGACGTAGATTGGTTGCAATAAAAAACCAACATGCTACCATGGTGCCAACACTGGCGATAGAAGTGAAAACAAGTTTTTTTTTTGCATTATTAATTGATAATATTTTTTCACATTGAATCGGGTGAAAAGGGTGAAAAAACCCCTGCTGAGGTGTCATCGATGCTCAGATGGTCCCCAAAACCGTTCCATAGTGTCGTGGAGTGATTTCTATCGCCGTCTAGGTACCGAGGATACGTTGAGAGGGATTTTTTTAGCATAAATTATTTTTTTGCAACCAATATATTTGTGTAAATAACCATTACAATTCCAAAATTTTTACACTGGTAGTGATGATCCAAAAGAGACTCGCTCGTTTATTTTGTTGCTCGAAAATACTCACTCGCCATCTCGTATAACCCATGAAGGGTAGCCTAGGAATAAGAAGACAAGTAGATTTATGTGCTTTCCTATCTCCCTTAGAGATTTGACTTGATGATTCATTCTCTTCCTAGCAGTATGCCTCTAATAAGGTTGTGTAAGTGGCTTCTCCTCCTCTTTCTTCCCAAACTCTGGCTTGACTTATTCATGTTGGTTGTCATCATCTTTCTCTGAATCCTTCGGAACTTGGTAAACTTTTCTTGCAGTTTGCTTTGTCCTTGACATCTGATAGTCAAAAAGGAGTAAGTCAAACAAAATTCCCAAACAACACGATAGGAGGTGCTCATAACTTTCAAAACATGCACTATCGCATCGTGCAGGGTGATAAGATGAAAGTGCCACATGCTTTGATATTACCCGAAAAACGTGATAGGAGGTGCTTGCAAGATTTCAAACTATGAGCTATCACGTCATGTAGGTAGATGGGAAGAAAGTGGTTACACTATATAAGATTGCCCGAACAATGCAATAGGACTTGCTTTCAACATTTTAAACCATGTCTTATTGTGTCATGCTGGTAAATCATCACACCTTGGAGACAGATGTTCACAACAATGCAATGTCACGCTGGAAGGAAGTACACATGCTCAAACCAAGCAATAGAATGAACTTGCACTACTTAAGATCACACCTTATCGCGCCGTGGAAAAAAACTTACAAACATAATGTGAGGAGGCAATTGTGAAAAGGATCTGTTGAATGACACAATCGGTGGGAGATGGGATAAGGACAAAATGACATGATCGAATCGTTTGAGAGAAGTGAGGAATGAGCATGTGACATCGATGTTTTATACCTCTGATTGTCCATATAGTGATTGTTGGAATTATGCCACGTGACACGTGTGCATGGGTGACACATGTCACAAACGGTCATTTTTTAGTCCCCTATATTAAGCTTGACCTTTGCAGATTTCTCTCCCTTCCCACACCCTACGACAATCCCTTACGGCACAATTACACATACTCGCACAACTTTTCTAGCCCTTTTTTATTGCTTTATTACTTTTTCCATCTACACGGCACGAGTAGGAGGTTTTGAAAGACTTAGCTCATAGGAAGATCACGTCTTTAAGGCTTCGACTCAAGCTCCTAGAAGTATCCCTCTCACCCATTAGTTTATCAACTCCTCCAACCCCTTTAGAGCACTCTCATCCCCTCACCTTTCCCATATTTTAACTCCATTCCTCTCTATCCTATACATCCTCCAACATACCCCCCTAGGGACTCTCCACATCGATCCAGCCTGCTCTCCCTCCTATCCCATCCATAACTCCTGCACAACGCAATAAGCGATACTTTCAGGGTTTTGTCTCATGCCAATATTGCGTCGTTCGGGTTTGAATTATTCACTAATGGTCTCCCAAGTAACCTTCTGCACGACACGATAGGATATAGTTGTAGAGACTGCCTGAGGCTTGTTTCACATCATTCGGTCTTGAAGGATTCACTGACCTGTGCACAGTCTCTCAAGTTTGGTACCAATCTTTTTAACCAAAAGATGAGTCTTATTGCTGAAGGTCGTGAAAATATTTTAGAGGAGAGCCCAAGTGAGAAGCTCTTGGTTGCTGTCATGGATGGTGGTGACTTGGAAGTGTACTCAAAGGCATATGAAGTATTCAATCCTTTGCTTGATCTTGCAATTATGCTAGACAAATTGAGGGACATTTTGTCAGAGGAAGTCAAAGATTTTGAAGAGACAGTTGAGGGTAAGTGTTTGGTGTTGGATGGCAAGACTTATTGTCATCTAATTGAATTAACTACCAACTCAATTGAGAAAGGAAAAGTAATAAGGAGATTAGGATGATTTTCCAAGAAGACTTCTTTTGTTTGCCTACCGATCATTTCTTGTCATGTCCATTCAAAGCCTTTTGCAACCTTGTTCCAAAAGAGGTTGCCTTTCTTTTATTTTTGTTCCTTAAAGCTGATATCTGTTGGGGTATAAAGCCCAATGTGGTCGCCCAGGTAAGTGGGCGGGCCGCCAGGTATGTACACATATTCTTTTGTAAAAACCTAATAAGAACTCACTATGCTCTACACATTACAGTAGAGCGAGTTCACCATATCGTCGTGCTCTTCTTCTCGCACTCTCTCTCGCGTCGCACTTCCGCTCGTACTCCTTCAACTGGTATCAAAGCTCAGATCGAGGCTCGGGGCAGCACTGCAGCAGGCTAGAGTCACCAGCTCAGATTGGAGTGAAATTCGACAGGCGAAGACACTGCCCCAAATCCTGTGGGAGGGCCCAAAGGGCTTGGTGTTCTCGGAATTTCATTCGGAGGTCATCTCGACCATCGTTCGGCTTCGACAAAGGTTTGCGTAGGCCATTTTCGACTACGTGGTCTCGACGGGTGCAGATCCGACTCTGCAAATTTGGGGTTTTCGGCCTACGACTGCAGGTGCTGAGGATATCGACACTCCCAGAGTGTTGATTTGTGGCTGTCTACACATCGAAGGACGGCTCACAGTTCTTGGAGGCGTGTCACATACGACACGAGCGTATCTACACACAGAATGTAGGCGACATCCACTAGTTCATCAGGTAGCTTGTGTTTGCTGCTTGATATTCCAGATTTCATCCTCACATTGCAGGTACTTCCACATGGGATGTATTGTCAGAGATGATGTATGTTTGTTGAGGGTTTGCTGGCTGTGAGTCACGCAGCAAACAACCACCGCAGCGGTTACAGTATACAGTGGGAAATTTGTGGATGTATGACTTTGTGGGAAGTCTATGTACTGTCATATTTACTGCAGCCTTAGTTGAGGGTCGAGTGAGGTTTTATTGAGCTGGGGGATTCTCGAATGTTGAGATCCTTTCGGTGATACAGGTCTTGGAGCGATCCCTCGAGCACCCTTAGATAGGCAGCTAGGATGTATTGACTGTGAGTTAGATAGTTGGGATTGCATCTTTGCTTTACTGCCATTGAGGCATTGTCGCAGTCTATGCTTATAGGACAGTGACAGGACAGTGAGAGACAGTACAGGTGCAGGACAGGTTTACCCGCAGCTTACAGTGTCAGAGAGACAGTGTTTTTTGAGCTTTTTTTTGGTCTGTTTTTAGTACACCAAAGCCATTTTACAAAGGAGACTCTGCCAAAATTTCTGCAGAATCTGAAGCTTTCTTGGTTCATTTGACAGGTTGATATTGGTTCAGAGGTCAGTTTACAGGGGAAACTCTGCCGAATTTTTCCCAGAAAAGTAAACTACTGTGAAGCGTAGCTATGGCTGGATCACAGGACACCGCTCTTTACAATATCAAGAAGCTGGATGGAACCAATTTCCCATTGTGGAAGAAGCAGATTTGGCACGTGTTGGTACAAAAGAAGCAGATAAAACCTATAAAGCTCAAGGGGATAAAACCAGAAGATATGGACGAAGATGAATGGAGCGAAATGGATGAATTGGCACTTTCTACCATTATGCTGACTTTGGCACAAAGCGTTTACTTCAATGTAGCAGACGAGATGTCGGCTTATCAAGCATGGTTAAAGCTGAGTGATCTTTATGAGAAGCAAAGTGCAGCTTCACAGGTATACTGGCTTAAGAAGCTTGTTGACTTGAAGATGAAAGAAGGGACACCTATGTCCAATCATCTGAATGAATTCAACACAATCTACAGTCAGTTGTCAGCTCAAGGTGTCAAGTTTGATGAACCTGTTAGAGCTATGTTCCTGTTGATCACATTGCCGGAAAGTTGGGACACTTTTCGCACAGCTTTGAGTAATTCTGCACCTCCAGATGGTTTGAACACAGCAGGTGTAGAAGGAAGTCTGCTTACTGAAGAAACCAATAGAAAGACAATGGACAAAGGCAAAGGAACAGCCTTAGTTGTCAGGGGAAGGACCAAAGAAAAGTACAAAGGTGGAAAGAGGAATCAGTCTCGTAGCAAGTCCCGCAGTGCTAAAGGCAAGAGTGACATAGAATGCTACCATTGTGGCAAGAAGGGTCACATGAAAAGAGACTGCAGAGAATGGAAAGCAGAAAAAGGCAAAGAGAAAGCTGAAGACCATGGTGAGAAGAACAAGTCCTCAGTGAAGATTCAAGAAATAAATGTGACAAACACTGTTGCAGTGGATGACAATCTAGTGTCAGGAGACATCTACTTCTTGAAGAATACAATGGACTCGGCTCTTCTTACAGCATCTGATGGAAATGCACTGAGTGACTGGATTATAGACTCAGGGGCATCACTTCATGTGTCTCCAAACAAGGAGTGGTTTACCTCTTATGTGCCCACTAAAGATCATGTTCGGCTAGGCAATGGGAAGACATGTGAGATCTTAGGTGTTGGAGATGTTCAATTGAAGTTTCAGAATGGCTCTTCTTTCACGCTGAAGAATGTGAGACATGTTCCCGCAATTACAAAGAGCTTGATCAGCACAGGTTTACTTGATGATGCTGGCTACGTCACCATTTTTGGATAGAACATGTGGAAGATATCCAAGGGTTCTATGACAGTAGCACATGAAGTAAAGTCTGGAGGACTTTACATGATTTATGTATCAAATGTCTCTAAAAATGTAATCAATGTAACCGAGCAGCTGAACGTTTCTTTGTGGCATAGCCGGTTAGGACATATGTCCAAGAAGGGAATGGAAATCTTGTCTCGTTCTGGTTATTTGCCTGGCTTTTCATTTAATGATTTTGAATTCTGTGAACATTGTCTGTATGGTAAGCAAACACACCAGCCACATAGGCATAGAAGCAGTAGAAGAGATACACAATTGGCACTTGTTCATAGTGATTTGTGTGGACCTATGCCTAACCTATCTCTAGGGGGAGCTTCTTACTTTATGACATTTATAGATGATTACTCGAGGAAAGTATGGGTTTACTTTCTCAAGCACAAGGATGAAGCGTTTAGTGTTTTCAAAACGTTTGTGACACTTGTGGAGAATCAGAGTGGCAAGAAGCTTAAATGCTTACGCACTGACAATGGTGGAGAGTATGTTTCAAAGGCCTTTCAGGACTTTTGTGGTCAAAAGGTATAAAACGTGAACTTACTGCTCCTTACAATCCTCCTCAAAATGGTGTTGCTGAGAGGATGAATAGGACCATACAAGAGAAGGTCAGAAGTATGTTGTCTAATGCACAGCTGCCAAATGGGTTTTGGGCTGAAGCTGTATCAACAGTTGTTCATCTTGTAAATAGATCTCCTAGCAAGGTTTTGAAGAAGGATTCAGTACCAGAGATGGTATGGCCAGGCAAAATGCCCTCATACAAGCATCTCAGAGTATTTGGCTGTGAGGCATATACTCACGTTCCAAAGGAATTTAGGAACAAACTTGAGCCAAAGAGTAGAAAGTGCATCTTTCTAGGCTGTGGTAATTCTGGTGAGATGGGGTACAGACTTTGGGATCCCGAATCCAGAAAGGTTGTCCGCAGCAATGATGTTCACTTTAATGAATCCAAATATCATTCTAAAACAGAGAGGGTTGAGAAGATTAGAAGAGTTGTCTTCCAAGAAGATGGACCTACACGTGTAAGACAAAATCTCAGGGCTCAAGAGGAGCAAGGACATGATAGAGTGGAACCACAGGTTGTGGCTCAGCCTGAGCCACCTATTGTGCGTAGATCTGGACGTGTCACGCGACCTCCTGATAGGTTTGTTCCATCTATGAACTATGTCATGTTGACTGATTGCAATGAGCCTTCATGTTACAAGGAAGAAGTGCAAATGAAGGACTCCAGGAATTGGCAATTGGCCATGCAGTCAAAGATGACAGCTCTGCATAAAAACAAGACATGGAAGCTAGTTAAATTACCACAGGGCAAAAAGGCTCTACCTTGTAAATGGGTTTACAGGTATAAGATCACCGCTCATGATAGTCAACCAAAGTACAAAGCAAGGCTTGTTGCCAAGGGATTTAAGCAAGAACAAGGCATTGACTTTGATGAAGTCTTCTCTCCGGTGGTCAAGATGACTACATTGAGATGCTTTCTTGCATTGGTTGCCATATTAGATTTGGTGTTGCACCAAATGGATGTCAAGACAGCGTTCTTGCATGGTGATTTAGATGTGGAAATTTACATGCAAAAGCCAGAAGGGTTTGTTGAGAAAGGCAAGGAAGATTGGGTATGCCAGTTGTTAAAGAGTCTTTATGGCTTAAAACAATCACCGAGGGCATGGTACCATAAATTCCACAAGTTTATGCTTTCTCAAGGCTACAAACGTAGTGAGTTCGATCATTGTCTATATACAAAGAAGGCTAAGGATGGCAGTTGGCTGATCCTTATTTTGTATGTGGATGACATGTTGATTGCTGGCAAGCACTTGGAAGAAATTTCAGCTTTGAAGTCAAAGATGGCAAAATCGTTTGACATGAGAGACATGGGTGAGGCAAGTCATATACTTGGTATGCGCATTGAGAGAGACAGATCAAAGAAGTTGATTTGGTTATCTCAAACAGAGTATATTGACAAGGTTTTGCAACGTTTCAATATGGAGAAGGGAAAGGCATTGAGTGTTCCATTGCCACCATATGTGAAACTTAGCAAACAAGATTGTCCTGTGTCTAAGGAAGAACAGGCTGAAATGGATAAGATTCCATATGCGTCTGCAGTGGGTAGTTTGATGTATGCAATGATTGCTACTCGCCCAGACATTGCATTTGCAGTGGGAGTAGTAAGTCGATACATGTCAAACCCAGGCAAGAAACATTGGGAGGCAGTGAAAGGAATATTGAGATACCTGAAAGCTACAAAGAGTATGCGTATATGCTATGGGAGTCAGGAGCTAAGTGTAAAGGGTTTTACAGACTCAGATTATGCAGGTGACTTAGACAACCGAAGGTCTACGTCAGGGTATGTCTTTACATTGGCTGGTGGAGCAATATCATGGCGTTCTAGATTACAAGATTGTGCTACTCAGTCTACTACAGAGGCTGAATATGTTACAGCATCAGAGGCATGCAAAGAATCAATTTGTCTTAATCGACTAGTAACAGATTTGGGAATCAAAGAAGAGATGCATGTGTTATATTGTGATAGTCAAAGTGCTATACAATTGGCTCGCAATCCAGTTTATCACTCAAAGACAAAGCATGTGGATGTGAAGTATCATTTCATCAGGGAAATGCTCGAGGATAAGCAACTTCAGCTTGTCAAAGTTCACACCAGAGAAAATCTTGTTGATCTACTTACAAAAGGACTTCCCTCAGAGAGCTTTGCGCATTTTCGCAAGCAGTTAGGTGTAGGGTAGTACATCACTTCTCTACATCTCTTGTATATTAGCTGGTATAGTAGCTTCTCTCACACTTAAAGTACCACATTGGACTTTAAGTGGGAGGTTGTTGGGGTATAAAGCCCAATGTGGTCGCCCAGGTAAGTGGGCGGGCCACCAGGTATGTACACATATTCTTTTGTAAAAACCTAATAAGAACTCACTATGCTCTACACATTACAGTAGAGCGAGTTCACCATATCGTCGTGCTCTTCTTCTCGCACTCTCTCTCGCGTCGCACTTCCGCTCGTACTCCTTCAATATCCAAGGCAAAGGTGATGAAGTGAAAGATACAGACAAAGAGGGAACAAATACAAATATTTCCATAGTCCTACAGCTTGAGAAAAATGAAGTTCTAGAGGAGGAGGAAATTGATGCTGTAGCTGAGGAGTAGGAGAGTTCAAATTTTGATGTTACTCAATTTAGAGCTAGTACTATCATTGATGAGCCCACAAAGGAGATATAGTTATCTAAGTCCTCCCTTATTGTTCCAAGCCTTCCCTACTTCAATATCAATGGAAAAGAGTATATCCCTCTCCACCATATTCAATATCGGCTTAATATCATCAGGGACAACTACTGTATTGCAACAATTTTTGAAGCTTCTGAGGTGGCCAAAGACTTTTTTGATACAGAAGAAGAGTCAAAAGAGGAGTTTTTGGCACGTGATCTATAGACATCCAATAAGTTATTTCTTCTTGCTCCTAATGCACTTGCTCTATGCATGAAAAGAGTGGAAGAGGAGAAATCTACTCTCAAAGATGAGGATTTTAAGAAGAAGCTTGTTTAGCTTGGTATACAGTCTTTTGGTAGAGACTTTAAGTTAAAGGCAGTTGAAAAGGATGTTGACAAAAGAGAGATGACTGGATCATGCAATCTCCTTCAAGAAAAAGTCATTGCCGAGGATGAGTTGCAAGAGGTAGATTCAGTTTCACCTTGATCTCCCATCCTATAATCTTCCTTTTTTTTCAAGTTTATTTTAATTAATCATAACTTCTTGTTTTGCATATTGAACTCCTTGCCAAAGACAATTTTCTTGGGAGAGCTAAAGGCTCAAGAGGGAAAGCAATAGAGGGCACTTCCAGAAGGGAAGCCTCCTCTCTCATGAACCACATGTCTACATTGGATAGTGCCACCTTCTGTGCTTTTCACATGCATTATTATGAAGATCCTGAGTTGCCAATATTTACTTTGATTATCTAAGATTGATTTAATGAAAGGAGGAAGGTTAGCTATGCCATGTGGCTACATGTGATTGAACTGCTAAATGAGGATGGAGAGAGAGAGAGAGAGACTGTGAACAAAGCAACGGATTTTAAAAAAAGAGATCGAAAATCAAGGTTTGCATTGAGCCTCGCCACCCCTGCATAGACCAGACAAGGCCTGCCTCTGCTAGTGCTGGTGGGTTGTGGGTACTTCAGAGAGAGCACAATTGCAGAGCCGGACAGCAACGGACAGAACTGTGCAGTAAAGAGATAGAGAAAGAGAGAGAATTTTGCGGTAAAGAGAGCTGGACAGCAGCAGCAAGCATTGCAGAGCAGAGGTAATTGATGGAGGTAATTTGTTTGGGTTGTGGGTACTTCAGAGAGAGCACAATTGCAGAGCCGGACAGCAACGGACAAAACTGTGCGGTAAAGAGATAGAGAAAGAGAGAGAATTGTGCAGTAAAGAGAGCCGGACAGCAGTAGCAAGCATTGCAAAGCAGAGGTAATTGACGGAGGTAATTTGTTTGCTTTGTTTGGAGAGAGAGAGAGAGAGAGAGAGAGAGAGAGAGAGAGAGAGAGAGAGAGAGAGAGAGAGAGAGTGAACAAAGCAACGGTGTTTAAAAAAAGAGATCAAAAATCAAGGTTTTTTTCTTGAAGATATTGTCATGGTTTTGCAAACAAGATCATGCTACTTGAGAGAGCTGTAATACTTAGAATATTTGGGTATGCTGCAGGATTCAATGCGTCAAGAGCGGGATACTTTCTTTGCTATTCTAGTTATGCAACGGCAATTGAGGAGACAAATGTCAACCTTCTTGGGGGCTATAGAAGAAGAAAGTTTTTGAGATATAGGGATGACATGCCTAGTGATACCAAAAGAATAAAAAAATGATGTAAAATTGACAATATTCACGTATATATATTTTTTTAATTTGGATCTTTTTAGAAAGACTCGCTACAAAGTTTCAAAGTGAAGCATTAATCTCCATTTGTGGTTGAGTAGCATGATTGTTTGATATCATCCATTGTAATTGCCTCCTATAGAACCAATTGAATAATTCCTTTAGTGTATTGCTCCTTCTTTGTCCCCATCCCTTTCTCGTACATCAAAAAAATAAAATCCTCACTTGATAGTAAAATTTTTCCATTCCTTGAGTATTCCATGTTGCAAGGGGTCCTTCTTTTGCAAAATATGGTCCATGCAGGTACAAAATATGCTAAAAAAAAATTTAAAAGTTAGTTGAACTTATAGAATGCAATGTAAAAAACTATCCAGACTTTAAGAAGTAATTGAATACTCACCAAGTAATATTTGATGTCTTTTTCTCCCCAAGCATCTGCGATAACAGTTATTAAAAGCGTTATTCCCTTCTTACAGTCATCTGCATAAGTAGTAGAGCTAACTTGTTGTCTCAAAACTTTCAAAAAATAATCGAGATTGTTCCACAACTCCATGTGTTTGTTGGCTACATCTGATTTACTTTTGACATTGGTTGTTATTATTACACAAAGATCCTTCAAGCAGTTCCACATAGCGTTAACTTATTTTTTGTCATGGTTGCTCAAAAATCTTATGGCTTTTGCTGCACCCATTGAAACATCTTGCAAAACATCGCTCGTTCCTTTTGAAAGAGTAGGATCTTTTTCTAGATGCACTTGACCACCATGGAAAGCCATTCGAGAGAGAAAAGCCTCGCATTTTCCCATGCACTCGTCTACAAGTTTACTCGGCTTAATAGAATATGCATAATCAAGATGGAGTCGATGCAATTATTCTAATCTCTACATGCATTGAACATATATGTACATTTTTTTAATCTATTACTAGAATTGGATCCCAGATCATAGAAGACAATGGGTGGTTGATGATGTTCACACTATTTCTCAATGGTGGTTTTCCAACCTCATGTTCAGCAAGCCATCTTTTTGTTCCAGTGCTTGCCATGCAATATAGACATGGATACTAAGTATTGGCACCTTGACATATACCAAACATGCACTTCAGTGCCTTCAAGTTGGCACTCAAGTTCCATTCTACAATGAAGTCACCATGCCATCCACATGGAGTTGTTCACCTGCATTTTGGTTCTGTATAATAGAAGGGATGTCGGTATTTGAGCTGCTCCAATCCACCATAGCATTTCTGATTGAGTTTTGTGGTATGGGGAATCAAGCTTACCCTGGCTATAATCCAATGCTCTATTCATTAGGGATATGGATACTCTTTCCATTTTTTGACATTTCTAAATTTGAGCCTCATCCAATTTCATAACAAATATAAGTTTTCCTTCACAATCTACTTCTCGCATTTTATAGTATCTCACCATAGTAGATTCAACTTTTTTTATTCTCATGCAAATGCTATTAAAAACATACTCAAAAGAAGATTTTTTCTTCTGTTTTGTGTATGGCATCGTTCTCTATATGATAGTACTCTCCAAAATGTTCAAGTATTTCTTCATTTAACAGAGTCCTTACTTTCCCAACATTGTGAGGCCTAGGCAATCCAAAAGATTTAATCTTATAGTACTTAAGGACTTGAAACCAGGTTTTAGAGATGGCCCTATAACCCCTTCTACTCACCCCCATTGTGTCACAAACTTCTTGCATTTGAGAAGGTTGGACCAATAAACCCATATATTTCAGTAAATTTTGAAATATCAATTTCTTTTAGGTTCAATTTTTTGGAAGTTTCAAAAGTTTCAAAAAGTCACTCTTGTTCATTACCTCATTCAAGAATCTCACCCTTTCTTGAACATTGGACATATCAAATCCTAAAAGACTGGTCACATGTTCTCTAGTAATCTTTAACCTTTTTTTTCTTTGTCCAGAACCTTCTGTTAAGTTTACTATATCTCTCATTCATTTTACTTGTGCTCTTAATCCTATTGGAGTTTCTTTTAAAGTCTGAAGCTGATGCTTTTCTTGTTTCAGAGATGCTATTTGGTTTTCAAGTTCTAAAATTCTTCTTACATTTTGAAGACAATGCAGTTTGGAGATATTGAATATAATGTGTATGATTAATGTGTAAATGAGATAGCTTAGAACTATATCCTAGTCAGACATCAACCCCATCTCCAACAAATCTCATCAAATCATGAAATGTATGAAAAGATGGATACCTTCCAGTGCTGGGATCTGGTAGATACAAGCTCCCATTTGTCCATAGATCAATGTGTTTCTTCCCCTTGTTGCAAAGTTGTTGTGACTCATCTGCATTTGTAACTGGTCTTTGATAGACACTCCACGTAGTAGCATATTCTTGGCTTAGCTTAATGCTCAAGTGAAACTTGCGGTTATCACTAATGGAAGATGTATTACTCATTGTAAGTAATGAAGATCACACAAAAAGTATAATGGAGATAGCGTAGTAGCAGAGCTTCCAACATCAAAAAAGAAGAGAGAAAGCTCGTGAAGGTCAGAGAGGAAAAAGAGGAATTGAATTATTCAAAAGTGGAAACAACTATTTGCCACCAAGTGAAGTAAATGAGAACAAATTTTGAGGTGAGCCACAAAGGAATGTCAAGAAAATGATATCTTTTTGAATATTTAGAGATATGTACCTAGATAGGCTTTAAATTGCGTAGCTATGCTTTGAATAGCCAAAACAGTAAAATTTGGAGCCGTTTTGATCATCAACGGATTTCTTAATTAGTATGTTAACCAATTCCTTACACAACCCTTTTTGGGTTGTTTTTGGCCCTAATGAACCAGCACCAGAACACACACTACATCATAAGAACACCACTACCCAACTTGACCAGGCTTTGGGGAAGCCAAGCCCCTTCAACACAAGGCCGCCAATGAACCTGCAACCAGAGGAGAGGGGAACGACCGCCCTCTTTGCCAAAAATAAGGGTCCATGGCAAGGGTGTCTCAAAGCACTAAAGGGGGAGTTGTTGGGTCCCTGCTCTTTGAGGAACACACACCCCCAGGGAAAGCCCACTTTGGTGCAGCTGGATGTCAACACTCCAGCTACATGCTTCCTATGCCACAGACCATCCCGGCCTCCCTGCTCCATGCGTCTCACAGTCAGCAAGAGATGCAACAGGAGCGCTCCGTCATGAACCTTAAAGGGATCCATTGATAAAAGGGTGTTTAGTTTTTTTTTTTTTGGCAGAATGCACAATTGTGAGGGGATTATATTAACAACCCAAAAGAATTACAATTACTATTCATGCTCGTGTCAAGCCATGACATCTTCCAGCAGACATCACTGCATGGGTTGAAAGGGGACCAATCCACGGAAAGGTATAACACTTGGGTGGACAAGGAACAGACACTTACCCATGTAATTCAGATATATTACGATAGACACAACCTTGTTCCACTCTTCAAAGTTCCTCGGTTTCATTGGCTATAATCCCTTACTTGCTTTCTTGAATGATCTCCATGAACCTAGATGTTTCTAGGACATGCTTTCAAATAGTCGATAGTTCCTAGCCTTCTAGACGTGTTTGAAGTAGCAGGACCTGACACTTTGAGTACTGATTAGCAGTGGTTGGCTCTTGAACACCTTCCCACCCATGAAGATATTGTTCTTGAAGAACTCAATATTCCATGTCTTTTGAACCTACTTTCATATCTTTCCTGCCATGCCACAGATTGTCAAGCATTCCTTGAAAAGGTGGGGGAGGTTCTCACTCCATATCTGGACTAATACCTCTAGCTAGGAACTTTACCCTAGCCCCCCCCCCCCCCCCCCCCTAGTACCTTCCATATAGAGACTTTCATTCCAAGCGGCCATTGTGGGCACCAGATGTTCTTTACAATTGTCACCCATCTTGTCTCCGCCCATTGCTTGCCCCATTGCTTGTTCAAGGGGAAGAACCAATCCAACAAGACCATGAGGATGTTGTATACATCCTTGGTGTGAGGTTTTTGGAAGTGTCTGTCTATGGACCACCTCCATGATTTCCATTCAATCCCAAAATTGCAGGTCGGAAGACAGCAATTGTCGAGCCATTGGAGAGGGGGAAAGAGGAACACACCCAATACACAATACAATGCCTCACTATAGCCTAGGTTTTACACAGCACCCTAATCCACTAGAGTTAACCTTCACAATTCGACACTATCCGCAAGCAAACCATCGCATGCACACGACCCTACGCACACACGCTTTGCAATGCACCAAATAGACCCAATCATTCCACTCTACCCAAATCATTGCCTTCCACACACACACAACCTCTCTCTATCTCTCTTTGCACGACAAACTTCGGGGGGCACAGACGTCGACACACGCCCAAAAACTCACGCACACAAGCAAAGAAGAGAAGGGGGAAGGGGGAATTGATGCTGAGAGACAGCAATGATGGTTTTTGCTAGCATCAACACAACTATGTGCAAACCAATCCTGAGCGGCACAATTCTCGACCTAAAGCATAATGGAAAGAAAAGTCTAATGGCCAAAAAGCCATGTACATCTTCTTTTATAGGAGTGGCTAAAACCAAAAAAAGAAAAAAAAATGGAGCTTTCCAGCTCGTGCACTTCAAATGTTAGCTCATTATAGAAATGTTCTTGCATTTCTTGCACTTAGCCTACTTTTTTAGAAGCCTTTGCATGGTTTAGATTGCCCTCTAGGCCCCCCACTTGCTCTTTGAACTTGCCTTGAGGCTCACTCGGATCCTTTGTCTCTCTCCCTCTCAACACTTGCTGACTATCGTGGGATTCCTCCTCTCTCCCTCTGCCTTAGTGCTACCGCAGGACCACCTGGCACTAGCGATATTGCTAGTGGGGCCCCCCCTTCCCCTCTCAAAAAATTTGGCCCACAGCCGGCGGGCGTGGGATTGGCCCCAATCGGCCACAGTGCCACATCATCTGCCAAGTATGTTGGACTACCATAGAGCCATCGACCGTCGTCAACAGTCCCAGCATCACCGAGCGCGCCAACAAAACTGACTCAATCATTCCTATCCATGCGCCACCGCGTAGAGCCACTTGAGCCACGCCATGGCCAATGCTACTTGGAGCTCGCTCTCCACTGGGATACAACACATAGAGCACTACTTGGAGCTCGCTCTCCACTGGGATACAAAACATAGAGTAAACTTTCCCTGTCAACCTGTGCATGTGGGACTTGGTTGGCACCATGTGGCAGGCTGCCATGCTCTTGATGAGCCATGACATCTTCAAAGGATCATAGATACATCAGCTAACAAGGGAGCCAACCCATGACATGAACCCACACTTTTACCCATGCTAGTCTGTCATTGCAACACCCATGGTCCTGTTCCACTCCTTGAAGCTCATCTATTTTCCAATGGCAATGATCATCCCCCTGCTTTTTTGGATTATCTTTGTGACCTTAGCTATTTCCATGGAGTTCTTGAAGATCCAACAATTCCTTGTCTTCCAAATATGTTTGAAGTAACAAAATCTTATAATTTCTATTGCGATGAGCTCTTGAAAGGGACAAACTTTTAACAAAATCCTAGTCATTGGAGCATGAAATCTTTGTTTTTAGTTATGGACATAACTTTTATATTGCTAAAAAATAATTATACACAAGATGAATTGCACGGGAAAAAAAAAAGGTGAAACTCTTGCCATAAGATTCCTAATGGCTATCACAATTTTAGTCCATTGTATGTCTTCATCTATCTCCTAGCAATTTCTCTCCCTTTCACAAGCTCCTTAGTAAGGTTTCCTTCATCATTAAGAACTTTCTGACACAGCAACTCTCGAGAGTCCCTTTTCCTCTTGTGAGTAATTCATCTCTTTTTTGAATGACAAATGTTTTAATAAGAGAAAGAACAAGCAAAATAATGCTCTTATTGCTCAAAACAAAGGAAATAGGAAAGAAACAAGTAATTTTTGAAGGAAAAGGGAATTTTTTTTATTTTTTTTGGCCAAACTCACAATTGTGAGTGGATATTAACCTCTCCCTAAAGAGATGTACAAAGTAACATCAAGCTCGTGTCCATCCTTGAGGTATCACTTGACACATCAAAAACCTACAAAATGCCAGACAAAGGCTAGCCATTACCTGGGATCCCGTACACATCGTTAGGGGTCATGATGGTGAGAATTACCCAACTTCACTTGTTTCGGTTCTTTCTTTTTTCAATGGCAATAATCACTTCCCTACTTTCTTGGATGATCTCTCTGAAGCTTGCTATGGATAGGTCATTTTTGAATACCTGGAAATTCCTAGCCTTCCACAATTGTTGAAAGCAACAGAATCTAGTAACATTTTGTGTACATATAAGCAGCATTGTGCTTTTCATCACCTTCCCTCCTGAGAACAAATCATTCTTGAAAAAACTTATCTTTGAGGTCCTTTAAGCCCATTTGCATATCTTGCCTGCGAGGCCTCTAATCGACGGGTACTCCTTGAATAAGTGAGAGGGTGGTCATCACTTGATGTTTTACACCCCGAGCACCTATCCGTGCCAATGTCTCTAGCTAGGATCTTGATGCCTATCGGCATAGACCCCCTCATTACCTTCCACAAAAAGATCTTCATATCCAAAGTCCCTTATTCTCTTTGAGTAATTCATCTTTTTTTTTTTGCAAAAATCACAATCGTGAGTGATTATATTATAATGTCACCGGGAAATATACAAATCAGCCTCAAGCTCAGGTCGAGCCTTGAGGGCCAAAGGGTTACATTCGAGCTTAGTCAGAAGTATCTAGTAGCATACTATTGCAAACACTTCAATCCTTTACGAAAAGTAGGGCTCGACCGAATGGTAGCCTAAGCCAATCATCCGAGTTATGCCTTTTACTTACCACATATATAAACTCCTTGATTTTTTGTACTATCTCTGAGAAGCTAGACATAGAGAGGTTGCTATCAAGACTCGGTAGTTCCTAGCCTTCCAAATATTACTAAAGAAACAATATCCGACAATTTGAGTACAAATTAGAAGTGCAAAACTTTGAAACTATTTGCCACCAAGGCACAAATCCTTCTTGAAAAACCCTATCTTCCACCTTCTTTGAATCCATTTGCACATCTTCCTTGCAAGGCCTCTAATAGCCAAGCATTCCATGAAAAGGTGGCCAAGGTCTTCGCGAGCCAATCTGCAACCTAAACATCTATTGGGCCTGATACCACGTGCTTGAATCTTGACGCCTTTCGGCAAGGCCCCCCAAAGAACCTTCCACAAAAAAATCTTCATAAACTAAGGCCATTGAGGATTCCAAATGTTCTTCATGACCTCCACCCATCGAGCCTCTGACCATTGCTTCTTCCACTACTTGTTTAGATGGGCGAACCAAATAGCCTCAAAAATCAACACTTGGTAGATGCCCTTGGTATGGGGTTTAGAAAATCGGCTAATCATGGGCCATTTCCAAGCTTTCCACTCAAAAGTAGATTCACATATCGACATCAAAATATTGTACATGCCTTCTACAACCCTGTTTACAAGCAGTTTCTCTATGCCATTGAGTTGAAACTGGACATCCACTTGGTCAAAGGATTTCCATCTCTTGCTATTTCTATCCGAGAAGTGGCTCAGCCGTTGAAGACCTTTATTGTTTATCCTTCTTGCAATTTCTCTCCAATAAGAGTTTAGGATAACCCTAGCAGCTTTAGACAGCCATGGGGACCAGTGCGAGATGGAGTTCTAGAAGTATCTGGATAATTCTCCCCATTTGAGTGTCCATGTTGCTCTATTGCACTTTCGTACCAGCTCTCTCGTGATGCCACTTAGTCTTAGGCTAGCCCACCCCTGGGCTAAAATTTTGTCGTGAAAACCTCAATCCCTTTCCATCCACCACCTTTAGGGAAAACTTTTGCCTTGTCCATCATATCCTTGGTCATGATTGCCCAAGATTGAACTTGGCACACACGGCCTCAACATGAACAAGAGGGTTGAATTTTGAGGCCACCTTGGACCAACGGTCGAGCAATACCTTCCCACTTTTCCCATTGTCACGACGAGACGAGATTTTGGTGTTGTTTCTCCATAAGAATCTTTGAACTGATTTTAAAAATTCCTTCCGATTACATTTGGCTAATTTGAGGAGCGGGCTAGTGAAGACAATTATTAGGAAGCATCAATGAATTGGTCACTCTGACTCGACTCTGGAAGGGGAGCAACACATACTCCCACCTTCCCATTTTCTTCTCTAGGACCCACTGGCACCTTTTATTTTGAGTAACCTCCACCCCTAAGGGGGCCCATAGATGCCTAAAAATCCTACATTTAGACACAGTCTTTTGAGCTTTGTGCGCAAGCGAACGGAGTCCCGAATGGACATACCAAGCGAACGGAGTCCCGGATGGACATAGCAAGCGAGAGAAGAGAGCAGACAAGAGAGGAGAGGAGATGGAGAAGAAAACACACAAAAATCGCACAATGTAAAGAGAGTGTGTGTATCATTGCTACCGTCTGCAGCTCGTAGCCTGTAGGCTCCATCTCCTTGCCCTTGGAGGGCTCAGTGGCCCTAGCATGACTCTTTTTGCCCAAGCACGGCGCCGCGCCCCCCTGCTAACACCATGCAAGTTCACTCTAGAGCTCCCTCCTGCCTGCCGGTCGGCCACCACCTCTCAGTTGATTACCCGAGGTGCGAGCTCAGTTCTTGCATAGCTCCCTTGAGGCTTATGTGACTGCCAGCCTGGCTCAAACCCCCGTGACGCTCACCAGCATGGCGACCCGTGTGGTGGCCTGTGTAGTGCTCTCAAAGCCCTCGCTCATCGCGTGCTGCTGCTGCCCCTCTCTATCACCGCATCCGAGCCTGAGCCTCATGCCTCCAATTCGCCATCCTGCTCAGCCCCCGGGCTGTCCGCCACTACCTGCTCATTTCTCTGCTACAGTCAAGGTTGGCTATACCGGCCTCCCCGCCGGCCCCCGAGGCTTGTCTTCTCATGGGCCTTTGGCCAGTCGAGTTCCCGGCTGAGGCTACGTTGCTGGCTGCCTCTACACCAAGCTTTGCACCGACTCCCGCCTTCTGCAAGCTGCATCTCTTTTAAGCCTTTACGACCACTTCTCTACTGCAATCTCCCCTTTGAAACCACCACACATAGACCGAATCGGATCACCTGTATCCGGAATGATACGGTGAGCTGAGTCAGGCGTCGCGACCACCACTTCAGCCAGAGCCATGGAAGCTGCAATAATCCGAATTTCTGCAAAAAATTCAGAGACAGTTCGAAACTCACTTCAACTCAATACCTCCAAGACCTTGCCCCCAAGCTCTGATACAAGTTGTTGAGCTTGGCGTGGAAGCAAACGGAGTCCCGGATGGACATAGCTAGCGAGAGAAGAGAGCAGACAAGAGAGGAGAGGAGACGGAGAAGAAAACACACAAAAATTGTACAATGTAAAGAGATTTTGATGAGCCTTATAAACATAGCTAGCGAGAGAAGAGAGCAGACAAGAGAGGAGAGGAGACGGAGAAGAAATCACACAAAAACTATACAATGTAAAGAGATTTTGATGAGCCTTATAAAGGCATTTACAAGAGTTCACACCCAAGTGACTACCCAAGTTGGGTTGACCCCAACACAATCTCCCCAGACTAGAGAGATGGGTCAAATGAGTCATTTTTTGTCAAGGAGATCAACCTAGACTTCTCGATACTACACTTTGATCTAGAATCCACATCAGATGTCTGCACAATCTCAAGGGCCTTCTTGAGTACCTGAGGGCAGGCTTTCAAGAAGAGGAAGGAGTCGTCAACAAACATCTTGATGGTCGTTATTGGGCAAAGTTAACCCTTGTATTTCCCCCCGCTCAGTAGCAGCTTCAAGCATCATTATAAGAGGATGCGACCCAATAGCAAAGAGAAGAGGGGCCAGGAGGCATCCGTGCTTGATCAATCTTTTGGCTTCAAAGGAGCCCACAATTATATCATTGAATGAGATCTCACATTGGTTGCCCACACCCAAAGTGTGTATAAGCCGACAAAGGCGCGGCCCAAAGCCCAGTGATTTATTAATGACATCTTCAATGAAGGACTACACAATCCTACCATAAGCCATGTCCAGATCTAGTTGAAGTAGAATGCACTCTTGCTTTGTGAAGCCTGCGTACTCAATGCCAACCATTGCAGTCAAGATGTTGTCATAAATTGACCTTCCTTTTATAAACCCGTGCTGATGGGGAGAGATTGCTATGTCCAGGAGGGGGCCATTCTAAGAGTGGCTACCTTGGTGATGATTTTGTATGCCACAGACATCATAATTTTGAGTGTAACAAATTCAGACACTTTGCCAAGGATTGCCCCATGAAGGCTAAAGTGAATACCCATCCTGAAGCACAAGACTCCAGTGAAGGGAATGGCAACCATTGCCATGGTGAGGAAGCCCCCGTGGAAGAGAATGCGAATCAGATAAAAAGTAACGAAGGGGCGGGATTAGGGGAGGTAAAGGAGGCTATGATTTGTGACAAGGTGGACCCAAGATGCAGGAGAAAACTTTGGAAAAGGGAAACATCACACTGCAAATCCATGAAAGCGCACATAATGAAAACGGTAAGGGAAGTGGCAAGGGATTACATGTCATTTGTGAAAGGGAAAGGCTCTGTCCCTCCCCCCGTGCAACAAAAAGGGGGGATGTGGGTCGTTCCTCTTCACAACCCTTTTGCAGTGCTTCAAGAAAAGAAATCCCTTGACTTGGAACCCCCAGATTCTCCTGGGACCAGGGATGTGGTGATTGGGGATGTTGAAGATTGAAGATTTTGTCCCTCTCTCCCAATGATGGATACTCTTGCTATCCATTCTCGGAATGTGAAGGGTTTAAAGATCCGGAAGAAGAGTGACCTCTTCTGGGATGAAGTTAAGAAGGAGAAAGCAGTCAATTGTTGGGCCATCTAGGAACACCACCTAGGTTCTCGTAGCAGGAGAAAGAAGGCTATAGAGAAAAATCTTGTTTTCTATGGGGAAGGAAGTGAAGGATTCAGTGGCATCCTACTTATTGTAGACAGAGAATTGGAACATAAGGTGGTTATTAACTACCCCTCCGACAGAATCCTTGGAGTTAGAATCAAGTGGGAGGATCAACCCCTTACTATTGTGAATGTGTATGGCCCTTGCAATGCAAAGGATAGAGCTAAATTGTGGATGCATCTTAGAGATACTCCACTAGAAGGGGATTGGATGATGGTTTGGGATTTCAATATGGTAGAGAAGAGTAAGGACAGAACAAGCTCCACTAGTATGCTGGTTGGCATTGAGAAATCTAAACAGTGACTGAGCTTGTGTGAGAAGTGGGCTATGGTTGATTTGTGGGAGGTGGGACCCTGGAATAACATGCCTAGGTTTACCTACACAAGTCTTCAGTATGCCGAACCGCCTCCCAGCTTGACAGATGTTGTTGCTCTCACCAAGTTGAGTGGATCTCGCCAATGCTAGAGATGAAGGTGATTGCAACAAAAAGCCTATCGGATCACATGCCCCTACACATACAACTCAAGAAAGCAGAAGGGGAGGGGCATACCCCAAAAGGGGAGAAAAAACTTCTTATAATAGGGTCGCACTTGTTCAAAGATCGTCTTTTCAAAAGCCTCACCAAGAAATCATTGGGTAAGTTCAAGAAAGATGTGGATCTTAATAAACCGAAAGCTTGGGATCTATTTTATTGAAGCATCCAAAAAGATATCAACTCAAGCCCTCAAATTAAAAAATCCAGTGAGGCGTACCTCCTACATCTAACAGTGGAGGTGGCTCTACTAACCTCAAGAAAGGTTGTTGGGCTAGCTACTGATAATGAGA
Organism: Adiantum capillus-veneris; assembly: GCF_014529385.1. Lineage (NCBI taxonomy): Eukaryota > Viridiplantae > Streptophyta > Polypodiopsida > Polypodiales > Pteridaceae > Adiantum > Adiantum capillus-veneris. Next base: position 142,142,602 of record NC_140935.1, on the reverse strand, counting down.
AGTGGTGGCTCGAAGTTAAATCTAACCTGACCAATGAGCAGCTTGAGGAAATTAAGAAGGCAAGATTGCTCTCCAGGGAGACATTCCTACAAACAAAATCCTTTTACCAATCACGATGAGAATGGGATTATAGTTCAGAATCAACATGAGATAGCTGGTCTAATGCAAAACTATCTAAGCCAGATTATTGGATAGCTACAAATCCAATTCCAGGAAGTGGATGAAGCCAGAGCGACTTTGCTTGAGAGTGTTGTGAAGAAAGTTCCCCAATCAAAATCCCACCGCCTGGAAAGGGAATTTTCCAAAGATGAATGTTCACTAGCACTATAAGCTCTTATAAAGAAAAAGTCCCCCAGCTGGGATGGGTTGAAAGGAGTTCTTTAGATAATTTTGGGATGATCTCAAGGTCCCATTCATGTGGTTCGGTTATGAAAGGGCAGTGGTAATGCGTGTGCTAATCTCCACCCAACCGTGCTATCTTATAGCCTCCCCCTAGCATACACATTGTCCGGTTGTGCCAGTGGCCTTGCCCATAGGACCCATGTCCTTACATTACCCCCCCCCCCCCCCCCCCCTTTGGAGAATCGTTTTCGTCCTAAAAAAACAACGTAGGAAAATGTTTCTTAAGTGCGGAGACATTCTCCCATGTAGAACCTTCTTCAAGTCTATCTAGCCATTTTACCAACACCTGTCGTCTGACATGATGTCTGGTGCGAAGCTCATGAGAATCCAAAATCTTTTCGTGCTCATGAGGAATGCTTGGCGGTGCAATAAGGTCAACCAACACACCTGTGTCAATGACATTATCATTCTATCCTAGCTGTTTTTGTAAACGGCTAACATGAAAAACAGGATGAACTCGTGAGTGCTCTGGAAGAGCTAACTTATAGGACACTTGACCTATACATTTGAGAATGGTAAATGGTCCACAATAGCGTGGTGAAAGTTTAGCAACTTTTCCCGTCTTCAAACTTTCTAAATGCTCCGAAACTTTGAGGAAAACCTTGTCTCCTTCTTCGAAAGTAGCAAGACTCCGATGCTCATCTGCATACTTCTTATATCAATCTTGAGCTTGCTTAACATTCTGTCGAGCAACTCGAAGCATGTCAAAATGGTCTTGGAGAAAATCCTTTGCTTGTTGTATCTTCTCCTTAGCCAACCCCACCGTAACAGGTGATCTATGTTGAAATCCATACAAAAGCATAAATGGACTAAACCCTATAGTCACATGCTTTGAACTATTATAAGCAAATTCCAATATAGATAAGTAGTCTTCCCAATCGGTTTGCTTCTTGCTAACGTACGCTCGTAGCATATCCTCTAGCACTTGATTAACTCTTTCTATTTGACCATCAATTTCTGGATGATCAACCGTACTTAGATTAAGTTTAGTTTCCAATTTTTGGAACACAGATCTCCAGAAGTGATTATCAAACTTTCGATTTATGTCACTAATGATACTAGTTGGAAGACCATAGAGTTTATATATATGCTCTACAAATAGCTGTGCTAATTCCGGTGTCTTAACACTAGGTTGGTAATGGGACACTTTTATGTCCTGGGACACTTTTATGTCCTGTTAAGTGGCCATTTTCCTTGAATTATGTCAAGAGTTTCAAAATGGATTTTGAGGTGCTATCTGTCTAGAAAGTTGTCTCATGAGCTGAAAAAAACTTGACATTTTTTTGGAATATGAATTCTATCTTTAACCTTGTCCTTGCACAACATTTCACAACCTAAACTGTGTGAAAAAACGGATCCTGTTTTTGGCTTTTTTTAACTTTTTGTAACTATACCACTCTAGAATTCATGTTTGTGAGGTCTATAATGCTAGAGAACTATCTTTAGTAGTCCTCAACATGTCTAGATGCTTCTAGGGAGAAATAAATGTTAAAGTTGTAAGTTATGACCAAATTACAAAAATTGTCAAATCCTGTTTTTTAGCCAATTTTAGCTCTTCTATGATTTTTTTGGTGGCTTTCATGATATCCAAATGTAGTTTTGATTTTCTATGTCGCATATTGTAACATAAAGCTAATATTCCCTGAGTTTTGGGGCACCTAATACCCTATTTTGCATAGTAGACAACGATGGTTGATTTTTTCAATTATAGAAGAAAACGAAACATTCTAGTATATCAAGTATAGCTTTTTCAATATTGTTACTTTCTTGTGACAACTACATGAATTTTGTAGGTAGTAACCATGTCTAGTCATAAGGATCAAATTTGACTAGATATTGAATAGTTTCTATGGGATTCTACAACTCATAATGTTGAACCCAGGTTTTGCATGTTTGCTGTATTTAGCACTTCATCTTTGTCCCCAAGATTCCCCTTGGTAAGAGATGTATTATTCTTTTGACATGCTCCATGGCTCCTTATGAACCTAAAGGACAATAGGGAACTAAGAAAACATGCATATATTATTTGTATTGAGCGTGGCTATAGAAACTTTGATGATAGGTTTGCAGAATGGTAAAAATTCAACTTTTTTGTACCTATTTCTTTTGGCAAAACAAAAAATAGTGAGTGAGAAGCAATCATATGTTCTGATCACCAACCCATTGAAGTTAACTAGGGAATTTATCTCAAGTCCTACAAAAATCCCTAATCTTATCTTTATGCAACAAAACGTGAGAAATGACTGTTTTGATGAAAATGTACTGGTCCATCAACTTTGGAGGCTTGGTGTGACCAAAAGATGAGAAATTTTACAAGTTTCTTATTTTTTCCATGTGTAGTAGGCCTTGAACTATAACCTCATGAAAGGATTTTACAAAATGAGTGGATCTACTATGGTTTTGGAGGTTTTTTTCAAAACCCTGAAAGGACACTTTCATGTCCTGTTAGGTTACCAACCTAGTGTTAACCATAGTCTTAATAGTAATGAATTGACCCATCTTTGTGAGACGGTCTATAATTACCCAAATGGCATCATGGCCACGATTTGTAGTAGGTAGTCCTACTACAAAATCCATAGAGATACTCTCCCACTTAGCTTGTGGAAGCTCTAAAGGATGTAAAAAGCCACCTACCTTGAGGCGCTCTGCCTTATTAACTTGGCACTGTTGTCAATTTAGTATGTACTCTTGAACATCATGATGTAAGCCCGACCAATAAAATTGTCGTTGAACTAAGGCATACGTCTGACGAGTACCTGGATGACCAGCACTTGGACTATCGTGACACTCAAATAAGATTTGGCGCCTAGTGTCTAAGTCCTTTGGCACATATACTCTACCATTGTGGAGTAAGTAGCCATCATCAATGGAAAAATTCTTCCATCGCTTAAGCTCTTCCTGAGTAGGGGTGGAGCTCTGTGTGTTGGAGTTTCTATCTGCGTGTGCAGAGACATGTTGATCTGGCTGTTCCGAGACACGTGAGTGTGAGGGATCCCTTTTTAAAACTGCACTCCACACTTTAGCATATGATTGATCTTGTGCACACTTGCCACGTAATGACTCTAAAAATCCACTCTTTAGTTCCGTGAAAGCAAGTGAATTAATTTGAGGCATCCGACTTAGTGCATCCGCTACTACATTATATCACCCCTTGCGATATCGTAGCTTACCATCATAATCTTGAAGGATTTCTTCCCATCTAGCTTTATGGCCCTTCAAGTATATTTGAGTAGTAAACCATTTGATACTCTCATGGTCAAAAACTACTTCAAACTCGGCACCATATAAATAGTGTCACCACTTTCGTAAAGCATGATTATGGCATAGAGCTCTCTCTCATAGACAAAATAATTCTGTTGAGCTCTATCTAACTTTTTACTTTCAAAGGCTATAGGTCTTACCTCCTGGAGAAGTACTACACCAATGGCTTTATCACTAGCATCAGTCTCTACCACAAACGGCTTAAGTGGGTCGATGATTGCTAGGATGAGAGCAGTGGCTATAGCTACCTTGAGCTATTCGAAACTGCATTTTTGGGCTTCTTCCCAAGAAAAGGTCTTACCTTTTGCTTTAAGTTGTTCTATCATAGGAACAATGATTTTGGCATAGTCACGGATATACTGTTGATAAAATCAAGCCATGCCTAAAAATATTTAAAGCTCCTCAATCGTGTTGGGATGTGGCCATCGAAGAATGGCAACGACCTTGTCAGTGTCCATCTTGATTCCACAATAAGAGATCACATGACCAAGGTAATGTATCTCTGTTTTAAAGAAATCACACTTACTTTTCTTAGCATACAACGCGTGAGCTCGTAGCTGTTCAAACACTAATCGTAAGTGTTCTATGTGTTCATCTTCAGGGGATCTTCAGTCTTACTGTAAATGAGAATGTCATCAAGGAAAACCACAACAAATTTTCCAAGATAGGGACGTATGACACTATCCATCAGTGTCATAATGTAGCTGGAGCATTGGTTAGACCAAAAGGCATAACCAAAAATTCAAAATGCCCAAACCGTGTTCTAAAGGCAGTTTTGGACATATCTTGCAGTAGGATACATACTTGGTGATATCCTGAACGAAGATCTATCTTTGTATAGTATCTTGCCCCATGGAGTTAATCAAACAACTCATCTACTCTTGGCAGAGGATACTTGTTCTTGATGGTTATGGCGTTTAATCCGCGATAATCTACGCACATGCGCATAGTACCATCTTTCTTTTTTACCAATAGAATTGGTGATGCCCAAGGCGAAGTGCTAGGTCTAATGAAACCACAAGCAAGGTAGTCAGCCAATTGACTCTCAACCTCCTTGGCTTCTTTAGCACTCATACGATAAGGTGGTTTACTCACCTGTTTAGTGTCTGGCAAGACATCTATGCCATGCTTCACATCACGTGTAGGGGGTAAACCCGGTGGTAAATCATTTGAGAACACATCACTATACTCCGTGAGTAAGTGAGTTAGCTTTTGCCATGCAAAAGGAGAAAGTAAACTAGAGGTATGATGGGATGGAGAATCTTGTAATTCCTGTAATGTTTGTTTTACAGCAGTTTCACGTTGCTCTATAGAATTAAAATTGAGAGCACTTTGCCCGTTGAATTTGTTAACACTTTGTTTATCAGTAGAATTCATTGCACTTTGCATACCATTACTAGAATTCACTCCACTTTGCTCTTGAGAATTCACAAGACTTGGAGACAAGCAGTAACACAAAAAAGACTTCATCTATTAAATCTGCTTTCTGCAAAATAGAAAGCTCGACTGTACATATAAGAGGTACAGATGGTATTTTTCTCACCAAGCAGAAGCACATGTTTACCATTGGCCATAAAGGATAAGGAGTTGTGTTCATAACTAGTGTGCAATGTGTTTCCTAAACCATGCAGCCACTCCCATCCTAAAACTACATCAGCACGGTCCATGTTCATAACTTGGAAGTCAAGGGTCATCGTATGATCTTGAACAATAAGCTCAACCCCTTGAACTACAGTGTCCCATACTTCTTTATCATTCCCAGAAATCTGCTCCACCACATACTTGTGAGAGCAGGGAGTTTGTGTAAGCTTCAATTTCTTGACTAGCTTATAGTTCAAGAAGTTATGAGTTGCACCATCATCCACAAAAATACGAACCTGTTGGCCGTTAATAGTGCCATGCATGCGAATCAAATCATGGGCGCCAAAGGTGGGCTGCCACATTGAAGCAGGTACACAACACTTGTGCTTTTCTACCATATGAAGAACCTCTACAACATAATATTTAGGAGATGAATCTAATGTGAGATGTTGCACCTTGTGCATGGCCTTTTCTTTGCCTTGCAAAAGAGGACAATCTTTCTTTTTATGTTGGTCCGAAAGACATCTAAAACACAAATTGTGTTTCTTTGCACACTCAAAATCAGTAGTGCTGAGAGACCCATGTGGAGTATCTTGTGATTGCTTAGGCTTCTTAGCCTCTTGTGGGCGTGGAGAGGTAGATTGTCTCTTATTCCTCTTGGAACGTGTGGGAGATCTACCTCGCCATTGGATCTTAGCCACATTGCTCTTAGCAAAAGTATTCTTAGAGTAGGGAAACATTTCCTTTCCTCTCTTGGTCATCATCATATCTTTGCGCATGACTGATGGCTTCTTCCAAAGTTTTTGGATGTTGGGTCTTGACATGAAGACAATAGTCTTTGTCAAGACCCCTATTAAAATCCCATATCTTTTGGAATTCATCTAGACCTTCTAGTTTTAATATGATTTCCCGATACTTCAAAAGGTACTGTGTGAGAGAGAAGCCAAATATGCGGCATGCATCCCATGCTAACCAATCCTTATCTTCTTCATTGGAGTCCAAAAACGCTTCATTTGGAGAAAGAAGCTTGAAACCTAGCCCAAGACGGAGGACGAGCATCTATTGGAAATGTCATCAACCACTTATAGGCCTTGCCTTTAAGAGATGGACTTGTTTCCACAACCGTCTTTATATCCGGGGTGTGTCTCAATTTATGAATATCACTCCATTTGTGTAAGAACATATTGATCGCATCCTTGTTGCGATCACGCTCTTCCCCATGAAACTCAGGAATGGTGATATTCTTAAGTAATGCATTTCTACCTTCTGCATCTTCTGTAGCACTTGTCTCTTGGACTCCTTGAGTCGTCCAAGCTTGGTTCCCTTGAACCGTGCCACTTGTGGCTCCTTGAGTCGTCTGTGAATTCATAAATTTCACAAGTAACTTCGTAAGATTGGTAGCATTTGCATTGAGTGCAGAGAGGTTGCTTTTAAGTACGCTTTGGTGATGTTCCAAAGTCTTGAAAGAAGCCATATCTACAAATCCATCATCTCCTAGATCATCATCATCATGCATATTAGTGTCAGCAGCACCCGTGGTGCCTTGATTTTGATCTACGTGCTCAAAAAAACGTGTGTGTAGGTGGGATATCCTCACTGGCCATGGTAAACACGCACTAATGCAAAGAGAGAAAAAAAACGATAACTTGTACCTTGAGAAATTGAAGTCTTTGTGTTTTGTATGCTCCGTGATTTGCGTTGCATGCGAATCCCGCCTTGCGGAAATTTGAGCGCTTCACTTGTCGTTCGTTGTAAGAACACCTTTGCTTATTCTTTACAAAAACTCGTTGTTTTTGTGAAGGCTTTTCTTCACTTTAAAGCTACCTCCTTGAGGAAAAAAGAATTTTTGGAGAAAAACTTGACTTCCTCCAAGAAGTGAAAAGGAAGGGTGAAGCTACTTCCTTGAAGTTTGAAGCTTTCCCTTTCCTTCTAGTTTTCCTTTCAACAAGAAGTAGATTATCTTTCCTTGTAATACACAACAAGAGCCAATAGCTTGATGGTAAAGTATTGGCCTCTTACCCTCATAGGGTGGGTTTAACCCTCCTTCATGCAAGGGTTAAGCGGGCCTTCCTACGCTTGCAACCAACAGTGCCAAATAGAAGCCTCGGTGCCGTTGAGTTGCTAATCAAGTTTCCCTTGGTTGCCCGCCTTGGGGGGGTTTAGGTTGGGAGGCCGCGGTCGGCTGTCGCTGTCTATCCACGCGTTTTCTCTCCACACGTTGCTTGCACAGAAAACTGTGTCTGCCTTCTTTTGCCTGCACAGACGTCACTGTCTGCGGAATGTGGGAGAGAAGCAGAGCGTCGCACGCACATGCAAGCCGCTTTTAGCCTCCTCCCAAAAATAGCTCGGATACTAGTGAAAGGGCGGTGGTAATGTGTGTGCTAATCTCCACCCAATCGTGCTATCTTATAGCCTCCCCCTAGCGTACATACTGTCCGACCATGCCGGTGGCCTTGCCCATAGGACCCATGTCCTTATAAGTAACCAAGCCATTATCTAAGGGTCGTTGGATACAAGTGTGACGAGAGGGATTATCAAACCCATCCTTAAAAAGGCCCGCTACTCTCAACTTAAGCTATTACGATGATATTAATAGCTTATAAATGATTGCCAAGGTAGTAGCCCTCAGGCTAGCTTCCCTAATGGAAAAGATCATCTCTCTCCATCAACATGGGTTTATTAAAGGAAGATCCATCTATGAAAACATCTTGGTAGCAATGGTGGGTATTGAATATGCAGCCTCCACCAAGCAAGAGTGCATTCTGCTACAACTTGACCTTAATAAGGCTTATGACAAAATAACATGGTCATATATAGAAGCTATCATGGAAGATTTGGACTTGGCCTCACCTATGTCTCCTCATTCCCACACTGGGGACTGGCATCTAGTCAGAGCTCTTGTTTAATGATAGAATTGTGGGCTCCTTCAAGATCAAAATATCAATCAAACAAGGATTCCCCCTGGCACCCTTGCCTTTTTCCATCGAGTACAACCTCTCATCACATGCTCAAAGCCAGTGCCGTGCGAGGGGAGTTACAAGACCTGAATTTATCGGGCAATGACTAGCTCTTGGCAAAAGTATTCGTAGTTGATTTGCTACTCTTCTTGAAGGCATGCCGTTAGGTTGTCAAAAAATCCCTAGAGATTGTGCAAACATTCTTTGTGGCCTCGGGTTCCAAGTGTAATATTGAGAAGTCAAGGCTGATCTCCCTCTTGGAATACGATTCCTTCGACCCTTCTAACTGGTCAGGTGAGATTGTCTCAAAAGAGAATATCTTCAGGCATCTAAGGGCCCCTTGGGGAGGTGGATGCTACTCACAAACAAAGATTAAATTGGGTCCTTGAAAAATTCATAACCAAAATGAAAAGGTGGGAGAATGCTCTTCTCCCATTTTCGAGCCGGATTAAAGTTATAAATCCATTTATGCTCCCGTATATTTCCTTCACCAACCCACTTCTCAAGATGGCTAAGTGTCAAAGGAAAGAGTTCTTAAAAGTAGTAATATTTTTGTGAAAAAACAACACAAAATCCTCCAAACCATGGCAGTGGGCCAGATGGGAGCTTGTTGCTCGATCAATGGACCAAGGAGGTCTCGGAATTCTTAACCTAGTTGCCCATGCTGAGGCGCGATGGACCAAAATTGTGGTCTCATCGGAAAAAGAGGACCAAGCTTGGGCCATCATGACCAAAGATAGATGCAGCTAAACTTGGCTTAAAAGGTGGTAAGCGGAAAGGAGTAGAGTTTCACAACAAACTCTTAGCCCGACATGGTCTAATCTAAGTATGGGGGGCATCTCAAGGGAACTAGTAAGGAAGTTTAAAAGTTCAGCTAGGGCTTTGGAGACGGGGGAAGAAACTAAATTCTCAATTTTGTCGATTCTCGATTTCGTAGATATCAATGTCAAATTTTTATTTTTTATTCTCGATTGCGAACTCCGTCGATTGTTGTTTTGTCGATTGATGATTGTAAAACCAATGCTTATTCTCCTTCCTCTCTCTCTCTAGCCAAGGAAAGCTTAGTGTTCTCTCTCTCTCTCTCTCATACACACACACACACACACACACTCACACAGGCTGTAGTGAATGGCGCTCTCTCTCACACTCACTTACACATGCATTCTCTCTCTCTCTCTCTCTCTCTCTCTCTCTCTCTCACACACACACACACACACACACACACACACACTCACTCACACAGGCTGTAGTGATTGGTGCTCTCTCTCTCTCTCTCTCTCTCTCTCTCTCTCTCTCACACACACACACACACACACACACACACAGTGCGTGTAGAACCATAAAAAATTGTTGGACTCCTATGATTGAATTGTTGAGATTATTGTACTTCATTTAATGCAATGCAAATGTGGAAATCCTTCGTGAAATGCTCTAACACCTCAAGGAATGGCACATCGACTTTGTCTCTTATATACAATGAGTCTCTCTCTCTCTCTCTCTCTCTCTCTCTCTCTCTCTCTCACACACACACACACACACACACACACACACACACACACACACACACCCCAAATGCGAATACATGCATCCAACTTTTGAACTTGAGCATGGAGGTCAAAGATCATTTACAACATAGAAGGTCCGTGAAAACCTACGAATGGAGGTTCATTGAGCAACACATGGAGGAAAATTCTGTATGGCCTTTAAAATGTAAAATAAATCCACCCTTCAAATGGTTTTAAAAAATAAAAGTAGTTAGTGGCCAGCCCTGAAATTGAGGACGAGTGTAACTCCATGGCCTTAAATCTAGCGTAAATACCTTAAAAAATACCTGAGAATTATCAGAGTTTCCTCAGGTCATCCACCTTTGCTGTTTGTTGAGGTGTGCTCCTACCTTGCGATTGCACATCTTCTACCTTGGATTCTCAGATTGAACTTTCCAGATTGCGTCAATTCTCAATTTTGTCGATTCTCGATTTTGTAGATGTCGATGTTGATTTTTTATTTTGATTCTCAATTGCGGACTCGATCAATTGTTGCTTTATTGATTGATGATTGTAAAACCAATGCTTATTATCCTCTCTCTCTCTCTATAGTGCCAGTGTGAGAGCCCTCTCACTCTCTCTCTCATAGACACACACACTCTCACTCACATAGGCTGGAGTGAATGGCGCGCTCTCTCTCACTCACTTACACATGCATTCTCTCTCTCTCTCTCTCTCTCTCTCTCTCTCTCTCTCACTCACACACACACACACACACACACACAATGCGTGCAGGACATCCATTAAAAAATGTTAAGACTCCTATTCTCTTTCCTCTCTCTCTCTAGTGCCGGTGTGAGAGCCCTCTCTCTCTCTCTCTAGCCAAGGAGAGCTTAGTGTTCTTTCTCTCTCTCTCTCTCTCTCTCTCTCTCTCTCTCTCTCATAGACACACACACACACATTCACTCACTCACACAGGTTGTAGTGAATGGCGCTCTCTCTCTCTCTCTCTCTCTCTCTCTCTCTCTCTCTCTCTCTCTCACACACACACACACACACACACACACACACAATGCGGGCAGGGCATCCATAAAATTTTTTTGGACTCCTATCACTGAATTGTTGAGCTTATTGTACTTCATTAATGCAATGAAAATGTGGAAATCCTTTGTATAATGCTTCAACATCTCAAGAAATGGAACATCGACTTTGTCTCTTATATACAATGGGTGTGTGTGTGTGTGTGTGACATGTCACACACACACACACACACACACACACACACACACACACACACACAAAACACGAATAACTGTGTTGAGCTTTTGAACTTCGAGCATCGAAGTCAAAGATCATTTACAACATAGAAGGTCCATGCAAACCTACGAAGGGAGTTCATTGAGCAACATATGGAGTAAAATTCTGTATGGCCTTTTAAATGTAAAGAAAAGCCACCCTTCAAATGGTTTTAAAAAATAAAAGTGGTTAGTGGTTAGCCTTGAACTTGAGGACAGGAGTGAAACTCCATTGCCTTCCAAAACAAGTGAAAGGGTCATGGCGGCTTTCAAAAACAATAAGAAAGTGATAAATTGTTTAAATTGGTATCAGTGTTTGGGAAAGGATTGCATCAGCTTAGTCTTGAGCTGATTGAAAATCGAAACTAGTTAGCTGCAAACCATGGTAAACAAAAAACGGATGAAATATGTGAGAAAGTCATCCAAACATTTTGTAAATCTCAAAATTTCTGCTAGTATTTTCGATTTTTTTCTTTGTGAAGAGAAAACTCGATCAGCAACGGTTAATAAAAGAGTCTTTCTTGAATGTTAACACTAATTGGAATCAAGCTATACAATGCAAAAATGTAAAGCCGTGTGAAGTTGTGAAATGTAAGGTGAAATAAAAAGAACTAATTAATATATATGTGAACTTAGAATTTATTAGAATTATGTAAGGTGAAGCTTCACTTTAGCATTCTGAAATAATAGAATGCAACAAAAAAAAACATATATGTTGTGTGTGTGTGTGTGTGTGTAATTTTACTAAAATTATATAAGGTGAAACTTCACTTAAGCATTCTAAAACAATGGAATGCAAAAAAAAGTAAAGAGAGGATGTGAAATGAAAGGTAAGTTCTCCATCTTGCACTGAAAACTATGAAAGTCCCTCTAGCCCAGCACAACACTAAGGGTTTCTCTTAGAAAGCCAAAAACTATAGGCTTAATTATTACAGACTTAGATAGAGTTCTAAGTTTTATTTTTGACTTTCCACTGCCAACTCTCAAGTCTTTTCTTTTTTTTTATTTTTCCACTGCCACCTCTAAAGTCCTAAACTTATCCTTCACTTTTGTATTTTCAATTAAATGTTTCTTAACAATTCTCTTTGAAATGAAGCAGAATGTGACACATGGAGGGTCGAGAATGTGACACATGGAGGGTCTCTTAAGATGCTTCATATATAGTATAGTATAGATAGATAGATAGATAAATAGATGGATGGTGAAGGTCATTCAATATTAATTGCTTGATATGTGTCCCTCAAAGGGGCCTTAAAAGTCTTAAAGAGACAGCCTTTTAAATGTTATTTTTAAAAGCTGGATTCAATTCTTTGAAAAAGCTTTAGAGTAGGTTTGTACGCATGTCTTCTTAATAGGAATCTTGAAAGATCCTTTGAGCTTAGAGAAAGAGAAAAGACAGGGCAAGATGCTAAGTGAGTAAGCAGTAAGTGGGGGAGAGAATGAGAGAGAGAGGTTCTAGGCCTATGTGTCATATGGGCAAAAAAAACGGTTAGGGGATTTTTTATTTCTGCGCGCAGAGAGGTGAACTTGTGAGGCAGCCATGCACAAGCACTGTTCTCTATCTTTGTTTGTCTTTGTGTGTGCCTTTGCCAGCGCAGTCTGACGAACAGCAGATAGGGCCAAGCCGAGGTACTGTGGGCGATGCCTATTGGAGCACAACATTGCGCCGAGAAGGGGGGCGGCACCCCATACTCTCTCTCTACATCATTTGTATGGAGTGGAAGATGGTCATTGTCTGAAGATCCACCCCGCTGCAGGTGATGTTGAGAAGGAAGAATGTGGGCGGGGTGCACCAGGGGACGGCACCATGAGAGAGAGAGAGAGAGAGAGAGAGAGAGAGAGAGAGAGAGAGAGAGAGAGAGAGAAGAGAAGAGAAGAAGAAGAAGAAGAAGAAGAAGAAGAAGAAGAAGAAGGCAGAGCTGCCATTTCTCCCCGTTCTTCGTGTCGGCACAAGCCCTGACTCATTCGATTGTCATCCCTGTGTGTGCAGAAAAGACCAGACAAGGCCGCGAGCTGAGTAGGGAACTCTCTCTCTCTCTCTCTCTAGGATTTTGCACCGACGACTAGGGGTTTTATTGCAGGCACCAAAGAGCAGGGAAAGGTGATGTATCATGGGGCATCACCTGGATCGCAAGGCACACATGATCTCCGCTCGCACTAAGACTGGCTTTGCACGTATTGTTGTGCAATTTTTAGACATGACAGAACAACGAGCAGTGCAGGGGGCTCTACGAGCAGGGCGAGGCGGCCCGGGGGGGGGGGGGGGGGGGGAGGGTTGCATACTTGGGAGGACCTTGCAGGCAAAAGCCTTTGGGCTTGGGAAAGCCAACAACGAGTATCTTAGAAGATTCTCGCTAATGAAACTTGATCGAGTAGTTTATTAGGCAGTATGATAGGAATAGCTTTAGAATAGCTTAAAAAAGTGCATTCATAGGAGTTTGATCCCATGATATGAATATTGAGTTGAGTCATTGAACTTTCTTTTAAATATTTTGATTTGCAAAGAGTCCTTTCATTAAAGATTTTATAAAGATTCGTTTCATTAAATTGTTTTATTATTTTTCATGCTTATTAAATCTATCTTTTTTTAGACAACATTAAAGTATTTCTTCGTTTTAGTTTGTCAATGTGTCTCTTTAATTTTTTATTTATTTTTTTAAAATGCTGATGTGCAATGTGCACCTTTCATCTTATTGTTTCAAGTAGAGCCCTTCCCAATATATAATTGATTATGTATGTATGATTGATATACATCATAACACAACAAAAATGCCATATGATTGATTGTGGGCACTCACTCTCCTTAACTTTAGTCGCTTCTTAACTTAGAAGTTAGCGGGCCTTAGTGCCTCCTCACCTTGTTATTGATATCTTAATTTTTAAAAAAGTCCTTTTGTTTAGGGTCTCATAAAGGTCCATTTCATTATATATCCTACGCTTCTTTTACATTCTGCCATGATCAAAATCAAGTAAATAAGAATTAACTAGGAAGCATGCCGTGAGATATTGACTTGCCAAGCTTTGAGTTCATATACGAGTCATGAAAATAATTGATTATTATAGAATTGATACGGGTATGGTGTTGTTGACATGCAGAATCGATGTTGACATGTAGAAATGATATGTTCTAGAATATGCGGTGGAGACTAACATCCCATGTCATCAAGTAGGCAAAGAAGGGAAGAAGGGGGGGGATAGTAAGCACTTGTTGAACAAGAATGCATGTACATATTCCTTGCTCATGGTCCCACAAGGAGGGGTGATGTGTTTCCATCAACAAGCAAACACATGAAGCTTAGTTGAGCCCACTCAATCTTTATTATGAATTACAAAAAGTGAACCAGTTAAATAATAACATTAACGCATGCAAACATGCCATGCATGAGAAAGTACAAGGTATACAAAAATGTGTGATGGTACACTACATGGAAATCAACATAGTCAATTATAGAGCTCATAGACACCCATCGCCCCTCGGAGATTAAAAACGCCATGTGTAATTATCATACAATGTTTGTCCAATCAGCTATGTGTGGGGACGTGTTTGCCTCAAAGTTATGGGCTCTACCCCTCGATGGTGCAGCCGGTATACATGCCTTGCTCGTGGTCAAAATCACACAAGGAGGGGTGTTGTGTTTCCATCAAGCAGCCACATGAAGATTAGTTGAGCCCGCTCAATCTTTATTGTGAGTTATAAACAATGAACCAATTGTGATTAGAAATAGTGACATCATTAACGCATAGAAATATGTCATGCATGAGAAAGCACGAGGTATACAAAAATGTGTGACAATATACTACATGGAAATCAACATAATCAATGATAGAGCCCATAGATACCCACCGCCCTCGGGAGATGAAAAACGACATGTGTTATAATACAATTTTTGTATAGTCAATTATGAGTGGGGATGTGTTTGTCTTGAAGTTATGGACTCAACCCCTCGATGGTGCAACCGGATTGATACAGGTAGGTGATAGGAGCACATGTGACAAGGCTGGAAGAGGGGTTTGACAAGTGGCACACGAAGTGTGCGATAGGTGGTGTGTTGAGGGCAGCCGCTGCCAATTGGGCCTGTGATAAGACAAAGAGGAGGGGCTAAGGGACGACAGTCGCATACATTTTCTAAAAATATTGCAGAGGTTGGCAGGCCTCAAAGAAGGCATTGTGGAGGTCCGAGGACTGACTTAGCACAATGCATTTTCAATAGCAAGCCATGTGTGCAAGTTCGATTCAAAGCTTGCATGAAAGTTTTACTCCACAAAGTGAGCAAGGAAGCAATTCAAAGGATCTGGCTAAGATTCCGCCTATTGAAAATAAAGTGGACCCAAAAATATATATATCCAAAAAGGGTTTTGCCAATATATACTTCATTAGTCTACAATCGACTAGGAAAATGACAAGTAATGTGATACCATCTAAGGGACATCTCTCTTTATCTACCAATATCATAAATTTTAAAGATGAGAAAATAAAATTAGAATTTGAAATATTATGGCCTTACACTTTGGGTAGGCCAAAAAGAGAAAATGCAATGTGTGACAAAGTACGAGAGGATGGTTTAGACGAGAGGATGGTTTAGACGGGGCTGCGACAATTCTCGTCTGATTTTTCTACCTCCACCTTGCTGGCTCACAAGAGGCATTTCCTGCTATAGAAGATAAAATTTGCCTTAGGTTTCAACTAGTGAAAAATAGCTTGATGGCAAGACTAGTGGCTGTGGTAGTCTCCGTCAGAGTTCAACTTGCGTCTCCGCTTTTCCTGCTGAAAAGTTAGGGGAAAATTCTGTTGTTGTGAGTGGGGGGGTGTTGCCCATCTTCATGGTGGGTTTGGAAAACCATTCTCTTTTATCCTCAAATGCACTTGTGCCACCTCATAGTAAGGGCGTGGTCACACGCGGCCTAGTTATGTGTAAGCGTGGAGACCTTCTGACAGAAGCTCATAGCGCAGATCTAGAGCAACAGGTAGAGAGAGGGAGAGCACGACACAAGCAAGAGAGAGAATGATCGAGGCGACCGGGCATAGTTTTGTAACTGTGCCTTTTTAGGCATAGTTGCGTTACGAAGCTGGTCAAAAGCTGCAACGTGTCAGAGCTAATCAACGAAACTAAGCCTCGCGTGCCCATAGTCTAATGCCCCTTTTTTTTGGCGGCTGCATCGTGTGAACCCAACATGAGATGTTTGACAACACACTAGGAAGGGTAGAGTGGACGACAATGTTAAGCCTATGTGTGGACTAAGGAAGAATTGGTTGACAGCAAACAATATATGGTGATGGGCCTTGTGCCGCCCAGTGTGACATGGGCTTTATTATGCCACGTGTAAAAATGTCTTTGACTAGTTTGCGTTCCCTACCAAGACATTCTTTGCTGCCGTTATGAGCTCACTTGTGACTCATCATCCCAAAGCTCCAAAGCGCGTCTGCATCGCGACCGTGTCGTGAAATTGCCATGAGCCCGCTCTCCCGCGCACCCGAGGAGCTTAAGAGAGCCTCCGCGTATGTGGGTTTCTGCAAATTCTATGGATTTCTTCTACAACTACGCCAGCAGCAGCCATAGCCTTTATAGCCAGACCCTGCCCCTCGACAAGGAAACTGTCCACAACCTCCTCCTTCTCCTCCTCATTTCTGAAGAGCAGCAGAAACAGGAGCAAGAAGAGTTTGAGTACTCCTACAAGCTGGAGCGGGAAAGCTTTGAGCAGGATCACAAGCGCAGGCTTGATGCCCTCCAAGCTCGCTATGAGGAGCTTCAAGAAGAGCAAGGAGACCTGGACGAGATAGAGCGATGCCATTTCAAGCGTGCTCGCATGGCCACTGCTGCAGTGGGTGCTGCCATCTCTACTCAGCAAAGTGTCCAACGCCGTCTCTGGGTGAAGACTCGTTCACAAGCATGGTGGGAGAGCTGTAATGACCCAAGCTTCCCTGAGTCTGAATTTCACCAAGCTTTCCGTATGTCTCGAGCCACATTCAACAGAATTTGCGATGAGCTTGGTGCTTCGGTTGCCAAAGAGGACACCATGCTTCGACAGGCTATTCCTGTGAGACAACGGGTTGCTGTCTGTATCTGGCGTCTAGCCACAGGGGAGCCTCTCCGCCTTGTCAGCAAACGTTTTGGCCTTGGCATATCAACATGTCACAAGCTCGTGTTGGAGGTATGTGCTGCCATTAATGAGGTCCTCCTTCCTAAGTATGTTCAATGGCCTTCCAATGAGCGTGCAGCTGTCATTAGTGATGAGTTTGAGCATTTATCTGGCATCTCAGATGTTATAGGATCTATTTATACTACGCATATCCCCATAATTGCCCCCAAAGTGAATGTGGCTGCCTATTTTAATAGGCGGCACACTGAGAAAAACCAGAAAACATCTTACTCTGTCACTTTGCAAGGTGTGGTAGACACCAATGGAGTGTTCACAGATGTGTGCATAGGCTGGCCAGGGTCATTGTCGGATGAGCAGGTGCTTCAGAAGTCGGCTCTTTATCAACGAGGAATTGGGGGTTATTTGCAAAATGTATGGGTTGTAGGTGGTGCTGGTTACCCTCCTCTAGACTGGCTTCTTGTCCCTTATGTGCAGCACCACCTAAGCTGGACACAGCATGCCTTCAATGAGAAAGCTGAAGAGGTTCTCAAGATAAGTAGAAATGCGTTTAGCCGGTTGAAAGGGAGGTGGCGCTTTTTGCAGAAGCGTGCGGAGGTAAAGTTACAGGAGCTACCAGCCATTCTTGGAGCTTGTTGTGTCCTTCACAATATTTGTGAACAAAACCATGAGAGGTATGACCAAGAGTTATTCTATCAAATACAGGATGAGGAAATGTATGCTGAGAGCAGTTCATGGTCTCAACAGTCATTAAATAGGCGAGATCAGATCGCTCATAACCTGCTACATAATGTTCGCCCACACAAGACTACCTTTCTGTAATATATTCTAATCAATTCTTTCATACCTCCTACAGTTTTCAGCTGTGGATCACATTTTTTTGAAGAAAATTCGATCAGGGTGTTATACCAGGGCAGTGGATCTTTAACATCGACTGTCTAGGCACAGTAGAACACTCCATTTTTTGCCTGCCTTGGTTCTCATAGTGTGTAGTTCCATTTTAAGAACTTTGTATTCTTGATTCAATACATTTTCACAGACATGGTGTTGCAGTCTCAAATTATCCTTGATAAGGAAGATTTTTGTTCATTTTTTGATTAATTAAAAGGCTCGCAAAACATGGAAGTTACAAATACAGTTATTTAGTTTCACATGAAGAGTGACAGTTTGACAGAGCATACAAGATTGCTGAAGGATTTTCTCTTGTAGCTTATTGTTATGTGGGTCACTTTCTTCCAAAATCATGATACTTCAAAATCTCTGAATTCTTGCGGTCTTTGGGAAAAGGATTAGCTTTGTGCTAAGGTGTTTGTTTCAAAGATATTCAGTTTCACTGGTTATTGATTGTACAATCGTATGTATGGCCAAGATGGATTTTTTTCCAGCAAATTTCTCTTACCAGTATGCGTCTTTCACTTACAACCTAAGCCTTGCAAGGACGATTATTATCTGTCTAATTGCGTGATATCTTAATTTGGTGGTAATGTGGTTTTGTTTTTTGGTCTCTTTACCAGCGCCTCTAGCTCTGCTCGAGGTTTGTTTGGGCCACGTATATGGAGATGTCAGTTCAAGGATTTATGAAGCAATATTTAGGGCAATATGTAGAATGGCAAGAGAGGGCATGCTGTGCTAAGCATGGTCCTTGGGGTCCCCGTATCCATTTTCCATTTGTGCGGTTATTGTCCCCAGCATTGTGAATGGCGCATGTACTAGTAGGTAGAAGTCAGATGAGTTTCATCACTTTTTTTTTACATCCATGGGGAAGGCGCCATTTGAGATCGTTGAGGGTGTCCGAAAAGTTCCACCTATTTTGTGCACTAAGGACAAGATTTTTGAAGCAAATGGAAACTGCTTTTGCTAAGGTGAAGGATGCTTTGTAGAAGTCTCAAGCACAACATAAAAGGTAGTAGACAAGCATTGATGCGACTTGCAGCTGAAGGAGAATGATTGGGTGCTACTTCGGTTTGAAAAAGCACGCCTACGAAAGTGTAAGGAGAGGCTTTGCCCAAAGCTTAGATTCTTTGGGCCCTTTTAGATTTAGGAAAAATAAAGGTAAGTTGGCCTGCCGATATTTGGTCAAGTTCATGAATTATCCAGTTTTTGATGCAAAGTGGATAGAGGAGGACCTCGTAGATACTCCTCAATTACTGGAGCTATACCTTGAGGTTTTTGGTTTAGCTCCGACTATTCCAACTATTCCAAAAGTGCACAAATCAATGGGCCGAATCTGGTGCAGTGCATGCTGCACAAGAGGGGAGCCTCTCCACTCCTTTGTCACAGATTGTCTAGCAGGAATGAAGTCAACTAATTTCTCCGCGAGATTTTAGGGGTGCTGACAAGTTGGCAGTACTTTATGGAATGATTTTATGAAAATTGGAAATTTGTAAAAAGAACTTGTTACATGTACTCTTTTATATGTGTTTGTCCGAGTATGTGTCTGAAAGATGAAATGTTTGTAGCATTTTATCTGTTCACCTGACGGGTGATGTGAATATGATAGTAAGAGTTCAAAGCAATTGAGATTATGAAGGTATGTTTATATGGTATCAGGTGCCCTTTGTACAGCCCTTACATCTGTGCTTTTGCACCCCTACCTAGCTTTTGGTAGCCAGACCTACCATGTGCACCTGCATTTTATTTCAAGTGGCAGGTCTTTTTAACTGTCTGTGTATTTGCTTCTGATGGGTGGATTGTTGCACTTTCACTTGCACATCTGCTCTTGTCCATTAAATGCACTGCATTTTAGTGCAGATTTTCTAGATTCTCAATAGATTTTCCTTTCTATATAATAGAAGCTAGGCAACTCTGCATTTGGAAGCTGAGAACAGACTGCGTGCTTATGGCTTGCCTATGAGGTTCTAGGTGTGTCTCTTTGATTCCAGAAATGCCACTTGCTTGGCCTTGTTGTTTTCGTGTACCTGCTTTTTGGGCTCATATGACACTTTTGGTTTTTGTGGTGATGGATCTTTGCCTATTGGCACTTCAGGCATGTCTTTGATAAGTGTTACCTTAGGCCATGTACATGCTTTCTTCTGCTTTATTGCTCAGCTTCATATTTCATCTGGTCCTTACGCATGCCAATAAACTCTGCGCACAAGTTTGGCCCTTGGGACTACCTGCGAGGTAAAGACCTGCCTGGATGATCCCTTCTCTTGAGAAGACTCTTCCTGTAACTCTGCAACTAAGCACAATGTATGTGCTAACCAGGGGAAGAAATGACAGTATGCTGCTAATACGGTGCGAGCTTTGAAAAGATCTAAAGGAATGTAACTACTGCTACCTCGTGTTCTTAAAACACCAGGAACCTGGATGACTGGGTTGCAACTCCCACTAGTGTAGGCCATTTCCAAGAGCTACTGTCCTTTGATTGCCATAATGGTTGGGGGCAGGGTACCTTGCTGTAAATATTTCTACATTGCCTTCCTTCCCCTGCCTGCTTTATGGAGTTTAATTCTACCTGACCTCACAGGAACGGGTTGTCAAGCTTGGTCTCAAGTGCAGGTATTTAAGCAGGCTATAAGGTACTATCTGTCCACTGGTTTCCAATCCAGACCTTCCTTTTGCAATGATAACATGGGCGGCCTTTCTATGGACATGGCAAGAGGTTCTTCTGTGTAAGGGTTAGTTATTATTCCATACATTAGCATTAGATGTCTGAAGCTCCAAGGTAATTCTGTACAAGCTAGTTCATAGAGAGGCTTGGTTGCCACATGGCAATACCAGGTTTGTATTTCTTTGGGCATCTTTCTTCTATTGATTCTTAGCAACTCTTCAAGGCTCATATGGGAGCCTCGACTCTCAACAGTAAAGGAATCGTTTCCTCCTTGCTAGCTTTTAGCCCTGATTCTCTCAATCGCCTTTCATTTCATAAGCAAAGCAATGACTATCTGCAAAGTTCTGATGTGTCAGCGAGTGAAATGCCCCATTCTTGGGATAACCCTGCATATATGTGTGTGTGTGTGAGAGAGAGAGAGAGAGAGAGATGAAATGAATTGAATTGTTATATTAACGCCCTGATTGCCCTAGAGGGCGACATCAGAGACAGACTGGTCACAAGAGGAGACAGCCCACCATAGTAAGACCAACAGAGTTTTGCACAGCGGCAAGGCCTTGCGTGACAACATGATAGAGATCAGAGGGGTTAGAGTCAGTAGCAATAGAGTGCCGAACGGCATCACAATGTTGATCAGAAACAGAGACAGGCAGGTAGACAAGCACATGCACAGTCCATACTTGTTTATATAGATGGGTAGCGAGACATAGGTTGGTTGAGGCGGAGCAGCCCCGAGGTAGACTTTCTAAGGATAAATTACCAGACCAAGATCGAGAGGAGTTACAAGAGCAGTTGGACAGAGCATGAGGATTAGAAGTCGATTGCAGTTCAGGAGCAGCGTGAGTGCTCTAGGATAGACCAGTTTAGTAGGCTTCGGATCTCTCGGAGATTCAGTCGCAGGTGCCTCTTACAGTAGGCACCATTGAGGAGGAGGATAGTGAGTCCTCTTAGTTTGTAGAGGATTTTGACTATTTAGTAGGTTTTGCATCACAACAGATGCCCCATTCTCAGAGATCTTGCATGCAAAGTTCTTTCTGGTTGGTGCATGGAGATTTCCATGTCTCTTTGAGGAGTGGGCCATTTTGTGTTGACAAATTTTCCGAGCAGTTGCCAGGAACGCATCACATTCTCCTCCGTCTAGAGAGAGAGCTCCCATGATCATATTCAGAGTGAAGGTTTTACATGGGGGACTTCTTTTGGATGAGGAAGGTTGTTAATGATACCATATAGGAGCAGACAATGGTTGAGGCCAACTACTTTATGGATATCAGATAGTTTGCGGATTTGTTTGGGAGCCAATTTAGTGAGGCCTTGGTAAAGTTGGTTTGGTCAAAGAGATGTGCATCTTGGTGCCATCTCGTGGCTTTGAGGTGGACGATGAGTGGGTCCCACTTGACTCTCTTACACTATGATTGTGCGGTAGATCTACATCCATTTTTGGGGTTACATCATTGGGAAATGCTAGAGTGGATGCGGATGATTTTGGAGGTAGGCCTAGGGGTTTCACAGTCCCTTGGATTTTGTGAGCTGCTATAGGAGATTTTTATAGCGGATCCTTTAAATGAGTCAGATATACAACAATGGACTTTGTGGTTTTTGCTACATCGTCTGAGCTGGACAGAGCTTTGGGCAGACATGTGTAGACTTTATTCCAATCAAGTTGATACATTTCACCACTTGATTTGAGTATCTTTATCACTAGATGTATTGGTTTGTTGTGGGAATTTTCCCCATGATGTCATTGTATATCTTTTAGGGTTTTTCCCATATTTCTTGTATATGGACCTATGGTTGATTTTATGTAATGCAAAGGATCAAAGCCCTACTTTTATTGCAAAGAGAGAGAGAGAGAGAGAGAGAGAGAGAGAGAGAGAGAGAGAGAGAGAGATCTATTGCACACCAAGGAGCCCTGCACATTAGCCACCCCACAACACATAATTTTTTCACCTCCACGCACGTCAAGTGGTAAGGAGGGAAAGGAGGAGTAGTTTTTGGGTTGGATTGCCAAAGTTTTATTTGTCGGGTCTTCTCTCTCGTGTATCATGCAACTGTCCTTTATCATATCAAAGGTTTTACAACACAAAATTGGCGACCGTATTGAGGTTCTCTCTCACAAAGGGGCTATTGGCCGCTTGGTCGGATGTTCCTTTGCTTGTGCCGGGAGTGGCTTAGGTCTACTCTAGTTGGTTTGAATAAAGGCAAGGTGGAGGAGATCGTCTTGCTTGGCACTTGGCAAAGGTACTTTCATTTCTATTTTCTCATCATAGGAGCTTGCCTCTTGAGTGGTTAGCCGCACTCCTCTCATATTGGTTTTTGAAAAATCTGTGGTATGAGGTTTTCGCATTAGTTGCTTTTGAGGATAGATGTCAAGTCTCGGAGTTTCCTGTAAAAATGGCCTTTTAGAGTTGTCTACACAATTTTGGTTGCTAGACATGTTGAGGTGGCATACCATTCATGTGCTCAATACAGATCCATACACTTCTGTTATAAAATCTAATATCTAACCCATCCAAATGATTTTCTTATATTAAACTGATCATTTAATGTGAAAGAATAAACAAGAACAAGAGTTAGAATAGAGACGTGTGCTTCTAAACTTATCTCAACAGGGGACCAAAAGCAGAGATGGTTATATCTCAATAGGGGACCAAAAGGAGATTGTTTACCAAAGAGCAATGTGTAATAAGTCATTCTAGACTTATCTCAACATGGGAATAAGAGGAGAGATGGTTACATCTCAATAGGGGTCCAAAAGGAGATTGTCTACCAAAGAGCAATGTGTAATAAGTGCTTCTACACTTATCTCAACAGGGGACCAAGAGAAGCGATGGTTACATCTCAATAGGGGTCCAAAAGAAGATAGTCTATCAAAGAGCAAGGTGCATCTAATGAAGTTTAAAAGACCTTAGGGTTAGCTTCATTCAAGACCTCTAAAGGTTAGTGTTAAAAGTCCGTAGACCTAGGACCTTAGGCAAGGTAGGATTGAGCTTGAGGTGGGAACCAGACCCAAGCTTGAGGTGCTTGTCGTGCTTGCTGACTAAGATGCTTGAGGTGCTTGTCATGCTTGCTGAGTAAGGTGCTTGAGAAGCTTCCCATGCATGGGGGGTAAGGAGCTTGAGTAAAAAAGAAACCCTACAAAGGAGAGGGAAAGCCCCAAAGCTAGGAGAATCTTTGACTTAACCTTTCACTCACCCAAAGGACTTCCCCTTTTTCAAGGGACACATGGAAACATAACAAGCTCGCCCCATGCTTAGCCACATGGTGTGCTTGAATCCTATTGGCTTGGCTAAAGAGGGGTCCAATGAGCTTCTAGTTCAATTCAACAAATATCTAAATGTTTTCAAGTTCTCTCTCTCAAAGAGGTAAGGAGGACACTTGTCCTAATGCTACCCATGTTGCTTGAAACACATTATGCATGTGATTGGCTAGGTTTAAAGGGGTCCAATGAGCTTCAAGCTTTAGCTACGAGGAAGGGGTGTGCTTGGGGTTATACACTCTCTCACACTCATTTTTCACACATTCTCACTTGGTGAAAGTAGAGGAACTCCACCTCCTTTTCCAAGCTTGTTGAGAAGTTGAGTGCCTACACCAAGACTCTTGGCTATGGAATGCAAATCCACCAACCAAGAGCCATGCTTCAATGCTTAAGCTTTCCATCTTCTCCATCTTCATTACTATGCTATTATGTATGCTAGCAAGAAGAGTGATGAGTGATGAACTATTTTTTTCTCCTATGGAATGTTTCTTCTTCCTCTTCCCTACCCTCATTCTCCACTAGCTCTCTCCACTTTCGAAGGTTTGAGGCCTTGGGATTGAGGCCGGGGTTGGTTAATGCCTTTTACAAAATCTATGTTATGCTCGTGATGCATGAAGCTTTCCATATTTATAGCATCACCAAGGTCACAAGGGACATGAAGATTGTATTATACCAAGTCTCTCTTGATGGAAGAATTTATAATACAAAAGCCTATTAGAGAGGGGGCCGGCTCCACATAAATCTGGTCATCAATTGTTGTCAAGTTCTTTAAACTCTCTCTCTTGCAAAAGTATTTTTCATGCCAAGTTAACTAAGTATCATGTTTATGTTGCTACCATCAATTAAGTTCACCCGCTATGCTCACAAAGTAATCGCAAAAAAGTGCTTTTTCTAATTTTCAAATTCTGCTACTCTTCTTAAGTAGGCTATTAATGTTTGATTTTTAAAATTATATTAGGGTAAGTGGGACTGGGATCTATTATCGGTTTTGTTGATCCCACTAATGTTAGGTTGAATGGCCATGTGGCCGACCGCCCATCACTAACTGCCACTGACCCTAATTGTAGAACTATACGCTTGTGTGAGCCACTAACACAAAGTAGTGTGTATTGTGCATAAGTGCATAAGATAGAAAAGAAAGAAAGGAGACACACACATTCGTGCCATCAGAAACCTCATTCGAACTACAATTTAGGAGCTGCATTTTTCAGCTCTCTTTTGGTAGTTTATGTTGCAAAACTTCCATAGCCATTACCGGTACCATTGTTGTAGTCTCTTCCATCTACGAGTCTCCGGCTCATTTGGGAGTGTGTAGCCTCTTTCGAAGTGGCCTCATACACACACATAGAGTGGGAGTTTGACGGCATTGTCTTCTTCGACTTAAGGTACAGATAAAGGTACAGGTACATAGAGCGGCTTGGTTAGCTTCCTTTGTGCTTCTCAGTTTCGATTTTGGCTTCGGCTACGGAATCGGTATCGACTCACATGCTACAGGTTGCATTGCTTGCGATATTTTGGTTCCAGTGGGAGCAGTTTTTTATGCGTACATGCATATGTTGGCACTTTTGACAGTGTTTGAGCTCTTTTGAGAGCAGTTTGACTCCCCACAGGATTATTTCTTTGCATGCACATGCTTTTGGTTCCTGTTTGAGCACTGCGACAGACTTGTACGTCTTTGTGGATACTGTCATTGTACGCTTTTGTGGGGCCATCTTTTGGCTAGTATGGCAATCCCGACCATTTTCGAGACTTGGTCCGGATGATAGCCATTTCTGAGACTTGGCTATACGTTTTGCAACATAACCTACGTTGTTGAGGGTCGAAAGCGTGAGATTTTCATTGAGCTAGGATGTGGAAATACCTTCGGTGATACAGATAGCTTGAGCATCCCTTACGAGGCCTCGTCATAGAACATGTATAGAGTGGTATAGGTGTTTTTGACATCGAGTTGGCGGTCTATGGTCAGTTTGACAGTTCATGCGCCTCAATTGGTTTCTATACAATGTGCTTTTGAGGGGCATTGCCCTCTTTTATGATTTGTGAGTGACATACTTGGTCATTTTGTCTCGTATTTTGGTTGACATAGTTCCAAATACAAAGGAGACTGTCGAAATTTTTTCAGAATCTTGTGGTAGTTTTGTCACCATGTCTACTAGAAAAGATCGTGACATTTATCACATAAAGAAGTTTGATGGCACTAATTTCAACTTTGGAAGAACCAAATGCATGATATGCTTGTCCAAAAGAAGCAAAAGTTGCATATTGCTCATGCGGTTAGAAGTGAATATATACACATGACTCAGTTTAAGTGGGAGGAGCTTGATGAGTTATGGAGATCTACGATTAGACTGCACCTTGGTGAGTCAGTGTACTTTTCAGTGTTAGAATGCGAGACTGCTCATTTTTTATGACAGAAATTATGCGACTAGCAATAAGTTTAACATAATGCGAAAACTTTTCAACCTTCTTATGAAGGAGTCAGCTAGCGTTGCCAGCCATATCAATGATTTTGATTCTCTTTTTGCCCAGATTCGTGCACAACGTATGACCAATGATGATGAGATGAAAGCAATCTTTTTGCTTTGTTCGTTGCCACCCTCTTGGGATATCTTTTGCACAGATGTTAGTAACTATGCTCCTAATGGTACGATAAAATAGGATGATGTTACTAGTGCACTTTTGTCAGAGGAGATGCGTTGGAAGACCATGACTAACTCGCATTATGGCGAAGCTCATTATATGCAAAGGGATAATAAGCAATGTAAGGGTCGTTCTTCGCAACATGAGTCCAAGAAAGAGGGAATTAGAGATGCATCAAAGGGTAGATCAAAGTTTTGTGGTCGCTACAATGTTCAATGCCTTTATTGTGATAGGTTTGGTTACATAAAGAAGGATTGTTATGCTTAGAAGAGTGACAAAGAGAAGGGCAAAGGTAAAGGCAAAGATCATGATGATAAAGAGGAGAAACCAAAGAATTCGGTAAAGATTGAAGAACTGAACCTAGTTCAGGATGACAGTGATGCGTAAGACATTAATATGTTGACTTAAAATAATGATGTCTTTTATGATGCACAAAAAAATATATCTTTGTAGAGTTCTATGCTAGCTGAACTCCTTGTTAGTGGTGAAGTATCCCATACATGGATTCTTGATTCGGGTGCTCCGTTGCATGTCACACCTCATAGGCATTGTTTTACTACATACGAGGAAACCATTGGCTTTGTTACACTTGGTGACAGTTACCTGTGTGACATTGTTGGCGTAGGTGATATTGCCATGGTTATGGAAAATGGGGTCAAGTTTATCATCCATAATGTGCGTCATGTTCCAGCCTTGACACGCAATCTGATTTCGGATGGAGTCTTGATGACGGGTTACAAAGTCACTTTTCATCAGCAGTCTTGGCATGTTGCGAAGGGTCATCTTATTATAGACCATGGTTCTAAAGTTGGTTCACTTTATCCTCTTTATGTATCTGATAAAAACAATGTTCTTTCTGTAACTGAGTTGCCAACCATTGCTATGTGGCATAGCCGGTTAGGACATATGTCAAAGAAGGAAATGGAGACAGTCTCTCGTTTGGGCTACTTATCGTCTTTGTCATTTTTTTATTTTCCTTTTTGTGAGCACTGTCTTGATATGGAAAGCAAACACGGATACACTATACACATTCTTTTGACAAAGAAAGAAAATCCTTAGAGCTTGTGCACAATGATTTATGTGGGCCTATGCCTTCTAAATCCCATGGTGGTGCATCCTATTATGTTACATTCATTGACGATGTAACACGACATGTATGGGTCTATGCCATGAAGTCTAAAGATGAGACATTTTCTTGCTTCAAGAAGTTCTTATCTAGTGTAGAAACTCAGTCTGAACATAAGTTGAAAGCTTTGCGCTCAGACAATGGTGGAGAATATGTCTCCAAAGAGTTTAAAGACTTTTGTTCAAGTAGGGAAAATTGATGTGAGTTTACAACTCCTTATACCCCTGTACAAAATGGTATTGTAGAACGAATGAATATGACCAAGAGCGGATTATGTCTATGCTATCACATGCTAATTTATCACACAAGATTTTTGGACTGAATCATTATACACAGCCGTGTACTTGATCAATAGATCACCACATGATTCATTACAGTTTCGTGTACCTTTGGATTTATGGTCAGGACATAAATTGTCTTATGAAAAACTCTGCACATTTGGATGTGAAGCTTATCATGAGTTGATGGGCATTGGGTGAAGCGTGGTTCTCTTCCATTCTTATGGTTCCCCACATTGTCCATCCTGCATTGACCATCAAGTGGGAGAATGTTAGGTTTATGCCCATGTGACCGATCGCCCATCACTAACTGCTACTAACCCTAAGTGTACAATTATACACTTGTGTGAACTACTAACACAAAGTAGAGTGTGTATTGTGCCTAATTACATAAGATAGAAAAGAAAGGAAGGGGGCACACAGTGTGTGTCGGCTCTCCCCCTCCAACTTGTGTGTGTGTGAGTGTGTGCGTATTCATCTTCCTCTCCCATTGTGCTCCCGGATCCTCTCCTTCAACTATGTGGGATATGGTGCACACCTCAAGATATTTGGTTTTAATAATGGGATCTTTTTAGAATTGCCTATGGCTTTACCATTATTAAGCCATAAGATGTCTAAAAGGAGCTATCCCTTGGCAATTCTTCTCCCAAGGCAATTCCAACAACAACAACAATCGGTCTAAGGAGAAAAGAGTCTACAAAGTCGAGAATCGACTTTCTTTCGAGGAGCTAGAGTGTTACCACAAAGATAACTGGTACTTCAAGTGTGGGGAACAAGGACATGCCTATCATGCTTGTCTCCAAAAAAATATGCGCAATGAGCCGCCTAGAGCCTCTATGGTTGAAGCTCCAAAGAGGATGTTCGTTGCCAAGGATTTATCCTTTCCTATGCTTGGGGGAAGATGTAAGAGCATGATGCCTTTATTTTGTTTGACCATGGTTCAACTCACAACTTCATATCCACAAAATTGACCACCAAGCTAGGCATACAAGCCCACAAGATGGAAGATACATTGAAAGCCGATGGAGCTATCAAGGGACAAGACATCTCGATTACTCCCTTAATTGAAAAATTGAGGCTTCATGTCCAAAGCTATGTGGACAAATAGGATTTCTTCATCTTTCCTCTCAAGCATGAGGATGTTATTATTGGGGCACCATGATTTAACTGCATGGCTTCCAACATGAAGTTCCTTGAAAGGAGAATCTACTTCACCTATAGGAAAAAGAGCATGTACATAGATGCTAATGATTCCGCGAACACCATATCCCTGGTAAATAGGCTTGCTTTTGATAAGTCTATGAAAATCTCTACTTTTGCGTATGATTTTTGTTAGAGAATCTGTAAATGATTTTAATTTTTTTTTCACAAGTAGCAATAAAGGGAATCAAGAGGAATTAGAGTTGTCTAATCTCCTAAATGGATTCCAAGATGTTTTCATTGATGACATCCCTAGTGAGCTACCTCCAAAACAAGGGATGATGACCATGCAATAGAGCTCCTACTAGGAAGCTCACTACCTAATAAACCTCCTTATTGAGTTTCACAAGCTCAACAAGAGGAGATCATGCGGCAAGTGCATGAATTGGTGGAAAAAGGGATGGTGAGTCCTAGCTCCTCTCCATTCAATCCACCATTACTTTTAGTCCAAAAGAAAGATGACACAAATCACATGTGTGTTGACTATATAGTATTAGATAGGATCACTATTTAAAAAAAAGAGATTTTTCGTGCGTCGTGGAAAGAAGATCTATTTTTGGCCTGAAAAATGCTCCAAATGTATTCAAACTCATGATGGACAAAAATCTTCAGGCCACTCAAATTCTTTTGAGAGGAGTACAAGTGACACCTCCAAGTAATCTTTCAAGTTGTGAGAGAGAATAAGCTTTTCATCAATCAAAAGAAAAGTGAATTTTTCCTACAAGAGATTCAATATTTAGGTTACATTATCTCTAAAGGTAGCACCCGTATGAATCCAACAAAGTTAGAGGTAATAAAAGGATGGCCTAATCACAGGAATCTACAAGAGGTACGAAGCTTTATAGGTATGTGTGCATACTATAGATGGTTCATAGAAAAATTCTCGCCAATAGCAAGCCCATTACATGGCTTAACGAAAAAGAATGAAGTATTCATGGACTGCAAAAGTGCAAGAAGCTTGAAAAGAAGCTTATCTCTCAACTTGTGCTTACACTATTAGATTTCTCAAAGCCATTTGAGGTTCAATGTGATGCTTCTGGTGATTGCCTTGGAGTTATTTTGCTTCAAGAAGGGCATGCCATAGCATATGAGAGTCAAAGACTAAACTCCAATCAACGAGTATTGGGAAAATACGAAAAAGAGCTACTAGTTGTTCTATATGTCCTAAACATGTGGAAACACTATCTCTTGGGGACTCCATTCATCCTACAAATGGATCACAAAGTCTCAAGAACTTCATGACGCAAACCAAGCTCTCTGACAAACAAATTAGGTGGGCAAATTTTCTTTTGCAATTTAAATTTTATATTGCTCACATTGTTGGCAAGCACAATCGAGTGATCGATAGACTTTCACAACGGCCAAGGGTAAATGTGGTGTCTATAGCAACTCATGATGATCTATCTTTTATGATAGATGAGTATGCTAATGACCAAGACTTTAAGTACATAATTACAGCCTTTGCATTAGGGAAGAAAAAAGAACCATTCACTTTGAAGGATGATTATCTTCCAAACGACAATAGGCTATGCGTTACTCACCCGTACAATAAGAAAGTCATGTATGAATCCCATGCTTCTCCTTATGCGGGACAAAGAGGGATTTCATAATCTACTCTTCGAGGAGTAGAAATATATTTATGTTGGCCTACCATGAAAAGTATGTTTCAAAATGTAAGGTATGCAAAAAGTCAAAATTTGACTGAGGGAAGCAGCTTAGATTGTTTCAATCGACAGGCTTAACAAGAAAACACACTCTATGCCTATCAACGACTATTAAGGCACACCAAACGGCAACCTTCTTCAGATCTCAAATTTTCAAGTATCATGGCTTGCCAACGTCCATAGTGTTAGACAAAGATCCTAGAATGACCAAAAATTTCTAGAAGGGTCTCTTTGAGAATCTAGGAAGTAGGTTAAATTTCTCTTTCGTCCTATCATCCACAAACGGATGACCAAGGTGAAATAACTAATCTAATGATTCTTGATCTACTAAAATCCTATGTCATGGAAGTAGATCAATGTTATCAATGAGAGAAGTACCTACCTCTTATAGAGTATGCGTACAATGACATTGTACATACTTCTACGGGGAAAGCACCTTTCAAGGTTAAAGAGAGAAGATCGAAAAGTCCCTTACTACTTGAAGTACATGGGAAGATCTTCGTCGCTGCTGCTGATGAGTATAGCTGAGACTCACAAGAATCTTTTCCAAAGGTTAAAAAGGTTATATACATCTCAAAGCAAAGGCAAAAAGAGCTGCTGCTAATAAACACAAAAGAGCCTTAGCCTTTAAGGAAAATGATTGGGTCTTGCTAAAGTTTCTCAAGGCTCATCGAAGCATACTACGGGTAAGAATCCTACGGGTCACCAAGAGTACTATACTAAACAAGAAAAAAGATACTCTGATCCTTTTTAAATTCTTAAGACAATCAATGATATGGATTATCAATTAGAGTTGCCCAACCATTGGATCATGCATAATGTTTTCTATTAGAGCCTACATAAGCCTTACAAAGGAGCGTCACCAAAAGAAGCAATAGTTGCAGGCCCTCCAAAAATCAACGATCAAGATGAAGTATTTCAATATGAGTCCATCCTATGACATGAAGACAAGGTATTAAGAAACAGTAAGATTATCTGACAATATCTTATTCAATTAAACAATTATCCTTTTAAAGATGCTAAATGGATGCAAGGAACCTAGCTTAAGGATAATATGAACCTTGACAATGCTTACAATGATGCCTTAAAGTAAGCATATGAAAATGCATTTTAAATGAACAATGTTTTTATCTTATAAGATTAGTTCTCTTTTTATTGTGCTCAAATTTAAAAAGTATGCATGCTTGGGGTCATGTTTGTGGTGACAAAGTCTCCCAAACACCAAGTAGAACTTGTCACTCTACTTTGGAAGTATGATATGGACTAAAGAGTAGACATGCTTGCAGTAGCTAAGTCTCCCTCCCAAGTACCAAATGGATTAGTCATCCATTTTGGAATGATGTTGTAGGGTAAAAAGGGATCCTCTACCCGCTAAGAAACATGGGCTAATGACTAAGCTTTATCTTCTCTACCTCATAGTCGAGGACGACTATGATTTCAAGAGAGAGGTAATGTCATGAAATCTAATATCTAACTAACCCAAATGATTTTTTCATATTAAACTGATCATTTAATGTGGGAGAATAAATGGGAACAAGAGTTAGAATAGAGACATGTGCTTCTAGACTTACCTCAACTAGGGGACCAAAAGGAGAGATGGTTACATCTCAATAGGGGTTCAAATGGAGACTGTTTACCAAAGAAAAATGCGTAATAAGTCCTTCTAGACTTATCTCAATAGGGTAATAAGAGGAGAGATAGTTACATCTCAATAGGGGTCCAAAAAGAGATTGTCTACCAAAGAGAAATGTGTAATAAGTGCTTCTAGACTTATCTCAGCAGAGGACCAAGAGGAGAGATGGTTACATCTCAGTAGGGGTCCAAAAGGAGATAGTCTATCAATGAGCAACATGCATCTAATGGAGCTTAAAAGACCTTAGGGTTAGCTTTATTAAAGACCTCTAAAGGTTAGTGTTAAAAGTCCTTAGACCTAGGACCTTAGGCAAGTTAGGGTTGAGCTTGAGGTCGGAACTCGATCCAAGCTTCAGGTGCTTGTCGTGCTTGCTGACTAAGGTGCTTGAGGTTCTTGTCATACTTGATCATGAAGGTGCTTGAGAAGCTTCCCATGCATGGGGAGTAAGGTGCTTGAGTCAAAAAGAGACCCTACAAAGGAGGGGGAAAGACTCAAAGTTAGGGGAATATTTGACTTAACCTGCCACTCACCCAAAGGACACCCCCTTTTTCAAGGGGCACATGGACACATGTCAAGCTCTCCCCATGCTTAGCTGCATGGTGTGCTTGAATCCTATTGGCTTGGCTAAAGAGGGGTCCAATGAGATTCTAGTTCAGTTCAGCAAATTTCTAGATATTTTCAAGTTCTCTCTCTCAAAGAGGTAAGAGGACACTTGTCCTAATGCTAACCATGTTTCTTGAAATGCATTATGCATGTGATTGGCTAGGCTTAGAGGGGTCCAATGAGCTTCAAGATTTAGCTACAAGGAAGGGTTGTGCTTGGGGGTATACACTCTCTCACACACTCATTTTTCACACATTCTCACTTGGTGAAAGTAGAGGAACTCCTCCTCCTTCTCCAAGCTTGTTGAGAAGTTGAGTGCCTACACCAACACTCTTGGCTATGAAATGCAAATCCAATCAAGAGCCATGCTTCAATGCTTAATCTTTCCATCTTCTCCATCTTCAGTACTATGCTATTATGTATGCTAGCAAGAAGAGTGATCATAAGTGAGGAACTATTTCTTTCTCCTATGGAATGTTTCTTCTTCCTCTTCCCTATCCTCATTCCCCACTAGCTCTCTCCACCTTTATAGGTGTTTGAGGCCTTGGGACTGAGGCCGCAGATGGTTAATGCCTTTTACAAAGTCTATGTTATGCTCGTGATGCATGAAGCTTTCCATCTTTTAAGAATCACCAAGGTCACAAGGAACACGAAGATTGTATTATACCAAGTCTCTCTTGATGGAGGGGTGTTACATTTGCATCGGATTGTGATTACGGACAAACTGAACTAGTGGTTTTGATGTCATGAAATGAAGCATCTAGTGAGGGTTTGCGCTAGAGGGCGACAACAGAGATCGACTGGTCAGAGGAGGAGACATTCCTCACAACGACATGAGACCCAACAGAGTTCTACACAACAAAGGGAACACAGTTCTTTGCGTTTGACACAGTTTGTGAGGTCCCCACCCCGTCGTACCAAACAACGGATCTGATGGTAAACCTGGTGGCCACTAGATCTATAGCGGAAGCAAACAAAATGGTTCAGGGTTCGACTAGCGGACGATCTCTCATCACAAAGTGAGTCGAGTTCGAGCCTATTAGCAAGGAGATCTAGCTCCACCTCGCAGGGGAAGCGTAATTAAACTATCTAGCGATCCTATGACCCACCTTCCAAGAGGAGAGAAGCCTCAAGTGCCTTTTTCCCCATGTTTCAGAGGCACGTACTCTCGAGAATTCCCTGCTCTAGGGGGAATGAGCATTACTAATATCGAGTAAGCACTATGGGGACAGAGAGTTCCCGACCAATCGGGACCACCCATCTCGTAGGCATTGGCAACCTGAGCCAAGCCCCCACTTTCCACCTCCACACTCACACTTCCTCGTGTGACCTAATTACTACCACAAAGGTTGTTCAACATAAATATTCCTTGTTTAATTCCGAATCACGTGGTTCGTTAAAACAGCCTTTCAACCAGTATTGCAAACAACACCAAGACAGTATTCTAGTAAAAATTCTACTCAAACTTATTCATAAAAATTCCAATGTCCTGGAGGTACAACATCCCCCCTCCAGCGAGAGTTCACTCCTCCCGTTGTCGCCTAGCTGCCCATACAACTAGGTATGTCCACCGCATAGAAAGCACGACGTGGACATTCCCACCGCATAGAAAGCAAGTCGTGGGTTCCCACCGCTTAACCAGCAGTCGAGGGTATCCACCGCTTAACCAGCAGTCGTGGATTCAAGAGCCCTTAACCAGGAACTCTACCCCCTGTGATCAGGAGGGGGTTCATGACTAATTCAACATTGGAAATAGAATGAACACGTCGAGCTAAATTTTCCCTAGCAGACATTCTTTCCTATTGCAAACAGTATATCCATCAACATTATCTTCCTACTTTAGAACTTAACGTACAATGATTTCAATGCCGAGGTTTTCGTCGGATTTCTCCAACATGTTCGGGGATATGAACATTCCTAACTAGCGTATGCAATGTTAACTTAAACAACTTGAAAAAATATGATCTACCTCTTCCATTTCTTCATCGAAGGCTCGTGAGATGGCCGGTATTTGTTCCTCCATGGGAGCCTTTCCTTTTCCGTTGACATTGCTTGTTCCCGCTTCGCGGTCGTGGGATCCACCGAATCGAGTTCTCTTAACCGGGGCCATTTTTCTCACTACTTAAATGATAGACTTAAAAAAAAAGAGCTAAGGTCCGAGAGTAACATGACAAACCAATCGGCAGATTAGATTTATTAAAGACTCCTCCTTATGCACGAGGTTATATTTTTTTCTCTTTTTGCCCTAGCAATTTTTAAGGGTAATTCTGTATCCACCCTATGGGAAACGACTCTAAGGTTAATTTCTTGGCTTAGATGATTAAGAAATTTAGAGTTTTTCTAATTGATTCACGAAAGATATGAAGTAAGCAAGCTCATTCATTTTCCTAGAGCAATATGAAGGTGCAAAGTGACCGCATCATGTGTGATGGAAAAACCTTCTTCTTATTGGACTAATGACAGATTAATTTTCAGCCTTAATCACATCTAAATGTGGGAGAAGATTAAGTATAATTTAATTACAACTCTATTGAGTAGTGTAAGATTGAATTCTGACAAATCTACACTATTACTAGCTGACAATTTATTGACTATACCGCCTAGAGAGAGAATCTTTCCTAATCATGCATCAATCCTTGATTAAGGATGATGAATGGATGAATAAACTAACTAAATGAATGATAATGATGTAATGAAGTGTAGCTATGAAAACTTAGAGAGCAGCTATAGAGAATTATAGCCAAAAGTAGGCATAGTAGACAAGAATTATGAGTGGGTAATGATGAGATTAAGAAGAGCAGTAATTAAACCATAATTACCGTGATTAGGGGCTGAGAATCCTCTTAAATTTCTGATGCAATGAATCCTCGAGATGGGAATTTTGGCAGCACCTCCCTCCTTGCTTCTTCTTCAAAAGCTGTGTGTGTGCCGGCAGCACCTTCCCAGTGTGTAGGTGTGTGAGTATGCAATGTGTGTGTGTGAGCATACATGTGTGTGTGTGTGTGTGTGTCTTTAAATAGGCTCCTACAAGCTGAAAATCGATTTGTGCTACTATAAGCATCTGAGTGAGCACTCAGTCTCTGCATTGGCAAGTTCAGTTCTCTGTCCACCAAGTGTCAGGTTGGCTTGGTTAACTGGTTCTGGGACTGAGTTGCAGGCTTGGCAGCTTTCCCAAGACTCCCACAAAGCAAGAGGGCACCCCCTAGCTGCTATAGCTGATCTGGAGTGGGCTGGGACCTGTTCCCACACAGTCCCGAGCTCCCGGTACCTCCCCGGACAATTTTTAGGAAATTTGGTTCTAGGCTAAAACGGGTTATACGAGTCGGAATTTGATGCCGAAAATTGATATAGAAAGCTCTAACTAAGGCGTACTGGCCCGAGTACGTGCCATATTTAGCAGCCCTCGGGGTCCGAAAATGCATTCTTTTCAAATTCGGGGTACGGGTGCAGATTTTCGAGACGGTCGAGACTGGACGGGTCGGGTGACCAAAAACTTACTATATTTGAAAAATTTTCACAAAAATTATTTTAATTCACATTTTGAAGCTTTATAACATTTTAAACATCATGGCACTGACAGAATTCGGAAAACTGCTAAAAATAGTAACTTTTTTCCATTATGATCATTTCATGGTACAAGGGTGTTTCTTTTGATCGGGGTCAGAGACCTTACAACCTCCCCAACGTGAAAAATTTGAGATATCCTTATCTCAAGAATACATCTGGATAAACTCTATGCTAACTACCTAGGTACATATATCCTTTGTTTAAAGTAAAGATATCCTTTGATAATAGAGTAGTCTTTAGCTTTATGCGTCTTATTCTGCTGAACTTTGATGAGATTCTGGTGCTTGATTTATTGCTCACTAGGATTAGCAGTTGCATCATACATTGCTGCTCTCTCATCAGCTTCATCACCCACAGTTGGTTGTCTCACTGCGGCATTAGCGAAAGCTCTATTTCCTTGTCCTATGTTTCCTCTTCCTCGGCCTCCTCTTCCGTTTGGTTGACCTCGCCCGTTGGCGTTCAAAGGTACATTATTAGCACCGGATGTTTGGGAAATCCTTTTTGGACATCGACTTTTGTAATGTCCATACTCCTGGCACTCAAAGCATCTTATATTGGGAAACTCGGTAGCTGTCGTGGTAGCTACTACCGGACGATGGTTGTATGCAGGGTTGATTGGTTTGTTACTCCAGTTGTCTGTCCTGGCCCTCTTTGACAAATAGTATTCACTATCTTGGGTAGTCCTCTAAATCTCTTTAGCTAACGGTTTGGCCCTTAGCAAGGCATCTTGCAAGGTTACTGGCCTGAGAGCTTCTAGTCGGTTTTTCAGGGGGTCGATGAGTCCTTGGCAGAACCGTGCTACCTGTTGTTCCAATGTCATCTTAGGAGCATATCTCAAAAGAGTGACAAACTTTGAATAATATTCTTCGACAGATGAAGTCAGCTGCCGAAGGGAAAAGAATTCATTCATTCTCAAGGTCCTATAGGCAGGTGGTAAATAACGTCCCATTATCGCAGCTTTGATGTCTTCCCAAGATTGGGAAGACCCTTTAATGTCCAGGTCTCTGCAATGTTGCTTCCACCATATCTTGGCATCGCCAGTCAAGTGGAACATCGCAAGTATGGTCTGATTCACGGGTTGGGTTCCTGCAGCTTCAAAGTAGTCGTCCATAGCCTCCATCCATACTTCTGCATCTCTTTCCACATTTTCCCCTTCGCCTTTAAAGGTTGGAGGCTGAGCTTGTTTAAGGAGGAGCTTCTTCTCTTGCGCTGCCGAGTAGAGAGCAGCAGGCGGTGCCTATCCAATGGTATAAAACTCATTACTATAGCACTCTTCTCAATTGAACCTAAGCTTTTCCATACTCAAGAAGAAATTTAACTTTTGGGCTTAACCAGCCTACTTAATCTGTACATCTATCACAAAGGATTTTAACCATTCCACCATTTAAATTCCATTGAATATATCCAAAATTTTCCGATAAATAATGGTAAAAACTTTACTCGAGAGCTTTGATCCATACTTATAACTTTATGTGCATCAATAGGCTACCTGCCCGCAGCACTAGTCGCACCAACGACTTCTCAAAAAACATCATGTGGAACCCACTGAATCCCGACAAGCTCAACGAGTAAAACTCTTTAACATCACTCAAAGAGACAATCCACTAGACAAATCCAATGTCATTATTTTGGGAAACATCATGCTCAAGCTTTGAGTACGAGCTATCCTACAATCCCTTAGTTTTTAAAATTTCAAACAACATCATTTTCCAGTTCGTAAACCTATAGCTCTGATACCAGGTGTGAGGTCCCCACCCCGTCGTACCAAACAACGGATCTGATGGTAAACCTGGTGGCCACTAGATCTATAGCGGAAGCAAACAAAATGGTTCAAGGTTCGACTAGCGGACGATCTCTCATCACAAAGTGAGTCGAGTTCGAGCCTACTAGCAAGGAGATCTAGCTCCACCTCGCAGGGGAAGCGTACTTAAACTATCTAGCGATCCTATGACCCACCTTCCAAGAGGAGAGAACCTCAAGTGCCTTTTTCCCCATGTTTCAAAGGCACGTACTCTCGAGAATTCCCTGCTCTAGGGGGAATGAGCATTACTAATATCGAGTAAGCACTATGGGGACAGAGAGTTCCCGACCAATCGGGACCACCCATCTCGTAGGCATTGGCAACCTGAGCCAAGCCCCCACTTTCCACCCCCACACTCACACTTCCTCGTGTGACCTAATTACTACCACAAAGGTTGTTCAACATAAATATTCCTTGTTTAATTCCGAATCACGTGGTTCGTTAAAACAGCCTTTCAACCAGTATTGCAAACAACACCAAGACAGTATTCTAGTAAAAATTCTACTCAAACTTATTCATAAAAATTCCAATGTACTGGAGGTACAACATCCCCCCTCCAGCGAGAGTTCACTCCTCCCGTTGTCGCCTAGCTGCCCATACAACTAGGTATGTCCACCGCATAAAAAGCACGACGTGGACATTCCCACCGCATAGAAAGCAAGTCGTGGGTTCCCACCGCTTAACCAGCAGTCGTGGGTATCCACCGCTTAACCAGCAGTCGTGGATTCAAGAGCCCTTAACCAGGAACTCTACCCCCTGTGATCAGGAGGGGGTTCATGACTAATTCAACATTGGAAATAGAATGAACACGTCGAGCTAAATTTTCCCTAGCAGACATTCTTTCCTATTGCAAACAGTATATCCATCAACATTATCTTCCTACTTTAGAACTTAACGTACAATGATTTCAATGCCGAGGTTTCCGTCGGATTTCTCCAACATGTTCGGGGATATGAACATTCCTAACTAGCGTATGCAATGTTAACTTAAACAACTTGAAAAAATATGATCTACCTCTTCCATTTCTTCATCGAAGGCTCGTGAGATGGCCGGTATTTGTTCCTCCATGGGAGCCTTTCCTTTTCCGTTGACATTGCTTGTTCCTGCTTCGCGGTCGTGGGCTCCACCGAAGCGAGTTCTCTTAACCGGGGCCATTTTTCTCACTACTTAAATGATAGACTTAAAAAAAAAGAGCTAAGGTCCGAGAGTAACATGACAAACCAATCGGCAGATTAGATTTATTAAAGACTCCTCCTTATGCACGAGGTTAGATTTTTTTCTCTTTTTTCCCTAGCAATTTTTAAGGGTAATTCTGTATCCACCCTATGGGAAACGACTCTAAGGCTAATTTCTTGGCTTAGATGATTAAGAAATTCAGAGTTTTTCTAATTGATTCACGAAAGATATGAAGTAAGCAAGGTCATTCATTTTCCTAGAGCAATATGGAGGTGCAAAGTGACCGCAGCATGTGTGATGGAAAAACCTTCTTCTTATTGGACTAATGACGGATTAATTTTCAGCCTTAATCACATCTAAATGTGGGAGAAGATTAAGTATAATTTAATTACAACTCTATTGAGTAGTGTAAGATTGAATTCTGACAAATCTACACTATTACTAGCTGACAATTTATTGACTATACCGCCTAGAGAGAGAATCTTTCCTAATCATGCATCAATCCTTGATTAAGGATGATGAATGGCTGAATAAACTAACTAAATGAATGATAATGATGTAATGAAGTGTAGCTATGAAAACTTAGAGAGCAGCTATAGAGAATTATAGCCAAAAGTAGGCATAGTAGACAAGAATTATGAGTGGGTAATGATGAGATTAAGAAGAGCAGTAATTAAACCATAATTACCGTGATTAGGGGCTGAGAATCCTCTTAAATTTCTGATGCAATGAATCCTCGAGATGGGAATTTCGGCAGCACCTCCCTCCTTGCTTCTCCTTCAAAAGCTGTGTGTGTGCCGGCAGCACCTTCCCTGTGTGTAGGTGTGTGAGTATGCAATGTGTGTGTGTGAGCATACATGTGTGTGTGTGTGTGTGTGTGTGTGTGTGTGTGTGTCTTTAAATAGGCTCCTACAAGCTGAAAATCGATTTGTGCTGCTATAAGCATCTGAGTGAGCACTCAGTCTCTGCATTGGCAAGTTCAGTTCTCTGCCCACCAAGTGTCAGGTTGGCTTGGTTAACTGGTTCTGAGACTGAGTTGCAGGCTTGGCAGCTTTCCCAAGACTCCCACAAAGCAAGAGGGCACCCCCTAGCTGCTATAGCTGATCTGGAGTGGGCTGGGACCTGTTCCCACACAGTCCCGAGCTCCCGGTACCTCCCCGGACAATTTTTAGGAAATTTGGTTCTAGGCTAAAACAGGTTATACGAGTCGGAATTTGATGCCGAAAATTGATATAGAAAGCTCTAACTAAGGCGTACTGGCCCGAGTACCTGCCATATTTAGCAGTCCCCGGGGTCCGAAAATGCATTCTTTTCAAATTCGGGGTACGGGTGCAGATTTTCGAGACGGTCGAGACTGGACGGGTCGGGTGACCAAAAAATTACTATATTTGAAAAATTTTCACAAAAATTATTTTAATTCACATTTTGAAGCTTTATAACATTTTAAACATCATGGCACTGACAGAATTCGGAAAACTGCTAAAAATAGTAACTTTTTTCCATTATGATCATTTCATGGTACAAGGGTGTTCCTTTTGATCGAGGTCAAAGACCTTACACAGTTCTTTGCGGTTACCTTTGAGAAGTAGACCATTATGTGTTATGTTTTTCCTGCAATTGTGAGGAACACGTTCTATTTTCTTGGTCTAGAAAGAGATCCCATGATTAAATTCAGAGTGCAAGTTTTACATGGGGACCCCTTGTGGACGAGGGAGGCTCTTAATGATACCATACTAGAAGAGACAAAGGTTGAGGACTTAATGGATATCGTACACTTTGCAAATTTGAGAGTCACTTTAGTGAGGTCTTGGGAAAGTTTTTTTGGTCAGAGAGATGCGCATCTTGGTACCTTCCCTAGATTTTGTGGTGGATGACGTGGGTCCCTCCCATCTCTCTTACAATATGGTTGTGCCGTAAATCTGCATCCTTTGGGTACATCATCAGGAAGTAAGATTGGATGTAGATGATATTGGAAGCACGGCCTAGGGGTGTCGCAATTGCTTGGATTTTGTGAGCTATTACAGGAAGTTTTTTATAGTTTTTACAATGGTCGCTTTATATCACTCAGATACATGGCATTAGACTTTGTGGTTTTCATCACATCGCCTGAGGTGGACACAACTTTGGGTAGATTTGTGTTACAATCCAATTAGCTACACTTCATCACTTGATAAGAGTATCTTTATCCCCAGATGTTTGATTTGGGATTGTTCCCATGAACTTATTGTATATCTTTCAGGTTTTTCCCATATTTCTTTTTGTATATGGATCTATGGTGGATTTTATGTAATGCAAAGGGTCAAAGCCCAGAGAGAGAGAGAGAGAGAGAGAGAGAGAGAGAGAGAGAGAGAGAGAGAGAGAGAGAGAGAGAGAGAGAGAGAGAGAGAGAGAGAGAGAGAGAGAGGTTTTTGTTTCAAACGACGGGTGGCCTATCTGTGGAAGCTCACCTGACAAAAGATTTTTCTCTTTCTGCTGTAGCAGTATGCTGATCCGTGTGCCTATTTGTCTCTACCTGTTGGTGCTGCCATCTGGTTAGGTCTCCCTACCTTAGGCGAACAGAACCATACCTAGTGAATCGATAGGTTTTAACTTTGAAACAGAAGAGCTGCCCCTACAGTAGCCTAATAATTCATTTGTACCAAGAAGATTTCTTACCCTTTTTACAAGCTGCATGTGAGATGCAGACGCGAGCGGCGGACCTCAAGACTAAGTGGCACCGGCATGGGAGGGTGGGATCTACGGCTGGGGCATTGTGGGCCGTAGATCCCTGTGGCGGCACCGAAAGTAATCTAGGGTATCCTAGATTACTTTTTGTAATAAAAAAGTAGAATAGGGTATCCTAGATTACTTTCGGCACTCGCTGCTTTGCATACATGTTTTAAGTAAATTAGGGCCCCCATATTTCAAAATGCGCGCATGGCAAAGTGGTTAGGTGTGGGACGAGTGTCTAACCTCACTCCCAGCTTATTGCAGGCATAGCGAGAACCACAAGTATAATTGTCAATCCATGGGACGAAGCTGACTCAACTAGTGCATAGAGGCTACAAGAGGTTGTCAATCTCTTGGAAAACAACAAATAAATCGCATCTAACTCAGGCTACACTCAAATGGCAGAAATCATCAGAAGCTAATCCCTCATCGACAAACAAATCACATCCGTTACAGCATCAAATGACATCCAAACGTTATGAAACTTCTAGGACATGTTTACAAGACCTAAGCACACATGCTTATGGTCTCAAATCTCACTTTAGGTCAAGTGCAAAAATCGCAATTATTAACAGAATTGAGTTTTTGACCTAGTCGTTTTCGATCCAAAATGCATCTAAATGCTTAGCAATGATGCCCCAATACCCCGCCTATACTTATTTTATGATTTTGAAGCTTAAATTTCTACTTATGATGAAATTAGATCGCGGGTCGATGATGCCAAAAGCTACGGATTACCATGAAATGCTTACGTCAATGCGTTGAGCTCTTACCTGCGGTTGCAATGCAATAGACGACACTGCAATGTGACAACCGAGAAGGGAGTAGGAAGCGCGAGAAGGAGAGAAGTGAGCGCCGTTAGCTCACACTGTGTTTTTATTATCCAAAACTTATCAAAAACTTACAAAAATTGGCTTTTATACCTTAGCCAAGGTTTTTGTGGTCAAAACTAATACTCTGGGAGCTCTAACTAAAGACAGATTGATACAATCTGGAATCTTGTAGCCCCGACTCATCAATTGCAATGTTATCTGGAAAGTAGGAGTTACAATATTTCCAATTCATCAAAATAATAAGTGTTTTTACAATGAGAGCTCCGAAAAATGTTATCGGAGTTATCCAAGTTAGTTTGCTGCTAACATTCCCCCCCTCCTCAACTGTGTCTTCCCTTGACATAGCTTCATGGACTGAAGTAGTCTTCGGGTTGACGGCTAGCGAGGTGGTATTCAAGCGCGTGTAATGCTTTTTGATATCCGAGTCTTCTCTCTTTGTCAGGAACCTACAAGAACTGCATGGTGATTCTGTTTTTAAGCTCAATGGCTGAATAGCCAACAAATCTGGATGTGAGGTTACTAATCATCGGCCCAAATATCTTCGTTCGCCAAGTGAAGAAACCTATATAGAATGCTTCCTCAAACGCCAACATATTGCTAGAGGGAAAAAATATGCATCGGCCGTAGAAGCCATAAAGGACTTCTTCTGGGAAGGCTGGCCACTTAAGTCGTAACAGAGACCCTTATTGCCTTCAAGGAAAGACATCCATGGCGCTCCTGCCTGCTCTGTCTCGTGAAAAGCTTGAATATATATGAGAAACATTCTGCATATCTTATATAGCATGGCACATGAGAGGTCAGGGAGGCTCTTGAAGAAAGTCATGGCACCCGAGCACCCGTTAGAGATTTCACCATGTATTCCTCTATTGGTGTTCCCCACTCTGGAGCTGGAAATCGTGGGTAGTTCAGCCATGTCGGCCTCTTCTTTTTCAGTGCTTCAAATGTTTTCCATGTCCTTACCCTTGGTACATGACAAAATGTTGGGTCTTTCTGTAATGCTATAGGTGCTCTTGTGAACAAAATCAGATATCTCGAATTCTTGTTCAACCAGCTCTTTCTCCACTTGGGGTAGACATCCTCTGAGCCTTCAGACTGCATATCTTTGTATAATCTTTCTTTTACTGTAGTAGCTCTTCTTTGATCAAAGGGTATGGTAATGATTGCTAATGCCACTGTGCATTGGTTTGGTTGGGAGTGAGTTGAGTTACATTGACTGAGTGGAGAACTCTCAACTCCCAATCCATCGCTGCTTTCCATTCTGCATCTGTTTCCTGGGAAACCTGCTCTTTTAGTGCATCTTCCTCAACTTTAGAAAGC
The DNA here is from genome assembly GCF_014529385.1 of Adiantum capillus-veneris. Taxonomy (NCBI): domain Eukaryota; kingdom Viridiplantae; phylum Streptophyta; class Polypodiopsida; order Polypodiales; family Pteridaceae; genus Adiantum; species Adiantum capillus-veneris. Next base: position 142,098,170 of record NC_140935.1, on the reverse strand, counting down.
TAGACCATGGGCACTTGCTCACCATCAGTTAGTGGTACTTGAAAATACTCATTTCCTTCTAGCCCTTCCGTCGGCTATGTTTCCATCTCAGCAAAAGAGACTGAGGGAATGTCGACTGTTGGTTGCTCCGAGGGACCTGCTTCTTCCTGTGTCTCTAGTTGTCCCTCTCTCAGCAGATGATTGACTCTTTTTAACTCTACTATCTCTTTGAGCATTTGCTCTTCTCGTTGTACCCGCATCAGTGCAAGATCTCTTCTTTGTGATTGCTCTAACTTCAGCTCTAGCTCGAGGTCCTTGTTTCTTTTTGCCAAAGTCTTATAGACTTCATCTGTACCTTTTATTGAAGCGATAGAGAATTTTCCCTTATCTGTCTCAAAAATGCTGCCTGATCATTAATTCTTTTCTTAGAGTACTACAGAGAAGCGTTCGCTACTCGAGCTGCACTTGGATCTTTTGTACTTACAGAGTGGTGGTTAGGAGTTCATTTGTTACCTCTGTCAGCTGTTGATCTTTGATCTTGCAGGCATCAGATAACTTGGTTAGAAGTTCTCCCAGCTCCTCTAATTCTTTCTACTGCTTCTCTTTTGCAAGTTGGTGTTGTTCAACTTCAACTTTCAACTATGTTCACCCTGTAATCCAACTCTCCTTGTAGAGCATCAATGACTAGCTCAAGATCTATAGCCTTAGCACTATGGCTAAGTGCTGCTATTCGCAGTTTTTCTGTCATCTACTACATTTTCTTGGCATATTCACTTACTTGCATGATGACTTCGTCGTTTGTTTCCCAATCCTCAGGCTCTATAGGTTGTCTAGAAGTTTCAGCCATTTTGGTTTGTGGCTCCTTGGGTGGTGTTGGCTACTTGTGGTTGCGGTGGGGGTTCTACTTCTCCTTGAGGCGTTGCGGTTGCCTCAACTACTTCTGTTGCTTGAGGCTTTGTGGATGCCTCTGTTGTTTCTTGTTGGGTGGTTGTAGAAGGGTCTACCCCAGTTTGCTCTTTTGCTTTTGGTTGTTCAAAACTTGCTGCTGCCTGCGGTTCAGGCTCTTTTTCTTTGGCTTCCTCGTCTTCATTGGGTTTAGCTGTTGGTGAAGGGCTTGGGCTTGTGGTCTGTCTGCTCTGTAGTGGGTGAGGTGGGCTTCGGAGATATCTCCCCTTGGTCGTGATGTGTCTTGCTTTGTTTCGTAGCCTCCGCTTGTCTTTGTTGTTCGGACACTTCTTCCCTTGTTTTCCTCTCAGCTTCTTGAGCTTCTTTAAACTTTAGGGCTTCTGCTTTCGCATACATGCGTTCAAGAAAGTATGTGGGTTCCTCTGTTTCTTTCCTTGCAGGATTTTTGGTTTTGGGTCCCCTTATCTCTCTTGGAACCCACCTTTTTGGGTCCTGACCTGCAACTTGGCGGCTTCTTTCATAAGTTTGTTTTTCTCGTTCAAGCCTCACCTTCTTTTACTGAGGTTCTTCTTGATGTGCAGCTACTGTTTTCTTCTTCATCTCTTCAATTCAGGCCCTTCTTTCCTCATTGTCCGAGCTCTCACTGCTACGAGCTTCATGGGAGCTTTTGACAGATTCTTCATCTGACTTATACACTCTCTTTGATGAACGTGTGGTTCTGGGAGAAGGTTGTGCGGAAACAATCCATGTGTTATGATCTGGGACTGGTGACAAATTGTTGGCCATGCCAATAGCATGATATGCTATTCTTGTCAACACTTCAGGCGTGCCTAGATATGTGATTTTACCTTCTTTCCTTGTGCCCTTGAGTGTTGTCAGCACATACTGTGCATGATCAATTGGTTGCCTGGTTGTTGACTTCAACACTTGGGTGAAGGTGGTCGCAACTGCATGGTTTGGGGTGGTGTATCGTGGCGGTATCTTTGATAAAAAGTGGAAGTGTTGATGGTATAGACGAGCTGGTTCCTCCACTTGCCTTTGGATGAGGTCCGCAAAAGTGGCAGAAGCAGTCTCCTTGGTGAATGTGCCTGCTTTCTTTCTGTCTCGGGCCCGTATAGTCATACCTTCAGTAGGTAGCTTCAGTGCCTCAGCCACAATCTCTTTTGTGATAACTACTTCTACTTTCTGCCCTTGTTGGTCGGTGATTTGGGTTGACGCATCCTCTTTGATAGTAGACAATAAATCATAGGCTTTTTGGAAATCTACGCCGCATGGTTCCTGGTCGTAGAAGTCTCTGAGGCCCAGCCTTTGGCTGGCTTCTTTTGTGTCTGGCTTGGCAACTACATCATATATCTCTTTTGGTAGCATTTACAACTCTACTTGGTGTCCTTCTTAGCTCTTGAATCTTCCTGTGAAAACCCTGGTGTTGTTTTCTTCAAGCTGTTCTCTTGACAAGTATGTTGCTTTTTCCATCCACCACTGAACTTGGGTCTAGCTGGTAGGGTGGTAGCTCTTGCAGCTTTTCTTTTTGGGACACCCTTTTCTTGGCCTTCTCGGCAGCTTGGATTGCTTCTGTTAAGTGAATACAGTGCCAAAGTTAAAAAATTCTACAAATTTCGCTCTGAAATGCCCTGAGTTTGAATTGCTGACAAATTGAGTCCAATTTGCTTCAAATCAATTTTGGAGCATGCATAGATGCATAAAAACATGTAAAGATCAAAATCATAAAGTTTTGGCAAAAGCTTACAACAAAAGTAAATAATCACGATTATTTACAGCTGGAGATTTTTTCCAATTTTTTGCATTTTTGACATCATAGGCTTGAAACATATAGCATTTAGGTGCTCTAAGTGAAGTGTTGGCTCAATTGAGTGCCCTAGGTGAAAATGGTGCCAGATTTAGGTTTTCAACCAAATATAAAGGGATTTTGAGTTTTTGAGATCCAAATTTGCTCAAATTTGGTCAGTGAACTCGGGACATCATGTGCTTTGGTTCCATAAGGTCAAAGTTGCAATTTTCCCCCATTTTGGCAAGAAAGTAAATAATCGTGATTAATAAATTTTTCATCAAAATACACATTGCAACTTGGTTCTAGGCATGACGTAGACTCTGTGTATGAGATATGGGTGATTTGGATAAAAAAATGTGACAGATAACTCAAAAATTGGATTGAAAAGACTTCTTTGCATTTTTGACAATTTCCAAGTTTTTCTTCTTGATCATTTTGGCTCATACTTGAAATGTGGCATGTAATAGATATGTACAAGGGATAGGTAAAGTGAAGAGATCATTTTCAAGCCAAAAAAGCACAAAAGTAAATAATCATGATTATTTACAACAGTCATTTTTTTTGCTAAACTTGACAATTTGGTAACCTAGACATATTCAATACATCTAAAACAAGTTCTAAATTGAATTTGGTACAGTTTTGTCGTGTCGGCATCACTTCGTGCTTTGTCAACTCTGAAATCACCGATTTTGTGACTAGATGGCCTGTAAAGTTGGTTAGTCACTTCTGAAGCTATAGAATTGTCCGCTGTTTTTTGCTGTTCAAGAGCTTGCCTTGACTGTTTTCATGAAACCATCCATGTACATTGTGTATAGACCCAGTCTATAAGCTGTCTGTGGAGTCAGAATTCAATTCTGGCATCTGGCAAAGACCTAGATTTTCTACTTGGGACCTCCCTCGACCCCTGCCGAATGGTCATCTAGTGATATAGAAGTGTTCTATTGTATAGGGGCATGTTACAATTCAAGTCTCGTCCAATTTGGTTGAGCTAACAGGCCGCTATGATCAATTTTAGGTCGTAGGACTTCGTGCACTGCTGGGTTTCTAGGGTTTTTTTCTTGAGCTTAGACTTGCTACCGGCCATATAGAATTGATCATTGATAAGATTAGAACTTACCCCTCATGTATCGTGTGAGACGGCGTTGTAAAAGGCGATTGTGGACTCCGGAAATCACGCACGAAGAAGGTCGAGAGCTCTCTTCTCCAAGAGCGACTAGTGGAAATGAGGTGATTTTGGACTACCTTGGATATCTATACTCGGACTTCCCAAACTATTTTTTCCCAAATTCCCTTGTTAGTCCTACTAGGCCGTGAAATCTATGATAGACTCAAAAATTTCCTCAATCGGATTCCAGTAGCTCATTCTGCAAGAATTTGCGAAAGTAAGCCTTGACAGCTAATTTAGGCTTCCCGCTTCTATCTGTCTATTTGATTGAAATTTTTTGTGCCTGCGTGCCTTGTCCTTTTAATCATCAACATATCTTCAATTTTTCCATTTGAGCTCATTTTTTATTTATTATTAATTTTTGACTTGTTTATTGAAAAAATCAAAGAAAATAACAAAATGCGCTAAAAAAGCAAAATGAAAAATCTTTTGGAAAGATTCTTGTAGGTCTTGGCTATAGTCATCAGCAGCAAAGATCTTACCATGTGCCTTAAGTAGCAAGTGACTTTTAGGTCTTCCTTTAATGATTTCGAAAGGTGCCTTCCCCGTAGTAGTATGGACAATGTTATTGTAGCATACTCTACAAGAGGTAGGTACTTTTCCCATTGGGAATGTTGATCTACTTTGGTGACATAGGTCTTAAGTAGATCTAGGATCATAAGGTTGGCTATTTCACTTTGGCCATCCATTTGTGGGTGATAGGCCGAGGAGAAATTAAGCCTAGTACCTAGATTTTCAAAGAGATCCTTCCAAAAATTAATGGTCATTCGAGGATCTCTATCCAACACTGTTGATGTTGGCAAGCCATGGTGTTTAAAAATTTGGGATATGAAGAGGGTTGCCATTTAGTGTGCCTTAATATCTTTTTGACAGATATAAAATTTGCCTGTTTACTAAACTTGTCTACTATTGTCCATATTCCCCTATTCCCATGGATGGAATTGGGCAATCCAAAGATAAAATCAATGGGTATTCTATTCCGTGGTGAATTACAAATTGGCAAAGAATGGAGCAATTCCGGTTGCTCCCCCCTATCATACTTTGTCTTTTGGCATACCACACATTTTGACACATAGTCTTGTATGTTCGTCTTCATGGTAGGCCAATAGAAATACGTCTCTACTCTGCGAAGGGTAGATTGAATTTATCGATGCCCTGCATAGGGAGGAGCATGGGATTCATACATCAATTTCTCACGAAGAGAGTGAGTAACACATAGCCTATTTCCATAGCGAAGATAACCATCTTGCAAGGTGAATGGTTCTTCTTTCTTCCCTAAGGAAAGGGCTGAAATCACATCTTTAAAACTAGGGTCAGTAGCATACTCATCTATCATAGAAGATAGATCATTGTGAGTTGCTATGAACACCGCATTGGCTCTTGGCTATCGTGATAGTGCATCAAATGCTTGATTGTGCTTGCTAGTAATGTGAGAAATATGAAAATTGAATTGTGAAAGAAAATTTTCCCACCTCATTTGTTTGCGGAGAGCTTGGTTTGCATCATGACTTTGGTGATCCATGTGTAGGATGAATGGAGTCCCCAAAAGATAGTGCTTCCATGTGTCGAGGGCATGTAGGAAAACTAGTAGCTCCTTCTCATAGATTCCCAATACTCGCTCATCGGAATTGAATCTTTGACTCTCATATGCTATGGCATGCCCTTCTTGAAACAAAACTACTCCAAGACAATCTCCACAAGTATCACATCGGACCTCAAATGGTTTTGGGAGATTTGAGAGTGTAAGCATGGGTTGAGAGGTAAGCTTTTCTTTAAGCTTTCCAAAAGCACTTTACCGCTCTTTAGTAGTCGATATGTACTTAACGTTTTTCTTGGTCATGTCATGTAGTGGTCTTGCTATTTGGGAGAATTTAGCTATGAAGCATCTATAGTATGCACACATACGAATAAAACTTTGTAACTCATGTAGATTCCTTGGGTTAGGCCATCCTTTTATTACCTCAAGCTTGGTTGGATCCATAATGATACCATCTTGAGAGATAATATGACATAAGTATTGAATCTCTTGGATGAAAAATTCACTCTTCTTTTGGTTAATGAAAATGTTATTCTCCCTCATAGCTTGAAAAACTACCTGTAAGTGTTGCTTATGCTCCTCCAAAGATTTGGAGTAGATGATAATGTCGTCGAAGAACACTCCGGTGAACTTGCAGTAGGGTCTAAATATTTTGTCCATTAGGCGAATGAACTTTGTTGGAGAAATATTCAAACCAAAAGGCATGGCAAGATATCATAAGGACCAAACGTTGTACAAAATGGGGTCTTTACAATATCTTCATTCACTATCCTTATTTGATGATAGCAACTTTTAAGGTCAATCTTATTGAAGTAGGTCGAATCTTGTAGCTTATCGAACAGATCTTCTACTGGCGACACGGGAAATCTGTTTTTGATAGTGATACAATTTAGTGCTCGATAGTCCACACACATGCGGTATGTCCCATCTTTCTTTTGCACTAAAAGGACTAGAAAACAAAAGGGAGAGGAGCTAGGCCTCACCATCCCCTTGTCTACTAGCTGCACTTGCCTCATAATCTCCTCTTGTTGATCTTGAGAAACTCTATAAGGAGGTTTATTAGGCGGTGAGCTCCCAGGTAGAAGCTTTATGTCATCATCCCCTCGTTTTGGAGGTAACTCCATAGGGATGTCAATGATAAATATATCTTGGAACCTATTTAGAAAATTAGACAAGTCTAATTCTTCTTGATTCCTACCCACGAAGCCCCTCAAGAACCTTAGTCATAAAACATGACAAGCTCCTCAAGCACCTTAATCATCAAGCATAAGCACCTCAACCGCCTTAGTCAGCAAGCATGACAAGCATCTCAAGCTTGGGCCGGGTTCCCACCTTAAGCTCAACCCTAGCTTGCCTAAGGTCCTAGGTCTAAGGACTTTTAACACTCACCTTTGGAGGTCTTTAATGAAGCTAACCCTAAGGTCTTTCAAGCTCCATTAGCTAGCATTGCTCTTTAATAGACCTTCTCCCATTTGGACCCATTGACTTTGGTCATGTGCTAAGATAGATCCATAAGCACATGTCTACATTCTAACTCTTATTCCCGTTCATTCTCCCACAGTAAATGATCAGTTTAATATGGGAAAATCATTTGGGTTAGTTAGATGTTAGATTTTATGACAGAACACAAAGAATGTATTGTACCAAGTCTCTCTTTATGGAGAACATATAATACAAAAGCCTTTTGGAGGGGGGATCGGCTCCAAGTAAATCCGGTCCTCAACGGTTGTCAATTTCTTTAATTCTCTCTCTTTTACAAGTATTGTTCATGCCAAGCTAACTAGGTGTAATGTTTATATTGCTATCAGTAAACCAAGCACTTCTTATCTACCCTCAATAGGAATTCCCTTAATGAAATTCTCACTACTATCATTTTATTTTGCTATAATCAATGTTATTAGCCAAATTCTGTTACATCGACTAGCACTGTTAGTCTGCTTAAACAAAAGAAAAAAATGAAATTAAAGGTTCTGGCACTTTTCTTTTGCTCAACTCCATATATTCTGGACACTTGCTTGGTGGTCAAGGGGGGTGTGGTGGAAGGGCCAACTCCTTGCTGGCATACCCAAGTCAGCCTAGGTTCCCTTTTGTTTTATGGTGGTATGGTATCAGTCGATGTATCTGGTATGTTTGTTGTGTATGGTGGTGTTGGTGGTTGATGCCATGGATCGACGGATCGGGCATGGCTTTCTATGTAACGTTTTTGGTTTTATTACATCTATGTAAAGATACACCCAAATAAACAATTATAAATTCACAGTAAGAATTATATTTCCCTTCATTTGCTTAATAAATATTGCAAAATTCTCTAGTGTGGATTTGTGTGTGTTGATTTTTTATTTTAATTTTTGGGTTGTAGGGATACTGTTGAAGGTTTATGTTCATTTGGAGGAGAAGAGATTATTAAAAATCCTTGAGAAGATGGTTTTAATTAAAAATTGATAAAAGAATCTCGAAATAATTTGATGAGAGGGATTTTAGTGAAAAAACTTTGTTGATTTGATTAAAGAAGAGAAAAATGAAACCTCTTATCTCGAGTAAGAAATTTAAAATACTTTCTATATATACATCACATAAAAGTTTTTTCTTTTGCAAAACTCACAACGGTGAGTAAATTATGTTAACAAAAACTAGAAATAACAGATTCTGATCATGCTCGTGTCGAGCCACGACGTTTCCCAGCAGCCAAAGCGACATCTACGGTTGACAGGGGAGCCACCCCATGTCACTAGGAAGTACCCCAGGGAGAAGCTTGGCTAATTATGGTGGTGCTAACCAGACAATATGGCAGCAACTGTCGTAATCCATTCCTCAGATTTGATCCCCTTCCGAAAGGTGACAATTGTTTCCCTACTTTCTTGTATAATCTCCATGAACCCAGGTATTTTCAAGGCGTTCTCAAAGACCCAATAGTTCTTGGCCTTCAAATGTGTTTGAAGTAGCACAATTTGATAATTTCTTTGTTGATAAGAAGCGCTTGGCTCTTGAACACCTTCCCAGCTAGAAAGAGATTGTTGCACCTTCCCAGCTAGAAAGAGATTTTTCTTGAATAAACCTATCTTCCAAGTCTTTTGGATCCATTTGCATATCTTCCTTGTTGCCGCAGATCGTCGAGCACTCCTTGACAAATGAGGGAGGTCCTCACTAGCCTTTCTACATTGGGAGCATCTATTAGAACCAATCCCTCTGAAGGACCTTTACTTGAGTAGGTAGGGATCCCACATAACCTTCCAAAGAAATACCTTCATCTCAAGCGGCCATTGAGGGCACCAAATGCTCTTCATGATTTCCATTTACCTCGCTATTTGTTCAGGAAGGGAACCACTCCTTGAGGCCATAAGGGAGTTGTATAAATCCTTGGTTTGTGGTTTTAAGAAGTGCCAGCTCGTGGACCATCACCATGCCTTCCACTTGAACTTCCACTCGCCAGTAGGTGACCAACATCTATCTAGTTGATCTAAAGATACACTAGCCAATAGTCTTTTAGCCCCATTGAGGTGGAATTGGGAGGCTAATTGGTTTGTTCCTTTCTAGTTTTCGCTACTAATATCCCAAAATTGGCCAAGTTGACGTAGTCCTTTGTTGTTGATCTTTCTGGCTACCACCCTCCAGAATGGGTTCAAAAGGATGCTTCCTACTTTAGATAGACAAGGGGACCAATTGTTGTGAAAGTACCTTGTTATCTCCCCCAATTCCAAGACCTCAGAATTGCTCTATTGCATTTTCAAACTAACTCACCTATTGTGCCCCCAAGTTTCAAGCTAGAACATCGAGGGGCAAGAAACTTGCCGTGTATCTCAAGACCTTTCCATTTCCCACCTCGCGAGCAATGGACAAAGACATAACAACCCATGCTTGGTCTTGCTTTGTGATTGATACCACAAACTTGGCCAGTAGGTCTCTGTATGAATACTAGGGTTGAGGATTCTCATGCCGCCTTGCTCAACAGATCTTGCGGTTGAATCCCATCCCACCCACTGCCATGGAGTCGAGTCTTTCATTAGGAAGTGAATGGGGTATAGGAGGGCCTCTTTATTTGGCACTTTAAGGGAATGCTTAAAGCTTAAGCCAAGTGTAATCAAGCCTAAAAGAGAGGGCAAAAAGGCCTATGCTGAGAGTTTAAAAAAAGCCATTTCCATATTTTAAATTTGAAAATAGTCTATTTAGTAACCCAATGAATTTTAAAATGTCCTTTTCCCACCCCTCTTCTCTCTCTAACATATAAAACACTCTCTCTCACTTAGAACTCATTAAAAGAGGCGCTTTTAAGCCCCCTACCAGAAAAGAAGATTTTCCACATTCTCTCACTGCATTCTCTCTAAAACATGAGCCAACTCTCTCTCTTTCTTTCCCCTTTTTCTCTCATGTCACTTCCTCTTCCAATCATTAAGGAACATTCTTGGCTGCCTCTTTTTGAAAAAGTGCAGATCCTCCAAGGTTGCAGGTTTGTCCTCTCTCCCACTCCCTCTCTCTCCCTCTCTCTCTCTCTCTCTCTCTCTCTCTCTCTCTCTCTCTCTCTCTCATGCTTCTCACACTCCAGCTCCAGCTGAGTGCACTGGAAAACTCCATTATCTCTGTGTGCAACAACATTTCTCTCTCTATAGTCATGATCAACAATTCAAATTCAAAGGAGATTGAGCTGCACTCCCTCTCTTTCTTCCCTCCACAACATAATTCTTTTATCCTATCTCTGAGTACTCTCCACTTCTTTCCTCCATAGCCACCTTCACCTGCTTGTAGCAGTCACCATTACACATTCTCACTAATTTCCTTGATTAACTAACACAAATGTCATTCAATCTCCTACCACTGCAAGAAATTACTAACAAGTCAAAATGATATCGATTAAATGCTAATTTAGAGCAGGAGTACGCTACTGTGTGACTTGGCACATCTAATCCCAATGCTGGAGACCAGCTACGGACCCATGGATGCAAGGCAATCAACTTATGGGTTGATGGCCATATTTACCCTGGAAATCCAATGACCAATGCATCATCGCCTTTTCGTAATGTCACTGAGCTACTACGTTTTATTGGAGATGGGAGAGACAGGCTGCTTGGCTACTATTAGAGATTACATTTAGCTTTTGTCAATGCAAGGGAAGCAAGAAAACATCTCTGTGCTGCCTATTCATCATTGCAAGATAAGTACGTGAAAGACATTTAGCAAGTCAGAGAGGAAGCCAACGAGAAGACGAAGCAACTAGATGACGAGATGTCAAAGCTTATAAAAAAGACAGAGCATAAAAAAAAGGAGAAAGAGTGTCGTCTAGACAATTATGTTCAGCTACAACACATTGCACGTAATATGCACCAGTGAATCGATCATCTCACACACATTCCATTGGGCTAGTGACATTCTCAAGTGCAAGAGACATGCGATGTCTATGCTATCTTCAAGCGGTGGAGCTTGGAAGAAAAGTATCCATCAAACTCAATAGGAATACAAATGCAAGCTTCTAATTTCATAATTTTTTTGCAGGTTGCTGTAATATTATTCAATATGCAGGAACTTGGCTCGGAGGATGATGGGAATTTCGATGCTGAAACGACTGAACATACTCTGTTGAAGCATATCATCAAACCAAAGGAGTTGGTGGAGCTATTGGATCATCCATCCAATGCTGGAATTGCTAAAGTTTTGTGCCAGAAGTATTTCAATGAGCTAAAGAGCATTGTTTCACCTCAGGAGATGATGGAGGTGTGTGACAGCGTAGGACTAAGTTTCAAGGCCTACGAAGCTTTGTATAGACTTGTCACACTAGGTCACAGAGCAAAAGATTTGTTTAGGTTGTTGCCAATGCCTTACAATGTTAGTGTTGCGAAAAGGTGCACCAATAATGATGTTGCAAGCTTGTTGGGTGGATTTCAATATGTGGAGGATGCCCTACCATTAGAAGAGAACAAATCCTTTCGTTACAACGTGTTCAATAATGTCTATGTTGACTTGTTGAAGCTCCAGGAGCCAATGATCAGATTTTATGGGTTGACACAGGAAGCGTGTGATGGAAAAGTTATATTTGTGATGAAGCATAATGAATGCCAAATTTTTAAAGGTCAACGGCTCAAAAGGGTAGCTTATGAACAGAGCCTTGGTGGGCATCGTTGTTGAGTTAAATGCCAGCGAGAAGGGAAACACCTGTTCAGGTGTTCAGTCCGAGAAGAATATTTGGTGGCTGGCAGCTTTTCATCTCCCACATGAGACACATGAGTCCCTCAAATGGTATTTTAATCACACACACCATTCGTTGATGTCATTCGGCAACAACAAGAAGGACAATGATTGGAGGTTTCAGGTCTGGGTACGTTCCAAGTGGAGTGGCATTTGACAGGAGACTTGAAAAATCTCAAGTGTATTTTAAGATGCAAGCAAGGTGCAATGACCCTCTTTCCATGCATTTATTTCTGCCACAGTAAAGTCTCATGAGGATCTGAGGGCAAGGGTAACGATAAGGGTGGTAAAGCTACAGTTAATTCTGTGAAAGGTGTGACCACTACACAAGTAGTGGGTAAAGCACTACAACAATGGTTTCAAGGTATCCTCAATTGTAACCAAAGTGTACCCCCTGATCGAGACATGGAAAATCCAAATTGGGATCCTATTCTACCTATTCCTTTGATAAATGTGCATGTGTACACTCTTCATTCCCATCTATGAATTCTTTACAAGTTGCTTATGCTCCATATTAATTATGCTTTGAATACGGAGCCTGCAGAAAGAAGGGAAGAGTGTATCAAAGAACTCGAATCTATTCTATCAAAAGTTGGCCTGCATGGGGGTGTAGTAGAGTTATCAAAGGACAAGAAGGCATCTGGAAGTACACAAGATCTTCCTAATAAAATATGTATGGGTGGTAGTAAAGCTAGGCATATGCTTTTAGGCTATTCTAACTCCCAAAGTCCCAATGAGTTTTAATTGTGGAAAAAGGTGTGTGACATTACCACCTATAGAGGTAACGAAGCAGCCCTAGGAATTAAGCGTGCTTGTGTGTGGCAGTCTGTAGATGATATTTTTTGTTTGCTTGAAAATGCAAATCTAACTTCTGATGAGATATCCACCTTAAAGTTTTTAATCAATAGTTTCACAACGCAAATGGTGGATGCCTGGGGGGAGATGCACATAACACTTTACATGGTGGGTTGAACACTTTGCCTTTGCAGTAAAAAAACATCAGTGTTTGAACTAAAGTTTAATATTTTTGCAGCACATTCTTTTTGCTCATACCTCATTTTTTATTGACACATTTGGTTCATTGGGCATCTAGAGTAGCCAAGGAATGGAGTGCTCACACTATCAAGCAAAAGTAGTGTATTTTAAAAATACAAGTCATGGAGGTGGGAGGAAAAAGAGCAATGCCCTATACAAAATACTCAATTGGTTCTACAGAGTTTTAGCGGGGAGAGAAAGGAAGAAGACTAGATTACAAAGAAGCTTGAATGCAGAATAGAGAAAGTGGTTAGCGTGAGGCGATCACAATCATATCATGCTTCTAGTGCAAAAGATCGATTCTGATGGTGGTTGGCGACAAGGTGACAAAATGGCAGGCGTTGGTTGGAAAACCAATAAATTTTGACACTAATTATTTCCACATTAAGCATACATTGTAATGCCACGTGATTTGTTGACGCCCGAATCAAAGGTTTCATGTAACAAATTTCGACAATTTTGGAGTTATTTTTTATTTTTAATGGTATTATTGAGTTTTTAAGTTTTTTTTTTAAAAAATAGATCACAATTTGAAGTTCATTTCTTGTTTGCACATTCTAGAAAATCCACTGGAGCACAAACGCATACGCACTCATATCTTGCACCACATGGACGATGCACACGAGCAAACTGGCACTACGCACAACAATACCACCATAACCACTCACACCGTAGAAAATCCATATCCCGAACCCCATGCAAAATCTACGGCTTCAAATCCACATCCCCAACCACACGTGAATAACCCAGCATCCCAGTCCGCTCCAAACACCCAAGAGCCTTCCCAATCATCGAATCCAGATGATCTAAGCAACACTGGACATATTTTTGGAGATCTCAGCGATATAACCCATGCCAATCGCACACTTCTTCCAGATCTCCCACCGATTTCAACTCTTCACAGAGCAACACAAGAAACTAGAGAAACAGAAGAAGAATACTGAGGTCCGCTTGAAAATTCGTCGCCCTCCCATGCTGTCACGGCCATTGGTGCTTAGGCCACCCTAAATACTACGTCACAAAAGTTTCCATTGTGAATCAAAGAAAGAGTAATCAAGGTTATACCAGGCGACCCGGTTTCTAAAGCACGAGAGGCCAAGAGGAGGAAAAGGCAAAGGGAGAAGGAAAAGAAAGAGGCAGATGAGAAGAAAGAGGCAGCTTAGAAGGAAGCGCTGAGAGTACAAGAAGAGCAGAGAAGACAGAGAGAGCAAGAGGAAAGGTAGAGAGCTGAGGATGAGAGAGCTCATTTGGAAAACTTAAAAGCACAAGCAAAGGCAGAGAGAAAGGCGGGACAAGATAGAGCTCAAGCCACCCAACAAGCAAAGGCTGGGAGCTGAAGGCCTTTAAAAATCCCTCAGAGAACCAAGCAATGTGTAAAGAGAAAAAGGGACAAGGTGACACCTGAAGAGCAACAAACCCAAGAGGAGAAGAGAAAAAAATATAAAGATGATCCTCCTCAATGGGCCAGGCAGGCGGCTCCTCCACTACCACCAACAACACAAAAAATAGTGGAGATGGGGGCCATGAACAGTGGCTCTGCGTGAGATCAAAAAATATCGAAAGAGCACTGAGCCAATCATACCCAAAGCGGCCTTCTCTTGGGTAGTGAGAGAGATGATACATGAATATAGCGACTCTGTTACAAGAATACAACACGCAGCTCTACTGGCCCTACAGGATGCCATCAAAGATATTTTGGTGCAGCTTTTTCAGGATGTCGTCTCCTATATGGCGTATGCAAAGCGTGTAACATTAAAAAATACGAATTTAGCCTTAGCAATCAATTTAAGAAATGAAGGATGCGTTCATAAAATGTAGTTTATCCCATGTACTCTCTCTTTATGAGAGTTGTAATCTTTCTCTATAATATCAAATGGCGAATTTCTACCATTCCGTGCAAATGTTCAATTTTAATTTGTACATTGTTTTTTATAAGTATTTGAATTGTTGGATATGTTAAATTTAAGTTGACCACCACGGCTCTCGGCTTGTCTGACGATGCACACACATGCACAGAACCTCGAACATGCAGCCACCGTGCGGTTGGGGGATGCGCACAGGGGCTTTTTTTGCCCCGTCCGACCCCGCTGGCCACCGCTGATATGTTACCTGGTCTTGTTGACCCTGTTGTCCCCCCGTTCACTCCGTTTCACAAAAGAATCACCGAGACGCGTGTCCCGACCGCCCGGTGGCTGCATGTTCGAGGTTCTGCGCATGTGTGTGCATCGGGTGTAGAAATGAAAATTATTGAACAATATGAATAATAAAACAAGTACTGAATAGTTACAAAAATCATTGACAAAAATAATTATTCTTTATTGATTTGGATATTATATCATAGTCGATTAATTTTTTTTCGAATTACATATGTGGGTATGGGGCAAATGGATGACTTGACACCGAGGGATTTTACAATTTCCTCTGGGTTTGTCAACCCTTGACCTAGGCTCAAGGCGTAGTGGGAGAGGACCGAGCATGGGTGCTTGCATGTAAAGGCATACAATGCTACCTCTCGATCCACCAATATACATTTGTGAGCGTTTAGGGTGAGAGCATCTTTAGCGAGTATGCCACTTAATGATTTACACTTTAGCAGCTCTGCAGAACCATTCTTGGAGAACTCTGTGTGAGCAACTCTAAGAATTGATGGCCCCAAGTGGCTCAGCTAGTGCCAAAGCGAGCTATCCCTACCCATGGAGACGTTAGGTGAACCTCCAGTACGCATTGCGAACTTATCAACATGATATGCCATCTACAAAGCATTTTAATTGATTTTGACACTTGTAGTAAGGAACAATAGAAATTCTACCAGGTTAAGATTTGTTTACCTTAGTTTCTTCATCCTTCTCTTCAAGATTTTTCTTTGTAAGATCGATGCTAGATCAATCATCTCTACCAATCGTGATCAGTGGTTTGTGTGGATGAAATGCGCTCTTCGGTACGCTTTCATAGAAAGAGGAACATGATTTTATTTCCACTAGTGTACTTGCTACTGTTTGCACCAACTGTTGTTCATTTTCATTGGGGAGGAAAGAGAGGCTTGCTGGGAGATCTTGGTCTTTGAAGTCAATTTGAAAATTGATTTTCTCTTCCTTTCCACTAGGATCCTTCATGCCCACATAGATAGCAAGCACTGCAAGCGACTCATCTTCTCTGAGTCCTAATGTTTTGGCAATGTCCTCAAGGAACAAAAATTGATGATCATCCACCACCACTGGATGCAAAGTGAGAATTTGGAGGTCCGGACCTCTTCCAGCACCTCATCTCCCTTTATCATTCATTGATCTTCCTTCTCAGGGGAGCTGGGATCTTGCAAGAGTATGAGTGCCATAGATGCTTTGGTCTGCTCATCAATCTCTTTTATAACTTCATTTGATTCCTCCGCAATGGTCACTTGAGGTCTTTTGTTGACCTTTTCCTTTGATTTTCCCTTATCTATGCCCTCAAGCACAAGTAATGCCAGAACCATGTCCCATGAAATAAATTGGGTGCATATGCACCCCATCCCCAAATCCATGAGATCATCCTTATCCTCTATCATGTAGTCCCGTTATGTGAGGCCTTTAATAAACCTCAACAAGCGAAACTGAAAGTTTTTGTTAGCCGCATAGAGATGCTTCAAGAAATCCACTGGCAACCACGCCATGTCGGATCCCTCAAAGATTATGGCATATTCTTCCATCTGCTGAGCCATGTATTCAAGAAAGCTTATGAATGCCTCTACATGAAGGTTGGCAATGGCATGCATGTCAATTGTCTCCTCAAACACACTACGTAGTTCATGTGCTCGATTTGCAAGTCCTACCTTTTCTAATTGTGTGAAAAGTGCATCAGTAGACATTGCCATGGGTTTTTTCGCGAAGAAGATGCGAAGAGAGCTTAGAGCTAGAGTTTTGTGAATGTGAGAAGTGAAGTTTGAAAACTAGAAAGTCACTTATATACCCAAAGTCACTTTGTAAAAAGCACTTAAATTAATGTCAAAATAACTTAAAACTTTAATTTTAAACAAAATCACGAGACAAAGCATTGAAAGACACCAACATTGAAAACATTTGTACTCCACCATCAAATAAATTGCGCGTTCCAATCGAAAACTTGAACAAGTTGAGAATAAACAAGTATGTGTAGAAGCGAGATTCAAAACACCGTATGTATTAATGTGGAAAAAGTCCCTATCAATTACAATCTTTTACAAAAATACATCACGAAAACGGAACGTTCTCACACAGAAATCTCTTCTCTTTTTTTGGAGCGAACAATCTTTTCATTGATCACAAAGAGATATTGGATTAAGATACTCACGAAGGTGAGTGAGATGCCAGTCATTGTTCACTGTAATGTGGTGCACTGCATCGTTGTGGAGACGTATTTGCAGGCCAACTGATTCTCTAGCAGCCACCTCAGAGTCTAGTGCCTTCCATTCTCCCATCGTCATCTTCTATCTTCTATAGCGAAGACCATTGAAAAGCTTTGCTTTGCAATATGGTATCTGAACACCACATTGTCAGCAACTACAAAGCACTTGATTCTATCTCCCTGGTAGTTGACCACCTTAGTTTCCCATCCAGTTGCAAGAAACCCGTTGATCGCACTTCCCCCTTTGCAAGTCCACATTGTTGGTGTCTTGTGAACACTTTGAAGTCGAAATATAAACACAAACACTTGAAGAGACATAAACCATGTTACCTTGGCTTTATGGGAACCATAGGCGCACTTGATGTTGCTTGCACATCCACCTCGATTCTCCTTTTGGTTGCTGCGATCAAGGCATTTTCTGGCTTAAGCCATTCCAAACTCTCCAAGGTTGGTGAGTGAACCATATCCATTTCGCCTAGGTGTGACATAAGTATGATTATTAAAAAAAATGTCACGTGAGGCAAGCTCAGAGGACTGACAACCAGCATAGAGCAACTTGCCAAGCTCAGTGTCAAAAGTTCCTGTGAAGGACACTATTGTTTCCCACTCTACAAAATCGGATGGAAAAGCAACTGTAAACATGAACAAATAGCAATGGAAATCTTACAGTCATCAAAAGCAACACACAAGGCAAAAATACTAAATAGATAATTGAAAAACTTGAAAGAGGAGTAAAAATTACAATTTGTAAGAAACCTCGATGGAGCCACTGCTGTCTCTAGCTTCAATTGTGAAGCAACATACACACGCTGCACCTTCGCAAGACTTTTGCTGTCTTGCGTTTGCTTGAACTCCATGATTCTTCCCTTCCAATGGTGTGCTCGAGAAGCCATGTGTCTCCTTGAGACCTTGTATGCACCTCTTCAGCTAGGATGCATTGTTACCCACATCATTCGTTTTAACTCCATCGTCACTCAATATCCATTGTCGTCATGTATATTTGTGCATGAGATGGAGTCAATGACACTCCTAGGTCATCAAGTACCTGATGATGCCATGGGAAATAGTGGCACAATCTGCCCACAAACACTTATGATTAGACATTGCACATCCATGTTCTTAGCTGTATAAAGACCAAGATTCTTGATGATACACAAAGGTGAAGGATGCCACTTACTGCTATACCGCTCCACCTGCTTGTTGGTTTGATGTGGAAGATAATGTTGCAAAGCTTGAGAGGGAAGTAGATCCTCTCTAGAGAGCTTAATGGAAAAGGAGCAGGAAACCTGTTGAGGAAAGAAAGAGGGATGATCTAGTAGAAGGATATGCTGTAGACTTCAGCTTTAGCTAGAGGTGTTTAGTGAAGCCCATGGAGAAATGGAGAACCTCAGCTTGAGGAGAATGCAACCCTCAAGAATGCAGTAAGCTTGAGGAGGGAAAGGAGGTTCAAACTTCTGCTATAGAGCTTTTGGGACGGAGAACTGAAAGGAAGGAAAGAAAAACAAGGTGAAGTGAAGAGAAGTGAGAGATGGTACAATAGAGAGAGAGAGGGAGGGAATGATTAGCACGTTTTTGGAGGGACCCTCTTTTAGGAGAGAGGGAGGGAGAAACTGGTAGCCAGTAGAGAGAGAAAGAATTGGTTTTTACTCAAGTATTTTGAGAAAAGTTTAGTTTCTTGAATTTAAAAGAGATTTTCTCTTTATATTTTATAAGAGAGTACAAGTTTGACCAGTTACTTTTAGGCGCTGCCATACCCACCATTTTAGTCCACATGGCATCCACCCATTTGTCCCTTCCATAATCTTCTTTTTAATCCCATGGCAAATAAAGAGGCCCCCTTAGACCCCATTCCCTTCCTAATGTAGTGTTTTTTTTCCTTAAGAATCTTTTCATTGGTTTGAAATTTTCAAACACTTTTCATTTGCATTTGAATAACTTTAGAAGCAGACCATTGAAGGCTATGCAAGGGAGCATAAACAAATTGACCACTTTCATTCTCTTTGCTTGTGGGTTGAATCCACCCACAAGAGGGGCCCCATAGGTGCCAAGAAACCTTCCCTTTTGATACTATCTCCCCGGACCATAATGATGGATTGAACGAGTCATTTTCTGAGAGAGAGATCAATCTTGATTTTTCAATACTACACTTCGACCTCGATGCAATGGCATAAATTTGCACAATCTCCAAAGCCTTCCTAATCACTTTGAGGGCAAGCTTTGAGGAAGAGGAGGGAATCATCCGCAAACAACTTTGCAAGGAGTTGGTCGATGTTAGGAAGAGACAGCCCTTAAATCTCTCCCTTAGCAACACAGTCTTTGAGCAATGTCACCAAGGGATGCGAGCCAACGACAAATATTAGGGGGGACTAGAGGGAAACCCTCCTTGATTCATCTTTTGACCTTGAACGCCCCCACAATTATTTCATTGAACAAGAGCTCAGATTGGCTACTAGTACAAACGGTGTTGACCAACCAACACATCCGCGGTCCAAAATCCAATATTTTCATAACGTCTTCGATGAAAGACCATGTGATCCTGTTTATAAGCTCTATCTAAATCTAATTGGAGTAGAATACACTCTTGTTTAGTGGATGTTGCATACTCTATGTATATCATTGCTGCCATAATGTTATCATAGATTGACCTTCCCTTAATAAATCCATGTTGGTGGGGAGTGATAACTTTGTTGAGGAGGGGAGAGAGCATGAGGGCTACGGTTATTGCATATAAGGTTTTCCCTAAATCAATGCTCAATAGGGGGTACTAATATTGGAAAAGAGGAACACTACAGATGTTTCAGCCTTTACTAGGAGCCACAACCTACCTTTACAGACCATGATGACCCCATCCAGAGCACATACCATGGCGGGCACAAATACCATAAAGACCAAGCTTTTACAAGGAGCCTAACCTACAGAAAAGACAATTGAAAAGAGATCTTGTGCAGTGGATTCCACCACATCAAGAACACCATGCAGAAACAAGCACTTGAGCCCTTGTCCAAGATCTTATAGGCCTTGCATCTTGCGGGTGTTGTGACCCATGGCAAGAAAGGATAGGCAATCCACAACGAGCCCAACCTCCTTATGGCAAGTGCTCGCACCACCATGGACATTCTAGCCTTATGGAACATGCCCTCTTGACATCAAAATGTTGCAACAGATGGTAACTTTTATCATGAAGAGAGGGGACGACCTTGCCACCCTTGAGTCCAAAGAATAGAGGTTCTCTATTGCTATAGGAGGGAGAGGAGGAGCGATCCAACCCCCAACACCCCCCCCCCCCCCCCCCCCCCCCCCCCCCAATCGCACGGTTCCCCTACCCACTCCCTTCTCAAACCCTAGCAATAGACGAAAGCCTTAGGGGAAAGACATAAGATTTCTTTTTCGTCATATATCAGCTTCACAGATGGTGTAACACTTCCTGAAAGGCAAAAGTAAATTTGCAACGTTGAAGCCTACCTTTGTCTAATTATGCAAAATCTATAATTTATTAGTGAAAGCTCTTTCTTTGCCAAAATAAATAAATAAATTTGTTACAACACAGTATTTATAAGATGGCATCCCCGACTCTTGACGGCCGAGAATATGGTCCGTGAAATGACTGTTGAGAATGGTCTTTTCCCCCATAATGTGTAATCCCACCGTGGATCCCGAGATCGCCATGTGGTTGAATATATTACGAGGAATGATCCTTGAAGGACCTTTCCCTACACCTTAAAAAGGTGCAATTACATTTAGCCATCTTTTTGGCCATATTCACAATTGTGACTTGAGAGAAATTACATACATTTAGCCATCTTACTCCCCCTCAATCAAGCTCAATATCACGTACAAAGGCCAAAGCACTTTTTCTTTAACAGCTAGGCCTACCCCCATGCTCTCAATCTATAGCAAGTCAACCTGCAAGATACAACACAGCCTTGTGTTCATTGAACCTCTTCATAAATGATTTGCTCTGAGAACTTGATCATGACTTGAGGATACCAAAGGGATCAAGAAGATTTAGAGATTTTCTCATGTACGAAACAAAGTCTTTTTTAGTGTTTTTCATACAATGCATAACGTCATGAGCTTTTGCTCGAGAGGCACCGCATACCTAGCTAGGTACGATTGAGAGCAGGAGATCGCCGGCCTGGTGGGGGGGCCGGTGGTCTCCTACCCCCAATCGTACCTAGCTAGGTATGCGGTGCCTCCCTCGCAGAAGCTATCGTGAGCTTCTACTCGAGAGACACCGCATACATAGCTAGGTACGATTGGGGGGAGGAGATCACCGGCCCTGTGGGGGGGCCAGCGGTCTCCTACCCCCAATCGTAGGTCTCCTACCCCCAATCGTACCTAGCTAGGTATGCGGTGCCTCCCTTACAAAAGCTCGTGACATTTCTTCCCGAGAGATTCCATAGCCACGTTCTTAATTACATAGCTTGATCCTTTAGATTTCACCCTTAGAAATACGTTAGAGAGTTTTGGTAGCAAGATGGCCCCAAGGTTGTTAGTAGTTACCGTTTAGCACCTTCACAAAAGCGTGGAAAGGATTAGGACTTGTTTGTCACATTCCTCCTTTCCATCAACCAGCTTAGCATCAATCACCATTCATTGACTTCCAAAAAGTTGTGAACCTTGATTCTCTTAACCCGTATGTGCACTTATGGGGATACATCATACACATCTACATCAATCTTCACCAAAAAAAAAACCCTACATTTAGTGTATTTTCTTCACCCTTTCTCTTCCAAAATGCACCTAGATTTCACCCTCATCCCAAAGAAAAATTTTAACGGGTTTTAGTGCCCTTCTGTTACCTCGAAATCTCTGTAGATCCCCTACAGTCCTTGCCTTGCTATGTAAGGAGGAGTAAAACTACAAGGCATGAGCAAATCTTGAACTCCTACCCGTGTTCAGCTCTTGCCACCCTGCTCTAGCCAACTTGTACCCAAGCATTTCGTACTCACTATAACAACTTCACCTCACTATGGCCAACATGTTTTCTCAGGTCAAGCTTAACGGTCCTTCAAAAGGTTGTGGTCCTCTTATGCCTAAGTTGACTACACAAATTTAACCATCATTTAAAGTGTTGAGGTCTCCACTTGTGGCATACTTGGTGCTCAAGGAATGCTACTCTGCATCAAATCTCTGTCTCGACTCCTACTCACCTATTCGTGTGGGACCTCAGAAGGATAGCCCAACATCTAGTGTCTCAAAGGAAAGATGTGTTTGTTGATTCCCCCTCTTAAATTCATAAAAAATATTAGTTGGTAGCAATGGCTACCTTGTATGACCGTTTTTTCCTCTTCTGACAGAATGTTGATGTTGGAACATTGTACCTATTGTTTTCCTCCCCCTCCCTTCCTTGTTGGGACTACCCCATTGGTCTAATGCAACCTATTCATTTCCTTAATTTATTTCCACACTCTTCTCCAAAAAATAAAATAAAAGAATTGTGGTCCTTTTGTAACATAGTTGACGCACAAACTTGTTTTTTTATGATGTCATTTTACGTCATGCTTCAGTAGAAAACATCATCACTATGAACATCATGAAAGCTAAGAGTTGCTTACCTTAAGAGCTAAAAATCTCGATACCCCAAGCTCGTGGGATTCACTAGTAACAGAAAGGGCCAGTCACTTGTGTGTGTGTGTGTGTGTGTGTCAAATGCCCCAATTTGACCTCTACACACAAGACCATTTCTTTGTAATATGTACCTTTACTCTCTTGTGTTACCTCCCTCCCTTGCGTCAGCTAGGCCAATTACCAATCCTCTAGGTCCCCAAGTAATCCAAACTTTATTTTGGAATGGGGTTTGTCAACAGGTGCTAGCTCCATTGGTAGAGTCATAGCCTATGTGTCTAAGGTCTTGGGTTCGATCCCCCCTTGGCGACCTGAAGACATGTTATAAGTCCTTAGGGACTATTCCCATATGCGCGCGCATGTGTGTGTGTGCGGAGCTTTGCCGACAGGTGTCAAGATTCAGACACATGGTACGGGGCTGATAGGTGTTCAGGGCGCAAATTGGCTAGTGAAGACCTTGCCCACCTCTTCATGGAATGCCCGGCAATTAGAGGCTTGGCAGGGAAGGTGTGCAAATGGATACAAGGAACGTGGAAGGTTGGGTTTTTCAAAAAGGATTTGGGAAACAATTTTGCAGTCGTGCACTTCTAATTTGTATTGAAGTTGTCACATACTATTTCTTCAGCTAAATATGGAAAGCCACTAACTTTCGTGTCTTCAATTGTCACCTCTCTGTGGCTAACTTCTCAAAGATTGTAAAAGAAAGTAAGGAGTTAATATTGATGATAGGTAAAAGACAAATCTGGATAATTGGCTTAGGGCGACTCTCGTCATCCGATAGAGCCTTGTTGTGTAAAGGATTGGGCTTTTGGTAATAGTATGTTGTTAGGGACTTCTAACTAAGCTTTGATGTATCCATTTGGCCCTCAAGGCTCAACACGCTTGAGGTTGATTTGTATATATCTAGGTGGCATTTTAATACAATCACTCACAATTGTGAGTTTTGCAAAAAAGAAAAAGAAACAAAAGAAATAGGTTGTACCATTGTTCTAAAGAAGACAAAGTCAATTAGAAAAAAAAGTATCATTTTTGCAAAAAAAGGTGGAACCTTTACAAACAAGTGAGCTCAAAAAAATAGACTTTCTTGAGGATTAAATTTGTGCTAGGAAGTGCATAACTCCATAGAAAAGAGACAGTTGTTACTTTTGAGAAGAAAATCCAATATTCATCCAAGTATATACATCTCATCTCATGATCCATTTTGCTACCATTTCGGTAGCTAATAACTCCATGTTTACTGATAATAATCCACCTCCTTCTTTTGAGAGAGTACATGAAATATATGAAACTTTAATCACTATTTTGTGATGTCAATAACAGTGGGGGGAGGTTTTGGACAAGTAAATTACCTTCTTCAGTTGAGCTTGTGAAGGCTTTGAAGAGGAGAGAAAATAATTCAAGGAGGGGAGAAGATAGTGATTAAGAATGATTGCTCTTTTTTTTTTTTTGCTAAACTCACAATTGTGAGTGGATAGTATTAAGAACATCATCAATATACAACAATCTCGAGCTCAGACCGAGCCTCAAGGGTCCCAGGATTGCATGTTATCTGCTTGGCAGAAAAGCCACTACCACTCCTAGGCTTTCCCTATTACAAGATGTTATGTATTGTTCTAGACCAATCCTCTGAGGCTTGTTTGCCTCCGATCATGTGAATCGTCACTCTGCTCTCTTGTATGATTTCACAAAAGGCTTGCCACCACAGCCATATCCCCCTCAAACACGCAGCGGTTCATTGCTTGCCAAATATGGTGCAAGAAGTAGTACCTGATTATTTGAGTGCAGACCAGAAGAGCAGGACTTCCCAACCTATTACTACCAAAAAACATATCATTCTTGAAGAACTTAATTTGCCATGTCCTTTGAATCCACTTGCATAATTTCCCAGCCATGCCCCTGATTGCCTGGCATCCCATGAAAAGGTGGGCTAGGTCTTCACTAGCCATTCTACACCCTGAGCAACGATCGGACCCGATGCCTCTTTCTTGTACCTTTACTCCCGTCGGCAGAGCACCCCACATCACTTTCCACAAAAATATCTTCATATACTGAGGCCACCTTGGCTTCCAAATGTTCTCCATGACTTCCTCCCACCGCTTTTCCGTCCATTGCCTCTTCCATAATTTGTTGAGGGGGCTACACCAATTAGCCTTGTGCATTAATGCATGGTAAATGCCTTTAGAGTGTGGTTTCCAAAAGAGGCTACTCCCGGGCCGTCTCCAAGCATCCCATTCAAAGTTGGATTCACAAATTGGTATCGCCACCTTATCAAGCTCTTTCATCACCCTGTGGACTAGTAAGATCTCAAAGCCATTCAGTTGAAATTGGATGGCTATAGAGTTAGCAGTTTTCCAACACTTCATATTGCCATCCCAGAATTGCTCTAGTCGAATGAGCCCCTTATTATTCACATTCCTGGCCATTTCTATCCAATAGGGGCTTTGCGGCGGCCCCAATATGTTAGAGAGCCAAGGGGACCAGTGCAAAATGGAGTTCTTAAAGTATCTGGTTACTTCCCCCCATTCCAAAACCGCCGCTGCACTTTTGCACTTCCTCATCAGCTCCCCTGAGAGTCCACTAGATCTAAGATAAGACCACTTCGGGGTGAGAAGTTTGTCGTGCATCACAACCCCCTTCCACTTTCCCCCTTTGGAACCCAGTTTTCTTGCATCAAGCATTTCCTTGGTCATGATAGCCCAAGCTTGGTCCTGTTTAGCCAATGAAACCATAAATTTGGCACAAAGGGCCTCAGCATGGGATACAGGATTACTAATGTTGAGCCCTCCTTGGTCTACCGGGCGAGCAACTACCTCCCATCTAGCCCACTGCCATGGCCGGGATGTTTTCGTGTTGTTCTTCCAAAGAAACCTTTTCACTGGTTTTAAGAATTCTTTCTAGTTACATTTAGCCATCTTGAGCACGGGGTTGAGGAAAGCAATATACGAGATCATAAAAGCATTAATCACTCTAATCTGGCTTTGGAAGGGGAGGAGAACAAATTCCCATCTTCTCATGTTTGAGATTATTTTTTCAAGAACCCATTGAAATCTTTGACTGTGGGTTACTTCCACCCCTATGGGGGCTCCCAGGTGTCTAAATATACTCCCTTTTGAGATGATCTCTCCTGTCCAGGCTGCAGGGTCAAAAGAGTCGTTCTCCGATAGGGAGATTAGTCTTGACTTCTCTATATTGCACTTGGATCCCGAGGCCACTGCAAAAGTTTGCACAATCTCCAGCGCTCTCCTGAGAACTTGAGGGCACGCCTTCAAGAATAGGAGTGAACATCTGCGAACATTTTTGCTAGTAGCTGGTCGTTTCCCGTTAATTCTAGACCTTGGATCTCTCCCTGCGCAGCACTGGCTTCGAGCATCGTAATGAGAGGATGCGACCCGATGGCGAAAAGCAAGGGGGTTAGGGGACATCCTTGCTTAATAGACCTTTTAACCTCAAAAGAGCCCACAAAATTCTATCATTAAACAGGAGCTCTGATTGGCTGCCAATGCCAAGTGTGCGTGTGAGGCGACAAAGGCGAGGCCCAAATCCCAGAGCTCCCATGACTTCTTCTATATAGGACCATTCTATCCTATCATAGGCTTTGTCAAGGTCCAGCTACAGTAAGACGCACTCTTGCTTGAAGAAAGATGCATACTCTATTCCTACCATTGCTGCCAAGATATTTTCATATAGATCTCCCTTTAATGAACCCGTGTTGATGGGGGGAGATGATCCGACTCAAGAGGGGGGCAAGTATGAGAGCTATCTCCTTGGAAATGATTTTGTATGCTACTGACATCATCGTAATGGGACGCCAATGCTTAAGTTGAGAGCATATCTGTTTGGGAATGGCCTTGATAAGCCCTCTCTTAACACTTGCATCCAACGACTCTTCGTAAGGCTTCACAATCTTCAAAAACTGCACTTTAGATATCAACTTCTAAAAAACCCATCCCCATTTGTGTTTGACAGTAATTAGGGAAACCCCTAAGAATACCCAAAAATTTGAAATATTTCTCATTCATAATTGTTAGCGGGTCATCGCGGACGTCTGCAACATAGTTGTTTGGCAATACTGAGGGAAGAGACTCGAATGGGGCAGGGAAACTTTTTTAGGGTGTCAACCTCAAAAAGTGAGTCTGCGGGACTAAGCTATCATCAATATAGAAAATCTATCACTTTCTACTCTGGAAAATCATCCCTATGTCCTGTCTCACTGCTCTCGACCGTCACGCCATTTCGACACTCGAATGGACTCGAAATGCAACAAAACTTTAGGAGGTGGTATAATAGGTCTAAGGGCACTATCTTGCTCAGTTTGGTTCCAATCTGACAAGGTACCAAAATCACGATCCATCATAATCAAGGTCCTTAATACTACAACAAAACTATCCAAAAAGGTCGCCATATGGGCTTGCAACATTCTCCTATGGTCAAAACGTCAAAAAAAACAACCATTTTTGTACAAAATAGCAAATTTAGCTCACAGACAGGTAGTTGTGAACCACATCAAAATTGAGAATGATTACAATTAACTTAAAGAGCAAGAGACAAGGGATACAATACACTTGTCAAAATCAAAATCTGATACCAGAGTTTGAGAAAAATGGATTACAATATGCTTTAGAGTGGCCGCTTTCAGTTGTATGCTCAGAGCTCTTCAAAACTTTAGATAAGATACAAACGTCTCTATTCAAACTTGAAAATTTGAACTTTATACCTAGGACTCAATTGGACAATGGCCTGCTCATAAGGATTACAATTTAGTTTTTACAATGATGTGGCTCAATTTAAACATCTGGCTCAATAATCATGACTCCTCTTTTTTACAAGTCTTTCTCAAAAAAATAATATGATTATAGAAGATCCCTGTGATGATGTGGTCGACTACGAGGGTGCCTGTTGGATAAATCTAATAACATTTCCCCCTTCCTAACATTTGGGCACTAGTTTTGGCAGTGGCTTCACTTGTCGAAGGTTCTTTTTTCCAGTGTCTTTGTAATCATTCTACATTTTTCTAATCGAGCCACCACATCTGCTTGAGTAGCTAGGTCTTTAAAAGGGTTGTGAGGACCACACTCTGATATGCAATGTGGCGAGCTGGCAGGTCCTTTGTGAGTGGGTTTAAATTGGTTGAGTCCATTTCAAAGAATCCGATCATGAATGCCTCTTTGAATGTCTGCATGTAGTGTGACGGCAAAAACATGATCTATGCATACATTCCCAAAATAATATTCATATTAGGGACCTCTGTCTATTTCATGCAATGCCCTGGGTGCCTTCAAGGAAAACCTGCCATGGGTTTTCTGGTGCTTCAATGTTGTTGAAGGCCTATATGTAGGTAATCATCATCTTGGCCATTTTTGTGAGCATCTAGGAGGTGTAATCGAGGACATCCCGCATTTGTGTGATCAATGCATGCATTTGACTTTGTAGGCTTGTAGCTGTTTCATTGGCTTTGAGAGCACCGAATAATTTAGCAATGATGGTCGACGACTTCTCCATGTATAGTAGCTATCCCAAGATCTTTGTCGAGGAATGGGATAGTACGTCGGGTCGATCCTAAGATGCTGAGGGACTCTTCTATGTGTGGTTTTATTTTGTGGCCTCTACTTCTTTTGCCAGAGCGGTTGATTTTCTAAAATTGCAAGCACTTGATCCGCTGCAATGGTTACATCTTTGTAGTTGCCTCTTTGATTCAAATCAAGTGGTGGCAAGAGGATTTTCTT
This sequence comes from Adiantum capillus-veneris, assembly GCF_014529385.1. Classification (NCBI taxonomy): domain Eukaryota; kingdom Viridiplantae; phylum Streptophyta; class Polypodiopsida; order Polypodiales; family Pteridaceae; genus Adiantum; species Adiantum capillus-veneris. The sequence continues at coordinate 142,069,938 of NC_140935.1, read as the reverse complement.
CCATAAAGTAGCCTCTTGCTTCATCATTGAAAGTGAAATCATCTCGTGGCCAAAATCTATAACCACTTCATCTGGCTTGATCATCAATAAGGTTGGAGATTCTAGCACCTTGAGCTCATATAGCATGAATTCTTTGTGAGAGGGGTCTAGGATGTCTGAAATCCGCTTCTTTAGCTCTTCTCTTGTATCTGTCAGCTCCGTAGCTTCCTTAAATTCTAGTAGACCACCCTAGTTGATGTACTCGGTACGTCCAATGGGGGGAGGTCTACTCTTGCAACCTCTATGGTTGGTGTTGGTATTTTCTGAGCAGATATCACTCACTTAGCCTTGATAACACTGATTGCTAGCTCTTTACTTTGTAGCTCTTGTGCATGTTGTTTTGCTTGGATGGCTAAATATGCTTGAGCCTTGGCCAATGGTTCTTTCATCTCTCTAATTTCTTGATCCTTCTAATTTTGAATGGCCATGTGGTCGGCTTTCATCACTTGTCGGTCATACTTTTCATGTGCCAGTTCTGGTTTTAATGCCTTGATCTAGAATGGCTATTGGTGCTTGAGAAGTGGAGGCCAAAGAGCATGCACATCTTGCATTGCTAGGAGATTTGAAAGTGTGTGCTTCACGACATCATATGAGTTGCTTAGCTTGGCATTTCTTTGCTACACTCTTGCCAACTCATCTTCCATGGTCCACTTACATCTCATTGCTGGATGCAATTTGACCTTGGAGATCTCAATAGAAACCTTTTGCTTCTCTTTTTTCATGTTCCAATGCATCTTGCAAGTTTTTCTTGTCTTCATGGAGGGTATCAGTTTGTTCTTGCAGCCTAGAATTTTCTATGAGTGCTATTTTCATTTCCTCAGCATCTCAAGCATCTAATTCTCTCATTTGGGACACAACCCTTTGGCATTGTACTAAAGCACACAATGGTTGGTATGAAAATAAGTGTTGAGACATGGAGATTCCCACTATGTGAGATGGCACTTGACATATGTATGCATGAGCATGCCCGGAAACTTTTATCAACTTGTTCAAAGGAAGAGTGAGATTGTTTGACTCGATTGCAAAAAGAAATTTATCAATTGTTTTAGGGATAGGGTAAAGGGCATGAAGGCGACTTCATGAAAGCTTAATCACCTCCATCCATCTGTCACTAGGCATATATAGCACATATTCTTTACAAAGAAGAAGGTGAGGGATGAAATATGGAGGCTAACGAATGGAAAAATATGATGGTTTGGTAGGGGAGCACTTTGCACATGCTTGTGAGGTATTGACATCCCTACACTCAAGAAAGGAATATGCACAGATGTCTCTTTTGGAATACCATTAAAATAGTTGGTAAATTTAAGACTAGAATATATGAAAGTAATCAATAAATTTCATGACAAAATAGATGTCTTTCTTGCTAGATGGTAGCTATTTTTAGACATTGATAACAAGGGGAAGGGGTAATTGACACCTGTCTTCCCAAGTAATGCCAATATTGATGTGCTTGTGTTTCTTGGATGGTGGTAGGTAGTAATTGGTCTCTTCTTTGGAGTTACAATAGAAACTTCAACTATAATAGGAGATCCATATTCATTAACTTGTCAAAATAAAGCTCCATACACTGACATTGTATTGTCATGGTCTATATAGAGAATCTAGTATCGAAATGGTTTGCTTAAATCATCTTGGTTTACATGCTTTTATTGTATTATTATTTAATAACTTTTTTATTACAATTGTGCAAGTATGGTTTAGATATGAAGGGATTTTGATACACACACATGGAGACCCCTCAATCACAAGTGTGCCATGGACCTCCTGACAACAAAAAACTAAAGAAGGAGGTCCAGTTTCAAAGTGTTCACGAGCCACAACTAAAGAAGGTGACATGCTTATGTGAGAATTTGAGCTGGAAGATTATTTAGAATGCATAAAGATACAACCATCTAAGTTCTAAGAAACTGCCAAACTACCATTGTTTACCAAAGAATTGTGTGACCAAACACGTGTTTCAAGAAAACCTAGAACAAACTCCAGATCAATAAAGACCATTTTAGGATCTTATGTAGCCCACATGCAATTTTAGCCACCTAGATTGTAGGCCATATTCAAACATGTTTCTAGTATAACCAAAAAATATGATAAAAGATCTTTGAAAAACCACTTTAAGATCTCAAAACAACTCAGTTAGCAGCATATTAGTTAACAACATACCTTGCAGGTGTGTTAGCTCTTAAGGGGTGCACTATGAGAACCACCTTATATAACGTGGGTTCGTGGGATATTTAAGAAATCCTTTTTTAACATGTTTGAATGAATAAAACAACCCCTTATTTTAGAAATTATTTCTAACTTGGAATTTAAAAATCCATTATGCTAATACATCTTTGTTAATTTGCCTAAAACATTTGCATTTACAAACCCCTCTTACTGAACTCACATGATACATGCCCACAGTTCATGCCCACAACCCCTCTGAGGGTCCTTTGCTTGGCTACTCATTAGGCTCTACTACATAAAGATCCACATAAAGAACCACTCTACTCATTAGGCTAGATCTTTAAGGTCTCTTGGGATAGTTTCATACGACGTTAAAACTCTCTTCTTCTCGGGTGTGTGCGCGCTAATAAAAAGAGGAAAATGGTATAACCTTTCTATCACCCAAGTGTGGTAGATTGGTTATGCCATTTCCCTTTTGAATAATAGGTCTCAAGTTCAACCCTCTTCGTCGGCTAGATTTTTAAGGTCTCTTGGGATAGTTTCCCTCGATGTTAAAACTCTCTTCTTCTCGAGTGTGTGTGTGTGTGTGCGCGCGCTAATAAAAAGAGGAAAATGGTATAACCTTTCTATCACCCAAGTGTGTAGATTGTTTATACCATTCATGAAGCTATTTAGCCAAAAATATTTTTGATTTCTAGGACTTAAAATATGTGTCATAGGTATGCTTTTTTTAATGCAATTAGTGCTAACACGGTGATTTGTGAGTCTAATAAGCCTAAGTGCTCAATAGTGGCCAAGGTAGATATTTTAACTGGCGGACATACCATATTATTCCAGGTTTTCAAGGAGCAGTTGATATTCACTAATGTGGGAATTTTCCAAACCATACCAGAAGTTCCTGTTAATTTTAGCTCTCATCTTATTATAGACTTGTTTCCAAAATATTAAATACTCCAGTAGTACAAAACGATCCCAAAAAAAAAAGACCAATATGACATCATTTCTCCTATTAACTCTATCAACTCTAAACTTGAGAATATGGATTTCCCTCCCAAAAGCTGAGACATTTCTCCGTCTTCTTCTCTATCAACTCTAGGAATGGAGAACGCATCTTTTCCTGATGAAAACACTAATTTGAACTTACAATCCTCGGCCCCTTCATCTTTAACACTTACCCAAAGAAAGAACACACATCATCTTCATGTTGATGTATTGCAAGAGTACGCACCGTTGCAGAAACGTAGGAGGGAGTTTTTCTTATCTCAACGGGAGAAAGAACTTAGAAGGACAAACAAGGAACATTTGGAGAACATGCAGCTGAAGAAACTTAATGAAGCATGCTCTCAAAAGATTTCATCAAACAAAGAGACAATCCAAGGCCTTGAGAAGAAGATCACAAGTTTGCGAGAGAAAGACACCGTGCTTGGTAGTCGGAAAAGAAAACGAGATCTGTGCAACCTTGAGAACATGAAGGTTGGTAATGGTGGCTTGAAAAAACGAATACGAGCTTTAAGGTAACTCGAAGTTTGTTTCTTCAATGTGCTTCATTAAGAAGTGGATACACTTACTTTCCTATACATGATCATAACGCATTGTGCTTTTTTGGCACGTCTTTACTGCATCCAAACTCGAACGGTGCAAGCTTCAATGTCGGAGTGCATTACATCCGTCTAGTTCCAAAAGAAGTAGTTGAAGAGATGATAACTCAGAAAAAATTTCGTAAGTTGAAAGGGAGGCTACTTACCTCCTTCATGAACGAGAATCAGCTGGAACCAATGGAAGTGCAAGCAATACTTGATGAGAGTGGCATCTCGCAGATGGGATACAGGGCACTCTTCAAAGCATTAGCTAAAAAATCTCAAAATAAACTACAGAGAGGATCATTGCTTCCAAAGCCATCACATGTAAAGGCTGCTCGCGCCGCCACGTAAACGATGAGGTGTTTGAGAAACTTGGGTCACCATTCGATATTGAAGCAACGTTCTTAGGCAAGGGCGGCAGAGAGGTACAGTTTAACGAGCACAACAACCTCTTTGTTGATCTTGAAGCATTGCAAAGGTATGCAGTTCACTTCTTTGACATCAGTCGAGACGAGTGCGGTGGGGTTCTCAAGTTTGTTTTGAAGCTCGACGAGTGCGAGGTCCTGAAGAACAAGAAGTTGAAGAGAGTCACCATTACCCTCATGAACAGAGCTCTGGATCCATCAATAACGAAAGAGGATCCACGATACTTCAGCGTGTGCAATCAGAAAACAACATTCTATCTCTAGGATCATTTCAGGTATACTTCGTTCAATCTCTGATAACAAAAATATTGATTATTTGGTTGTTGATTTTGTGTTTTCATTTTTCACTGCAGTTTGATAAGGAAAATTTTGAAATCCTCGATTGGGTTTTTAGTCAAACCCAAATTCCTTCTATCATCAGTGAACAAAGAAACGGAGCCGTTCTTTCAGTGAAGGATTTGGCGACTACACAGTGGAATGGCACATGGCAGGTGTCTTAAAGACTCTTAAGTGTATGTACAACATAACACACGGAGCAGTTGTGGCAAATCCATGCTTATATTGCATGGCTGATGCACAATCACTTGAGAGTATGCAATGAATTAGAGCTCCCAACAGACATCTTCAAGATAAAACTTTTAAACCAGTGCTTGATATTCCTCTGAGTAGAGTTCACGTCTGTACACTTCATGCACTCTGTCGAATAATTGAAAAGGTGTTTCATTTGTATATATGTTTTGCATGGACATTAAAGCCAGAGAGTGAGTCGAAAAGAGTGATCAAAGCATTAGAGGGAGTGCTCTCAGACATTGGTTTGCATGGAGGCAATGTCAAAATCGAAGAGGACCCTAAGATGTCTCAAAGTCGGTACAAGGTACTGAGGAAAGCATCAATAGGCGGAGTGAAGGCAAGAAGGTTTCTTGGGTTTAGCCTCAAAGATTCAGATAGAGAAGAAAGGAGAATCCTGTTCAACAAATGGAAACAGTTACATAAAGTGGTTAAAGACAATGCTGGTGGTGGGGAAATCTAGAATCACAAGGCGAACGTGTAGAAATCACTAGATAAAATTTTCCACTACCTTGAGCAACATTCTTGGGACCAAAGTAAGCTCACATCATTTCAAGCAGCCTTGCTGGATTGGAAAAAGGCTTACTTTACAGGGTGGGGTGGGCAACATATCACACATTACATGGTAGGTTGGCATTCTACGTATACAAAACAAAATTTTAAATTGTACTCAACTAACCATTTTGTTTTATTTCAATGCAGCACATACTGTTCAACCATGGTCCATATTTTGCCAAGACATACGGCTCACTATCAATATGGTCCACACAAGGCATGGAAAAAACCCACTACATGGCAAGAACAGGTTATTTTAAGCACACTCGACATGGGGGAGGAAAAGAAAAGGCCAATAGCCTATTAGAGTTACACCAATGGACTTATAGAAGACTAATTCATAGAGCAAGGCAGAAGGAACTTCTTAAGAGTTCAGAAATTACACGGTCTTTACAACACATCCGCAAAGAGAAGAAACAGATGGCTTGGGGAGCTTCAAATGCGGCGGAGCACCATGCGAGGTGGCGCCGGTCACGAGTCAGGAGCGGGAGAAGATGGACCTGAGCCCATCGTTTTTATCCTCTTCGATGCACCTCCTTCCTCCTCACTTTGTACCTCTTCGATGTGCAAGCTCTGTAGACGAGCTCGTTCCGCTGTTGATGGCAGCATCCCCAAGAGCATCACGCGTCTTCTTTCCCTCAGAAACAACCGCTTATTGTATGGATCTAAGCTTTCCGGGTCTTCAACCCCTGCAGCCAGAGCCTGAGCTGTGTAGGACATGAAATAGGGGGCTCTGAGTGCCTGGCACCCATACCCAATGCCAAATACACGTAGAGCAAACTGTTTTTCAATCAGAATTACTCTTTCTGCGTTTAGTGGGAGGGAGTGCCCACCACACAATCTTGTAATAGCTTTCATTGCAAACAGTGGGAACTTTGCATTGTCATTGGAGTATTCCTTGTGGTATATTATGATCTACATAATAATTGCAATGAATTTATGGGCCGTAAGTGAGATGAGTACAATTGTCAAGTACTTGAATTTTTTCTACAAACCTTTTTGTGGTTGAAACGATCAATGTAGTGAGACAACGTCGCATCCTTGCCTTGGACTCCAATGTGACAAGCCCTTGCCGTGAGCCTTCCGCTCTTCTAAGGAAACTATCATCATACACTAGCACCTGGCAACAAAAAAAAAATGCTCATGATATTTTATCACTCGGCCATCTCTAATACCATGTGAATGCACGACAAAAGTTACCATCTGATTCTCGTCCATTTCTAGCATCGACCTCCCCCACAAGTGAATAGACTGACTATTCATTACATGATCTTCGGGTGCCACGTGTCTACCCATGTTTTCCAAGCCGAGTTGTTTTGTTGTCAATTCAAACTGCTCATCTGTTGGCAAATTGGCCTCTCCGGACTTCGCCTCATTGAACGTATCTTTAATCAGTTGGCGACCCTGAAGTGAACTATGAGTCGCGGAAAGCTGTCTCAGCAATAAGATATTGGTCCACTCCATCATCGTCCACAAACCCCATGTCTGCCTCACAAAAATTTTCAATTGCAGCTAGGAAGTAGTCCTCCTGTGTATTGAGCTCATGCATGATATCTGTGAGCAGAACATAGTGGGTGTCGCCCGCCATAGCAAAGCTGGGAGCACAATTCAGAGGCAAAGTCGCTTCCATACTTGGGCTTTCTTGTTTGCACCCTATTGCTGCATCCGCAAAAGAAACAAGAGTTAAGCCTGCATCAAATGTTTCCTTTAGTACCTCTTCTCGCTCTTCTTCTGGGTTGAATTGCACGTCCACATCCTCTACCTCTTCCTCCGGCGCCAATGGACAACTACCGAAAGTTGTTGACTGCGAAGTCTCTGACTCGCCATCCGTCTGCAAGTATAAGTAACAGACAAACCCATGGTAGAATTCCAATAAGCGACATTTTTTTAAGTGCTTCATACACCTGTCTTGTACAAGCAGTGCATTGGAGGGACACTTTTTAAGACAACGATTCAGTCTCCTTGAAGCACTCTTGTCAGGGTCAAGGTCGGTAGGGTGCACATATCTCATGCCATCAACTGTCATGGAATTGTCACAAGTGACTGCCTCATACTGTTGCAAATGGTTTTGTAGGTACTCAAAGGAGCAATCTATAATCCTCTGTATAGAAAACTCTGCATTGAACATTCCTGATAGTTCTGGTGCACGGTGATGAGCACGGGCATTATATAAGAATGTGAATAGTTTTTCTTCACATGTATCCTCGCTCACGTCTGTCTCTAGGACTATGATCCCCATGACTGAAAGAAAAAGCAAGCCAAAACTATTTGGTGTCATAACAAAGCGAATGTTGGGCCTCGAGTACCCCTCAATATCCCATTTTCCTTGGTTCGGCCCCGTGCACTAATGTCATAAGAGGTGACGTAACATGAGTCAGAACCAAGCGAGTAGGTTCCCCAAGAATATCCGAAGGACCCTTTGCCTGATGGTTCTATCCCGTGTGCTAATGTCATAAGAGTTGACGTTAGTTGAGTCAGAACCAAGCGAGTAGGGCCCCCAAGAATTTCCGAAGGACTCTATTCGCTTGGTTCTGTCCCGTGTGCTAATGTCATAAGAGTTGACGTTAGTTGAGTCAGAACCAAGCGAGTAGGGCCCCCAAGAATTTCAGAAGGACTCTATTCGCTTGGTTCTATACCGTGTGCTAACGTCATAAGAGTTGACGTTAGTTGAGTCAGAACCAATGGAGTAGGGGCCCCAAGAATCACCGAATGGCCCTATCGACGGGTTATGTCCCGTGCGCTAATTTCATAAGTGGTGACGTTAGTTGAGTCAGTACCAAGCGAGTAGAGCCCCCAAGAATCTCCGAAGGGCCCTATTCGCTTGGTTTTGTCTTGTGGAATTCGGAACAGGTGGATAAGAATTATCAGTGATAGATTTATAGGCCTACTCACTCACTATGCCCAAACTCAGGCACGGTCACATAAGGAGTAATTATTCCAACCATGAATGCGATACGGTCACCACATAAGGAGTAATTATTCCAACCATGAATGCGATACGGTCACATAATGAGTAATTATTCCAACCATGCATGCGTTTTTACCCAAACGCGGTGGCTTCGGTGCGCAGACAGTTAACAACACACAGGAAGGGGAGAGGCAGGGAGAAAGAACCTATCTCTGCAATATCCAATGGCGTCGAGTTGGATGGTGATGTCGCAGGCCACCGACAACAAGAACCAGAGGGGGGCGATGGTGATGGCGACACGGGAGCAAAGGACTCGACCCAGTGGAGGTCACTCAACGCAGGATCACGAGAGCTGGCTAAGGGGAAGAGCGCAGAAAATGCAAAGGCGATGGCGATGGTGCAGAAAATGCAAAGGCGATGGCGAATGCAAGGGCGATCAGCGTCTGACTCTAAACGTAGGATCACGAGAACTGGCCAAGGGGAAGAAAAAGGCACGAGAGCTGGCCAAGCAGAAGGTGCGATATGGAGATGGAGATGGCCACTACAAGGGCGATTGGCGTCTGTCTGGCCCTTAACGGTCACTCAAAAAGGCACGTGGGATGCGCTCTCAAGGACAACCAGTATTAAATGGTCTCAGATTTCCATGCAGTACGGTTTACCAACCGCAATCTCGCGCATAAGTGAAGTTGTCACCCTCCCCGAGGTAAGCATTCTAAGTTAAGGCATTACCCCCGCCAAACATCTCAAGTTTCAACTATTCTGCCTCTTTTTGCGTCCTCTACTGCGCATCATTCTAATTAACTCTACCCCCATCGACGCTATGCGGTAAGAAAACTCCATCACCTCTTACTCTCACGCATCCTCCTTCTCTTACTCTTGTTCTACAGTGCTTCAGCGATGCGGAACTCTACACACAGTGAAGAGGTATGCTACTTACTATGCTTCTGTGCACTTGTATTTTGTGTTGTTGGTCAGTACCAAGCGAATAAGGTAAGGTCACTTAGTCCGAAGGGCCCTATTCTATCACCTCTTACTCTGTCTGTCTGGCCCTTAACGGTCACTCAAAAAGGCACGTGGGATGCGCTCTCAAGGACAACCAGTATTAAATGGTCTCAGATTTCCATGCAGTACAGTTTACCAACCGCAATCTCGCGCATAAGTGAAGTTGTCACCCTCCCCGAGGTAAGCATTCTAAGTTAAGGCATTACCCCCGCCAAACATCTCAAGTTTCAACTATTCTGCCTCTTTTTGCGTCCTCTACTGCACATCATTCTAATTAACTCTACCCCCATCGACGCTATGCGGTAAGAAAACTCCATCACCTCTTACTCTCACGCATCCTCCTTCTCTTACTCTTGTTCTACAGTGCTTCAGCGATGCGGAACTCTACACACAGTGAAGAGGTATGCTACTTACTACGCTTCTGTGCACTTGTATTTTGTGTCGTTGGTCAGTACCAAGCAAATAAGGTAAGGTCACTTAGTCCGAAGGGCCCTATTCCCTTGGTACTGACCAAAAGAAAAGTTAAGTGATGTCTGCTAGTACAGAGGTCAATACTAAGAAAATAAGGGGAAGGTAACCCCTGCTTGTTGCGTATTTAGGGTTTCTTTTGCCAAATACCTTTTGATTTCGGTCCCGTGCACTTGTATTTTGTGTAGTTGGTCAGTACCAAGCGAATAAGGTAAGGTCACTTAGTCTGAAGGGTCTTATTCGCTTGGTACTGACCAAAAGAAAAGTTAAGTGATGTCTGCTAGTACAGAGGTCAATACTAAGCAAATAAGGGGAAGGTAACCCCTGCTTGTTGCGGATTTAGGGTGTTCTTCTGCCAAATACGCATTTTGATTTCGATCCAGTGCGCTTGTATTTTGTCTAGTTGGTCAGTACCAAGCGAATAAGGTAAGGTCACTTAGTCCGAAGGGCCCTATTCGCTTGGTACTGACCAAAAGAAAAGTTAAGTGATGTCTGCTAGTACAGAGGTCAATACTAAGCAAATAAGGGGAAGGTAACCCGTGCTTGTTGCGGATTTAGGGTTTTCTTTTGCTAAATACACCTTTTGATTTTATAAGAAAGAAACAAAATTACAATTGAACACTGGGTTTGAGTTAGAAAACACTTCAGAATTTACAAAGAGTGGCCTATTAATTTCCGGGGGTTTCTTCACAGCCAGGCTATCTCTTCGCAAAGCCTGTTTGCAAAGTTAATGGCTTCCTCATATTTACTGGCTAGCTCAAGTACTTCATCCTTCATTTCCTGAAGTCAATTAATGATTGCCTCCATAGAGCCATTCTCGACGAGCAATCGCTGCATGTCTTCAGGCCTTCTTGCTTCCAGAGAGTTTTTAAGGATTGAGACCCTCTGCCTGACGATCAGCATTTGCTGCAACTTTAGGCTAGCATCCTACACAGAGCATTTAGCAAGTAAGATCTTCAAACTAGGAGCTTGGAAATTGGGAGCAGAAAGCAAAGAATTACCAGCGGCTTACCTCGAGAATTGACTCCCGTGTTGACAGCAGCCACTCCCGAGCTGTGTCTGTCGAGAACATTAAAGGTAACATCGGGGGAGGGCCAAGGGGGGACCTCATGAGGAGGGTCCGGATGCGGTGTTGCTGGCGCTGCAGGAGTATACCTTGGAAAGGCATCGCCACTATCCTAAGGTTATTTTAGTTGTTCTGCGAAACCCTTAGGGAGGTTCTGAAACAAATGCTTCTTAAATAGACTTTCAGACATGCCTAAAAAGAAGAGCCTGGGCTCTGGCTTATGAGTGAGTGGTCTGTGAGGGGTGGTACTGCCATGAGGTTTCGTGAGAGGTGGACGTGGGAGAGAGAATCAATGGTACCATCCCCCCGATATTAGGGGAGGTGATGGGAGGGAACGACATGACAGTTAGAACCGCATTGATTTAAGATCTCCTTCACATTGGTATTTTGTATTAGCGGATGCAAACCTGTTCGCTTGCTTGTACACTTTTCTGAGGCCCAACAAATAAGGTATTTTGTTGCAGGGGTTGCAAACCTGTTCGCTTGGTAGTGATCTCAGAAAATGTAAGTGATCTGCTATTACTATTTTTGAAGTCACTACCAAGCGAATAAGGCAAGGCAAACTCTTTCCTATGCACCTATTCGCTAGGTAGTGACCTCAGAAAATATAAGTCATGTCTACCATTACTATTTTCTGAGGTCACTACCGAACGAATAAGGCAAGGCAAACTCTTTCCTATGCACCTATTCGCTCGGTAGTGACCTCAGAAAATATAAGTCATGTCCACCATTACTATTTTTTGAGGTCACTACCGAGCGAATAAGGCAAGGCAACTCTTTCCTATCCATCTTTTTGCTTGGTACTGACCTTTTCTTAAATCTGAAGTCCCTTGTGCTGACAAATGAATTTTCTTTTGGTGTTATTGTATTTGTAGAGATGCCTCATGTAAAGGCCTGCGCTAGGAGGGCAACAGGTGAATCTTTGAATGCTCAAGCAAGAAGACTCCGATATCAGGCGCACAGAGGTGTACTGCAAGAGCTGTGCAGGATAGAACGACACGTTCAACCTGCTATTCCACGTCTCCCTTTCCAGCGAGTAGTGCGGGAGATTTGCGAGCAGTGGATGGGCCAGTAGTGCACTCCTTTGCCTTCAAGAAATTGCTGAAGACTACCTCGTGGAATTCTTTAGCGATGGATATATCCTGGTTGCCCATGCACACCACGTCACTATCATGCTGCGGGATTTTGATACTCTTGTAGGCTTCGTTTCCGCTACGATGGGCTGCTTTAGCTAGTGCCTATCTGGGATAGTAGAACCATGGATATTCTCAACATCCCCCCTCTCCATCCTCGTGCACAACAGACATAGCCGTCTAGGGCTGAAACAAATAGTAGAAGGACCCAATCACTGGTCGAGAGAAACGACACAGATGGGCAGGCTTAGATAGCCACAGAGGCCAAGAGCAAGCCAGAGTGGACCCCGAGGCAGTCATGGAAGAAACAAAGACAGTTATCGAGGAGCCAGCTAGACACCAAAATGAGCAAGTCATGGAGGATCCGTAGCCTATCGTGGATGATGAGGGACAAGAGCAGGTCAGGGTGGAGCCTGAGGCATCTATGGAGCAACCAATATTGAAGGAAAATGATCCGAAGACTGAGGAGCCTAAGGCTGTTAGGGAGGATGTTAGGGAGGAGCCTGAGGCAGCCAGGGAGCCAGCTCAAGAAAGGGAAGGGTAAGGCTTTGCATCAGAAGGGCCATCCAACGTATCAATTGAGTCAATTATTTTAGAGAAAATCAACGAGGAGAATGAAGAGGATTTGAGAATTTTGTTGAGCTCAGCGCCTCTGCATGTGCACATACAACTACATGCAAGGTCAGAGGAGGCCTGCATTACCAACCTCGATAATGTAGACTTCATGTGCATGTGCAATTTCACCAACTCGCTCGCAACAAATGAGGTCGTCAATGTTTCTTTGTGGTACTTCACATGCTCTTTAATTCTTATGCTCATTAAATGGGTCTCTACCGAGACATGGGTCAATACCAAGCAAGACAGTGGCTAATGAAATTGGATTTTTGTACTACTCGCTCGGTATTGACCCATGTCTCTGTGGCAGTTGCCAAGTTTTTCTTTATAATGGTTCACTACCTTAAAGACATGGGTCAATACCAAGCTGGTCAGTTGATTATGGAATTGGAATCCGCCGCTGACTCGCTCGGTATTGACCCATGTCTTTGCGGTAGTCGTCAAGTTCTTCTTCTTTGCGGTAGTCATCAAGTTCTTCTTCATTTCAGCCAAGACATGGGTCAATACCAAGCGAATCAGTGGCATATGGAATTCGATAGCTTCCTCACTCGCTCGATATTGACTCACTTGGTGTTCAAGTCTAATCTTTGCCATTTGTTCATGTTAGCCACGTTGTCTCGCTTCTGCCCCTTGAGGTTCAAGAGAAAGTATACGTAATAGATCCGCTGATATCGCCTTATCTGTAGAACAACTCAGTTTTCTTTTTGAGTCTGATGAACTAGTTTAGCAGAGTCAACTTTGATCTAGCGCGCTTTCTGGTCACTGCGTACAATCAATCATGAGTATTTTATTGCCTTGTAAAAAACATCTTGCATTGCGAATCTCTCCTCATCTTTGATGGTGTCTTGTAGTGATCATTGGAGTCTGATGTTATTTGACATGGAAGCTAAGATTGTTTACTACGCAAACTCAGGGCAAAGCAGGGCGTTTCACGGTCGTGTAAAAACGTAAGGTCCATTTGGGTACATTTGGAAAGCAGTGTAGTGTCTCTTTGCAATGTGTTGTTGACTCAAGTGGTTATGTATGTAGTGCCGCGAAAAAACTGATATGTTGTGTAGAGCATCTTTTGTTAGAACATGATCTAGGAAATGTAGTTAAGCACGAACGGGTAACCGTGCCCACGCAGACTGATGACTATAGCTGTGGCTGGCGAACCTGTTTGAATGCCGTGTTGCTCATCAGTAAAATTATGGATATACCGAACGTACGTAATCTGCTGTTTTATTGTTTGCTACAATGTATGTATGAAGCAACAGATGTCTGTATCACACTTCTACACGAACTTCGATTACATAACTACACCAACAATGATGTGTGACATTTTTCTATAATGGCCATCCAGCATATTATAATCTCGGTAAACAGACGCACAAGAGAGGAAGCGGCGAGAGCTGACGAGTTCGAAGAGGCTCGCATTAACGAAATGACGCAACGCCACAATCAGACTCAAGAAGAAGTTCGAAATATGCAAGAAGCAATACACCAATATTATGTGGACGCCGCAGAAGTAGAGGAATGGGCTGCACGTTGACGACAAGAGCAAGAACAGCGGGAAGCTTCACAGGTGCAAGAAGCATGGGAAGTCATGGAAGAGGCCCATGATTTCGAGCGACGTGAAAGGATGCCCGAGACCAGCGTCCCCAGAGGCAGAGGTAGCAGCAACCAGAGCAGAGGGCAAGGGACGAGTGGCACAAACCGGGGGAGAGGACAGGGGACGAGTGGCACAAACCGGGGGCGAGGACAGTAGCAGGGAAAGGGAGAAAATTACTCTTGACAGAAACAACACAATATGTGAAGTTTTGAAACATTGAAAATGTACATTTTTGAAACATTGTTTGACCGCCAAAAAATATCTCTGCATTAGTCATTTTGAAGAGTACATCATGGTTTGCATGGCATCAAAGCTCTTTGCGTGCACAAGGTATGTGACCTAGCTTCCGGTGGAAGCAATTAAGTGAAGTGTATTTGGGTGAAAGCATGGTTTGGTGGTACAAAAAAAGGACCTATTTGGCTTCTACCTGGTTGGTACTTCTACATATGTCCACACTTTGGAGGGAACCTTTTTTCTCATCTATGTTAAAGAATGGTAGGAAGGAAATTTGTATGATTTAAACTTTCCGTGAAAGAAAACGTGGGTGGGGCAATAAGTAATGCGAGTGGTGTTTTGAAACCGTGCCAAAAGTCCCATCACAGACTGCGTTTGTGAGTGGCACAGTTGCTCAACACATTTTCCAGCTTCCGCCTTGATCTCTTACTACATCGCCTTCTACAAACCACTACAGTTACAGGTAACAAGCTCCCCAGCTACTCACAATTAGGAAGATGAGGACGCCAGCGAGAGGAAATCAGTAGCGAAAGCGTCACCGGACAATGGAAAAAAGAAGAAGAGGACAATGGATGCAAAATCCCCTCGGAACATCGACACCCCAAATACGAGGGCTAGCAAGGGGGCCTCCTTTGTGGAGAGGGAGAAACTTGTTGTGTCCATGGAGACTTCATTTAAGCCTGGGCCTCTTTTTGCCGATGATGAGACTCCACGGTCATCTACAACATCTAAAGGTAGGTGCTATGAGAGCTGTGCGTTTTCTGGTGATTTACCATTTTATTTTCCATTCATGCAAGCTTCTGCATGTCTTTTATCTGATGAGGTCTGCATTTGCTTTTTTTGCATGCAGCAAGTACATGTGCATGTTTGGGATCTTCTTAGGAATTTAGGGTTTAGGAAAGTTACAAAGTTACATGTATAAGCTGCTCTTTAGATTGCTAACTTGCATGCATGCAAGTGCAAAAATCAGTATATGTTGTGCATGAGCATAGCACAAAGTTGAAGCTCAGTAGGGATGTCATCATAACCAAATTTGGTTAGTACCAAATTTGGTACTAACCAGTACCAAATTTGATACTAACCACTACCAAATTTGGCTTTGTACACAACTGAATTTTGCAATTGTCACCTGAATGAGATACATTCATTTCATTCCATGTGTTTTGTTTTGCACAACTGAAATGAGGCATATAATGAGGGCATGTCTTTACTTGCGTGTTGTTTTCACATCGCACGAAAAAACAAGATGGAGGAGTACCCTATCTTGACAAAGTTCTGCTATACATCACAAGAGCTTCATGATGAGTATGGATTGAGCATGGAGGGGGTGCTGCCAAAGGATCTTATGGAAGATGACATCCCCGATGACCAGTGGCTCACTGTTTTTAGGCATTCTAGCCAGAAGAAGACAAAGATTTACTTAAATCATGCAACCACGGCTTCAGGATGAATGCAGGTTCCTGTTCCATAAGGTGTACCAAGCCCCACCATCATGTGGGGAGATCACTACAAAATTTTCCTGCTGTTTTTCATATGAGAAGTGTCATGCAGCCACAAAGGACCCTGCGGGCCACAGGGTTGCATGGGACAAGTTTGGTGAGAGTGTACTCAACATGTGTTCCTCCCGACCAGGAGGCTTGGAAAAGAAGGTTGAGAATTGGCGAAAGGCAAACGGTGCGTCCCATGGAGGCGACCCGTCAAATACCAAGAAGCCCCGACTTACGCCAGTCGGTAGTATGCCCCCTACACAGAAAGTCCCCCCACAGCGTCATGAGGAGAAGACACCTGATTATATTGCGGACCTTGAAGCTATGGTTGGGAGAGTCCCTGTCATAAAATCTAATATCTAACTAACCCAATTGATTTTCTCATATTAAATTGATCACTTAATGTGGGAGAATAAACGGGAACAAGTGTTAAGATATAGGTATGTGCTTATAGATCTATCTCAACACGGGGCCAATGGTAAAGGGGCCCAAAAGGGAGATGGTCTATCAAAGAGCAAGGCTAACCAATGGAGCATAAGACCTTAGGGTTAGCTTCATTGAAGACCTCCAATAAATGTGTGTAAAAGTCCTTTGACCTTAAGTAAGCTAGGGCTGAGCTTGAGGTGGGAACCCGGCCCAAGCTCGAGGTGCTTGTCATGCTTGAGGTGCTTGTCATGCTTGAGGTGTTTTTCATGCTTGAGGTGCTTGATTAAGATGCTTGAGGTGCTTGACTGGCTCCATGCTTGAGGTGCTTGACTTGCTGCATGATTAAAGTACTTGAGGTGCCTTGAGAAGCTTGCCTGAGATGCTTGTGGGAACACCCCCTAGTTCAAGTGCTTTGTCATGCTTGGTGAGTAAGGTGCTTGATCACCTAAAAGTCAAAAGCATTCCTACAAGAGGGGGGGCGAGCCCTTTTCCTAGGGGCTAGAGAGAGAAAACCCACTCACACACACAAGGGAAGCCCAACTTGAAGAGGCAGCAAGGACACATGTCAGGCCCCTACCCATGTTACCTTCATGTGTTGCTTGAAGCCTATTGGCTAGGCTTCAAAGGGGTCCAATGATAAATTACATGAATTATCTAATTGTTTTAGCATTTATCAAGTCCTCTCTCTCAAAGGGGAAAGGGGGACACTTGTCCCAAGGCTACCCATGTTGCTTGTAATGGCTCTTGCTTGTGATTGGCTAGGCCTGGAAGGGTCCAATGAGCTTCAGGCATGAGCTACAAGGGGGGGTCAACCCAAGCAAGCTAGGGGGGTGCCTAGGGGGTATACTCACCCACACACACTCACAAGCACTCTCATTGTGTAATATGCAAAGTGCAAGAGCTCCCTCTCCAAGCAAGTAGAGGTTGAGAGCCTACACCAACACTCTTGGCTATGGAGTGCAAATCCAACCAAGAGCCATGCTTCAATGCTTAAGCTTGCCATATCCTTCTTCTTCATTACTATGCTATTATGTATGCTAGCAACAAGAGTATGATAAGTGAGGAACTAATTCTTTCTCCTACGAAATGTTTCTTCTTCCTCTTCCCTACCCTCATTCCCTGCTAGCTCTCTCCACCTTCGAAGGTGTTTGAGGTCTTGGGACTGAGGCTTGGGATAGTTAAAGCTTTCTTCAAGTTTATGTTATGTTTGTGGTGCATGAAGCCTTCCATCTTCATGGCATCACCTAGGTCACAAGGAACACAAAGACTATATTGTAACAAGTCTCTCTTTATGGGAGAAATCATAATACAAATGCCTATTGGAGGGGGGGACCGGCTCCACATAAATCCGGTCCTCAATTGTTGTCATGTTCTCTAAACTCTCTCTCTTGCAAAATTATTGTCTATGCCAAGTTAACTAATTGCTATGATTATGTTTCTATCTTCAATTATGTCTACCCGCTATGCTCACAAAATCATTTCTTGAAAGTACTCTCATTAAATTCCGCTATTCTCAAATTGAATAGGCAAATTCCATTACATTGGTATCAGAGCATTTGGTTTCTCTTTTCTTGCTTAAGAAGAGAGGTCCTTAAGTAGCCTATAAATGGTTGATGTTGTTAATTATAATAGAGTAAGTGGAACTGGGATCTAATACCGGTTTTGTTAAGCCCACTATGTGGGAGATGGTGCACACCTCGGGAGCTTTGGACTTAATAATGGAGTCTTTTTAGACTTGCCTACGGCTTTACCATTATTGAGCCATAAGAAGTCCGAAAGGAGCTAGCCCTTGGCAACTCTGCTATGTTAGACCTACTCCTCTACTCTCTATAATTAACCACTTTGAGCCGTGGGTGTAGATACTTAAGAGCCGATTTTCAAAGGCTAAGAGGAGTGGCAACTAAGGTTTTGAATTGCCAAAGCATACACTAAGTACATACATAAAATTTTGTTAACATGGCTGACAATAATCAAGAGAGTAGAATGAACATTGATAGCTTTGATTTTGCACATGAAGGTGGTAATGATGATGCTCCCATGTTTGTGAATTATCTTGTGACTAGGTTGCAACAAGCTATGGGCAACCCTACCTTGCAAGCCGAAGTTACTCAACAACTTCGTGCCTATGGAATTTCCCTTCCTCTCCAAGAGGAGAGAGAGCTTAGGAGGCCTCTTGAAGAGACCCCCAAAAGAAGACTCTCTCCCATTCGAGAGGAGGAATCCAAAGAGAAAGAAAGCAATGAAAGTCTAAGTTCTTCTGAAGATGTGGCTCCACGAAGAAGGCGGTCTAGACGATCGCCTACTCCTCCCAAGAGGAAAAGAGCAACCCATAGTCCTTCTCCTCATCACTCTCAAAGACAAGAGAGGAAACAAAGGAAGAAAAGGGCTAGGAAGAGGTCACCCTCTTCTCCTTCTTCTTCACCTTCCTTCTCTTCCGATGAAAGTTATGGCTATTCTCCTAGAGAATACAAGAGGGGAGGGCATTGCAAATCATTTCCTGCATGGTGAAGGTCACAAAAGCTAAAGAAGTTCAAGGAGGGAGGAAAGAGTATCTCTTTTCTCACCTACGATGGCACCTTTGGTGCTACCGACAAAGTGTTGGCCTTCATCCAGCAATTTGATGCGGCCTTTGGGGACGAGGGCTTCACAGAGTCCTCCAAGCTACGCCATGTAGCTATGTACTTCCAAAAATCAGCTCGTCAATGGTGGGCTAGCCTTCGTGGCAATGGAGAAGCCCCAAAGACATGGAAAACTCTACGAGTTTCCATCATGAAGCAATTTCTTCCAAGCGATACTAAAGATAAAGTTCTTACCGAATGGCGCGGCTTGAAGCTCCTCTCTCATGAGTCTATCAACAAGTATGTAGATAAGTTTTGGGATTTACATCTCAAAGCTACTGTCTTTCAAAAGATAGACTTTGCCCAGCAAAGACAGCAATTCTGTGCGGGATTACCTGAAGAGATGGCCGAATATATCAACTCTCAACGGCCCGGTACTATTACCGAAGTAATCCACCACACCATGGTTGCTTCACGCATCAATTTCCATCAAGGGGCTAGACGTAATGTCAAGCCCATGGAAAACAAAGATAAAAATGATGCAAAGGGGAAATCCAATGCTCAAAATAATTCCCAAGGCACTTCCAACAACAACAACAACAATCGGTCCAAGGAGAAGGGAGTTTACAAAGGTTAAAAAAAACTCTCTCCTGAAGAGCTTGAAGCTTTTCGCAAGCACCATAAGTGTTTCAAGTGTGGGGAGCAAGGACACGGCTATCGTTCTTGCCCCAAGAAGAATACTCGCAATGAGACTCCTAGGGCTTCCACCATCGAAGCTCCAAAAGAGGATGCTCATTGCAAAGGATCATCACTCTCCTATGCTTGGGGAAAGGTACGAGAGCATGATGCCTTCATCTTGTTTGACCCTGGATCTACTCTCAACTTCATATCAATAGAGTTGGACACCAAGTTGGGCATTCAAGCTTTTGAGATGGGAGATATAGTAACAGCTGATGCAGCTTTCAAGGGACAACAAGCCTCCGTTACTCCCTTGATTGGGAAGTTGAGGCTTCATGTCCAAAGCTATGTCGACAAAGAAGACTTCTTCATCTCTCCCCTCCAACATCAGGATGTTATCCTAGGGGCACCATGGTTTGATCGCATGGCTGCCAACATGAAGTTCCCTGAAAGGAGAATTTACTTCACCTACAGGGGAAAGAACATGTATGTAGATGCTAGTGAGCATGGTCGCACTATTCCACTTGTAAATCCTCTTTCTTTTGATAAATCAATGAAGAGCTCAGTTTCTGCGTACATGATTTATGTCAAAGAGTCTCTAAAAGCTAATAATGTTTCATCAAATGAAAATGATAGGAATCAAGAAGAGTTAGACTTGTCTACTTTTCTAAAAGGATTCCAAGATGTGTTCATCGATGATATCCCTATGGACCTACCTCCAAAACGAGGGGATGATGACCATCGTATTGAGCTCCTTCCAGGAAGCTCACCGCCTAACAAACCTCCTTATCGAGTCTCACAAGCTCAACAAGAGGAGATCATGAGGCAAGTACAAGAGCTGGTAGACAAAGGGATGGTGAGGCCTAGTTCCTCTCCCTTTTGTTCTCCAGTCCTTTTAGTGCAAAAGAAAGATGGTACATACCGTATGTGTGTGGACTATCGAGCACTAAACCATATCACTATTAAAAACAGATTTCCCGTACCTCGGGTAGAAGATCTGTTTGATAAGCTACAAGGCTCTACCTACTTCAGTAGGATTGACCTTAAGAGTGGCTATCATCAAATAAGGATAGTGGATGAGGATATCTTAAAGACCGCGTTTCGCACAACATTTGGTCTTTATGAATATCTAGTCATGCCTTTTGGCTTGACTAATGCACCAGCTACGTTCAATCGTTTGATGGAGAAAATTTTTAGACCATATCGAAAATTCACTGGAGTGTTCTTCGATGATATCATCATCTACTCCAAGTCTTTGGAGGAACATAAGCAACATCTCCAAGTGATTTTTCAAGCCTTGAGGGAGAACAAACTTTTTCTCAACCAAAAGAAAAGTGAATTCTTCCTTCAAGAGATTCAATATCTAGGCCATATTATCTCTCACGATGGTATTCCTATGGATCCATCAAAGTTAGAGGTAATAAAATCATGGCCTAACCCAAGGAATCTACATGAGCTAAGAAGCTTTATTGGTATGTGTGCATACTATAGACGCTTCATAGCAAAATTCTCTCAAGTGGCAGGACCACTACACGACTTAACCAAGAAGAACGTTAAGTTTGTATGGACTGCTAAGGAGCAAAATGCTTTTGAAAAACTCAAAGAGAAGCTTACATCCCAACCAGTCCTCGTGCTTCCGGATCTCTCAAAGCCCTTTGAGGTCCAATGTGATGCTTGTGGTGATTGCCTTGGAGCGGTTTTGCTTCAAGAAGGGCATGCCATAGCATATGAGAGCCGAAGGCTCAATGGTGATGAACGAGTCTTGGGCATTTATGAGAAAGAGCTTTTAGCTGTTCTACATGCCCTAGACACATGGAAGCACTACCTATTGGGGACTCCATTTATCCTACAAACCGACCACCAAAGTCTCAAGTATTTCATGACGCAAACCAAGCTTTCTGACAAACAAATGAGGTGGGCAAATTTTCTTTCGCAATTTAATTTTAATATTGCTCACATAGCTGGTAAGCACAATCAAGTTGCCGATGCACTTTCACGACGACCAAAAGTTAATGCGGTGTCTATAGCTACTCACAATGATCTATCCTCTATGATAGATGAGTATGCTACTAACCCTGACTTTAGAGACATAATGTCAGCCCTTGCTTTGGGGAAGAAAGAGGAACCATTCACCTTGCAGGATGGTTATCTTCTTCACGGCAATAGGCTTTGTGTTACCCATTCCCTTCGTGAGAAGGTTATGTATGAATCCCATGCTCCTCCATATGCAGGGCATAGAGGTATTCAACCTACTCTCCGAGGAGTAGAGACGTATTTCTATTGGCCTACCATGAAAGTGGACATACAAGAGTATGTTTCAAAATGTGTAGTATGCCAAAAGACCAAGTATGATAGAGGAAAGCAACCTGGATTACTCCAGCCATTGCCTATTCCAAATTCACCATGGGAGAGTATATCCATGGATTTCATCTTTGGATTACCCATGTCTATCCATGGGAATACAGGAATATGGACAATAGTCGACAGGTTTAGCAAGAAAGCACATTTTATTCCTGTCAAAAAGACTATTAAGGCACATCAAATGGCAACTCTCTTCATATCTCAGATTTTCAAACACCATGGATTACCCACATCCATCGTGTCAGATAGAGATCCTAGAATGACCAGTAATTTCTAGAAAGGTCTCTTTGAAAATCTAGGAACAAGATTGAGTTTCTCTTCGGCCTATCACCCACAAACGGATGGCCAAAGTGAGATAGCCAATCTTACGATACTCGATCTACTCAAGACTTATGTTACCGAAGTAGATCAACGCTCACAATGGGAAAAGTATTTACCGCTAGTAGAGTATGCCTACAATAATACTGTACATACTTCTACTGGCAAAGCACCTTTCGAGATCATAGAAGGAAGACCTAAAAGTCCCTTGCTACTGAAAGTACATGGGAAAATCTTTGCCGCCGATGAGTATAGCCGTGACCTACAAGAATCTTTTCAAAAGATTAGGGAGGCTATAGCCATCTCTCAACACAGGCAAAAAGCTGCTGCTGATAAGCACAGAAGAGCCTTAATGTTCAAAGAAAATGATTGGGTCTTACTCAAGTTTCCTAAGGCTCGATTAAGGCAAACGACGGGCAAAAATCCTACGGGCCATCAAAAGTATTATGCTAAACTAGCAAAAAGATACTATGGTCCTTTCCAAATCTTGAAGCCTATCAATGAGACGGCTTATCAACTCAAGTTGCCCAACCATTGGCTTATACACAATGCCTTTCATGTAAGCTTACTTAAGCCCTACAAAGGAGAGCCACCAATTGAACCAATTATTGAAGACCCTCCCGAAGTTGAAGACCAAGAAGAGGTGCTACAACCCGAAGCTATCCTTCGGCATGAAGACAAGGTACTACGACATGGTAAGATTATCCGACGGTATCTTATTAAGTTCAAAAATTATCCTTTTGAAGATGCTAAATGGATGCAAGGAGTACAACTTAAGGATAGTATGAACCTTGTCAATGCTTACAATGCTACATTAGAGTAAGCAAATGTACAAATTTCTTTTAAATAACTCATGTTTTTGTCTTATATGACTAGTCCTCTTTTTAATTGTGCACAAAATTTAACTAGTATGCATGCTTAGAATCATGTTTGTGATGACGACGTCTCTCAAACACCAAGTAGAATTTGTCACTCTACTTTGGGAGAATAAAATGGACTAAAGAGCAGACATGCTTGCGGCAGCTATGTCTCCCAAGCACCAAATGGATTAGTCATCCATCTTGGAAAGATGTCATAGGGTAAAAAGGGATCCTTTACCTGCTAAGTACGATTGACTAATGACTAAGACTTTATCTTTTCTACCTCATAGTCGAGGACGACTATGATTTCAAGAGAGAGGTAATGTCATAAAATCTAATATCTAACTAACCCAATTTATTTTCTCATATTAAATTGATCACTTAATGTGGGAGAATAAACGGGAACAAGTGTTAAGATATAGGTATGTGCTTATAGATCTATCTCAACACGGGGCCAATGGTAAAGGGACCCAAAAGGGAGATGATCTATCAAAGAGCAAGGCTAACCAATGGAGCATAAGACCTTAGGGTTAGCTTCATTGAAGACCTCCAATAAATGTGTGTAAAAGTCCTTTGACCTTAAGTAAGCTAGGGCTGAGCTTGAGGTGGGAACCCGGCCCAAGCTCGAGGTGCTTGTCATGCTTGAGGTGCTTGTCATGCTTGAGGTGTTTTTCATGCTTGAGGTGCTTGATTAAGATGCTTGAGGTGCTTGATTAAGATGCTTGAGGTGCTTGACTGGCTCCATGCTTGAGGTGCTTGACTTGCTGCATGATTAAAGTACTTGAGGTGCCTTGAGAAGCTTGCCTGAGATGCTTGTGGGAACACCCCCTAGTTCAAGTGCTTTGTCATGCTTGGTGAGTAAGGTGCTTGATCACCTAAAAGTCAAAAGCATTCCTACAAGAGGGGGGGCGAGCCCTTTTCCTAGGGGCTAGAGAGAGAACACCCACTCACACACACAAGGGAAGCCCAACTTGAAGAGGCAGCAAGGACACATGTCAGGCCCCTACCCATGTTACCTTCATGTGTTGCTTGAAGCCTATTGGCTAGGCTTCAAAGGGGTCTAATGATAAATTACATGAATTATCTAATTGTTTTAGCATTTATCAAGTCCTCTCTCTCAAAGGGGAAAGGGGGACACTTGTCCCAAGGCTACCCATGTTGCTTGTAATGGCTCTTGCTTGTGATTGGCTAGGCCTGGAAGGGTCCAATGAGCTTCAGGCATGAGCTACAAGGGGGGGTCAACCCAAGCAAGCTAGGGGGGTGCCTAGGGGGTATACTCACCCACACACACTCACAAGCACTCTCATTGTGTAATATGCAAAGTGCAAGAGCTCCCTCTCCAAGCAAGTAGAGGTTGAGAGCCTACACCAACACTCTTGGCTATGGAGTGCAAATCCAACCAAGAGCCATGCTTCAATGCTTAAGCTTGCCATATCCTTCTTCTTCATTACTATGCTATTATGTATGCTAGCAACAAGAGTATGATAAGTGAGGAACTAATTCTTTCTCCTACGAAATGTTTCTTCTTCCTCTTCCCTACCCTCATTCCCTGCTAGCTCTCTCCACCTTCGAAGGTGTTTGAGGTCTTGGGATGAGGCTTGGGATAGTTAAAGCTTTCTTCAAGTTTATGTTATGTTTGTGGTGCATGAAGCCTTCCATCTTCATGGCATCACCTAGGTCACAAGGAACACAAAGACTGTATTGTAACAAGTCTCTCTTTATGGGAGAAATCATAATACAAATGCCTATTGGAGGGGGGGACCGGATCCACATAAATCCGGTCCTCAATTGTTGTCATGTTCTCTAAACTCTCTCTCTTGCAAAAGTATTGTCTATGCCAAGTTAACTAATTGCTATGATTATGTTGCTATCTTCAATTATGTCTACCCGCTATGCTCACAAAATCATTTCTTGAAAGTACTCTCATTAAATTCCGCTATTCTCAAATTGAATAGGCAAATTCCATTACACTCCCTCGGACATGTGTCGGGGTAGCCGATAGGCTGAAAGAGCTGACAATGTCTCTGAAGCAGAAGAAGGAAAAACTCTGAAGGACAGAGGGTTCCAATAAACTTGTCAAGCAGATTGTGGACGACATCAAGGAATATGAGACCCAACTGGAAACACTGAGAGAGGCCAACAATGGCGATGACGCAGAAATCAATGTGATAGAAGCTGATTTGGCTGCGAGTCGAAGGATGCTACGTCGATACGGAATCAGTGAAGATACGTCATTGCTCGACAAGGAGATTCTAGAGCAACGGATGCTTGTAGTTTTGGGAGTTTTTGGTAGAACTGTTTATGCTTGGTTTGGTGGGATTGGTAGTGTTAGGTACCTTTGGTAGAAGTGTTTATGCTTGGTTTGGTGGGATTGGTAGTGTTAGGTACCTTTGATAGAACTGTTTATGCTTGGTTTGGTGGGATTGGTAATATTAGGTACTCATGGTAGAACTGTTTATGCTTGGTTTGGTGGGATTGGTAGTATTAGGTACTCATGGTAGAACTGTTTTTATTCTAGGTAGTTTATGGTTTCCTTCTGTCTTATGGTTTGGTATTTGTGGTACTATGAAGAATTTTTGGTACTTTAAGGTACTTTTTGAAAGTGCTGCAAAAGGTGTTATGGTAGTTTTATTCTGATAGCTTGGTAGTTTTGCTAGTTTTGGTACTTTTAGGTACTATTTGAAAGTGCTGCAAAAGTGTAATTGGTAGTTTGATTTTGGTAGTTTTTGAAAGTGATGCAAAAAGTGTTTCTTTGGTAGTCTTGGTAGTTTTGGTTGTTTTGGTACTATTTGAAAGTTTGATTTTGGGAGTTTTGGTACTTTTGGTACTATTAGAAAGTGCTGCAAAAAGTGGCTTCTGTAGTTTGATTTGGTAGTTTTGGTACTTTTAGGTACTATTTGAAAGTGCTGCAAAAAGTGGGTTTGGTAGTTTGATTTTGGTAGTTTTGGTACTTTTAGGTACTATTTGAAAGTGCTACAAAAATCTTGTTTGGTAGTTTTGGGTACTTTTAGGTACTATTTGAAAGTGATGCAAAAAGCTTGTTTGGTAGTTTGATTTTGGTAGTTTTGGTACTTTTAGGTACTATTTAAAAGTGCTGCAAAAAGTGGCTTTTGGTAGTTTTGATAAGGTTTGGGTAGTTTAGTTCTGCATTGAGGGTATTTATATGTTTTTGGTACTATATGATTCCCGAGTTTGGTAGTTTTTGGTAGTTTTGGTGGTTTTGGTAGTTTGGGTTCTGTTTCGTAGTACAGTACTTAGAAGTACCAGTCTCGGTATGACTTCTTGGTATTTTTTGAAACTAATTGGGACCTCTGGTTGTCAACAGGCTGAGTATGACACTCTGGAGAAAAAATGGAAGGAAGGTCAAGAGCATACCCTATTTGTGAAGGAGATGTTGTCTGATATCAGGCTTGGGAAGAGGTTCCTACTATATCCTAGGCCCAAGGTTAATGATTCGGTAAATGTGATCCCGGTGTTTGGTATGTGTGTTGCATGCGGTGAGCCCTTGGAGTGCGCACATGTAGTCGGAACCTTCATGCTAGAGTGCCGACACCAGTATCATCTCTTGTGCTTCAGTGCTCTGTTACAAAGCAGGGATCAGTGTGTCAAGCTAGGTTGTAATATGGTAATCTCTGATTTGGCAAAGTCTTGGCCCAGTGGGCTTCAAGTTGTCAAGAGTAAGTATGTGTGCATTTTTGAATACATATGCGCACTTGCAACTTAGTGAGGTTTTCATACAAGTTAGTATGTGTTGTCTTTGTTTGTGTTTGCAGAGGAGCAGGATGCTGCAGTTGCTGACCAGCACGCCACAAAGTCGGCTGCAAGTCGAATATGGGACGTGGATGAGGTGACAAGGGAGATATCAGATATTCTCCATGATCTGAAGCAAGGTAATTCTGTAGGGAAAGACAATGTGACGGGGCAAAGATGTGGGGCAACAGGTGACAACGAAAGTAAAAGTGAGGAGGAGGCCAGAGATGATAAAAAGATAGGTGACAGTGAAAGTAAAAGTGAGGAGGAGGCCAGAGATGGTAAAAAGACTAAGGACAAGGAGGAAGGTAAAGTCCCTGTTGTTGTGGAGCTGGATGCGGAGGAAAGCCAGGATGCTGCCAACACAAATCTCGATGAAGCAAAGGCCAAGAAGGGAGAGGAAGAACCCACAAAGGGGGGTGTTGGGGAGGGGGTGGAAACCACAAAGGGGAGTGAAGGGGAGGTCAAAGAGGGGTCGAAAGGCAACAAAGATCGGAGGGAGGCCAATGATGAGTAGGAAGAAGTACTTGCGAACGATACTGTTGTGGACAGCACCGACGGGGGCGTTGACTCTACTGCTGTCGATGCTGTTTCGAAGCGGAGAGGTGATTCCCCTGATTCCGTGACCCTGTAGGAACTTTTTTGTTTGCAGAGAAAGAAGCGCAATCGCGCCCGTGATCAATTATCCCGTGCATGCAAACTGTAGCCAGTGAGAATCTATTGTATTCCGCACTTTGTGCTTTTTAGTGGCTGAGTCAACTTGATTTTTTGGCCCTGAGCTTTATCTGTTCTCTCTATCTAGTTCTGTGTTGGTATGTTACCTTTCGTTACATTACTGTTTCAGTTGTCCTCACTATATGTGCATTACAGTACCAAATTTGGTACTTTTTGGTACTGTTGAACTTGGGTGCACGTCTGTCCACTTTTACTGTACCAATTTGGTACTTCTTGAAATTGCAATTTCGGATAGTCCTTATCACTTGTGCAATACAGTACCAAATTTGGTAGTTTTTGGACCAGTTTTCTGTTTTAGATATGATGTTTGCACTGTGTATTTGTCCCCACTCATTATGTTTGTTGGTGCTGTAGTAAGTTGGTGGCTAGAAGAGACACCGACAAGTACATTGTTGCAGCCTGATGTGGCTACTAGACGTGGGTAGATGATTGCGCTTGATCTTAATGGCGTGCTACTAAACCAGCTGCAGGGAAATCCCAGAGGAACTTGAGTGTCTGCCGAAAGAGCACACGCCACGGGTAGTGTATCTCCAAAAGAATGTAATTTGTCTTGTAAGGCTGGATGCGGAGCAGTTCATCCTACGGCTTAAACAGAAAGCCAGCCTAGTGTTGTGGTCCTGCTGTAGAAGGGAAAAACTGTTACACATGGTGAAAGCGTGCTTCCCCAACCATAGAAGGCAAAAATATTTTGCAGGTAAAGCATGCCCACTTTGAATGTTGCAGGACATAAGTTACCCATACCTCTAACCTCGTTTTTTGGCATTAGCATATATTCTCTCCCAAGAGGACTGTGAAATATGGCGGCCCCGTATGTCGGAGGTGCCGACTCTGCCCAAACACATGGGCGATAAGCCCGTTTTCCTGAAGAAGCTACAGACGTTGTGGGCAAGGCACCCGAAGTACGATGCCAGCAACACTATTCTTGTAGATGATTGTAGATACAAGTCTCTTAAAAATGACTATGAAAACTGTATGGCAATCCGATCATACGATCCCATGGTAGTAGGAACCGATTACCCGTTTTACTTGCTGGATTTTGTTTTGCCTTGGTTGCTCGGGTGGATAAGGGATCCGTACCCAATAGCGTACACTTGCAAAAACCCAGTCTTTGACACTGAAGACGATATTTCTGGGTACATTACTGATTACTTCATACAGATGGAGGGGTACTCCTATAAATTTGATCCCCCGAGGTAGCAGATTGCCATAATCATGTAAATTCAGATTTTCTTGGTATCTTGATCTCTACTGTTGAAACCTCTGACTAATTCTGTTGAAACCTCTTGGAGCTAACCAGGTTGCCCAACATTTTAATTTTTGAGGCAGATAGCATCTATGTTTGGCATACCTTTCATGTTATCAACGTAGTTCTAGACATTGCTCAAGGTGGTCGTATCAAATACGAATAGACAAACTGAAAAATACCAAGAAATAAAGTAAACCATAAGTGATACAGCAAGTTCAAGGAATACTAAATTGTACCAAATTTGGTACTGTAATAGTGGACCAACGTGCACCCAAGTTCAACAGTACCAGAAAGTAGAGATATAGTGAGGACAAATGAAACAGTAATGTAATGAAAGGTAACATACCAACACAGAACCAGATAGAGCAATAAAGTAAACCATAAGTGATACAGCAAGTTCAAGCAGTTCCAATTTGGTACTGTAATAGTGGACAGACGTGCACCCAAGTTCAACAGTACCAAAAAGTACCAAATTTGGTACTGTAATAGTGGACAGATGTGATGCCAACGGGGTTGGGAGCATATCCTATTATACTGGGTAGAACATGGTTACGTGCAGTGGGAGCTGTTCAAGATTGACGACATGGTACGATTAGCCTCTATGGAAAGACAGGTACCAAGAAGCTTTATAATATGGACACAAGGAAATGATGGGAAGAGCTTTATGAAGATGGGGATGAGTCTAGTGATGAATACTATTCCACAGTGTCTGATGAGGACAGTGATAGTACTACCAGCAGTGATGAGGATGATGATGTTACATTTCTTTTGATGGACAAAGAAATCCAGGAGTTTGGTTTAGTTGCATTTGCGAATGAAGTTGAAGATGAAAGTGAAGGGCCTTATGAAGTGATTGAAGGGCTGATGCAAACCAAGGTTGAGCTGTCAAAGAAGCAGCAATGGATGACACAAATGATCAGTGGAGACCTCTCAACTATGGAGAAGGAGATATATTTGCAAATGCTGGCTAGTTTTCCTGATTTGTTCATTACTTCATATGAAGAGATCAGAGGGTTCAAGGGCGAAGAGATGCATATAGAGCTGAAAGAAGGTGCTAAGCCAGTGCGGCAAAGGCTAAGAAGGATGGGTCAAGAGAAAATGGAAGCTTTGCGGGAAGAGATGGACAAGTTATTGAAGGCGGGGTTCATAGTCCATGTGGAAACCACAGAATGGGTGAGTCCAGTAGTAGTCAGCCCAAAGAAGGATGGAAAGTGGAAGATTTGTGTAGATTTAAACCCTTAAATGCAGCCACTAAGAAGAACCCATATCCTCTTCCATTCATTGATCAGATCTTGGATTCAGTGGGCAGGTTATGAGAGGTACAGTGTGTGTGATGGTTTTTCAGCTATTTTCAATTGAAGATTGCTCTTAAAGACCGCACAAAGACAACTTTCATTACGCCATGGGGCTGCTATTGCTACACAATATTTCCATTTGGGTTGTCAAATGGACCATCCTTTTATCAAGAGAGAGCAAATTGGGTGTTGAAACCATTCATTGGTAGTTGTATTAAAGCTTTTATGGATGACTTCTGTGTCTACAGCAGTAGGGCTGAACACCATGAGAAGCTGCAGATGGTATTGGCTCGATGTGATGAATGTGGAGGACAACTTAATCCAAAGAAATGTCATCTAGCACAGCCAAGGGTGAAGTTATTGGGCCATATGGTGTCATAAAATGGCATTGAGGCTGATCCAGATAAGGTTAAGTCTATTATTCTTCTTCCATCACCTACGAGTACGAAGCAATTGGCAACCTTTATACACAAAGTGAAGTACATGGCATGGTTTATTCCATTGTCTTCGTAGCTTCTTTATCCATTACAGCAAGTGGCAAAGGATTATCCATTGCAATGGGATGACAAGTGTGAAGAAGTGTTTCAAGAGGTGAAAGAGGTGTTAGGGGGGTTGTCAGCCATGCAGGCTACTGATTGGGAGAAAGTATTTTATGTAAATCCATCAGTAGGGGATGATGCCATTAGAGCCATGCTATTGCAAAAGGGGAAGGGCAACCATTATATGAGGCCAATGTATTGTGCAAGCCGAGTGAAGTTGGTAGCGGAGAGAAAGTTCTCGGAAGTAGAGCTAGTGATGGCCAGTGTAATATTTGCTTGTCAACGATTTCGTCATTACTTGCTACCACAACCTTTTGTTTTCTTGACGATTTATGCCTTTTTGCCACAGTTAATTAATGGCACTAACATGTCAAATGTGGTGAAGAAATGGGTAATTGAGCTGCAAGAGTTTGAGTTCTCTTTTTTAGTGGAAGATAGTACAAGGGATACCCTAGCCCATTTGTTGACTTACAAGGAGAATCCACTCCTTGTTAAGGAAGAGGTGGTGAGAAAGGTAGTTGAAGAATTTCCACAGATCAGCAATGCACATGTGTTGTTCTTTGATGGCTCATACAGGAAGAGCCATGATGCAGCTTCAGGGGTATAGCACTTTATGATCCAGAGGGGAAGCTAGTATGCAAGAGAGGGTTCAAATTGGATGCACGTAGTAACAATGAGGCTGAATATGCTACATTGGAAGCCGCCTTACACATTTGTTTGAAGCATGGGGTTAGAAGGTTGAGCATAAAAGGTGATGCCTTATTAGTTGTGAAGCAAGTGTTGGGTGTGTGGAAGAGCAAGAACACCTCATTGAAGGAAATGTGCTTCAGAATTAAAGGCCTATTAAAAAAGTTCGAAGCATGGAGCATCAGACACATTGAACGTGCTCTAAATGGAGAGGCACATGAAGCAACTCAAAGCATGATTGGGGAGCTATTTGTGTTGAGGACCACTTTACCTCTTTATCATGGCCAAGAAAGTTTGGCTCAAGAAGAGGAGTTTTTGCTAACAGTAATCATTCCAAAGGAGATTCAGAAGTCTAAGAAGTATGGCTTTGTGCATAGAGCATACAAGTACAAATTGATTGGTGATGTCTTGTACATGAAAGGGGATGATCTCGTGTTGAGACGTGTACCTTGGCGGGAGGAGCTTTATAGAGTGTTGGAAGAGAATCATGAAGGTGCATGTGGCGGCCATTTTGCTCTAAAGATCACCTTGCATAAGATCTTGCAAGAGGGGTATGTATGGCCTAGTTTGCACAAGGATGTTCACCATTGGTGTAGGTCTTGCAATAGGTGTCAAGCATTTGGGAAGAGAGTGTTGAAGCCAGAGCTACGAAAAACCATTATGGCATTTGATGTGTTTGAAAAGTGGGGGATTGATGCGATAGGCCCGTTACCTATCACAAGCAGGGGCAAAAGCTATATTTTGACTACAGTAGACTATCTCTCTAGATGGGCAGAAGCTATAGCAGTAAAAGAGATCACTGCAAAGGATGTGGAAAAATTTGTGTATGATGAAATATGTTGCAAGTTTGGGGTGCCACTAGAGCTACTTTCAGATAAGGGGCCAGGATTTAGAGCTAAACTGCTAGATTGTTTATGCGCAAAGATGAAGAGTAGGCACCGGCATACCACTCCTTATTACCCGCAGTGTAATGGCTTGAATGAAAGATTCAATGATGAGTTGGTACAAATTATTTCAAAAGTGACAGAGCACCAAGGAAAAAATTGGGATTTGGAATTGCCTAGTGCATTATGGGCTTACCGTACGTCGGTGAAGACAGGTACAGGGTTTACTCCATTTCATTTGGTGTATGGAACGGAAGCACTATTGCCTGTGGAAGTAGAGTTGCCTGCAGTAAAGATGCTAGAGAAGTTGCTTGGGCCGCCTAGTGATGCATTCAAAGAGAGGCTCTTACAGTTACAAGAGGTTCAACTGGATAGGATGAGTGCATTGGAACATTATGGGCAAATGCAGGATAAGGCTTTGGCAAAGATAAATGAAAAGGTCAAAAGTAAGGGTATCAAGAAGCATGACTTGGTTTTGCGCTACAACAGTACGCTGGACAACACCTTCCAAAAGAAGTTTCAGATTAAGTGGGAAGGCCCTTTCAAGGTAGTGGAGTGTTTTTCGAATGGTACATATCAGTTGGCTAACCTGGATGGGATTCTACATAAGTCAAGGGTAAATGGTTTGCGTCTTAAATTATATCATGCCAGGTTAATGATGGTGGAGCAAGATGAGCTGTCTGTGGAGCAAGTAATGTCTGTGAGGGATGAGGAGACCTGTGATGCGGCAAGTCTCATCTCTCTTTTTGTTGTTGCTGATCATGAATGATCTAGCAGGCTAGGGGATGGGAAAATTATGTCAGGAGTTTTTTGGAGCAAGGGATTGCGCATATGTACATACCCATTCATTGTGCATCGAATAAAGGATTGCCCATTTTCTAGAGCCAGGTGGTTACGTGGGGCCCACATGTGTACAGGTAGGACATGGTGTATATAGTGCATCGATTTTCACTATTACCAGTACCAGTGTGTTTTCTCTATAATAATGAGGAGTTGGTAGCACGTAAAACTTCTCGAGAAATCTATCCACGGGTCGACGACATGAGGTAAGCAAGTGCGTCAGATGGCATCTAGTGGCGTCAGGAGGCCAAATGGGGTCAATACTTGCACGTGGATAAGTACGGATACAACGTGGGTGTTTTCTTGTGATAATTATGTAGAAAGGTCATCATGGGGACCATATTTTGGGTCCACTTCACGTGGTTGTGGGATGCATTATTGGAAAAAGTTGAGTGCTAGGTGTGCGGATGATACAAAAAGGTGACAACTATGCACTGCCAGGTCAGTTTTTGGCCTGTTCGGTGTCCGTTTGAGGTCATCTAAAAGGCCAAGGGTGCCTAAGTAATAAAGCTAAGTGTGGGAACTGAAAAAACAGAGAGAAGACAAGAAAAAACGTGGAGAGAAGAGGAGGAACAGTTGCAACTGTGTTTTTGCTGTTTTTGGAGCCTGTTTTGACCGTAAATTGCTCATCCGAGGTTGGATTTGAGCAATTTGACATTGTAGACTGGGATTTTGGGCCGTTTCGGACGCGATGGTGCTGTCTATTTTTCCAAATTACTCACTGTTTTTTTGCTTTTTTGGCTATGTAAGTTTCTCCTATGATGAGCGAAGCTTTTGCTCGAGTTTGTGATTGTATCTGGCTTATTTTACCCATATTGTGTGAGCTATTTGCCCCATTGGTGTTGGCCCAAGCTCAATTGTATCTAAAAATCATAAATTCTCCTCTTTTGAGCTGAGTTTTTTTGGGTGTGTGTGTGTGTCTCTCTCTGTGTGTGGAGTGGGTAAATGGGTAGTCTCTCTCCTCTCACTCCATAGGTGTGTTCCCTGTCTTGGCCAGGTGGGTTGTGTAAGCCGAGTGATGCCCCATAGTGTGTGTGTATATCATTCCAAGAGTGTGTGTCGGGTCATTATAGAGGCGTTGTGTGTGTTTCCATCCCGCTCACAGCGGGTAAGGTGCTTGAGTCAAAAAGAGACCCTACAAACTTAATTAGGAAGGTGCTTGAAAAGCTTCTTGAGCATGAAAGTCCCAAAGTTAGGGGAATCTTTGACCTAACTTTCCACTCACCCAAAGGGCACCCCTTTTCTCAAAGGGCACATGGGACACATGTCAGACTCTCCCTAAGCTTAACCACATGGTGTGATTTAATGCTATTGGTTGGGCTAAACAAGGGTCCAATGAGCTTCTAGTTCCATCCAGCAAATATCTAGATATTTTCAAGCTCTCTCTCTCTCTAGGGGGTTAGGAGGACACTTGTCAAAAGACTACCCCCGTACTTGACTACATGTTGCATGTGATTGGCTAAGGGGAGAGGGGTCCAATGACCTTGAAGCAACCGAAAAACTCACAACTCGCCCCAAGCAAGCAAGGGGGGTGCTAGGGGGATATACACCACACACACACACACTCATTTTGTGGATCCATTCTCACTTGGGGAAAGTGGAGGAACTCCACCTTCTTCTCCAAGTTTGTGAGAAGTGAGAGCCTACACCAACACTCTTGGCTATGGAATGAAAATCCAACCAAGAGCCATGCTTCAATGCTTAAGCTTTCCATCTTCTTCGTCTTCATTACTTTGCTATTATGTATGCTAGCAAGAAGAGTAATGATAAGTGAGAAACTATTTATTTCTCCTATGGAATTTTTCTTCTTCCTCTTCCCTATCCTCATTCCCCGCTAGCTCTCTCCACCTTCGAAGGTGTCTGAGGCCTTGGGACTGAGGCTTGGGATAGTTAATGGCTTCTACAAAGTTTATGTTATGCTTGTGATGCATGAAGGTTTCCATCTTCATTGGATCACCTAGGTCACAAGGAACACAAAGATTGTACTGTACCGAGTCTCTCTTGATGGGAGAAACTATAATACAAATGCCTATTGGAGGGGGGAGGGGGGACCGGCTCCTTATGAATCCGGTCCTCAACTATTGTCATGTTCTCTAAACTCTCTCTCTCTTGCAAAAGTATTGTTCATGCCAAGTTAACTAAGTACCATGTTTATGTTGCTACCATCAATTAAGTTCACCCGCTATGCTCACAAAGTAAACTCTCAAGAAGTGCTTCACCTAATTTCCTAATTCCGCTACTTTCACAGTTCATAGGCCATTTCCATTACAGTTGATGACATTACCTCTCTCTTGAAATCATAGTCGTCCTCGACTATGAGGTAGACGAGATAAAGCCTTACTCATTAGTCAATTTTACTTAGCAGATAGAGGATCCCTTTTTACCCTACAACATCTTTCCAAGATGGATGACTAATCCGTTTGGTTCTTGGGAGACATAGCTGCCGCAAGTATGTCTTCTCTTTAGTCCATTTTATTCTCCCAAAGTAGAGTGACAAACCCTACTTGGTGTTTGAGAGACGTCGTCACCACAAACATGATTCTAAGCATGCATAGTATTTAAATTTGTGCACAATTAAAAAGAGAACTAGTCTTATAAGACAAAAACATGGGTCTAAAAGAAATTTGTACATTTTCTTACTCTAATGTAGCATTGTAAGCATTGAAAAGGTTTATACCATCCTTAAGTTTTTTTCCTTGCATCCATCTAGCATATTCAAGAGGATAATTTTTGAATTTAATAAGATACCATCGGATAATCTTACCAGGTTGTAATACCTTGTCTTCATGCCAAAGGATAGCCTCGGATTGTAGCATCTCTTCTTGGTCTTCAACTTTGGGTGGATCTTCGATAATTGGTTCACTTGGTGGCTCTCCTTGGAGGTTTAAGTAGGCTCACATGAAAGGCATTGTGTATGAGCCAATGATTGGACAATTTGAGTTGGTAGGACATCTCATTGATAGGTTGCAAAATTTGGAAATGACCATAGTATCCTTTTGCTAACTTAGCATAATACTTTTGATGGCCCGTAGGATTTCAGCCCGTTGTTTGCCTTAATCGAGCCTTAGGAAACTTAAGTAAGACCCCAATCATTAAGGCTCTTCTATGCTTGTCAGCAAGAGCTTTTTGCCTTTATTGAGAGATGGATATAGCCTTCTTAATCTTTTGAAAAATTTCTTGTAGGTCACGGCTATACTCATCGATGGTGAAGATCTTCCCATGTACTTTGAGTAGCAAGGGACTTTTAGATCTTCCCTCAATGATCTCAAAAGGTGCTTTTTCCGTAAAAGTATGTACAGTATTATTGTAGGCATACAATACAAGAGGTAGGTATTTTTCCCATTGTGAGTGTTGATCTACTTCGGTAACATAAGTCTTGAGTAGATCGAGTACCATAAGATTGGCTATCTCATGTTGGCCATCTGTTTGTGGGTGATAGGCCGAAGAGAAATTCAATCTTGTTCCTAGATTTTCAAAGAGACCTTTCCAAAAATTATAAGTCATTCTAGGATCTCTATCTGACATGATGGATGTGGGTATTCCATGATTTTTGAAACTCTGAGATATGAAGAGAGGTGCCATTTGGTGTGCCTTAATAGTCTTTTTGACAGGAATAAAGTGTGCTTTCTTGCTAAAGTTGTCGACTATTGTCCATATTCCCGTATTTCCATGGATAGACTTGGTCAATCCAAAGTGACACATTGATGAGTCACATAGAGGAAAAATCTACTTGTTGAGAGAATTTTGCTATGAAGCTTCTATGGTATGCGCACATAACAATAAAGCTTCTTAGATCATGGAGATTCCTTGGAATAGGCCATGCTTTTATTACCTCTAAATTTGATGGATCCATATGGATGCCATCGAGAGATAATGTGACCTAAGTATTGAATCTCCTGAAGGAAAAATCCACTTTTCTTTTGGTTGAGAAAAAGCTTCACTTGGAGATGTTGCTTATGTTCCTCCAAAGACTTGGAGTAGATGATGATATCATCAAAGAACACTCCCGTGAATTTGTGATAAGGTCTAAAAATTTTCTCCATTAGAGATTGAACGTAGCTGGTGCATTAGTCAAGCCAAACGGCATGACTAGATATTCATAAAGACCAAATGTTGTGCCAAGCACGGTTTTTAGGATATCTTCATCCACTATCCTTATTTGGTGATAGCCACTTTTAAGGTCAATCCTAGTGAATTAGGTAGAGCCTTGTAGCTTATCAAACAGATCCTCTATCCGAGGCATGGGAAATCTATTTCTGATAGTGGTATGGTTTAGTGTTCGAAAGTCCACACACATACGGTATGTACCATCTTTCTTTTGCACTAAAAGGATTGTAGAACAAAAGGAAGAGGAACTAGGCCTCACCATCCCTTTGTCTACCAATTCCTCTACTTGCCTCATGATCTCCTCTTGTTGAGCTTGTGAGACTTGATAAGGAGGCTTGTTAGGAGGTGAGCGGTCATCATCCCCTCATTTTGGAGGTAGGTCCATAGGGATATCATCGATGAACACATCTTGGAATCCTTTTAGAAAATGAGACAAGTCTAACTCTTCTTGATTCCTACCATTTACATTTGATGAAACATTAGAATCTTTTAGAGACTCTTTGACAAAAATCATGTACACAGAAACTGATCTCTTCATTGAATTATCAAAAGCAAGAGGATTTACAAGTGGAATAGTGCAACCACACTCACTAGCATCTATATACATGTTTTTCCCCTATAGGTGAAGTAGATTCTCCTTTCATGGAACTTCATATTAGCAGCCATGCGATAAAACCATGGCGCCCCTAGGATAGCATCCTCATGTTGGAGAGGAGAGATGAAGAAGTCTTCTTTGTCGACATAGCTTTGGACATGACGCCTCAACTTCCCAATCAAAGGAGTAACGGAGGCTTGTTGTCCCTTGAAAGCTCTGTTAGTCATTACCATATCTCCCATCTCAAAAGCTTGAATGCCCAACTTGGTGGCCACCTCCATTGATATGAAGTTGTGAGTAGATCCAGGGTCAAACAAGATGAAGGCATCATGCTCTCTTACCGTTCCCCAAGCATAGGAAAGTGATGATCCTTTGCAATGAGCATCCTCTTTTGGAGCTTCGATAGTAGAATCCCTAGGAGTCTCATTGCGAGCATTCTTCTTGGGGCAAGAACGACAGCCACTTCATTGCTCCCCACACTTGAAACACTTATGGTCCTTGCGAAAAGCTTCAAGCTCTTCAGGAGAGAGTTTGTTTTTGCTTTTGTAAACTCCCTTCTCCTTGGACCGATTTTTGTTGTTTGTTGTTGTTGGGATTGCCTTGGGAAGAATTTTGAGCATTGTTTTTCCCCTTTGCATCCTTTTTGTCCTTGTTTTCCATGGGCTTGACATTCCGTCTAGCCCCTTGATGAAAATTGATGTGTGAAGAAACCATGGTGTGGTGGATTACTTCGCTAATAGTACCAGGACATTGAGAGTTGATGTATTCGGACATCTCTTCAGGTAATCCCGCATAGAATTGTTGCCTGTTCTCGGCAAAGTCTATCTTTTCAGAAACAGTAGCCCTGAGATGTAAATCCCAAAACTTGTCTACATACTTGTGGATAGACTCATGAGAGATAAGCTTCAATCTCCGCCATTCGGTAAGCACTTTGTCCTTTTGCATCGCTTGCAAGAGATTGCTTCCTGATGGATACTCGTAGAGTTTTCCATGTCTTCACTGTTGCCATGAAGGCTAGCCCACCATTACAAAGTTGATTTTTGAAAGTGCATAGCTACTTGGCGTAGCTTGGAGGACTCCGTAAAGCCCTCGTCTCCAAAGGCCACATCAAATTGCTGGATGAAGGCCAACACTTTGTCGGTAGCACCAAAGGTGCCATCATAGGTGAGAAAATAGATACTCTTTCCTCCCTCCCTAAAATTCTTTAGCTTTTGTGACCTTTGCCATGTAGGGAATGATTTGCGATGTCCTACCCTCTTGTATTCTCTAGGAGAATAGCCATAGATTTCATTGGAAGAAGAGGAAGGTGTAGAAGAAGGAGAAGAGGGTGACCTCTTTCTTGCCCTTTTCTTCCTTTGTTTCCTCTCTTCCCTTTTAGAATGGCAAGGAGGACTGTTTTTTGATCTTTTCCTCTTGGAAGGAGTGGGCGATTGTCTAGACCGCGGTCGTCGTGGAGCCACATCTTCAGAGGAACTTAAAGTTTCATTACTTTCTGTCTCTTTGGATTCCTCCTCTCGAATGGAGAGAGTCTTCTTTTGGGGGTCTCTTCAAGAGGCCTCCTAAGCTATCTCTCCTCTTGGAGAGGAAGGAAAATTCCATAAGCACGAAGTTATTGAGTAACTTCGGCTTGCAAAGCAGGTTTGCCCATAGCTTGCTGCAACCTAGTGAGACGAGATAATTCACAAACATGGGGGCATCATCATTAGCACCTTCATGTGCAAAATCAAAGCTTTCAATGTTCATTCTACTCTCTTGATTATCGTTAGCCATGTTAATAAAATTTATGTATGTACTTAGTGTATGCTTTGGCAATTCAAAACCTTAGTTGTCACTCCTCTTAGCCGTTGAAAATTTGGATCTTAAGTATCTATACCCACGGCTCGAAGTAAATTAATTAAAGAGAGCAGTGGAGTAGGTCTAACATAGCAGAGTTGCCGAGGGCTATCTCCTTTCGACTTCTTATGGCTCAATCATTATAAAGCCGTAGGCAAGTCTAAAAAGACTCCATTATTAAGTCCAAAGCTCCCGAGGTGTGCAACATATCCCACATAGTGGGCTCAACAAAACCGATAATAGATCCCAGTTCCACTTACCCTAATATAATTAACAACATCAACCATTTACAGGCTACTTAAGGACCTCTCTTCTTAAGCAAGAAAAGAGAAACAAAATGCTATGATATCAATGTAATGGCATTGGCCTATTTAACTTGAGACTAGCAAAAATTAATGAGAGTACTTTTCAGAAATTACTTTGTGAGCATAGCGGGTGAACATAATTGAAGATAGCAACATGATCACAACTATTAGTTAACTTGGCATGAACAATACTTTTTCAAGAGAGATGATTTAGAGAACATGACAACAGTTGAGGACCGGATTTATGTGGAGCCGGTACCCCTCCAATAGGCATTTGTAATATGATTTCTCCCATTAAGAGAGACTTGTTACAATACAATATTTGTGTTCCTTGTGACCTAGGTGATGCAATGAAGATGCAAAGCTTCATGCATCACAAGAATAAACTTTGAAGAAAGCTTTAACTATCCCAAGCCTCAGTCCCAAGACCTCAAACATCTTCGAAGGTGGAGAGAGCTAGCAGGGAATGAGGGTAGGGAAGAGGAAGAAGAAACATTTCATAGGAGAAAGAATTAACTCCTCACTTATCATAACTCTTCTTGCTAGCATACATAATAACATAGTAATGAAGAAGAAGGAGATGGTAAGCTTAAGCATTGAAGCATGGCTCTTGGTTGGATTTGCACTCCATAGCCAAGAGTGTTGGTGTATGCTCTCAACCTCTACGTGTTTGGAGAAGGAGAGGGAGATCTTGCACTTTTCATAGTACATAATGAGAGTTGTGTGAGTGTGTGTGAGTGAGTATACCCCCTAAGCAACCCCCTAGTTTTCTTGGATCGACCCCCCCCCTTGTAGCTCATGCTTGAAGCTCATTGGACCCCTCTAGGCCTAGCCAACTAGGCCTAGCCAATCACAAGCATTTTCATTACAAGCAACAAGGGCAGCCTTGGGAAAAGTTTCCCCCTTTCC
Source organism: Adiantum capillus-veneris (assembly GCF_014529385.1). Classification (NCBI taxonomy): domain Eukaryota; kingdom Viridiplantae; phylum Streptophyta; class Polypodiopsida; order Polypodiales; family Pteridaceae; genus Adiantum; species Adiantum capillus-veneris. The sequence continues at coordinate 142,029,173 of NC_140935.1, read as the reverse complement.
TCTTTGAGAGAGAGGACTTGATAAATGCAAATAAAATTAATTAAATCTCCTAAATTATCATTGGACCCCTTGGATGGCCAACCAATAGGCTTCAAGCACACCATGAGGAGGAACTTGACAAGTGTCCCCTTTGCTTTCTTTGTACCAAGTAGGCCTTGTGTGAGTGTGTGGGTGTTCTTTCTCATCCCCCCTCATGTAGGGCTCGCCCCCTCCTTGTAGGGATTAGATCTTTGACTTTTAACACCTCAAGCCTCTCAAACTTAGGCCCAGTTCCCACCACAAGCTTGGACCTTAAGCACTTCATGTAATGGAATTAGCCTTTTAACTTGAGTTCGAGTGGAAAGTGAATAACATATTGAGTATTTCCTTGAGCATTCCTTTGAGTGTAGATGTAGAGTGAAAAAGAAAGTGCTTGGATGGAGAGAGTAACACTAACACATTACTTCATTAACATGGCATGATCAATACTTGTAAAAGAGAGTGAGAGTTTAGAGAAATTGACACCAATAGAGGACCGGATTAGTTGGAACCCGTTGGTCTCCCCTCCAATAGGCATTTGTATTATATATGCTTCCATGATGGAAGACTTGTTTACAATACAACTGATTGTGTTCCTTGAGAACTTCTTGATGAGGTGAAGATGGAAAGTTTCACTCACCAAGCATTAGCATAACAACTATAATAATCATGACAAGACCAAGACTCAATCCCAAGACCTCAAACACCATGAAAGGTGAGGAGAGCTAGCAAGGAGTGAGGAAGAAGAGATAAGTAGAAGTAGCTCTACGAGAAAGCAATAACCCCTTGCACATAATCACTCATAGCTCTAGCATAGCTTAGCATAGTGATAATGGAGATTAGAGAGATTGATAAGCAAGCATAAGCATTCTCTTGTGTGTATTTGCATCCATAGCCAAGAGCCTGTTGTAGTAGGCACTCAACTTCTCAAGGTTGGAGAAGGAGATGGAGTTATTGCTTCACAAGAGTGTGTGAAGAGAAGAATGAGAGAGAGAGAGAGAGAGAGAGAGAGAGAGAGAGAGAGAGAGAGAGGTCGACCCCCTTTCCTAGGCTTTCCTTGAAGCTTATTGGGCCATGTAGACCTCTAGCCAATGAGAGCTTGGCTCCCTTTGGCCAAATTTGTGTAGTCTCTTGACAAGTGTCCTTCTTTTCCTCTTGTGAGGTTAAGCTAGCACCTCCCTTGCTTAAGCACAGTCCTTGCCTGCTTGAGAAATGTGCCTCTACACCTGACATGTAGCTCCTTTCCTCTCATGAGAGTATGGCCCCTTGGTGAGGTGCATACTTAATACACACATCCCTCCTTTGTAGGGCTCGCCCCCTTCTTTGTAGAAAGTTATTTGAACTTGGTAAGCAGGCAGGGCCCTTGCTTAAGCATAGCCCTTGTGCTTAAGCAAGCTGCCCCCTTTCCTGATTGGACTTTAATTGACTAAAGTTTAAAAATCAAAGACTATGTCTTAAGGCTTTTAACACTTACCTTTGGAGGCTTTAGTGAAGCCAAACCTAAGGTCTTTTGCTCCATTGGTTAACCTTACTCTTTGATAGACCATTTCTCATTTGGGTCCCTTTATCATTGGCTCCGTGTTGAAATAGAACTGTAAGCACAGTTGTATCTTAAACCTTGTTCCCGTTTATTATCCCACATTAAGTGATCAGTTTAATATGAGAAAATCATTTGGGTTGGTTAGATATTAGATTTTATGACATTACCTCTCTCTTGAAATCATAGTCGTCCTCGACTATGAGGTAGAATAGATAAAGTCATAGTCATGAGTCAATTTTACTTAGCGGGTAGAGGATCCCTTTTTACCATACGACATGATGGATGACTAATCCATTTGGTGCTTGGGAGACATAGCTGTGCAAGCATGTCTGCTCTTTAGTCCATTTCATTCTCCCAATGTAGAGTGACAAATTCTACTTGGTGTTTGAGAGACGTCGTCCTCACAAACATGATTCTAAGCATGCATACTATTTTACTTTGTGCACAATAAGAAGATAATTAGTCTTATAAGAAAAAAACATGGATCATTTAAAAGAAATTTGTACATTTGCTTATTCTAATGTAGCATTGTAAGCATTGACAAGGTTCATACTATCCTTAAGCTGTATTCCTTGCATCCATTTAGCTTCTTCAAAAGGATGATTTTTGAATTTAATAAGATATCGTCGGATAATCTTACCATGTCGTAGTACCTTGTCTTCATGCCACATGATAGCTTTGGGTTGGAGCACCTCTTCTTGGTCTTCAGCTTCGGGAGGGTCTTCAATAATTGGTTCATTTGGTGGATCCCCTTTGTAGGGCTTGAGTATTGTGTATGAGCCAATGGCTGGACACTTTGAGTTGGTAGGCCGTCTCATTGATAGGCTTTTGAATTTGCAAAGGACCTAGTATCTTTTTGCTAACTTAGCATAATACTTTTGATGGCTCATAGGATTTTTGCCCATTGTTTTCCTTAATCGAGACCCAATCATTTTCTTTAAACATTAAGGCCCTTCTGTGCTTGTCAGCAGACAACAGCTTTTTGCCTATGTTGAGAGATGGATATAGCCTACTTAATATTTTGATAAGATTCTTGTAGGCCACGGCTATACTCATTGATGGTGAAGATCTTTCCATGTACTTTGAGTAGCAAGGACTTTTAGGTCTTCCCTCAATGATCTCAAATGGTGCCTTTCCCATAGAAGTATGTACAGTATTATTGTAAGCATACTCTACAAGTGGTAAGTATTTTTTCCATTGTGAGCGTTGATCTACTTCTATAACATAAGTCTTGAGTAGATCGAGTATCGTAAGGTTAGCTTTCTCACTTTGGCCATCCGTTTGTGGGTGATACGCCGAAGAGAATTTAATCTTGTTCCTAGATTTTCAAAGAGACCCTTCTAGAAATTATTAGTCATTCTAGGATCTCTATCTAACATGATGGATGTTGGTAATCCATGGTGTTTGAAAATTTGTGATATGAAGAGAGTTGCCATTTGGTGTGTCTTAATAGTCTTTTTGACAGGAATAAAGTGTGCTTGTTTGCTAAACCTGTCGACTATTGTCCATATTCCCGTATTCCCATGGATAGACTTGGGTAATCCAAAGATGAAATCCATGGATATACTCTCCCATGGTGAATTTGGGATAGGCATTGGCTGGAGTGATCCACGTTGCTTCCTTCTATCATATTTGGTCTTTTGGCATACTACACATTGTGAAACATACTCTTGTATTTCTATTTTCATGGTAGGCCAATAGAAATATGTCTCTGCTCCTCAGAGAGTAGGCTGAATACCTATATGCCCCGCATATGGAGGAGCATGACATTTATACATAACTTTCTCACAAAGGGAATGTGTAACACATAGCCTATTGCCATGGAGAAGATAACCATCCTGCAAGGTGAATGGTTCCTCTTTCTTTCCCATAGCAAGGGCTGACATTATGAGTAGCATACTTATCTATCATAGAAGATAGATCATTGTGAGTAGCTATAGACACTACATTAACTTTTGGTCATCGTGAAAGTGTATCGGCCACTTGATTGTGCTTACAAGAAATGTGAGCAATATGATAATTAAATTGCGAAAGAAAATTTTCCCACCTCATTTGTTTGTTGGACAGCTTGGTTTGCGTTATGAAATACTTGAGACTTTGGTGGTCGGTTCGTAGAATAAATAGAGTCCCCAGTAAGTAGTGCTTCCATGTGTCTAGGGCATGTGAAACAACTAAAAGCTCTTTCTCATAAATGCCCAAGACTCGTTCATCAGTATTGAGCCTTCGGCTCTCGTATTCTATGGCATGCCCTTCTTGAAGCAAAACTTCTCCAAGGCAATCACCACAAGCATCGCATTGAACCTCAAATGGCTTTGAGAGATCCGGAAGCACGAGGACTTGTTGGGAAGTAAGCTTCTCTTTGAGATTATCAGAAGTAGTTTGCTCCTTCGTAGTCCATATATACTCAACATTCTTCTTAGTTAAGTCATGTAGTGGTCCTGCTACTTGAGAGAATTTTGCTATGAAGCATCTATAGTATGCGCACATACCAATAAAGCTTCTCAGCCCATGTAGATTCCTTGGGTTAGGCCATGTTTTTATTACCTCTAACTTTGATGGATCCATACAAATACCATCTTGAGAGATAATATGACCTAGGTATTGAATCTCTACTTTTCTTTTGGTTGAGAAAATGCTTATTCTCCCTCAATGCTTGAAAAACCACTTGGAGATGTTACTTATGTTCCTCCAAAGACTTGGAGTAGATGATGATATCATAAAGACCACTCCAATGAATTTACAATAAGGTCTAATTTTTTTTTCTATTAGACGATTGAACTTAGCTAGTGCATTACTCAAGCCAAAAGGCATGACTAGATATTCATAAAGACCAAATGTTGTGCAAAACGCGGTCTTTAGGATATGTTCATCCACTCTCCTTATTTGATGATAGCCACTTTTAAGGTCAATCCTACTGAAGTAGGTCGAGCCTTGTAGCTTATCAAACAGATCATCTATCCGAGGCACATGAAATCTGTTTTTGATAGTGGTATGGTTTAGTGCTCGATATTCCACACACATACGGTATGTACCATCTTTCTTTTGCACTAAAAGGATTGGAGAATAAAAGGGAGAGGAACTAGGACTCACCAACTCTTTGCTTACCAATTTTTGTACTTGCCTCATGATCTCTTCATGCTGAGCTTGTGAGATTGGATAAGGAGGCTTGTTAGGCGGTGAGCTGCTTGGAAGGAGCTCAATGTGATGGTCATCATCCCCTCATTTTGGAGGTAAGTCCATAGGGATATCATCGATGAACACATCTTGGAATCCTTTTAGAAAATTAGACAAGTCTAACTTCTTCTTGATTCCTACCATTTACGTTTGATGAAACATTAGGATCTTTTAGAGACTCTTTGACAAAAATCATGTACGCAGAAACTGAGCTCTTCATTGACTTATTAAAAGCAGGAGGATTTACAAGTGAAAAAGTGCGACCACTCTCACTAGCAGCTATATACATGTTCTTTCCCCTGTAGGTGAAGTAGATTCTCCTTTCAGGGAACTTCATATGGGCAGCCATGCGATCAAACCATGGTGCCCCTAGGATAGCATCCTCATGTTGGAGAGGAGAGATGAAGAAGTGTTCTTTGTCGACATAGCTTTGGACATGAAGCCTCAACTTCCTAATCAAGGGACTAACGGAGGCTTGTTGTCCCTTGAAAGCTGCATCAGCTGTTACCATATCTCCCATCTCAAAATCTTGAATGCCCAACTTGGTGGCCAACTCCGTTGATATGAAGTTGTGAGTACAGCCAGGGTCAAACAAGATGAAGGCATCATGCTCTCTTACCTTTCCCCAAGCATAGGAAATTGATGATCCTTTGTAATGAGCATCCTCTTTTGGGGCTTGAATGGTGGAAGCCCTAGGAGTCTCATTGTAAGTATTCTTCTTGGGGCAAGAACGATAGCCGTGTCCTTGCTCCCCACACTTGAAACACTTATGATCCTTACAAAAATATTTAAGCTCTTCAGGAGAGAGTATGTTTTTACCTTTATAAACTCCCTTCTCGTTGGACCGATTATTGTTGTTGTTGTTGGAAGTGCCTTGGGAAGAATTTTAAGCATTTGTCTTCCCCTTTGCATCATTTTTGCCATTGTTGTCCATGGGATTGATATTACGTCTAGCCCCTTGATGGAAATTGATGCATGAAGCAGCCACGGTGTGATGGATTACTTCACTAATAGTACCAGGTTGTTGAGAGTTGATGTATTCAACCATCTCTTCAAGTAATCCCGTACAGATTTGCTACCTTTGCTCGGCAAAGTCTATCTTTTGAAAGACAGTAGATTTGAGATATAAATCCCAAAACTTGTCTACATACTTGTGGATAGACTCATGAGTGATAAGCTTCAAGTTGCGCCATTCGGTAAGCACTTTGCCCTTTGCATCGCGAGTAAAATAGAATGACTAGGGCTATATTGGACAAAACAGCACATATTACTTCGTAAATTGCCATCTTCAAAGAACAAATAACAGGGATGGGGCTTAATGAATCCTCCACCTCCGGCCAGGGCAGGGAGAATAGCTTATTCGGTTAGAGTGCTGGTCTGTCACGCCAGAAGCCGCGGGTTCGAATCTCGTTTTCCCCGTTAGCATTATGCTAGTTAGGTTTGTTTTAAAATCAAGGAATTGCTTCATGATGGAAACTCATAGATTTTTCCATGTCCTTGGGGCTTCACCGTTGCCACGAAGGCTAGCCCTTGCTTTTTGAAATTGCATAGCTACATGGCGTAGCTTGGAGGACTCCGTAAAGCCCTCGTCTCCAAAGGATGCATCATATTGCTGAATGAACGCCAACACTTTGTCGGTACCACCAAATGTGCCATCATAGGCGAGAAAAGAGATACTCTTTCCCCCCTCCTTAAACTTCATTATCTTTTTGTTACCATATACATGTGGTAGTGATGTGTGTGAACACACTAGGACCGCCAGGGAATTTTTTCCCTCTTTAGGAGGTTTTTGCCCCCGATCATTGTATATACGCCCATCACTCTAGGGCTATCTATCTTTCTATTGCACACTAGGTAACACACACATCCATTGTGTGCCTTGAGCTTCCTTCATATTCTCCAAGTTGTGTGCGTTTCTCTGCAACCCTAATTCCAACAATTGGTATCACAGCAGGTTGCGTCCTCTCGGGCTTAGTTGCCAGCTGCTCCAGCACATGCCTGCTCACTTTCTCCAATTTTAGTGAGCTTTTGCAAGCGTTCGGGCTCATTTCGGCCTCTATTTTCACTACAGGCAAGTCTGCATAGGCAATTTTGTCATTTTGTGCAGAATTTTTGTCACTGCCGTTTTCTACATAACAGATGCCTTTTAGTCTTCTACGGTTTGTGCTATATAGCACGTATTGTTCCCGCTCCGTTTCTCCTATTTTCGGGAAGTTTTCACATCAGGTGTGCAGTATTTACCATGGCTGACAACAACACAGATGTCTTGAAGATGTTTGCTGCTAAGGACAGGTTGGAAGGGGACAATTACCCTATTTGGGCTTATATGATGCAACACGTTCTTGTGTCAAAGGGCGTCTGGAATATTGTGCAGGGCATTGATGTACGTCCTGGTTCTCAGGATGCAAGCGATGTTGAGGATGTTGCAGGTCTTGCTACTGCAAGGATTGCTGCTACTAAATTTGTTTTTCCTACGACAGAACGAGCTCGTTGGGATGTAAAGGATGCGCAGGCTCATGCAATGATTGCATTTTCTGTGAAGCGCACCATTGTTCCTCACATTCGTTCAGCAAAATCTGCAAAACAGGCTTGGGATATTCTAGCAGGTCTTTATGCAAGCCGCAATGAGGCTAAAATTGCTTTGCTGCGTAAAGAGCTGGAGTCGAAGATTATGCATGAGGAAGATGATATGGACACTTTCCTTGCTGGTATCAAGGATATCAATGAGCAACTTATTTCTGCAGGTGAAGTCATTTCAGACAGTTCTCTTGTGCAGACTGTTCTTGATGCCTTACCAGATTCCTACCATACTTTTTCTAGAACTTGGAGACTGATGACCCAAGGAAATCCTGAAGTTGTCAAGTTTGATGCATTATGCACATTGCTGTTGCAAGAGTCACTTTCCAGAAAAAACAGAACTAGGTAGCGTGCAGTTGAACAGGCTTTTATTGCTTCTCAAAGAAAGGGTGGTAATAACAATGCGGCCACTTCTTATGGTTCTGATGCGAGTGGCAAAACTTCTGTTCCTAAATGCTTCCGCTGGCAGCAATTCATCCGGAAATTTTAGTGATAAGGGCAAAAAGAAGATGCGTTGCCATTATTGTAAAGCTAATGATCACTTGATCAAGTCGTGTCCTAAGTTGAAGGCCGAAGAGGCAAAGAAGAAAGAGGGTGGTTCCACTGTAAATGATGGTTCCACTACAAATGCAGCCAATGTTGAGTCTTCTGTGAAAGGAGACTGTGTTGCTGATGTTGATGCAGAATGGGCTTTTAGCACAGAGTTCACTTACAATCCTGTTGTCCATGATGCATGCTTGTCAGTTGCTGCAGATTCACATGTGTGGTATTTCGATAGTGGTGCTACAAAGCATATTACCTCACATCGTGAATTGTTTACCTCTCTCGAGTCTGTCCCTCATGGGAATTCAGTCACTTGTGCCAGCAATGCCTCTTATGTGGTTCAGGGAGTTGGATAGATTCTGCTTATTGCTGCAAATGGCAGTTCCTTCACACTTGTTAATGCACTTTATGTGCCTGGAATCAAGAAGAATCTCTTGTCTGTATCCGCACTTTCTAGACTGGGACTTGTAGTCAAATTTGTGTATGACAGATGTACAATTCATGATCTTAGTTTTGGTGATGAAATTTTTGCATCTGGCCTTTTGTGTCGTGGGCTGTATAAGCTCACTTTGTATTATAAGTGTGGAAATTTTTTTGTTAATGCTGTTGTTGCAGATTCAAGGGCTATTTCAAATGCAAAACTTTGGCATGCACATTTTGGTCATCTGAATTTTGCTAGTTTGCTATGTTTGCAAAAATTTGATATTGTTGCTTCTTTGCCACCTCTTGAAGCACCTGTCAAACATGTTTGTGAAGGCTGTACTTTGGGTACGATGCAGTGTTCTAAATTTCCAAAGGATGGTTGTTCGGGCCACATGTAGGTTGCAGCTTGTGCATAGTGATGTTTGTGGGCCCATGCAAACTCTGTCCTTGGGCAATTACCTTTACTTCTTGACTTTCATTGATGATTACTCTAGGCATGCATGGGTATTTCCGCTTAAAGAAAATTTCGAAGTTTTTATGTGCTTCAAACAATTTCTGGGTATGGCTGAAAATGTCTCAAAATGTACTATGGGCACCCTCCATTCCGATCGAGGGGGGGGAGTATATGTATCATGAATTCAATGCATTTCTGGCTAGTTGTGGAATAAAACACCAATGTACAATGCCTTATACACCTCAGCAAAATGGTGTTGCTAAGAGGAAAAACAGGTCACTTACGGAAATGGCACGATGTATGGTCAAACATCAAGCTTTGCCACATTCTTTTTGGCTTGAGCCCATCATGTGTGCCACTTATGTACTAAACAGGTGTCCTATGAAAGCTTTGCAATATATTACTCCAGATGAAGCATGGATGATAGAAAGACTTCTATTGAGCACATGCGTGTTTTTGGCTGTTTGGCATATGCTTTGGTGCCACAAATACAGCGCAGAAAATTGGATGATAAAGCTGTCAGATGTATTTTTGTTGGTTATAGTGCTGAAATCAAAGTTTACAGGTTGTATCATCCACAAACAAAACGTATTCTAGTTTCACGGGATGTAGTGTTTGTGGAAGATTCTGTTCAGCCCTTGCTCTCATGTACTAGAGATCGTAATGTAAGCTCACAGAACATTTATGACACTTTGTTGCCTCTTTTCAGTGGTGGAAATACGAATGTAATTTCCAATGAGGCAAATGTACAGCCTATGGGGGTTTTTGAAAATGTTACAGATCACCCTATTACTGATGCAGATACACATGATGTACTTGATGAGGAAAGGGCTGAAAATGAGCAGGCTAGAGGTATGCCAAAATGGTTGGTGCACACTTTGCGTGACAGTAAATTGGATGCACCTTTGTCTAGTCGTACTCATTCAGGCTCTCGCCATGCATCTTATGCATCAGATTGTTATGCTTTGGTTGTGTCTAGCTTACATGATGTTGAGGAGCCTCCGTCTTTTGATGAAGCACATAATTCAAAAAATTGGATGGTTGCCATGCAATCAGAGTATCATGCACTAATAGAAAATGACACATGACTTTATGTGATTTGCCTCCTAGCAAAAAGGCCATTGGTACGAAGTGGGTTTACAAGTTGAAACTCAAGCCGGATGGTGAGATCGATCGTCATAAGGCTCGACTTGTTGCAAAGGGTTATGCACAGTAAAAAGGCATAGATTATGAAGAGACTTTTTCTCCCACTTGTTGTATGACTATTGTGCATTTTCTATGTGCATTGGCAGCTCATTTTGGTCGGGATGTACATCAATCAGACATTGTTACTGCTTTCTTGAATGGTGACATATTTGAGGAAGTTTATGTAACGCAGCCTCGTGGTTTTGTCATAAAAGGACAAGAGGACAAAGTGTGCAGATGTAAGAAGGCTTTGTATGGGTTTGAAGCAATATCCTCGTGCTTGGTATGAGAAAGCTCACACTCATTTGGTTAAATGAGGCTTTCGTAACAGTCCAACAGAAAGCACATTGTATGTAAAGCGTGAGGGCGATGTACTTCTCATTGTGGTTCTTTATGTGGATGATTTGCTGATCACTGGACCAAATGAGAGACATATTGCTGAATGTAAGGCTGATTTGAATGCTACTTTCAAGATGAAATATTTGGGGTTTTTGCATCATTACTTGGGTATACAATTTAAGCAGTGTGATGGTGGTATTGCCTTGTGTCAGAAAAGTTACATATAGACATTGCTATGTAAGTTTGGACTTGAGGATTGCAAACCTATGGCCACTCCCATGGAAACAGGTTTGAAGTTTAGTCTACATGATGCTGGCGATCCTGTTGATGTCACTCTTTACCAAACTGCTGTTGGCTGCCTCATTTATGTATTGCAACACGAGACCAGATATTCAGTTTGCAGTCTCACAGGTCAGCAGATTTATGCATAGCCCAGGGTCTAAGAATTGGCAGGCTGTGAAGAGGATTTTCCACTACCTTAGTGGCACTTTACATCTTGGCTTGTTTTATCCCAAGGGGGGATCATTGCAACTAGACTTACATGCTTTTTCAGACTCAGATTGGGCTGGTTGTTTTGACATGCGAGTGTCCACAAGTGGTTTTTGTTTCATGCTTCGCAATTCATGTATATCATGGTTGATCAAGAAGCAACCTACTGTGGCCACTTCGAGTTGTGAGGCTGAGTACAGGAAAATATTCACAGCTACGGTTGAGTGTGTATGGCTCAGACGCCTTATTGCTGATTTGGGTGTTGGACAAGAAACTGCCAACACTATCTACACTAACAGTTAGAGCGCATTGGCAATTGTGAGGAACCAAGTTTTTCATGCTCACACAAAGCACATTGCGGTGCATTACCACTATGTCAGGGAGAGGCTCTCAGCAGTAGAGATCAGCTTGGCTTATGTGCCAACACAAGACAACCTTGCAGATCTTTTTACAAAGGCATTGTCTCGTGAGAAGCTTGAAGCTTTCTACAAAGCTTTGGGCTTACTCCCCTTTGTGGACTGATCATGTCCTCAGGGCATGGCACTTCCCTTTACTCATGTGCCAGCTCTCGTTCACCGCATCACTCCAGGGGAGATTTTTTACCATATACATGTGGTAGTGATGTGTGTGAACACACTAGGACCGCTGGGGCATTTTTTCCCTCTTTAGGAGGTTTTTTCCCCCGATCATTGTATATATGCCCATCATTCTAGGGCTATCTATCTTTCTATTGCACACTAAGTAACAGACACTCCATTGTGTGCCTTGAGCTTCCTTTGTCTTCTCCAAGCTGTGTGTGTTTCTCTGCAACCCTAATTCCAACACTTTTGTGACCTTTGCCATGCAGGGAATGATTTGCGATATACTCCCCTCTTGTATTTTTTAAGAGAATATCCATAACTTTCATCGGAAGAGGAGGAAGGTGAAGAAGAAGGAGACCTCTTCCTAGCCTTTCTCTTCCTTTGTTTCCTCTCTTCCCTTTCGGAGTGACAAGGAGAAGGACTATGTGTTGATCTTTTCCTCTTGGGAGGAGTGGGTGATCGTCTAGATCGCTGTCTTCGTGGAGCCACATCTTCAGAAGAACTTAATTTTTATTGGTTTCTTGCTGTTTGGATTCCTTTTCTCGTATGGGAGAGAGTCTTCTTTTGGGGGTCTCTTCAAGAGGCCTCCTAAGCTCTCTCTGCTCTTGGAGAGGAAGGGAAATTCCATAAGCACAAAGTTGTTGAGTAGCTTCAACTTGCAAAGCAGGGTTGCCCATAGCTTGCTGCAATCTAGTGAGGAGATAATTCACAAACATGCGATCATCATCAGTAGCACCTTCATGTGAAAAATCATAACTATTAATTTTCATTCTACTGTCTTGATTATTGTTAGCCATGTTAGTAAAATTTATGTATGTACTTAGTATATTCTTAGGCAATTTAAAACCTTAGTTTCCACTCCTCTTACACTTTGAAAATCGGCTCTTAAGTATCTACACCCACGGCTCGAAGTGGTTATTTGTAGAGAATAGAGGAGTAGATCTAACATAGTAGAGTTGTTGAGGGCTACCTTCTTTTGGACTTCTTATGGATCAATAATGGTAAATCTCCCGAGGTGTGCATTATATCCCACATAGTGGGCTCAATAAAACCGATAATAGATCCCAAGTCCACTTACCCAAATATAATTTGTTAGAAAATATGATGTAGCTAAGTAGATAATTGAGTAGATTACTTAATGGAGAGAGATAATTTACACACACAAGAGATTATAGAGTAGAGAGAGAGAGAAGGAGAGAGTAGACACAATATACGTGGTTCACCCAATGTGGGCTACGTCCACGGGAAAGCAGCCACTCAATGGCTTTAGTACTTCAAAACAAGAAGTAGGCTACAAAGGGATTATACCCTTAGTAGAGCTCTCACCTTGCTTCACTCTCACCACCTCATACCCTACCTTGTTGCAACAACTTCACACTATAAAATGTGTGTAGAAATGGCCTCCTTTTATAGGCCAAAAGGGTTGCCCTCTCTCATGAGAGGCAGCCATGTGTAGCCGCCCTTGTGTAGATAAGTCCAAATTGGACCCTCCAATTCGCCCATGTGTGGCCGCCCTTGAGAAGACAACTCCTCCTTTTAAATCGGCCATCGGCCGTTGACTTCCAACCATCGGTCACCGGCCAACCGGCCAAATGACCGGACGGTTTTCGACCACTTTTCGACCGCCGTCCGTCATTGCGACATACTCTGCTTCCGTGGTAGAAAGTGAGACCACTTTCTGCAGCTTTGAAGCCCAGCTTACTGTTGTGCCTCCAACCGTGAAGACATAGCTAGTAGTGCTTCTTCGAGTGTCTTTGTCACCTGCCATATTTGTGTCAGCATACCCTTGAAGAAAAATATCAGTTCCTCAAAAATACAAAGCATTTTTTGTTGTCCCTTTTAGATACCTAAGTATCCACTTCACAACTTGCCAATGCTCTTTACCTGGGTTTTCCATGAACCTACTCACTAATCCCACTGCATGTGCAATATCTGGCCTTGTCAAGACCATAGCATACATTAGAGAACCTACCGCTGCAGCATATGGAACTGTAGACATATAGGCTATCTCCTCTTGTGTCTTTGGACACATGTCCTTGGTAAGTGACCAGCCAAAGATGTAGAAACCGTTTTTGCATTTTGCATTGCAAACCTTTCTAGTACCTTCTTGATGTAATCCTCTTGAGAAATCTTTATTGTCTTCTTCGTCCTATCCCTTGATATTTTCATACCAAGTATCCTCTTTGCAGCACCTAAATATTTCATTGAAAAAGATTTAGACAACTCCTCTTTTAGGTCTTTGATGTCCTGCATGTTAGCGCTTGCAATCAGCATGCCATCAACATACAATATTGGATGATGAACTTCCCACCTCCCAAATTCTTTGTGTAGACACAGTGATCCGAGTTGCATCTTGTGAACCCATGATCCAACATCCATCGGTCAAACTTCAAGTACCATTGTCTTGATGCTTGCTTTAAACCATACAAGCTCTTCTTTAATCTGCAAACCATTTTATCCTTACCTTTTACTTCATACCCCTTTGGTTGAATCATGTAAATTTCCTCCTCTAAGTCACCCGTGAGGGAATGCCGTATTTACATCCATTTGCTCAAGATTTAAATCATGAGCAGCCACAAGGCTTAAGAAAAGCCTAATTGAGTTCATTTTTACAGTAGGAGAAGATATTTTATTGAAGTCAATACCTTTCTTTTGAGAAAACCCTTTTACCACAAGCCTAGACTTGTACCTTTTCTTCCCACCTTCTTCTTCCTTCACCTTATACACCCATTTTTTCTGTAGTGCCCGCTTACCTTTAGGCAACTCAACAAACTCCCATGTTTGGTTGCGATGTAGTGAGTCCATCTCCACTTGCATGCTCTTCATCCAGTCTTCTTTGGATTCATGATGCATAGCTTCTTCGTATGATTTTGGCTTTCCAGAATCTGAGATCAAGAGATGGTTGAAGAAAGGAACAAACTTTTCTGGAGGTCTACTTGCTCTTGTGGATCTTTTGGGAATAGGTTGAGGATCCTCATTTGGTTGACGTTGTTGCACATTGTCACCATTTGCAGTCCTTGATTCTTCACCGTTCTCAAGCTCCATATACTCATCACCTGTTTCTTTTCTTTGTTTTCTTTCCAAGTTGTCTTTTGTACATATTTTGCTCTGCTTGTTAAAAATTACATCCCTACTCCTAAAGATTTTACCATCTTCAGGATTCCATAGGCAATACCCAAAGTCACCTTCTCCATAGCCAAGGAAGCTAAGAGGACTCGACGTCGTATCAATCTCCAAGACTTCCCTCTTGGACATGGTATGGCTCCATACAACCTGTTGGAAGACATGCGAGGTAAGGGTCCTGATATCTCATGGCCTCAGTTTCTTGCATTATGCCCACAAGTTAGGAGGGATTTAACAAAGGCAGTTAGCACTAGGAGAAAGGTAAAAGAGAGTTTTCCTGTTGTAAAAATTGCACATGCTGAAATGAATGAGGATATTACACCTGTGCTAGATTGTTACATAAAAGGAAGATTGGTTAGGAAAGGTCTGGTGGATGGGGGTGCACAAATTTGCATCATGACAGAAGGGCTCATGCAAAGACTAGGCATGCACATCCATGAGACACCTGAAATCAAAGTGAAAATGGCAAACAATAGCAAGGCTAGGTGCGTAGGCATTTGTAAAAATGTTTTTGTGGAGGCCTTTGGCATTAAGAAGGCAGTGGATTTCTATGTCATGTCGACCAAGGGAAGTGGTTATCCATTTATCCTAGGAAGACCATGGCTAATGAAAATGCGAGCTTTGCAGGATTGGGAGAGTGGAAAGCTAATTTGCAGGAATGACAATCACAAGAAGGTTGTCTTTGACATGAAGGAGCAACGCCAAGAGGAGCTCCATGAAGAATCATCTCAAAGTGAGACGGAAGAAGGTTGGACCGATAGCACTTCAGAAGAAGAAAGTAGCAGCAGCATTACTGAAGAGGAGTCTTCCATCGAAGTCATGGGGGTAAGGTTTAAGCCAAGCAACCAAGAGACCTCTTGTCAAGGCTTGGAGGAGGTAGGTCCTCAAGAGAACGAAGGTGAATATCAAGATGAAGGGATGCTGGAAGGTATGCTATCAACAACACTTACAAAGGATGAAAGAGAGGAGTTCAAATGTGTGCTAAGGAAGTTTTCTAGGCTTTTTGCTAAAGACTACACCGATGTGCGTGGAGTAGATGCTGTTCAACACAAAATTGAGTTGAAGCCAGAGGCCACACCTAAGGCTCAGAAGCTACGAAGGCTAGGGGTCATCAAGGAGCAGGCTTTACTCAAGGAGGTAAGAAAGCTTCTAGCAGCAGGTTTCATTTATCCAGTGGAGAATTCAGAGTGGGTCTCTCCTGTTGTTGTCACTCCTAAGAAGAACGGCAAGTGGAGGGTGTGTGTGGATTACCGTCCCCTCAATGAGGCAACAAAGAGAGATCACTTTCCCCTCCCATTCCAGGATGAGATACTAAATGAGGTAGCTGGTCATGAGAAGTACACTGTGTGCGATGGCTACTCAGGCTACTTTCAAATAGGTATCGCATTGGAAGATCAATTGAAAACAACCTTTATCACTCCTTGGGGTTGTTATGCTTTTAGAGTCATGCCATTTGGTCTGACAAATGCTCCTGCAACATTCCAACGTTTCATGAACATGGTGTTTCAAGCATTCTTTGGAAAGTCAATTAGGGTGTTCATTGATGATTTCTGTATTTATAGCTCAAAATCATTGCATCTACAAAGGGTAGAAGAAGGTTTAAAGAAGCTCTACGACATGGGAGGTCAACTCAACCCCGACAAGTGCCATATAGGTGAGGATGAAGTAATCTTGCTTGGTCATAAAGTTTCTTACAAAGGCATTGAAGTGGATCCTTCGAAGGCAAAGGCTCTTATTGAGCTACCATCACCCAAGAGTCTTAAGGAGGTCATCTCATTCATTCAAAAGGTGAAGTATATGTCACGCTTCATTCACTTAGCCTCGGAGTTACTTCACCCTTTGCAAAAGTTGACACAACAAGTAGAATTTGCATGGTCTGATGAGCTTGAAGAGTACTTTTGTAACATTAAAGTCGTTTTGTCAGAGCTACCAACACTCATGCCTCCTTGTTGGGAGTACACATTCTTTGTTAGCTCTAGTGCTGGGAAAGAAACAATTGGTGCTGTGTTGCTACAACAAGATCCCCACAGTACAAGGATGCGACCCATCTACTTTGCTAGTAGGGTCATGAATGCTTTGGAGAGAGACTACACAGAAGCAGAACTCATGATGCTTTCTCTCATGTTTGCGGTGAGAAAGTTTAGATCCTACCTGCTACCAAAACCTTTTGTAATTCTCACTGCAGAAAATTTGTTCCCTTGGGTGTCATCTCAAATGAATCTTAGTACTAGGATCTCAAAGTGGATTATGGAGTTGCAAGAGTTTCAATACTCTTTCAAGGTAGAAGATAGTGTGCGTGCACAATTGGCAGGGATTCTCACCTATAGGGTGCACGAAAAGGAGATTAAGGTGCCTGAAGTAAAGACCCTACCATTGCCACCACCAAAAAGTATTCCTAATGCTTTTACTTTGTTCTTTGATGGAGCTTTTCGTCGAGCCACAGGAAAAGCAGGGGGAGGGCTAGTGTTGCTCAACCCAAGTGGAGAGGTGGTCACGAAAGAGAAGGTCAATCTACCAGGTTCAACTAGCAACAATGAAGCAGAATACGACACACTACTTCATGGTTTGAAGATGTGCATTGGCCAAGGGATAAAACGTCTCATGGTAAAAGGAGATGCACTTCTCATTGTTAAACAGATTTTAGGCATTTGGGCATGCAAGAATGAAAGCTTAAGGACAAAAGTTCATGCCATTCGTAGGATGTTTAATCAGTTTGAAGAAGTGCAACTATATCATATTCCGAGGAAACAAAATGAAGATGCCGATTTACTTGCACAACAAGCAGTTACATGTGTTGAGAGAGAAGTGCAGGTCATCATGGTGGCAGCAGCTGTCAAGCAATCGAGATACCACGGATTGGAGTCATTGGCTCCCATTATCGGCTACATTTTGGAGGGTGAGTTTCCACAAGACTTCACGAAGGCTCAGAAGAGGAGACTCATGAAGAAGGCAAGTTTCTATCTCTTCCTAGAAGGCTCCCTCTATCAAAAAGGGAAGGATCAAGTATGCAGAAGAGTACCAACTATTGAGGAAATTCCAGCCATTCTAAAAGGTTTGCATGAAGAGGCATGTGGTGGTCATTTTGCCCAAGAATCAACTGTGAAGAAGATTTTGCTTGCGGGGTATGTTTGGCCAAGCTTGCATGTGGATGTTCAACATTGGTGTAAAAGCTGTCACAATTGTCAGATAAATGGAAATAGAAGGTTGGTGCATGGCCCGAGGCAAATAGTGCTTGCAAATGGACCCTTTGAAATGTGGGGCATTGATGCTATGGGTCCTCTGCCTAGGACAAAAAATGGTAAACTCTACATTCTAGTGGCTGTAGACTATATGACAAGGTGGGTGGAAGCTCAAAGTGTGGCAAGAGTGAATGAGAGGACAGTTAGCAAGTTTGTGTACACTCACATTTGTTGCAGATTTGGCACACCTTTGGAGATTGTTTCTGATAATGGTCCAGGGTTTAGGAAGGGCTTGCTCACAGAAGTTTGTGAAGAGCTTCACATTCTACATCGTCATAGCACACCATACTACCCACAGTCAAATGGTTTGGTGGAGAAGGCTAATGGTGTCATTGCAGGAATCATTAGAAAGATAGTGCAAAACAAGACAAAATTATGGGATGACTTCTTGGATGGTGCCTTGTGGGCATATCGAACCACATATAGGGAAGCCACGGAGTTCACACCATTTCACTTGGTCTATGGTCAAGAGGCTTTGCAGCCTATCGAGCTCAACATTCCAACAATGCGACTTCATGGCAAAGGAGCACAAGATGATCAAGAGGTATGGATGGATCGACTTCTTACGTTAGTGGAGCTTGAGTGGAAAAGAGAAGCAGCATACGAGTGCTACAAGAGGAAAGCCACACAAGCGAAAGAAACGCACGACAAGAAACTGAAGGACAAAGGCATCAAGGAAGGAGAGCTTGTGCTAAGGTATGACAATCGACTTGACAATCGTTTTGATGCCAAGTTTGAAACTAGATGGCAAGGGCCATACATAGTCAAGAAGGCTTTCAATTCTAGTTACTATCAGCTTATGGACTTGAATGGTAAAGAGCACTCCAGGAAGGTAAACGGGTATCGCTTGAAGCCCTATTTGAGTCGCCTTCTACCAAAGGATCTACCAAAGATCTGTCCAAAGGCCGCTGTCTCAGGTAAGTATTGTTACATGAAGCATGAGTGTAACTCCAGCCAAAATTTTGAGGGGCCAAACAATGAAGATCTCGTCAAGGACTCTGAAGCACTCTCTTTGGAAAAGATGCTCTATGATGGTACATGAATATACCATCATCCAGGGGGAGGGCTAATGATAGCCGTTTTTTCGGCTCTTTGTAATTGCCACAGTGAGTTACCTCACCCTACCAAAATCACCCAAACACTGTGGCTATCCCTACCATTTCACTGTACATAGGCGTGCGTGAGTCACGGGACTTTTCCCGTATCTTCTTAAAAACCCTTAGCTAGCTAGTCACTGGGCTAGGTGAGCCAAAAAAAAATAAAAATAAAAAAAAAATAAAAGTATATTAGGGCCTCTTTGTGTGTAAATATTTCATTGTATATATGGCCTAAATATAGGGATTTTTTATAATTATTTTGGTATTTTATTTAAATATTTCTACTTAGGTGTGTGTTTTATTAAACCTATGTACACCTTCTTTCATCCTCTTACACCATAATTATATATATATATATTTTTGCCAATATGTACATACTCTAACCTCATATTTTTCCTTTATACAAATCACTCCTACATTTTCACCCTCACCCTCGTGAAAACAAAAAATTGATTTCTACTCATTGGTTACTTTTATTATATTATTTACTTGCATACATTTTCCTCTTTCACCCAAAATAATTCAAGGAGGGACCATATCATATGATTCCAATATCTTTCCATATCCATAACTCCTCCATATTTTTATTATTATTTTTACTCATTATTCTAACACCATGTGCTCATTGAGCTAAAGTCCATGAATAGTCCATACACTAGTCCCACCATGTATATATTTCTTTATTCACCAATAATCCTCCTCCATGCATGTGTCAAGGGCAACTTGGATGCTTTGTATTATGATATGACAAAGGAGGGGCTCACTCTTGGATGCATTGTACAAATTCAACAAAGGAGGGGTCCACTAAAAGACTTTTGCAAGCATAAAAACAGGCTTTTTGGTGAGAATTTTGGCACCTATCTCCACTCCGAATTTGGAGCAGTGGTCAAAAGAGAAAATGTAGCCCACGCTCTGAATAATCACCTCAAATTTTTTCATGATTTTTGGAGCTACCAGCGGTGAGCTATGATTTTTTGAGTGGACCCCAGTCTGCCCACATTTTTCACAAGTAGTCCATAGTCTTCTCTCACCTCTTTCCACACTTCTACACACACACACACACACACACACACACACATTTCTCTCAATCCCTCACTCAAACCTGAAATTTCCATGGCTTCTCCCACCCTCTTCACCATTACCCTTCTCTCTCATCCCTATAGTTCTTTTATAAACCTCTACATACATACACCCTCTCCATGTCTCTCTCTATTGCTTCTATGTTACAATTTCATTTACCTCTCCTAAAAATATCTAAAATTCAGTATCTTAACCATGATAACTTCTGCAAATTGAGGATTTTTCATCAACAAATCCTCTTTTCATCGTGGTGATCAACCGTGGCGGCGGTGTAAAGAAGCGAAGAAGAAGAAGAAGACCAATGGTCATTTTTTCCACAATCTACACAAGGGTGAGTTCAAGCTTCTTCAAAGCTTCACCATTTCAATGATTCTCTTTTAATTCACCCCTCTTCCTTCATCAAATCAACTCACTCTACCCATTGTAAATGTAACATTAACTTTCTAGTGATTACTAACGACTAACATACTAACACAAAATAGCATTGAGCTAACCATAAAAGACACCTCACCTCAAGACATGTATAGTAACTCTCTCTCTCTCTCTCTCTCTCTCCCCTTCCTTAAAACTTACTTTCACCTTATCTACCATCAATAATGCTCTCTTTTGAGCCCACACCCATGACTCAAGCAGACAAAGAAGGCCCGCAATGTTTTGATATTCAAAAAAATCATAATCCTGATTTGTTAGCTTGTAAATTAGGATTTCCAATAATCTTAATATGGGGTCTCCAACCTATAAATAGGCCCCTCTCCTTCTTGTAAAACAACCTCCAACATCTCACATAACACCCCAACACTCTATGCGTGAGGAGAGATTTAGGTGTAGCAACCACTTGTGAGCTTCACTCATGGTGTGAGAGAAGCCTTCAAGCTACACATTGCAAGTGAGAGAGCGTGAGTTTCACAAATCTCAAAACCACTATTGTATATGCTCCTTCATCATCAATAAATTGAGGTTTGGTGCATCAAAGGCGTGATTCGATGTTCAAATCTTCGTCCTTCCATTTGAGCAATACGGTTTGGTGAATTCAAGGTGACTTGTGTATTTTGAGTTTTTATCGGTTGATCTCGATTTTAGGAAGTGTTTTAGTGTGTTTTTCATTGCCAATTTTTGTGTCCATTGTAAGAGGGTATTGTGGTGAGAGGTCTCCCACACCCTAAGACAGTGTGTGTGTGTTTTGGCAATGTTTAGCAATCACTAAGCATTGAGTGAGTTTTGTACAAGTTCTACGATAGCAACCTAACGAACCATCTCCATTTGCAAGTCACAAATAAGGTATTATGCAAGATCCTTTTCTCTCTCTCTTACCTTTGCTCTAGCTCTCTCTGATCCATTTTGTGTGTGTCTTGGTGTGAGGTTGCTTGTGTGCGTTGTGTGGTGCATCTTCTTGGTCGTGCCAAAATCTCTCTTGCGTCCTAGTTCGCATACCATAACTAGGTGGTGCCCCTATCTTGTTTGGGTTTGGCTGTGGGTTTGTTGTTGTGTTGTGCTTGTGGTTGCCCCGGCCCCAATTGAGCAGCACGGGAGCCTTGAGGGGTGTTTAGAGGTCGCCTCTCTTGTTGCCCGCCCCGGACCGCCTCAGTAGCCTCATGCTTCGTGCTCGCTCCATGATTGTCGTATTCATCCTTTCTGAAATCCCATTTTGTTGAGGTGTTCTTGGTGTTTTCCTTTGTCTCCGAATGCCATTGCTAGCACAAATTCTTTCAGAAGCTTGGCTGCAATTTTTGCCTCCATGGTCGGATCTGAGGCATTTAACCTTATTACTTGTTTCATTCTCCACAAAGGCTTTCCACCTTTGAAATATGAAAAACACATTGGATTTATTCTTCATTACATAAACCCATGTTTTCCTAGTCGCCTCGTCCATAATGTTACATAGTACAATGAGACACCAAGTGATGGTGTACTTGCAGGACCCCAAACGTTAGAATGAACCAGCTCAAGTTTTTTATTTTTTCTTTCATTTCTAAATTTTTGAAATTTTACCCTCTTTTGTTTACCATAAACACAATCTTCACAGAACTCTAAGTCCACTTCTTTCAAACCTGGTAGAAGATTCTTTCTTTGAAGGATTTGCAATCCTTTTGCACTCATATGTCCAAACAGGTAGTGCCACACCACATTGTCAACTTCTGTAGTTCTTGCACAAGCTGAAGATTGCATGCTAACAATACACAAGTAAAGTGTACCAACCTTTTCTCCCTTGGAAACCACCAAAGATCCCTTTGGATCTTCCACCGTTTGTTTTTGAATGGAATGTTGTGACCTTCATCGTCCAATTGTCCTATAAAGATCAAATTTTTGCAAAGACAAGGAACACACCTAACATCTTTAAGCTTCCATTCGTTTTCGTTAGCAGTTTTGACAAAAACTGTACCTTTGGCGGAAACTCACAAGCTCCATCATCTCCCAAGTATACATACCCAAAATTACCTTTGGTGTAATCTTGGAAATGTTTCTTGTGTGGTGTCGCATGGAATGAAGCCCCGGAATCTACTATCCAGGAATTAGACACATTGTCTAGTGAGAGAATTAGAGCATCTTGCTCTACTTTACCTGCCACATTGGCCTCCGATGTTGGCTTGTTGTCTTGAGACTCCGACTCCTTCTTCTTCTTGGACCAACAATCCTTCTTGACATGGCCCTTCTTGCCGCAGTTCCAACATTCAAGAACTGACTTTGTGCATGACTTGCTCCGCCTTGAGCGATCATGAATCTTTTGGTTTTTGAACCTCTCCTTAGGCCTATCTCTTGTTTCGATTGACAGTGCAACACTTGATGATTCTCCTGTGCTTCTTCTTCACATTTCCTCTCTTAGGAGTACACCCACATCATCAAACTTAAGAGTATTTGTGCCAGAGATAGAATTACTTACAGCCATAACAAAGCTGTCCCAACTATCCAATAGAGATGATAGTATAAGGAGAGCTCGCACTTCATCATCGAAATTGATTTTCATCGGTCGAAGTTGACTTATGCTTGTGCTAAAGTCCTTTAGGTGTTCTGCAACTGAACCATTCTCTACCATCTTTAGATTGAATAAGCGCTTCATGAGAAATACCTTATTGGATGCCGATGGTTTCTCATAGAAGTCGTCAAGTGACTTCATCATGTCTTTCGTGGTCTTCATCTCCGATACGTTGAAGGCCACCATTGACGCCAAGCTTAACCGGATTGTTCTCAGTGCCTTTCGGTCAAGGACAATCCATGCTTCATCTGCCATCATTGCGGGATTCTTTGCGAGACCTCCTAGTGGAAAATAGAGGTCCTTCTAGTAGAGATAGTCTTCAATCTGCATCTTCCAATGCTAGTAGTTTTTGCTGTTGAACTTCTCAAACTTGAGCTTCCCTTCCTCCTCCATTACTCCCCTCAATTCAAAGAATCCTTTCCTTGACATGCTTTAGCTACGAACAAACCTTGCTCTGATACCAGTTGTTAGAAAATATGACGTGGCTAAGTAGATAATTGAGTAGATTAGTTAATGGAGAGAGATCATTTACACACACAAGAGATTATAGAGTAGAGAGAGAGAGAGAGTACATACAATATACGTGGCTCACCCAATGTGGGCTACGTCCACGAAAAAGCAACCACTCAATGGCTTTAGTACTTCAAAACAAGAAGTAGGTTACAAAGGGATTATACCCTTAATAGAGCTCCTGCCTTGCTTCACTCTCACCACCTCACACCCACCTTGTTGCATCAACTTCGCACTATAAAATGTGTGCAAAAATGGCCTCCTTTTATAGGCCAAAAGGGCTGCCCTCTCTCATGAGAGGCAGCCATGTGTAGCCGCCCTTGTGTAGGCAAGCCCAAGTCGTACCCTCCAATCCGCCCATGTGTGGCCGCCCTTGAGAAGACAAGTTCTCCTTTGAAATCGGCCACCAACCATTGAATTCGGCCACTGGCCACCGGCCATTGACTTTCGACCATCGGTCATCGGCCATTTACTTGGCACCGGCCAACCGGCCAAACGACCGCGGCCGGTTTCCGACCACTTTTCGACCGCCGTTCGGCCATAATATTCCGGCAAAAAAGGAATATTCTGGCAAAGTGGGCGTGAATATTTTGGTTTCCGGCCAGTGATTTTATTTTCCGGCGAGTTATTTTTCTTCACACACGATGACTTCTCCTCATAATGGGGGCCTTACAAATGTGCGTTTTTAACAAAGAAAATTGCAAGGGGCAAATCGGGCTCCATACTTAACATAATTAACAACATCAACCATTTATAGGCTACTTAAGGACCTTCTTCTTAAGCAAGAAAAGAGAAATCAAATGCTCTGATATCAATGTAATGGAATTAGCCTTTTAACTTGAGCTGGAGCGGAAAGTGAATAACATATTGAGTATTTCCTTCAGCATTCCTTTGAGTGTAGATGTAGAGTGAAAAAGAAAGTGCTTGGATGGAGAGAGTAACACTAACGCATTACTTCATTAACATGGCATGATCAATACCTATAAAAGAGAGTGAGAGTTTAGAAAAATTGACACCAATAGAGGACCGGATTAGTTGGATCCGGTCCCCCCTCCAATAGGCATTTGTATTATAGATTCTTCCATGATGGAAGTTTACAGTACAATGAATTGTGTTCCTTGAGACCTTCTTGATGAGGTGAAGATGGCAAGCTTCACTCACCAAGCATTGGCATAATAACTACAATAATCATGATTAGCATGAACTTGAATAATGCCTAGCCTCAATCCCAAGACCTCAAACACCATGAAAGGTGAGGAAGAAGAGAGAAGTAGAAGTAGCTCTACGAGAAAGCAATAACCCCTTGCACATAATCACGCATAGCTCTTGTAGCATAGCTTAGCATAGTGATAATGGAGATTAGAGAGATTGATAAGCAAGCATAAGCATTATCTTGTGTGGATTTGCATCCATAGCCAAGAGCTTGTTGTAGTAGGCACTCAACTTCTCAAGCTTGGATAAGGAGATAGAGTTCTTGCTTCACAAGAGTGTGTGAAGAGAAAAATGAGAGAGAGAGAGAGAGAGAGAGAGAGAGAGAGAGAGAGAGAGAGCTAGGTCGACCCCCTTTTCTAGGATTTCCTTGAAGCCCATTGGGCCACGTAGCCCTCTAGCCAATGAGAGCTTGGCTCCCTTTGGGGCAAGTTGTGTAGTCTCTTGACAAGTGTCCTTCTTTCCATCTTCTGAAGTTAAGCTAGCACCCCCCTTGTTTAAGCACAACCCTTGCCTGCTTGAGCAATGTGCCTCTACACCTGAAATGTGGCTCCTTTCCTCTCATGAGAGTATGGCCCCTTGGTGAGGTGCATACTTACTACACACATCCCTCCTTTGTAGGGCTCGCCTCCTTCTTTGTAGCAAGTTATTTGAACTTGGTAAGCAAGCAAGCCCCCTGCTTAAGCACAGCCTTGCTTAAGCAAGCTGCCCCCTTGCCTGCTGGGACTTTAATTGACTAAAGTTTAAAAATTAAAGACTATTTTAAGGCTTTTAACATTTACCTTTGGAGGCTTTAATGAAGCCAACCCTAAGGTCTTTTGCTCCATTGGTTAACCTTGCTCTTTGATAGAACATTTCTCATTTGGGCCCCTTTACCATTGGCCCCGTGTTGACATAGAACTATAAGCACATCTGTATCTTAACCCTTGTTCCCGTTTATTCTCCCACATTAATATGAGAAAATCATTTGGGTGGGTTAGATATTAGATTTTATGACACTTAAATCTTGGGATGGGTTCTCACCTCAAGTACAACCCTAGAATCTCAAGCATGACAAGCACCTCAAGCATCTCAATCATCAAGCACCTCAATCATCAAGCACCTTAAGCTTAGGCCGGAGCTTAGGCCGGGTTTCCACCTCAAGCTTGGGTCGGGTTCCCTCCTCAAGCTCAGCCCTAGCTTACCTAAGGTCAAAGGACTTTTACACACATTATTGGAGGTCTTCAATGAATCTAACCCTAAGGTCTTATGCTCCATTGGTTAGCCTTCCTCTTTGATAGACCATCTCTCATTTGGGCCCCTTTACCATTGGCCCCGTGTTGAGATAGATCTATAAGCACATGTTTATATCTTAACCCTTGTTCTCGTTTATTCTTCCACATTAAGTGATCAATTTAATATGAGAAAATCATTTGGGTTGGTTAGATATTAGATTTTATGACATACACACCCATAGTGAGCTCGTCTCAAAGCTACAAAACCTGCAAAGCTTCAAAGCTCTCATGCATCCCAATTGGGATCGTTGCTGCATGCACGGTTAATCGGGGATCGGGGTCGGGTGCCCTGAGCTCTGATACCAATTGTGGGTGCGGGGTGCTGTGAAATGCAAGGGAAGAAGAGAATGGGAAGAGGTTAAGAGCCTACACCAACACTCTTGGATATGGAGTGCAAATTCCAACCAAGAGCCATGCTTCAGTGCTTAAGCTTTCCATCTCCTTCTTCTTCATTACTATGCTATTATGTATGCTAGCAAGAAGAGTTATGATAAGTGAGGAACTAATTCTTTCTCCTATGAAATGTTTCTTCTTCCTCCTCCCTACCCTCATTCCCTGCTAGCTCTCTCCACCTTCGAAGGTGTTTGAGGTCTTGGGACTGAGGCTTGGGATAGTTAAATCTTTCTTCAAGTTTATGTTATGTTTGTGATGCATGAAGTTTTCCATCTTCATTGCATCACCTAGATTACAAGGAACACAAATATTGTATTGTAACAAGTCTCTTAATGGGATAAATCATAATACAAATGCCTATTGGAGGGGGGACCGGCTCCACATAAATCCGGTCCTCAACTTGTTGTCATGTTCTCTAAATTCTCTCTCTTGCAAAAGTATTGTTCATGCCAAGTTAACTAATTGCTATGATTATGTTTCTATCTTCAATTATGTTCACCCGATATGCTCACAAAGTCATTTCTCAAAAGTACTCTCATTAATTTCCGCTACTCTCAAATTAAATAGGCCAATTACATTACATTGGTATCAGAGCCCCAAAAGAATACTCTCTCCCATTCGAGAGGAGGAATCCAAAGAGCAAGAAAGCAATGAAAGTTTAAGTTCCTCTTAAGATGTGGCTCCACGAAGACGGCGGTCTAGACGATCACCCACTCCTCCCAAGAGGAAAAGATCAACACATAGTCCTTCTCCTCATCACTCTGAAAGGCAAGAGAGGAAACAAAGGAAGAAAAGGGCTAGGAAGAGGTCACCCTCTTCTTCTTCTTCTTCACCTTCCTCCTCTTCCGACGAAAGCTATGGATATTCTCCTAGAGAATACAAGAGGGTAGTACATCGCAAATCATTTCCTGCATGGCGAAGGTCACAAAGTTAAAGAAGTTCAAGGAGAGAGGAAAGAGTATCTCTTTTCTCACCTATGATGGCACCTTTGGTGCTACCAACAAAGTGTTGGACTTCATCCAACAATTTGATGCGGCCTTTGGAGAGATGAGGGCTTCACAGAGTCCTCCAAGCTACGCCATGTAGCTATGCACTTCCAAAAATCAGCACGTCAATGGTGGGCTAGCCTTCGTGGCAATGGTGAAGCCCCAAAGACATGGAAAATTCTACGAGTTTCCATCATGAAGCAATTCCTTGCAAGCGATGCAAAAGACAAAGTGCTTACCGGATGGCGCAGCTTGAAGCTTCTCTCTCATGAGTCTATCCACAAGTACGTAGACAAGTTTTGGAATTTACATCTCAAGGCTACTGTCTTTCAAAAGATAGACTTTTCCGAGCAAAGGCAGCAATTCTGTGTGGGATTACCTCAAGAGATGGCCGAATACATCAACTCTCAATGGCCTGGTACTATTAGCGAAGTAATCCATCACACCATGGTTGCTTCACGCATCAATTTCCATCAAGGGGATAGACGCAATGTCAAGACCATGGAAAACAAAGACAAAAATGATGCAAAGGGAAAAACCAATGTTCAAAATACTTTCCAAGTCACTTCCAACAACAACAACAATCGGTCCAAGGAGAAGGGAGTTTACAAAGGTAAAAAAAACTCTCTCCTGAAGAGCTTGAAGATTTTCGCAAGGACCATAAGTGTTTCAAGTGTGGGGAGGAAGGACATGGCTATAGTTCTTGCCCCAAGAAGAATACTTGCAAAGGGCTTCCACCACCAAAGCTCCAAAACAGGATACTCATTGTAAAGGATCATCACTTTCCTATGCTTGGGGAAAGGTAAGAGAGCATGATGCCTTCATCTTGTTTGACCCTGGCTCTACTCTGAACTTCATATCAATGGAGTTGGCCACCAAGTTGGGCATTCAAGATTTTGAGATGGGAGATATGGTAATGGCTGATGCAGCTTTCAAGGGACAGCAAGTCTCTGTTACTCCCTTGATTGGGAAGTTGAGGCTTCATGTCCAAAGCTCTGTCAACAAAGAAGACTTCTTCATCTCTCCTCTCCAACATGAGGATGCTATCCTAGGGGCGCCATGGTTTGATCGCATGGTTGCCAACATGAAGTTCCCTGAAAGGAGAATCTACTTCACCTCCGATGGGGCAAAGAACATGTATATAGATGCTAGTGAGCGTGGTCGCACTATTCCACTTGTAAATCCTCTTGCTTTTGATGAGTCAATGAAGAGCTCAGTTTCTGCGTACATGATTTTTGTCAAAGAGTCTCTAAAAGATACTAATGTTTCATCAAATGTAAATGGTAGGAATCAAGAAGAGTTAGACTTGTCGAATTTTCTAAAAGGATTCCAAGATGTGTTCATCGATGATATCCCTATGGACTTACCTCCAAGACAAGGGGATGATGACCATCGCATTGAGCTCCTTCCAGGAAGCTCACCGCCTAACCATTTTGTTCCTCTCCCTTTTGTTCTCAAGTCCTTTTAGTGCAAAAGAAAGATGGTACATACCGTATGTGTGTGGACTATCGCGCACTAAATCATATCACTATCAAAATCAGATTTCCCATGCCTCGGGTAGAAGATCTGTTTGATAAGCTACAAGGCTCTACCTACTTCAGTAGGACTGACCTTAAGAGCGGCTATCATCAAATAAGGATAGTGGATGATGATATCTTAAAGACCATGTTTCGCACAACGTTTGGTCTTTATGAATATCTACTCATGCCTTTTGGCTTGACTAATGCACCATCTACGTTCAATCGTCTGATGGAGAAAATTTTTAGACCATACCACAAATTCACTAGAGTGTTCTTTGATGATATCATCATCTACTCCAAGTATTTGGAGGAACATAAGCAACATCGCCAAGTGATTTTTCAAGCATTGAGGGAGAACAAGCTTTTTCTCAACCAAGAGAAAAGCGAATTCTTTCTTCAAGAGATTCAATACCTAGGTCATATTATCTCTCACGATGGTATCTGTATGTATCCATCAAAGTTAGAGTTAATAAAATCATGGCCTAACCCAAGAAATCTACATGAGCTAAGAAGCTTTACTGGTATGTGCGCATACTATAGACGCTTCATAACAAAATTCTCTCAAGTAGCAGGACCACTACACTACTTAACGAAGAAGAACGTTAAGTATGTATGGACTGTTAAGGAGCAAAATTCTTTTGATAAGCTCAAAGAGAAGCTTACTTCCCAACCAGTCCTCGTGCTTCCGGATCTCTCAAAGCCATTTGAGGTCCAACGTGATGCTTGTGGTGATTGCCTTGGAGCAGTTTTGCTTCAAGAAGGGCATGCCATAGCATATGAGAGCCGAAGGCTCAATACTGATGAACGAGTCTTGGGCATTTATGAGAAAGAGCTTTTAGTTGTTCTACATGCTCTAGACACATGGAAGCACTACCTATTGGGGACTCCATTTATCCTACGAACCGACCACCAAAGTCTCAAGTTTCATGACTCAAACCAAGCTTTCCAAAAAACAAATGAGGTGGAAAATTTTTCTTTAGCAATTTAATTTCCATATTGCTCACATAGGTGGTAAGCACAATCAAGTGGCCGATGCACTTTCACGACAACCAAAAGTTAATGCGGTGTCTATAGCTACTCACAATGATCTATCCTCTATGATAGATGAGTATGCTACTGACCCTGACTTTAGAGACATAATGTCAGCCCTTGCTTTGGGGAAGAAAGAGGAACCATTCACCTTTTAGGATGGTTATCTTCTCCACGACAATAGGCTATGTGTTACCCATTCCCTTCGTGAGAAATTTATGTATGAATCCCATGCTCCTCCATATGCGGGGCATAGAGGTATTCAACCTACTCTCCGAGGAGTAGAGACGTCCTTCTATTGGCCTACCATGAAAGTGGACATACAAGAGTATGTTTCAAAATGTGAAGTATGCCAAAAGACCAAGTATGATAGAGGGAAGCAACCTGGATTACTCCAGCCATTGCCTATCCCAAATTCACCATGGGAGAGTATATCCATGGGTTTCATCTTTGGATTACCCAAGTCTATCCATGGAAATACAGGAATATGGACAATAGTCAACAGGTTTAGCAAGCAAGCATGTTTTATTCCTGTCAAAAAGACTATTAAGGCACATCAAATGGCAACTCTCTTCATATCTCAGATTTTCAAGCACCATGGATTACCCACATCCATCGTGTCAGATAGAGATCCTAGAATGACCATTAATTTTTGTAAAGGTCTCTTTGAAAATCTAGGAACAAAATTGAATTTCTCTTCGGCCTATCACCCACAAACGGATGGCCAAAGTGAGATAGCCAATCTTACGATACTCGATCTACTCAAGACTTATGTTACCGAAGTAGATCAACGCTCACAATGGGAAAAGAACTTACCTGTTGTAGGGTATGCCTACAATAATACTGTACATACTTCTACGGGAAAAGCACCTTTTAAGATCATTGAGGGAAGACCTAAAAGTCCCTTGCTACTCCAAGTACATGGGAAGATCTTCGCCGCCGATGAGTATAGCCGTGACCTACAAGAATCTTTTCAAAAGATTAAGGAGGCTATATCCATCTCTCAACAAAGGCAAAAAGCTGCTGCTGATAAGCACAGAAGAGATTTAATGTTCAAAGAAATTGATTGGGTCTTACTCAAGTTTCCTAAGGCTCGATTAAGGCAAACAACGAGCAAAAATTCTACGGCCCATCAAAAGTATTATGCTAAACTAGCAAAAAGATACTATGGTCCTTTCCAAATCTTGAAACCCATCAATGAGACGGCTTATCAACTCAAGTTGCCCAACCATTGGCTCATACACAATGCCTTTCATGTAAGCCTACTTAAGCCCTACAAAGGAGAGCCACCAACTGAACAAATTATTGAAGAACCTGCGGAAGTTGAAGACCAAGAAGAGGTGCTACAACCCGAAGCTATCCTTCGGCATGAAGACAAGGTACTACGACATAGTAAGATTATCCGAAGGTATCTTATTAAGTTCAAAAATTATCCTTTTGAAGATGCTAGATGGATGCAAGGAATACAGCTTAAGGATAGTATGAACCTTGTCAATGCTTACAATGCTACATTAGAGTAAGAAAATGTACAAATTTCTTTTAAATGACTCATGTTTTTGTCTTATAAGACTAGTCCTCTTTTTAATTGTGCACAAATTTAACTAGTACGCATGCTTAGATTCATGTTTGTGATGACGAAGTCTCTCAAACACCAAGTAGAATTTGTCACTCTACTTTGGGAGAATGAAATGGACTAAAGAGCAGACATGCTTGCGGCAGCTATGTCTCCCAAGCACCAAATGGATTAGTCATCCATCTTGGAAAGATGTAGTAGGGTAAAAAGGGATCCTCTACCCGCTAAGTAAAATTGACTAATGACTAAGGCTTTATCTCTTCTACCTCATAGTCGACGACGACTATGATTTCAAGAGAGATCTAATGTCATAAAATCTAATATCTCATATCTAACCAACCCAAATGATTCTCTCATATTAAACTGATCACTTAATGTGGGAGAATAAACGGGAACAAGGGTTAAGATATAGACATGTGCTTATAGATCTATCTCAACACGGGCCAATGGTAAAGGGGCCCAAATGAGAGATGGTCTATCACAGATCAAGGCTAACCAATGGAGCATAAGACTTTAGTGTTAGCTTCATTAAAGACCTCCAATAGTGTGTGTAAAAGTCCTTTGACCTTACGTAAGCTAGGGCTGACCTTGAGGCGCGGGAACCTGACCCAGCTCGAGGTGCTTGTCCTGCTTGTCATGCTTGATGACTAAGGTGCTTGAGGTGCTTGATGATTGAGGTGCTTAATGATTGAGATGCTTGAGGTGCTTGACATGCTTGAGATGCTAGGGTTGCACTTGAGGTGAGAACCTAGCCCAAGCTTAAAGTGCTTAAGGGCCAAGTTTGGGGTGGGAACTGGGCCTATGCATGAGGGGCTTGAGGTGTCAAAAAGTCAAATATTCAATCCCTACAAGGAGGGGTCGAGACCTACAAGAGGGGGTATGAGAGAGAACACCCACACACTCACACAAGGCATGCATGATACAAAGAAAGAAAAAGGGACACTTGTCAAGTTCCTCCTCATGTTGCCCTCACGGTGTGCCTGAAGCCTATTGCTTGGCCACCCAAGGTGTCCAATGATAATTTAGGAGATTTAATTAATTGATTTTTCATTTATCTAGTCCTCTCTCTCAAAGGGGAAAGGGGGACACTTGTCTCAAGGCTACCCTTGTTGCTTGTAATGCCTCCTGCTTATGATTGGCTAGGCCTGGAGGGGTCCAATGAGCTTCAAGCATAAGCTACAAGGGGGGGGTCGACCCAAGCAAGCTAGGGGGTTGCTTAGGGGATATACTCACCCACACACACTCATAAACACTCTCATTGTGTGCTATGCAAAGTGCAAGAGCTCCCTCTCCTTCTCCAAGCAAGTAGAGGTTGAGAGACTACACTCTTGGATATGGAGTGCAAGTAGAGGTTGAGAGACTACACCAACACTCTTGGATATGGAGTGCAAATCCAACCAAGATCCATGCTTCAATGCTTAAGCTTTCCATATCCTTCTTCTTCATTATTATGCTATTATGTATGCTAGCAAGAAGAGTTATGATAAGTGAGGAACTAATTCTTTCTCCTATGAAATATTTCTTCCTCCTCTTCCTTACCCTCATTCCCTATTAGCTCGAAGGTGTTTGAGGTCTTGGGACTAAGGCTTGGGATAGTTAAAGCTTTCTTCAAGTTTATGTTATGCTTGTGATGCATGAAGTTTTCCATCTTAATTGCATCACCTAGGTTACAAGGAACACAAAGATTGTATTGTAACAAGTCTCTCTTAATGGGAGAAATCATAATACAAATGCCTGTTGGAGGGGGGGCCGGCTCCACATAAATCCGGTCCTCAGCTGTTGTCATGTTCTCTAAATTCTCTCTCTTGCAAAAATATTGTTCATGCCGAGTTAACTAATTGCTATGATTATGTTGCTATCTTCAATTATGTTCACCCGCTATGCTCACAAAGTCATTTCTCAAAAGTACTCTCATTAATTTCCGCTACTCTCAAATTAAATAGGCCAATTCCATTACATAATACGTATAATTGACAATAATAAAAAACAATAGATGGAGTATAGAGGAGCTTATTATTTTACAAGTCAAAGACGAAAGTCTTTCATTGGGTATTGATTGACTTTTTTTTGCAAAACTCACAATTGTGAGTGGACAGTATTAAGAACATCAGAAATATACACCAACCTCGAGCTCAGAGCGAGCCTTGAGGGTCAAAGGATTACAAGTTCTCTGCTTGACAGAGAAACCACAACTACTCCTAGGCTTTACTTATAACAAGATGTCATCATGATATGCATTGTTCTATACCAATCCTCTGAGGCTTGTTTACCACGTTCTTTTGGCTAGACCAAACATGTATAACTGCACAATAAAATCACAACTAAAAACAAGACACATAAGTATCTAATAAAATTCCTAGCTAGATTCACTATGGGATTATTAGGCAAGAAGGACATTGAAGTTAGTACGACTGGGGGCAGGGGACAGCCAACCCTGTGGGGGGCTGGTGGTCCCCTGCCCCCAATCATACCTAGCTAGGTATGCGGTGCCTCTTGAGCAGAAGCTCATGATGTTATGCATTGTATGAAAAACAAGGGAAAAGACTCTGTTTACCTGCATGAGAAATCTGCTAAATCTTCTTGTGTTAAGCATGTTGATTATTGCTACACAGAAAGGTTAATGATGGCACACAAACTGTCCTATTCTATTGCAATGGGGCTTATCGCAGGGCCACACACACTGTCTCATTATCACATGTAGACCATTGTAGCTTGTACAATTATTAAATTTTCTTAGCTATATATGTCCAATCTACATTATAGGGGAAAAAACTAAAACTCCCTTGTACACACCCATATTAGTAATTTTCCAAAATTTCCTTAAATTGAACTCACGTGATGGGTTCACGTGATGGGTTAAAAGAACCACCTAAAGTGATAAAGCTTTTCTTGCACAAAAGTGAGGACACGAACACATTGTAGCTTTGACTCAATACATTGCACACAAGCACACACATGAACAAGTGGCGTATCCTTTTAGTCTCATCAAGGTACACAAAGTTTTGCTTTACGATGCTTGCACACAAATATGCAACTCCCATTGTCAAAAGCTCTCTCGCTCTCTCTCTCTCTCACACACACACACACACAAACACAAGTTGTACGCAACATGATCGAAAGCTCTCTCTCTCTCTCTCTCTCTCTCTCTCTCACACACACACACACACACACACACACACACACAAGTTGTACACAACTTAAACGAGCTTTTCGCACATATAGGTGACCAGTAAGGACAGAGGAGAAATTATGTATGCTTGTTTTACGGTTCATGCTTTAGAAAACACACTCTTAGGCTTTACGCGTCATCCTTTAGAAAACGTACGTAGAGATGATGTTAACATGCTTAGACGAGCTAGCTATATAATATATTGGACACGTTAGCAACACTCTGAAGATGTTGTTTGATGCTCTAGATGGTATTCAACCTACACGACTTCATGCAAGTGCTAGTCTCTCTCCTCTCTTGTGTACGCTTATCTGCGCACACTCTCACACATCCACACACACATCACTAGCACACATATCGTCTTAGACAACAAAGCTCTCTCTCTCTCTCTCTCTCTCTCTCTCTCTCTCTCTCTCTCTCTCTCTCTCTCTCTCTCTCTCTCTCAGGCTGCCCACATGTAAGCCGTTGGCAGCCTGTTCCGATGGAAAAGCGTAGTGAACCCACCAGAGACCCACCACGCCCTTGTCAAAATGTATTGTTTCTTGACCAGCACCACCTCACGTTCAGTATCGGTGATAGCTGTTTGAGTGGCAGGAGCACTTCTTATTGAGCCGAGAACTCTGTACATTGTTGATGGAGTCTCGTTCTTCACTTCTCTCACTAAAATGACGGTAGGCATCATAAGGCATCGATTGGCACTCGTTCATCCTCACCGCACCTCTCTTCGTTGTTGGTGCATGTGCGCACTCTCTCTCTCTCTCTCTCTCTCTCTCTCTCTCTCTCTCTCACACACACACACACACACACACACACACACACACACACACACACTTTTTTGGGTGAAACACTAATTGTTACATTAAATCGGAAAGCCTAAAGGGCAAAAGGATGTGTCATCTTGGATGGATCCTGTGGGGAGAGGAAGGTATAAGGGATTTAAAGTACACATGGCTTCTGCAAAATTCTGCCAAGTCACGGGCAAAGTTGCGAATCCGAGGGGGTGCCACGTCCCCATGTTCTTCCAAAAGTGTCGCAAGCAACGGAAGCTGGCCTGGCTGCAGAAAAAGGGGCGAGACTCGAGAGGAAGGGGTTGCTCACCTACAGGCCTTCTGCCCCATTTCCCCATAGCCACACACACCCACACATATATATATAAGCACGCGCGCGCGCACACACATACACATACTCAACGTCTCTCTCGCTCTCTCTCGCTATCATCTGCTTGCCTTCTTTCTTGCTCATCCTTGCTGCTGCTCTCTCTCTCTCTCTCTCTCTCTCTCTCTCTCTCTCTCTCTCTCTCTCTCTCTCTCTCTCGTCTGCTTGCCTTCTCCTCTCATCTTTCATGCCCTGCAGCGCTGCCGACGGATTTTCATCTTCACCGGCCTCTCTGCCGAGCAATCCAATGGAGAAGAATGAGTCTCTCTCAGCATCATCAGGTGCTGAGAACCCCCGGCAGCCGCATGTCATATCGGCAGGCGTTGATCCGCGCATCATCCACCAGCATGAGCCCGAATACACATCTCCGTCGCCATCTCTCAGCCAGTCTGTATTTACCCTGAGAGGGTCCGGGAGGATGAGGCCAAAAACAGGCCTGCAGGTTGCGTCCCGGGCGCTGTCGAGAGTGCTCATATCGATGCTTCTTCATCGCCACACGGTACTACTGCTGGTGCCAGTTTTCTATTTCTGGGGCATGGTTCTGATGATGCAGGAAGAGGGCATGAGAGAGATTCGATCCTCACATTGCGTGATGCCAGCGCAGAATTTCGCAGGGGTGCAATCCTGGGGGATGTATAGCATGGGAGAATTGTTGTTAAAAGGAGGAACAAACAGCAGCTATTTCAATTTTCTGGCGTATCCTAGTGTATACATGAGAATGATGAATGGGGAGCCAGTATTCTGACACATATTCACCAATGGCGGCCACACATCAAATTATTTTTTGCACACACTATAGTTATACACAGCGTCATTTGTTGTATTCATATTCATGATTATTAAGCATGCGTACTGTACATGATCAGCCTAATTACACCGCCGTCTTATCTCAATTGGTCACTGGCCATATTGCCCATCTCATTACTGACATTAAGCATTGATTAACTATCTTAATAGTTGATTACTCTGATTACTAACATTTTTCTGTGTAATTGCACACGTGCACGTATGTTTTCCCAAAGAAGCGAAATTATCTTTCTATACTAATACTGCCAAAGGAAGAAGGCCTAGCTTAGCGATAAAGGGAGGCTTGATGGCGCCCACTATGGTTCAACCCCTGGGACATGCGGCTGTGGGGGCCGTTAAACTAGCTGATGATTGCAAAGAAAAAATAGATAGTCTCTCTCTATCTCTCTCTCTCTCTCTTTCTCTCTCATGGTTGATGGGCTGGCGATGTGCATATGCAAGCGAAAAAAGAATATGAGCTTGCTTTGCTTATCAGGCTTGTTTAGAGAATATTATGCACTTGCTTGTTCACTTCCAGCCGGCAACATCCCATGTGCAAGTCTTAATAAGATATCATATGATAATCTCTCTCTCTCTCTCTCTCTCTCTCTTCACAAATCTCACACACACCCCCCACAACATGAAGGTTGTTGTAACCCCAACTCCCCCACCTTGCTAGCGATTAGCGGGACATCCCCCAAATTAACTAGCGAACATAATGTAGTGAGTGTGTGGGGGGGTGGTTAGCTTGAGTTGATTTGCAGGGCCGTGGGTTCAAAACTCGCTATTTGTTGTCCTTTTTCAACCTGGCACGTCATTGAGCCCTTATGTTTTTTACACGATGTGTTGGAATATGTTGTCACGTTTTGTCTATTGCCTGTTGGTCGACACAATTATTATTGGCATCACCTCGTACCCTGTGATATTGGGCTCTCATTTTCTACCCTCAAAACTCCTTCATTGGTGCATCACAAGAAGAGCCTTGGAAGACCCTTTTTCGTTGTCCTTAAGTTGGAGGGTTTACTCTAGCATGACATGCTTTTCTACAAAGAGAGAAGTTTCATAACCAGGACCATTAGCGAAACCTTGAGAGCTTTGGGCTTTGGATGGTCAACGAACTAAATTTGGAGAATTTTTAGGTCCTTGAGCAAGCACTATCAAGGATACTGAAACTTGCAGAGCTAGGGATATCAACGATGCACGCAGGTTGGGAACTTGGATGCCAAGCGGGGGGGGCGGGGAGGATAATGTGGACACTCCTCTTCAACCTAAGGAGGGGGTTGTCACAAGTGGCATATGTTGATCTTGTCTTGTTCACTTCCTACTAACCTCCACAAAGAATTCAAAACCCGTATAGACCATGCAATGGGTAGCGATCAAAACTCCCAATCCAGTATAAAACCAAAATGATCAGTGGTGAATGTTGGATATAAAGCTCAAGTGCCTAGCTGTTACCCTTGTCCAATCAGCCACCCAACTACACTAATTAGACTAACCATTTATCTCAGTTGCATTAAGGAGCTCACATTACTAGTTGGTGTGATCTAGTATGTGCTCCATGTTATATAGATCTTCTCCTCCCTCTCTCACACACTATATTTGTCTCACGTATTCGATCTAACAAGTGGTATCAAAGCTAGTGTTTGATTTGTGTTCCGAGGAAATGATTGTGCAAGCTTCTCATTCATGGAACCTATCTGTGTCAAGATATTGGTATTTACACGTAGTTGACTATAAGCAATGTATGATTTAGGTATATACATTTTGCAACCTTTGTGTGGGTCATTGTGAAATTGTGTGAAGCTCAACACTGAGGATCGAAGTACCCAATGTGAGGTGAATTAGGTATACTAAAGATTCCCTAATATAGCCTTGCCATTGGTTGTGTTGATATTAAAAAAACCTTTGTTACAGTGCAAGAAGCTCGTCCTGCACGGCTTCTGTTGCTTGTGAAGCACACATGAGTGTGGAGGGTTGCGATGGTCTACGACGGGGCGAGAGTCCTGGGTAGTGCTAGCTAGGTCTGGCAGCTTTCTGGGAAAAGGATGAAGCTAGAGGGACTGGGCATGCCTCGGGAGGGAGGCTCACGCAACCCTACCTAGTGAGTATTGCTTTTGAAAACAAGGTGAAAATTCACCATGGACTATTCAGAAGAATTTCATAATAAGAGGCTTCTTTGCGATAGAGAGAGAGAGAGAGAGAGAGAGAGAGAGAGAGAGAGAGAGAGAGAGAGAGAGAGAGAGAGATTGATCATAGTATTTTATTTTTTTGCCATACTCACAATTGTGAGTTGAGATAATTTATATTAACCTGGTAAGAATACAATAGCCCTCAAGCACAGCATGTGCCTTGAGGGGGTTAGGTTTCCATCAAAGACTTGTACACAAAATACCTACCAGATGGTTAACTCCTAACCTCTTGGGTGATCTAAACAACTCAAAGTATGCATCCATCCTTCATCTTTGTACGCTACCTCTCTTCTTGCTCCTACCATGTGAATGAGCTCAATGCTTGATCGCACAATATCATCAAAGAGAGCTACCTCTAGTTTGCCCTCA
The DNA here is from genome assembly GCF_014529385.1 of Adiantum capillus-veneris. Lineage (NCBI taxonomy): Eukaryota > Viridiplantae > Streptophyta > Polypodiopsida > Polypodiales > Pteridaceae > Adiantum > Adiantum capillus-veneris. Next base: position 141,990,178 of record NC_140935.1, on the reverse strand, counting down.
AAAACTCGAAGGTTCGTGGACTTCCATACTTGGTTCAGGTAACAGAATTTGATCATTTGAGTGCATATCATACCGGCTTGGCTTTGGATACCACGCCCTCCCAAGATCAGGTTAACCGTAGAAAAGGTGATCTTCCAAGTCCCTCTTACCCACTTGCACACTCTGGCGGCTAGACCTCGTGAAGTAGGGCACTTGTAAAACAGATGGAGGGGGTCTTCCAAGGCTGATCTGTAGCCTGAGCAAATGACTAAGCCAAGACCTCTAGCTTGCACCTTGACCCTAGTGGACAAAGCTTCCCACAACACCTTCTAGATGAACACTTTTACGAAGTCCGACCCTTTAGTCTCCTAGATGGTAGCCACCCTCTTTTGCTAGCGTTCTTCTGCTCAATTTTTCTTCCAGGTTCTGTTGAGTGAGGCAAACCAATCATCTTGGTACACTAGCACATTATATGTACTCCGACTCTTGGGAAGCGAGAACACTTTGTCTTTAGACCAATGCCGGGCTCTCCAATCTATTTCTGATCCACATACAACAGGACATGTTGATGTTGGCGCTTCCAAGGTTCTACTAACGAGAAGCCTTTCGTAGATCCCCAATTTATGTTCCATCAACATGTGATCCCCATCCTTCCAACAACAACTTCTGTCATCCCAGAGGTGTGAAAGCTTATAGATTCCTTTATTGCTCACTTGCCGTGCCACTTCCCTCCAAAAAGGGTCCAAGGAGACCCTTCCAAGTTTGGAAAGCCATGGGGACCAATTGCGGGAGGAATCCTTGAAGTACTTGAAATGCTCTCCCCATTCTAAAGTGGATGCTGCTTTGTTACACTTCCGTGCTAGTTCCCTTGTGCATCCACTAAGCTTGAGGGAGGTCCAACAAAGTGCAAGATTCTTGTCCGGCACCGTGGCCATTTTCCATATGCCCCCTCTTGAGGCAAGCTTTGCATTGTCCATCATATCCCCGGCTATAATAGCCCACTCTTGTTTCTGGTTCGTCAAAAGAAACCACGAGTTTGACACACAAGGCTTTTGCATGAATCATAGGGTCAGTAATCCTGATACCGCCCTGCTTCTTAGGTCTTGCTACCCATTCCCATCTCCCCCACTGGTAAGGGGCTGTGGCCTTCATGTTACCAAAAGCATAAAAAATAATGTTTGACACAAAACTCAATGCCTCTCTCTAAAAAGAGAGGTACACAAACGTCAACACCATCTCACAAGGGCCTAAAAGAAATAATTTATCATTAGCTTGCCATGTGGCACTAATCTGCAAGCTTTACCCAATGGTCTAGAGATGCACCCAAAATTTAACCGTTAACTAAGGACTACTTATGTAGTCCAAAAAGGTTGTATTGAGACTCTCAAAATTATCAACATGTATCAAAGAGAAACACCAGGATTCCACATAAAATATTTCCGACATTGCACTTTAAAGGCGCTCAAGGTGTGCATGACCCCTTGAAGGTTATTCATGATGTCATGCTATGCTGTCGTGCGTTCACATAGGCACACACATTGTTGATATTGGTTGTTCTAGTAAAGCAAAAGGTGTGTTTTTTAATTTATTGTATAGTGATAGGTGGCTATCAAGCATGATGGGAAAAATTATTCGATTGCAACTTCATTGTCATGTGCAAACTACAATTCAATAGATAGATTAGGTCTCCCCAATCTCAGAAAAAAAGGAAAAATGCCATGCAAAAGCATCAAGATTCTGAAAATTTATGAAGGCTGTGAATTTGAAAGGTCATGAAGCATATGGAAGGTTGCACATGGCTATGAACGGGTGTGCGTAACGAGCCCAGAGAGAGAGAGAATCAGTGCTTCGTAGATAGGGAGCCGTTGAGAGAGAGTGGCCATGGGAGAGCAGCATGGAGGTGAACAAAGTCGCCATGACTGAGGAGAACCAGGGGTGTGCGTAACAAGCCGAGCGAGAGCGAGAGCGAGAGAGAAAGACTCACTGTTTTGTAGACAGGGACCCGCAGAGAGAGAGAGAGAGAGAGAGAGAGAGAGAGAGAGAGAGAGGCTATCGAAGAGTAGCGTGGAGAGAGAGAGAGAGAGAGAGAGGCTATCGAAGAGTAGCGTGGAGATGAACCGAGAATTTTAAAGAATCTTTGACTTTAGAACACTTTTTATTTTTTTTTAAGCCATTTAGTAACACCTTTTAATTTGGGTATCCATTAAGCCCATCATTTGGGTATCCATTAGATTATGGATACCCAAATGATGGGCTTGCTTTCATCTGTTTAGCGTGCCCCATAATGCATTTCACACACATGATCTCATTTTCATCATGGTGGAGTATAGTATTAAGCTAGGTCCACAGTTTTTCAGGCTTTTAAGTTTTTATGATTCTTTGAAGCAATCAAAGCTTTGCTTTTTGCCACCATGAGCAAAATGATGGCCTCGTGGTCAATGGGTTTGCTTGTGCGTAAATCTTGCTCTATGTTAGTGACTATTGCCGGTGGACCATATTGCATGGCTTTTGACTCTTAGGGTCGTAATGTCTTGCCTCCTTACTGTGATAACGTCCACTCTAAGTTAGTAGCTTCCCCACATGTGAGAGGCCCCTTCAACTAAGGTTAATAACTTGCAAGAGAAACTCAGAAGGGTCCCGTGTGTGCCTCGTCAATAAGTGCCACGGGAGGAGTCAAGGGATCGACACTTGGACTTAATCGACCGTTGATCCTTTCCAACGGGAAGAAAATAACTAGGGTTCCTTGCGTCGCGGTAGCCCATTGAACCCATGACTTCCCCCTCTACAATCTCATGTCCTAACCACCCGAGTTGACGGGCGTTGATGTGGAGATGGCAACCTTGTTCAAGTATAAAAGCTTGGCCCTCTCCTCCCGTGGCACTTATAGACGAAGCAGTGTGTGTGTGTGTGTGTGTGTGTGTGTGTGTGTGTGTGAGAGAGAGAGAGAGAGAGAGAGAGAGAGAGAGAGAGAGAAACGAAAAAAGAGAGAGTATATGCCTTGAGCACTACATACAAAGAAGAAAACCCCAAAGATAATCTTTTCCTTGCCAGTGTTTCTTCTTCACTCGAAAATAACATTCGGAAACTAGAAGAGTGATCTTTGGGAGTTCTATCAGTCCAAATATTTATAAGCATTACTGTGTTAACCTCTTGCAAATCCCTTGACACGTCTTAATCCATGTGCCACATGCCCTTCTCTCACTACATTTACATTTGTTTCCATAGTCAATGACACTTCCCTTGGAAGGACTCTAATGTAGATTACAACATGACATGCATGTTGTTGCCCTTAGCTATATCTAACATGGGCATGGGAGATGAGCTCCCATCAATTTTGGGCCTCGACATTAAGCGTGTCGTAAATTTCATCACAAAAGTAAATTCGAGTACGGTACCCCATGATACAAAAATCCCCAAGTTTACGTCAAAACTTCATGGAAACATCTACATTCCATAGGTGACGTGCACGGGCGATGTGATTAGGCCACATGGCTCTCATATCCTAGGTTGTGGGTTCAATCCTCCGAGGTGGGAGGGAGGTGAAGTAAACTCGGGTACCCAAGTTTACATTGTACTCGAATTTACATTTTTCTTGAGTTTATTTTGTCCACGGAAGCCCGAGATCTACTGTGCTTAATCATCCCACCATAGATCCCATCTCCTCCCATGCATGCGTGAGATACAGGCAAGGTATTGCTGTCGATCAAAGAGGAGTACTATCAATGTTTTCGGAAATCTTAAATCTTTTAACAAAATCCTAGCATTTAATGACACTTGAACATGCATGGAAAGCAACCAACTTGTATTTGTAAAAGCCAAAAAGTTTAAGCAATTACGACAGAGGGAGACAAAACTCAAAAGATTACAAATTTATACTAAGGATAATGGGGGAGGGAATTCCGGTTCCCTCCCACCACTGCCACGTGTCAGAAGCTCTTGTTGGCGGGTGTGGCCTGCAGCTCCGGGAGCACATCGACGCAAAGAGAGAGAGAGAGAGAGAGAGAGAGAGAGAGAGAGAGAGAGAGAGAGAGAGAAAGAGAAAGAGGCGGGTGAAGCCCGCCGGCCTTACTAGTGTCCACAATGTACTAAAAGATTAAGCAATTACGACATAGTGAGATGAAACTCAAAACATGAGAAATTTCCACAAAGTACTAAAGTTGCAACACCACGAATGTGTAACTGCTTAAATGAAAAGGTGACGCTTAATTTTGGCATGTACATGCATTTTTATGAACAAATAAACATGAATATGAATTCAATGATGCTAACATCACTACAAACAACAAAGTTTTTATTCATGAATGAGATTGCAAAACCCTTAAAAAGCAGCCTAAGAAGCTAGTGGCATACCAATATCATGCAAAGGATGTCTCACTGGAGTCCCAACTGGGTGCAAGTAATAGCTTTAATCATGAGGCTAAGAAAGCTTGGGAATTGTTGTTGTGAAAGAAGAGCAAGGGACACCTCTGTAGCAAACTTACCCCAACCAAATTGTCTGCGGGCTACCATATCCTGTATGCTGCACGAAATAGATTGTATCTTCCAAACCACAAGTGCAAAAGGGATGCTTTCAAGCTTCAATAATTCTCTACAATTTTTGAAAAAAAAAGGTTCTAAAGACACCAAGTTTTGAATTTATCACCACTATGTGAAAAATTGGTACGAACAACAAGCTGCCATGGCACGACTACACATATAAAAGGCTAGTCGAGGGCAAAAAATTGCATCAAAAAGCATGAGGAAGCCAAAGAGACCCAAAGCTTGAATTTTTTTGATATTTGACTAGACTTTTTTATGTTTATACATAGCATGTACTTAAGGCAACTGGCGATAGTTAAGCGACTTGCAATGCATGTACATGTGCTTGCTAAAGCAAGCACATGTACACAAAGCAAGCTAAAAATCCCACAAAAAGAAGCCACACACCCTTTTGACACACGATTTCATGTCCATATGTACAAATTTACAAAAAATGGGGTGTTCAAAATGCCCGCAACATAGTTTGCCAAGCCCCCAATCTGCCACAGCATTCATGCTCAGTAGTAACCATGTGACAAGACCTATTCTCCAACATGTACACCATGCATAAGGCCTCCAAAACTTCAATTTTCTCCACGATCAAATGAAAAGCATTCATCCCTTGCATCCATAAGGCACATAGAAAGACATCCATCAAATTCACAAGGCAAATCTCTTTCCATTGACAAGCTTGAACCATGAGCATTGATATCATACAAACCGAACCACAATATAACACTTCTCTCACCACCATGATAGATGTTATTCACATCAAGGAAAAACACGATATCCACTATATCTACATCAACATGGTTGTTTCAACTTTCCAAGTCACAAAACTCTTCAACATCCACATGAGCATTTGAGGCTTCCTTAAGCTTTTGTACTCGTGACAATGCACAACACACAAATACTTGCATCCTCTCATCCATTTCCACTTGAGGATCATCAAAAACCCAATCATAACTACCCCATCATCATCCACAGAATCCTCATGAATACCACTTTTCTTGTATATCATTACTTGATCACAATCAAGAGTATAACTAGTAGAAAACATAGTGGCATCAATAGCATTACCAACATCACAAGTATCAATCTCAGCATCCCAAATGGATCCACATGTCCAAAAATCATCTCGATAGCATGACTCCTCATAAGGTGACAAAGAGAAAACATCTTCTACTTCCACATACATGCCATGCACATAAGAAGGTGGAGCATCCCAGTGCAAAATATCCCAAGATGATAGAGGACTAGACGAAGCATCATATATCTCCTCATTAAGATTTGCATCATCAAGAGACAAAGCCTCATCATATGCTTCTTACTCAACCTCAACAAATGATACAATCATCATTAATGAAAGGGAATTTCTCATATGAATCATGAAGAGGCATATTACAAGGAGGTTATCTTACAAAGAAGTCGAGTCAATTGTATTTAACTCACTCGGGCTACGAAAGCAAGAAAATTCTATAAACTTAGACTCTCTGTTGGAAATAGGGTTGCAGGGAAACACACACACCTTGGAGAAGATGAAGAAGCTCAAGGCACACAACAGAGAGTATGTATTGCTTAGTACACAATGAAAGATAAGTTAGGCCTAGAGTGATGGGCATACACATCACTACCACATGTATATGGTAACAAATCCCCCCTGGGAGTGCTGCAGTGAACAAGAGCTGACACATAATGTATAGGGAAGTGCCATGGCCTAAGTGCATGATCAATCCACTAAGGGGAGTTAGCACAAAGATTTGCGAAAAGCTTCAAACTTCCCACGAGGAAATGCCATTGTGAACAAATCTGCAAGGTTGTCCTGTGTTGGCACATAAGCCAAACTGATCTCTCCTATTGAGAGTCTCTCCCTGACATAGTCATAATGCACCTCAATGTGCTTTGTGCAAGCATGAAAATTTGGGTTCCTTGCAAGTTCCAATGTGCTCTGGCTATCAGTGTAGATTCGGATGTTGGCAGTGTCTTGGCCAACACCCAAATCAGTCATAAGGAGTCTGAGTTGTACACACTCAACAATATCTGTGAAGACTGCCATGTACTCATCCTCACAATTAGAAGTGCCACAATAGGTTGCTTCTTGCTCAACCATGATATGCATGACCTGCCGAGCATTAAACAAAACCACTCATGGACACTAGCTTGTCATAACAATCTTCCTTGTCGTAACAATTTGGGTTCCTTGCAAGTTCCAATGTGCTCTGGCTATCAGTGTAGATTCAGATGTTGGCAGTGTCTTGGCCAACACCCAAATCAGTCATAAGGAGTCTGAGTTGTACACACTCAACAATATCTAGGAGGTGATACATCGAAAAATATCACTTTGTAGAATTCTGCCTCTTTCTTTGGCTGTTTATGCATCTTAGTCTCATTGAAGACTACATCACTGCTACGAATAACTCATCAACTCTTAGGATCCCATAAACGATAGCCAAACTAACCATCCTGTCCATAGCCTATAAAGATGCATTTCCTAGATTTGGGATCAAGCTTACCACAAAGCTCTTTAGGCACATGTGCATAAGCCCCACAACCAAACGTCCTGAGCTTGTCATAGGACAACTTATGTCCTACCATAATTCCTCAGGCACACTAAACTGTAAAGAAGCATGTGGCAATCTATTGATCAAGTAAACCGCCCTATAAAGTGCTTCAGCCCAAAAACCTTGGGTCAAGTTATCTTGTGAAAGCATAGACATAATCCTCTCCTCAATGGTCCTATTCATCCTCTCAGCAACACCATTCTGTGTAGGGGTGTAGGGTGCTGTGAACTCACACTTCATTCCCCTTCCTAAACAAAAATCTGCAAACTCGTTAGTGTACTCTCCACCATTGTATGAGCGCAAATCTTTTAACTTTTGGTCAGACTGAGTCTCTACACTAGATAAAAATTTCTTGAAACAAGAAAATGTCTCATCTTTGGACTTCATAGCATAATCCCATACTTTACGTGTTGCATCATCTATAAACGTGACAAAATAAGACGCTCCACCAGAGATCTAGTGGGCATAGGGCCACATACATCACTATGCACAAGCTTTAAAGGTTTACACTCTTTCTCAAATGAACCATTACGAGAAGCACGTGTTTTCTTCCCATATTGACAATGATGACAAAAAGGAAATTCAAAAAATGAAAGAGAAGGCAAGTAACTCGAACGCAAAAGAGTCTTCATTCCTTTCTTGGACATATGTCCTAACCGGCTATGCCACAATGCAACGGTTGGCAGCTCGGTTACAGATAGAACACTGTTTTTGGCTGACACATAAAGAGGATAAAGGGAGCCCACTTTCAAACCTTGTGCAACCATCAAGTTTCCCTTTGCAATATGCCAAGACTATTGAAAGAAAGTGACTTTGTAATCCAAGTCATCAAGGCAACCAACTGAAATTGTGTGTCAAAGATGGGACATGACGCACATTGTGGATCACGAAATGTATGCCATTTTTCATAACCATAGCAATGTCACCGACACCCACAATGTCACATGCATAGATGTCTCCCAGGTGTGATAGATCAAATAGTCTCCTCATAGGTGGTAAACCACTCTCTATGCAGAGTAACATGCAAAGAAGCACCCAAATCAAGTATCAAGTTTGTGACACCTCATCGCTAAGAAGAAATTTAGCTAGCAATGATAGAGATTCATGTGCATCAAAGAACACATCATCAATCTCTGTCAGCATATTGATATCTTGCGCATCATAGTTATTCAAAACCACATTGATTTCTTCAATTTTCACTGAGCTTTTTGACTTCTCCTCTTTACCATCATTATATTTACTTTTTCCTTTGCCCTTACCACGCTTCCAAGCATGAGAATATTTTTTCATGTGACCATATTTCCCACAATAATGGCATTGCATATTTTTATTACATCCACGAGACTTTGACCTATCACAGGATGAGTCCTTCTTGCCATCTTTACTTGCATCACGCTGCTTGGCATGACCCTTTCTTTGCTTCCCATCTTTTTGCACATAGTGAGCTTCGCAATGATGCAAGATACTTATAGACTTTCATCGCATTTCCTCAGACAAAGAGAACTAGTGACATCATATACACTAGTATACCATTAGATGTAGATTTACTTATCGCAGTGCAAAACATATATCCCATGATGGAGGTAATGAGCAAAGCAAAAAGATAGATTTTATCTCATCATCCATATGCATGCGCTGTGCACAGATCTGAACAAACAAAGAGTCAAAATTATTGGTATGCTGGCAACACTAGTAGACTCCTGCATATGAAGGTTGAACAGTTCCTGCATTTGGAAAACTTTATTGCTAGCCATATCCTTTTCATAGGTATTGCATAGCTTTTGCCATACTGTGGAAGCAGACTCACATTCCAACATGAAAAAGTAAACAAATTTGAGAAGATAAAATCTAATAGTAGACTTGCTTAGTTCATCCAGCTCATCCCACTGAAACCTAGTCATGTCCATTTTCTCAGTTCTTTCCTTGTACATGATAGGCAACTTTTGCTTCTTTTGGACAAGAACACCTTGCATAATGGTTTTTCAAGAGAGCAAAGTTCGTGCCATCAAGCCTCTTTATGTCATAGACATCACACTCTTTAAGCGACATCTTGGAAAACAATAAGGCCATAATTTTTGACAAATTTTTGGCAGAGTCTCCTTTGTTTTTGGGAGAAATCTCAACCAAAATAGAGACCAAAAGTGCCAAGAAATGTAGCCAAACGCATAAAAGGGTATCTCTGACCAAATAGCAAGAACAACTGAGAGTACTAGCTATGCATAAAATGTCAAACTCACATACCAAAAGCCATCATGGCTAACAAGTAGCTAGTCGTCTCTATACATATCCTATGGTGAGGCCACGAAGGGGGATCTCTAGCTACCTATATCACTAAAAGTATCTCCACATTTGAGAACACCCCAGCTCAAGAAAACCTCACCACAACCCTCTCAACATAGGATATGCAACAAACATATAGTCAAGTCTCAGAAATGGCTATCTTCCGGACCAAGTCTCAGAAATGGCCGGGACTTTTGTACAAGCCGAATATGGCTCCACAAAAGCGTATGATGGTAGTATCCACAAATAGTGTACAGTACTCACTGTTAATCACAAGAGATGCGCACAAACAAACGCCAAAAAGTGCAAGCAATATGCCAAAAAAACTCCCATCCGATGAGAGGTCTGGGAGTAGACCAAAATTGTGGTCAAATCTTGCAAAGAAACACTCTCAAAAGAGCATACCAGTGATGTACATAACATCCATAGCATATGGAAGATCATAAAAAATCATCAAATCCCAACTCTGGAATCAAATGTGCATAAAATAGTCTACTCGAGCAAGCCTGCTAACGACTTTGACACATAAACCATGCCAAGCTCTCAATGCATGAAACCTGTGTGCATAAAGCTCCAAAATCACTACCAAAATGCTCGTAGAAGATAACGAGTGTATCCTGTCTGATATCGAGAAAACTATGCCAAAAACTGATACATAAATGACCAAAATTTGAGATGCAACCATCACAAAAATATATGGCACCTGTAAATCTATGTATGGCTGAGAATTTCATCCCTCTGTATGCATGAAAATAGCATCCCAAATAGCAATCCAATTGGCTGAATATTCAACTCACAAAGGTGTCAAAGCATCCTGCAAGTGTCTCGCATAACGACAAGACAAATCGGCAATTGCAAGATATCTATTGCATCTCTTGTATGTGGCTGCAAGTGGACCTCAAACAAGTGCTACCACTCTCTAAGCATCAGACGACACAGATCATACATCGTATCCCCCCACATGTGAGCAAACTAGCATCCAATACCACTCTCATATCCGAGAGAAAATCAAGTGTGAAATTCTCGACACACAATAAACAACTACTATCGCATAAATTTTAGAGGTTAAAATCAATCCAAATGGACATCACCATTGTGTCTAACCGCAGGTTACACCCTAACCTTGCATAAATCGCATTTCGTATGCAAAAGCTATGCAAAAACACTGTTTTGGAGCCTAGAAAATGACACATGGAAATGAAAATTTGCATTCTTCCTACAAGTATAGCTACAAAAAAGCATACACACTTGTAATACACCCTCCTCTCAAGCTTGGGAATGTCCCTCAAGCCTCCATGAGCACAGATCTGGTGGTTGCTCACCGATCTCAAGCTTCCACCAAATACGAGCTCACCATAGCCGAAAGCTCACTTCTCTGTAGCACTCCATCTTTCGCAAAGCCAAATCTCTGATACGAATTGTTCGATCAAGTGCAAGAGCGGGAAGAGAGAGAAGAGAGACAAGAGAGTACAAAGACATAACTGAGGGTGAGCCTTGTCCCACACACTATATCGAGATAATATGTATGGCTCGTAATGTATTATCTTTACAGTTGGATAAAAGAAACTGTAAGTGAGGTAGTGACGGGAGTTAGTGACGGTTAGCCGGACACAGGCCAGCAAACCCAACACTTTATGCTATACATAACCTTTTGCAACAAGTCGAGCCTTAACAATCTCACCATACGGCTTACGTTTCAACTTGTAAACCCACTTCGTACCAATGGACTTTTTGCCAGGAGGCAAATCACATAAAGTCCATGTGTCATTTTTTATAAATGCATCATATTCTAATTGCATGGTAGGCATCCAATTTTTTGAATTCTAAGCTTCAGCAAAAGACAAAGGTTCCTCTACATCACTTACGCTAGAAACAGCCAAAGCATAACAATCTGATGCATACAATGCATGGCAAGAATCTGAATGAGTATGACTAGACAAAGGTGCATTCAATTTGCTATCACGCAAAGTATGCACTAGAAATTTTGGGATACCTCTAACCTACTCATCCTCAAGCCTTTCCACATCGATCAAGTACATCATGTACATCTGCATTAGTAGTAGGCTAGTCCATAGCATTTTTTGAAACCCCCATAGGCTGTAGATTTGCATTATTGGAATTTACATTCAAGTTTCTACCTCTAAAAAGAGGGATTAAACTGTCATAAATGCCATGTGAGCTTACATTACTGTCTCTACTACATGACAACAAGGCCTAAACAAAATCTTCCACAAACAAAACATCTCATGAAACCAAGATATATTTTGTTTGTGGATGGTACAACCTATACCTTTGCTTTCAGTATTGTAACCAAAAAAAACGCATTTAACAACCTTATCATCCAATTTTTTGTGTTGTGTTTGTGGCATCAAGGCATAAGCTAAACAACCAAAAACGTGTATGTGATTAATAGAAGGCTTTCTATCATGCCATGCTTCATATGGAGTCATAGATTGAAAGGGGTTTTAGGACACATGTTGAGTACATAAATATCACACATGATGGCCTCAAGCCATAATGAATATGGTAAAGCTTGACTCTTGACCATACATCGTGCCATCTCTGTAAGAGACCTGTTTTTTCTTTCAGCAACACCATTTTTTTGAGGTGTACATGGCACCATACATTGGTGTTTTATCCCATGACTATCAGAAATTCATTAAAATCATATGACATATACTCCCCCCCCCTCAATCTGAGCAAAGGGTGCCCATATTAATTTAGAGACATTTTCAGCCATAGCCAAAAATTTCTTGAAGCACATAAACACTTCAGACTTAGCTTTAAGCAGATACACCCATGCATGCATGGAGTAACCATCAATAAACCCATGCATAAACACTTCAGACTTAGCTTTAAGCAGATGGTTACTCCATGCATGCATGGAGTAACCATCAATAAAAGTCACAAAGTAAAGTAATATCCCAAGGACGGGGTTTTCATGGGCCTACAAACATCACTATGCACAAGTTACAATCTACCATTAGCCCTAACTGAACCATCCTTTAGAAACTTTGAATGTTGCATCTTACCCAAAATACAGACTTCACAAACATGCTTCATAGGTGCTTCAAGAGGCGGCAAAGAAGCAACCATATTAGACTTTTGCAAACGCAGCAAACTAGCAAAATTCAGATGCCTAAAATGTGCATGCCAAAGTTTTGTATCTGAAACAACCTTTGAATCCACAACTGCATTTGCAAAAATTTTCCCACACTTGTCATACAAAGTGAGCTTATACAACCCATGGCACAAACTACTAAATGAAACAATTTCATCACCAAAATTGAGATCATGAACTGTACATCTGTCATCTACAAATTTCACAACAAGACCAAGTCTAGCAAGTGCAGATACAGACATAAGGTTCTTTATTATCCCAGGTGCATAAAATGTATCAATAAGTGTGAGAGAAGTGTCATTCACAGTAGTAGTCAACACAATCTTTCCGACTCCCTGGATTAGATAAGAGGCATTGTTGGCACAAGTGACTGTATTCCCATGAGGGACTGCCTTGAGAGAGGTAAACAAGTCACGTTGTGAGGTAATGTGCTTTGTAGCACCACGACCAAGGTACCACACATGAGAATCTATAGCAACTGACATACATGCATCATGGACATAAGGATCATAAGTGCACCCTGCACTAAATGCCCACTCTGCATCTACATTAGCATCACAATCACCTTTCATAGAAGATTCTACAATAGCTACACTTGTAGTGGAATGTGCCTCTTTCTTCTTGACCTCTTTTGCCTTCAATTTAGGAAACTGCTTGACCAAGTGATCATTAGATTTTCAATAATGGCAATGCATCTTATTTTTTCCCTTTTCACCAGAATTCCTAGATGAGTTGTTGCCAGCAAAAGCATTAGGAACATGTGATTTTCCACTCTCCCTGAAGAACCATGAGAAGTGGCTACATTGTTGTTACCACCTTTTCTTTGAGCAACGATAAAAGCATGTTCAACTGCACATTTTTTAGCCCTATTCCTCCTTGAAAGTGACTCCTGCAATATAAATGTGCATAATGCATCAAACTTTACAACATCAGGATTTCCTTGGGTCATAAGTTTCCAAGTACTAGCAAAAGTCTGATAGGGATCTGGCAATGTATCAAGAACAGTCTACACAAGGGAACTATCTAAAATGACTTCTCCTGTAGAAATGAGTTGCTCATCAATATCCTTGATATCAGCAAGGAAAGTGTCCATGTCATCTTCCTCATGCACATAATCTTCACTTCCAACTCTTTATGCAGCAGCAATGCAATTTTAGCCTCATTTGACTTGCATAAAGACCAACTAGAATATCCAAAGCCTGTTTAGTTGATATAGCTAAGCAAATGTGAGGAGTAATAGTGTGCTTCATAGATAATGCAATTAATGCATGCGCTAGTGCATCTCTAACATCCCATCGAGCCTGCTTGATCATAGGCAAAATAGCTCGAACAACAGCAATCCTACCACCAAAACTTGCAACATACTCAAAATCACCTGTATCCACAAAACTAGGACGTATATCAATGCCCTGCACAAAATTCCAAACTCCCTTCGACACAAGAACATGTTGAATCATGTAATCTCACATTGGGTAATTGTCCCCATCCAATTTATCCTTAGTGCAAACATATTGAACACAATTATGTTGTTGTCATCCATGGCAAGTGTCTCCACTTGATGTGAAAACTGCCCAAAAAGAGAAGAAACAAAGTGGGAGTAATGAATTCTATATAACACAACCCAAAGAAGACTGTAAGGACTTGTTATGCAAAAAATAGCACTGACAGAGATTTTGCACAAAAGGACAAAAATGCATGCACAGCCTGTAGTGGAAACGAAGGTTGAAATGAGCCCGAATCAAAATCTTGAGCAGACCCAACTCTGCAAGCTATCCCAAAGTATTTTTCAACCTGTCATTGCTCACCAAATCTCACAAAAATCAGAGAAAGCAACCATGCAGGTGTTGGCAACACTGAGGACTATGCCAAGGAGGATGCAGCCTACTACTATGATATCAATTGTTGGAAATATGGTTGCATGGAACCACACACAGTTTGGAGAAGATGAAGGTAAAGGCACATAAAAAAGAGTATGTATTTCTTAGTACACAATGAAAGATAAGTTAGCCCTAGAGTGATGGGAATATATACAATGCACGGAAAAAAAACCCTCCAAGTGAGGGAAAAAATGCCCCAATGGTCCTAAGTGTGTTCACACACATCACTACCACATGTATATGGTAGCATTCTTAACAAGGCGATAGATCTCAAACACCCATGAGACAACTAAGGATGAAACTAATAATGATGCAAAGGTAGTTTTGCATTGCTACCTAAGGTATAAAGGATTTTGTCAATGGTACCTTGGTCTCTCAATGGTCTCTCTTTTAGGAGGCAACCTGTATCTCATCCATTATAACAATTAATCCCTCGGTTGTCTATACTCAAATGATTGAGCATTCTAGTTGTCACTAATGGACAAGTTAAACCCTCTGTCACTGTAAATGATCGTATAAGAAAAAAATATCACACACACTGTATGGTACTGACTCTTGATTGCTTGCAATTTGCATACTAGAGTCAATGTATAGGATCTAGTCATGTTAACAAATAGAGAAAGAGAACGATTGAGCTCTTGCAAGCACACACACACAGAGACATGGAAGAAAACTAACTACTTATTCTTTTTCACTTACTCAAGATAAGAAGTCTACAAAGCATAAAAGGGAAAGTACAACAAAAGAGGGAGCTAGTACAATGGTCTAGTTTGAACCGCTAGTGAGTGAACTAGATGGATAAGTGTGTCATCACTCCGGTAGGTAGACCAAGTTGGTGTAGTCCAATTGTAGTATCACTGACAAATGTATGTGTATCCACCAAGGTGCACCATTGATGATGTCTGTCGGTGATAGTCATCTAGGAGAAGTACATGCTGATCTTGACATCTCAACACTCCCCCTCAAGCTCAATTCCATCTCCCATATGCCAAGCATCACTTGAAACCGCCACAGTTTTTGCAATCCAAGCTTTGATGAGCTTGTTGATATTGCTTTTCCTTCTGGTCCCGGGCAAGTTTACCACTTTGAGCTATACTCTCATGTATTTGTCTGGCCATCATTAAGTCCAAAGCTCCCGAGGTGTGCACCATCCCCCACATAGTGGGCTTAACAAAACCGATATTAGATCCCAGTTCCACTTACTCTATTATAATTAACAACATCAACCATTT
Source organism: Adiantum capillus-veneris (assembly GCF_014529385.1). Lineage (NCBI taxonomy): Eukaryota > Viridiplantae > Streptophyta > Polypodiopsida > Polypodiales > Pteridaceae > Adiantum > Adiantum capillus-veneris. The sequence continues at coordinate 141,974,610 of NC_140935.1, read as the reverse complement.
ATAGGCTACTTAAGGACCTCTCTTCTTAAGCAAGAAAAGAGAAACCAAATGCTCTGATACCAATGTAATGGAATTTGCCTTAATATGTGAGAGTAGCGGAATTTAATGAGAGTACTTTCAAGAAATGATTTTGTGAGCATAGCGGGTTGACATAATTGAAGATAGCAACATAATCATAGCAATTAGTTAACTTGGCATAGAAAATACTTTTGCAAGAGAGAGAGTTTAGAGAACATGACAACAGTTGAGGACCGGATTTATGTGGAGCCGGTCCCCCCTCCAATAGGCATTTGTATTATGATTTCTCCCATAAAGAGAGACTTGTTACAATACATTCTTTGTGTTCCTTGTGACCTAGGTGATGCAATGAAGATGGAAAGCTTCATGCATCACAATCATAGCATAACATGAACTTGAAGAAAGCTTTAACTATCCCAAGCCTCAGTCCCAAGACCTCAAACACCTTCGAAGGTGGAGAGAGCTAGCAGGGAATGAGGGTAGGGAAGAGGAAGAAGAAACATTTCGTAGGAGAAAGAATTAGTTCCTCACTTATCATACTCTTGTTGCTAGCATACATAATAGCATAGTAATGAAGAAGAAGGAGATGGAAAGCTTAAGCATTGAAGCATGGCTCTTGGTTGGATTTGCACTCCATAGCCAAGAGTGTTGGTGTAGGCTCTCAACCTCTACTTGCTTGGAGAAGGAGAGGGAGCTCTTGCACTTTGCATAGTACACAATGAGAGTGCTTGTGAGTGTGTGTGGGTGAGTATACCCCTCAAGCAAGCCCCTAGCTAGCTTGGGTCGACCCCCCCTTGTAGCTCATGCTTGAAGCTCATAGGACCCTCCCAGGCCTAGCCAATCACAAGCAAGAGCCATTACAAGCAACATGGGTAGCCTTGGGACAAGTGTCCCCCTTTCCCCTTTGAGAGAGAGGACTTGATAAATGCAAAATCAATTAGATAATTCAAGTAATTTATCATTGGACCCCTTTGAAGCCTAGCCAATAGGCTTCAAGCAACACATGAAGGTAACATGGGTAGGGACCTGACATGTGTCCTTGCTGCCTCTTCAAGTTGGGGCTTCCCTTGTGTGTGTGAGTGGGTGTTCTCTCTCTAGCCCCTAGGAAAAGGGCTCGCCCCCCCTCTTGTAGGAATGCTTTTGACTTTAGGTGATCAAGCACCTTACTCACCAAGCATGACAAAGCACTTGAACTAGGGGGTGTTCCCACAAGCATCTCAGGCAAGCTTCTCAAGGCACCTCAAGTACCTTAATCATGCAGCAAGTCAAGCACCTCAAGCATGGAGCCAGTCAAGAACCTCAAGCATCTTAATCAAGCACCTCAAGCACGACAAGCACCTCAAGCAGGACAAGCACCTCAAGACTTTAGAGTGCATGTATAAAGGTCGATTGTCATCTATTGTGACAACCTTAGTAGAATACAATTGGCTTGAAACCCAGTGTTTCATGCAAGGCAAAAGCATATTGAGGTGCATTACCACTTCATTAGAGAGCGGGTCTTGGCAGGTGACATAGACCTTGAAGTACAAGATGATGAATGATCAGGTTGTAGGTATATTCACAAATGCAACAGCACTAGCTCAGAAGCAAAGGATATCAATAGATGTGCTTAAAGGCTGGATAGCTAATCAGAATAGATAGTTGGAGGCATTATAGAAGATCCTTTGCTCATTCCGACAAGAAGCTTTGAGCAGACTGACATCTATAAGAAGCAGATCACAAAATTTCAAAAGGCACTAGAAGCTTCTCAGCCAACAAGAATTACATTGTAAGAGGCTCTACACACTAAGAGCAAGTCCATGATAGAAGAGGGAAAAGCAAAAGACAAAAGCATTGAGATGCTTATGAAGGAAGTGGAGGACTTAAGAAAGAAACTATCAACGATTGGGAAATTCTAGAACCTCCCTCCCAGAGAGAAAGGAGGGAAAAAGGACCCTTGGAAACAAGGCCTAACTTTGAGAATATATAAGAAGCGATAGAGAAGGAGGACAAGCAATTTGAAGGCCCGGTAGATGTGGGTACTTCAATTGAACCTCATAACTTACCTCAAGAGTACTCACATCTACCAGAGGAGCACTGGGAAGTGACTAAGGAAGTTGTGACCATGAACCTCCGCTATGAGCATCATTTATTAAAATCAGATTTACTAAAATACATCACTCTAGAAAAACTACAAGAGGAGTTCTTGAGCCACAACTTCCCTATCCACTACTCAAATGGTTGCCAATAGAAAAGAAGGAAGAATTGCTACCAGCACTGCTATACCAATTGCTGAGGGAAGTTACAAAGAGGGTGATCTTTCTGAATGGACCATGGAACAGATTAAAGAATCCAAACCAGAATGGATTGTTCAGTTCATGGGGGAGAACAAGCAGGCAATCACAATAAATTCTTTTGCTCAAACCCACCTTCAAATCAACCCAACATACTGCCCCATCATCGGGAGGAGAAGGTGGGTGTTGACTTCGAGAAACTACTTGTCTCTCACCCCACATGGCTAAACTACTTGGTATTCCCCAAACCTAGAGAGGCACCTTCAAACCCAACATACTGCCCAAATTCTTTTGCTCCAACCCACTTTCAAATCAACCCAACATACGGCCCAATCATCGGGAGGAGAAGGTGGGTGCTGACTTCGAGCAACTACTTGTCTCTCACCCTACATGGCTAAACTACCTGGTCTCCCAAACCTAGAGTGGCACCTTCACTCACTTACATGATGAAGGCCATCAAGAAAATGATCAGCCTAGTTCAAGGAAAGCTAGATGTAGCATGCAAAATGATGCTAAAGATTTTCTACATGCTCTCCACATGTATCAACACTTTCAGAAATACAGAGGCCACCAAAGTAAAGTGGACTTCATTCTTGGAGGGCTACAAAGGACTAATATTCAACTTGAATGATACCCCCAAGATGAAGGTAATCAATGGCTTTTTCTCCAGAATCATGTTCCTCTAGAATGAGTTGAATGTGTTTAGATAGCTATTTCAGGTTGGTACTTGGAACTAAAGATGTCAGATTTAGAGATTTGGATAATAACAAGACTAAAACTGGACTGGAAAACACAAGAACTGAAAGGTGAAATACCAGAACAAAAAGACAAGGCACTGTAAAGGAAACTGAAACTGGAATTTTATTTCAGATATGTAGAGTACATTGGAGCATTTTCCAGAAGCTGTCTTTGTCATAAAACTTGGGGGGTTCACTATATATCATGTTTGTAAAACCCCTTATCTGTGAATTTTTAAGGAATATAATGTACCCTTTTCTTTTAAAATATGTAAGTTTTCTTCAAATTTGAAAAAATAGTATCCTTCTATATATATATTTCTATAAGTTTCAAGGACTTTAAATACCCTTCTGTTGAACTCACGTGATAGGTTACATTTTTCTTAGGTGACCTCCTCGAGTCATAAACGAAGAGAGAGAGCGCACCAAAATGATTACAAGAGCACAAGTAGCTCTGGACATAGACTAGTGTAGATTTTAAAGAGTCAAAAGCTATACAAAATGAGTAATGGGTCCTATTTATAGAATGTCGGACTAGTGTCTGCTAGACTATGCAATGTAAATTACTACAATAACTCACTAGTTACTACTTCTAGGAACTTCCTTTGTCCGCCAGTCCAACTTGGGGATGGTTCCCACCTCCTACATTCCTCCTCTCCTGTCGTGAATTCTGATATATACCAAAATCTCCAGTAGATGATTTCCAAACTGTTTTCAATTGCCTAGTGACGGTGTCAATAAGGTTTATTAGTTACTTGTTGTTTGTGTCAATAAGGTTTTTGAGTTGCTTGTTTCTCCTTTTGTTTTTAGACAGCGAGCTCTCCTATGTCCGCATAGGACTCCAAAGGTGCCAATTGTAGACAATCAGTGTCTTATACCATGCATCTCCAGCTTCTTTAATCGTCTCCTTGTCAGCACCATCCCCCTGAACAATAGTGGATTTCCTCATGGAGTGTCCAAATCAGTTTGAACAGTGCCTCTTGCTCCAGCTAGTCCTTCCTAACCATTTTCATTTCAACTTCATAGGGTGTCAGTGCATCCTAAGCCTTTGTTTCGATATCATATAGGGTATGTCTGCCTCTTGTCAAATGAGTTCTGGATAGCTTGTGACATTAAGAAGTCGTATGCATCCATCTCTGAGGTAGTGTATCTCTTGTCAAATGAGTTCCGGACAACTTGTGACATTAAGAGGCCGTATGCATCCACCTCTGAGGTAGTGGCTAGTTACATTTGAGGCGGGCTTCAAACAAAATCTTATCATTTCTCTGATTGTGGTTCAAAGCTTCCCTTACTAGCCAGTTCCTTCTTTGGAATTTTGCAGGCCTCAACTATCAGCTGTAGCAACTGATTTGTCATGTGAATGAGTCGTTTGATCTGGATTTTCCACTGGCCCATTAACAACTGAAATCTACATAGCTCCTCCCTTAGCTCACTGACCACAGTCTTGTGCTGTGCATCTTGTACTACTCAATTTCATGCCAGCCATTCTGCATTTGTCTCTTCATACCATGTTCGGAGCCCACCAGCTATTTCCAGATATTTGTTTTGATATGCTGGCTCTGGGTGAGGTGGAAAGAGAACTAGAAAGAACCGAGGCAGTTGAGCTTTCTTAACTGGAATGGCATAGAGAAAAGTTGGAGAGTCAGGGAAAAATTCTAAGAAGTTTAGCACTATCTAATTTTCCTGTTGCATCATTTTCCTTGTAAGCCGAACTAGGTGAAGCAGATGCTTGAGCCGTGTTTCCTGCTCTCTAAGCGACATCCTAGTCTGGAGACCTTTGTTGCTGGCCTCATTGCGTTCGATTAAATCCTTGAATTTGAGATCCAGTACTCCTCTAGCACTTTTCATTTGAATGAGCACATCCTTCAATTGGCGTCTGATCTCCTTCATACACTTGTATGTGGGCTTGTTGCCTAGGATTATTTCCACCTGAAGTGCTAGTGACCTGAGATCTGCCGTGGTTCATTCTGTGGCTTTGGGATGCACTGCTTTATCATTTCCAATGAGATCCCATTCTGGAATCCCTTCCAACACTTGAACCATGTAGGGTGAGCTGGTAGTTGACAGATTGTCTAGTCATGGTAGCTGGCTGACTTCCAGTCTGCTACCATGCAACTAGCCCCCACATAGAGCATCTCAAATCGCTCTAGATTTGAATACAGTGAATCATCATCAAAAAATTGATCAATTTGCAAACTTTTTTCTCTTTGTAGACTCTTATTATGTGCGAGCATCTCAATGGATCTGGTAGGGTCAGAATCAGAATCAGAATTAATAGCACAGCTTTTCCTTTATTCAAAGCTGAATCCACTTGGTCCTGTTGTCCCTCAGTTTTCTATTGTGAATCAAGATGGTCTCCTATTGGTGGGTCATGTTGTTCTACTGGGTTACTTGTTGTTTGATTTGGAGGTGCATTCCCCGTTGATGTGTCCCCAATGGATGCTCCAATGTTATGCCTACTAGCTCCATCCTCCTCCTCATCATCATTATCAGGCTTCTTCTAGTGTTGTCGATCTTGATCATGTTTTGTATTATCCTCTTCCTCATAATCATCCTCCTCATATTTTTAGCTGTTTGATGAAGTCCATGATAGCTTCATTGGCAAGTGTAGTAGTGTATTGTCCTGCTTTTTCTCTAAGTTTCACCTGGACCGTCTCAATGAAAGTTTTAAGATCAGATACATTAAGAGTTAAATCCCCATTCTTATCCACAAGCTGCACTAGACTATGGTAGATGTATTTCTAAGATATGACCTCGTTTGTTACTTGATGTGTTTTGAACAAATCTATAAAATATGAGCTTTTGGCTTCTAGAAGTGTCTGGTAGTGATCAATATCCCTCAGAAGATCTTCCTTTGATTCTTGAATAATCCTATATTCCTGGAGAAGGTTGTGGATTTTCTTTTCCAGTGCTTCCTTCTCCCTCTTGTGTTCCTGTTCTTGTATATGAATAGCTAGGTTTTTGGTTGCCCAATTTTCCTTCTCCTCCCTTAATTTCTTCAGCTCATCCTAGGCCTATTGAAGTTCTAGTTGGCAATGTTGCACTGGTACTGGAGCTGGAGGTTTGAGCTTCCATCATTTGTTCAATAGCATTGACTATAGTATTCCAGCCTAATTGAATTGTTGTCGTGCAGCCCTGAGTGATTACCTATGGATCTCTGTTCTCTGTTTCATAAGTTGTCACTGTAAATGGATATGGCAAAGCAGATTTGTTTGGTTTCTTTATCACCAATATTCCTTGGAGAGGTATTGTCTGCAGCCTCTGCATTTGATCCAGCTTAACAATGGTCGTGCTACTGGTCTCTGGGATAGAGCTACCTCCTGAAGCATGATTGGCTATTGCAGTTCTGGTGGCTTCAGTTTGCTAGATAGTAGCGTTAGTGTGATCAGCATGTGCATGTGTTTCTTGTGTGTGTTGCTCAGTGGTCTACGTACTAGCTGGTTTTTGAGTTCTTGCTTTAAGTCCCTTGATTAAATCCAGTGATTTGGGATTTTTAGCAACAGAACCAGTATCCATGTTAGTGGCTAGACGATTCTCCCCTACCAACTCTTTGCCTTTACCTTTTTGTGTGTTTCTCAGTGGTCTACGTACTAGCTAGTTTTTGAGTTCTTGCTTTAAGTCCCTTGATTAAATCCAATGATTTGGGCTTTTTAGGAGCAGAACCAGTATCCATGTTAGTGGCTAGACGCTTCTCCCCTACCAACTCTTTGCCTTTACCTTTGTTCTTAGCAGGTTTTGATGAACTTTTCTTTCTTTGTGACCAAGCTTGTTGTGAGTCAAGTCTTTGTTTCTTCATCAAAAGAATCTAAGTTGATCTTATCATCTCTAGAAGAATCCACCCTGTCCCATATTGTGTTAATACTGGAAAGTATTGCGGGTTGAGTCGCCCAGTATACAAACTACCAGAGATACGTGGGGGTTTGAAAAGAAATTTTACCAATTGTCCCCGACAGAGCAACGTTCAATGAAGGATCAGAAGGTTAAACTGTTCATTCAGGCTACTGATCCATGAATTCAAAAGAGTCTGATGCAATTGCTAGAGGATTCAACAGGTGAATTGGGCTTAACATTTGATAGATAGTCACTAAAGCGGTAGATATGATCATGAAACAACAGATGATAGTTGATAAGCTGATTGTGGCTGATGTCATGGATGATGTGGAAGAGGAAACTAAGGAGAAATCAACCTCGACAATACCCAAAGTGGAGGAGCCAGTTCTCGACGAGTTGGTGAAAGGTATTCAAGAGTTGAATTTGAATTTTAAAGCTATTATATTTGAAGTGTTAGCTGCAAAGGGGTCTACTTTTGAGCCTAGGCAGCAAACTCCACGCAAAGGCTGGGATCGATGCATGTGGTGCGATAGTGAAGACCATAGGTATGTTAAGGAGTGTGATGAGTTTGATGAAGCTTACAAAAGAAATGTGGTTTTTTGGAAGGACAAGAAGATTCACTTAGGGCAATAGTTGAGATACTCTGCTTGAACTTTGGTAGGGGCGACATGAAAAAGCTAGTTGAAGAAATACAACATAATGTTGCTCTTGTGGAAGCAGCTACATATGGGCTGCATGTTTGCAAAAAGGGTGATGATGATGGTACAGGTACAAAGGGTCAATTGTGGCCTTATGCTTTGAAGACAACAAAAGTAGGAAAGGTAGCCTATGGGAAGCTACAACAGGTAGGGAGCTCAATTTGAGAAACCACAGGGTGGACTGATTTAGTGGATTCCCTCTCAGTGTACGCATTTATTGCTAAGTCTCAAGCTAATGAGGCTATGGTGGAAGAAAAGCCAAAAAGGGATGAAGAAGTTGCAGGGACATCATGGCAACGAGATTCATCAACAAAAAAGAAGAAGATCCTACTCCTAAGCCCGCTCCTGAAGCGGTTATGGAAGAGGCAACCAAGGAAAAAAAGCAAGGTAAGCCCAAGGGACCCTCGTATAAGCTTATATTTGACATTGAATTAGCTACAGATTTAAATAAATTTTTTGAAGAGCGCATTCTGAATAGCAAAGTGGAGCTCACATTGGGTGGTATTCTAGGAATTTCCAAACGTGAGTTCCACGAGGAGATCATTGATATTATCAAGAGGAAGTAGCACATACCAAGTGAGAAGGATCCAGAATCAATTAAGAGCTAGACGGTTCGGAACATTGAAGCAATTCTGGATGATTATGAAGAATATTTAGCAGATCTTGAAGAAGAAGAGTCAAGGCCTGTGGTGGTTGCAAACCCAATTGTACCTGAGGTAAGACATGTTCAATTTAATGATGAGGAAGACAACAAAAGTAAACACAAGAGTCACTTTTCAAGGACTCATTGGGCAAGGGCAACAACCAAAACTATTGTGAATCTTGGCGACATTGAAGAACCTGTCTTAGCACTAATATATCATGGATTGGAGATAAATTTGATGGAAAAAAGCTTACACAAGAGGGAAAATGGCCTATTGAGGTAGACCACAGTTGGCGGATTTGAGCTGCCAACATGCTTAGAGGCGATCTCTATGGTGCATGTGCAAATGTTAAGGTAACTGTAGGGGATGTCCTTGATGAGAAAATTTTTTTAATACAGGATCATTCCTCTTATCCATTGATTTTGGGACAACCCTACATTACTGCTGAGTAGATGGAAACCAAGGTGTTGGATGATGGCTCAGCCTATGCCAGGGTTCAAAGTCGAGATGGTAAGAAAGTTGTCCAATTCTTGACTGTATGTGTTGATCATGCCAGGAACAAAGATAGTTTACATGATCATCCACTGCCAAAGATATGCAAAGAGTTTAAAGAACACAGGTTTGCACAGGATTTTCTTGGAGTGACACTATAAAGCGGGACTATGGTGCTACAAGTAAGGAGAAGTTCTCGCAAAGAGAAGCTTTCTCTTCATGGTTTTTGAGGTTAACATCTGAAGATTCAGTATCTTACATAAAATTTAATGATTTTCCAAAGTGGGAAAAATAGTATGTTTTAAGTATCCAAAGTGAATTGTAGGGATGTGATGTGCTTGAATCAAATTATGTGATTTCATGGATCTTTGACGAGGTATCTTATGTAGATATTATGTCAGAGCTTGATGAGATCAGGCAACACATGTTACAAAGCGGAACTGAAGTGGTTAAGGTCCACTTAATGGAAATGTATGAAGAGTTGGGTATGTATGAAGCACTTATGCATATTGAAAATGATTCAGGTAAAGCAGTTGAAGCACAAGTAGAGACAAAGTACAAGACTATTGCAAAGAAAGTGAGACCAGTGGCTACACCTCTACCAAAAGAAAGTGATAGGGTGATCAAAGAAGATTCTCGACAACCCTATGCTCAGGATTCCAAAGAACATTGGGCATAAATTTACTAAGGAGACATTGCAGCAGCTGAAGGTTGGAGAAGATGGTTTTCTCAACAAAGAGGAAATCAAGTGTTTTCAAGGTATGCTCTAAAAACATGGTAAAGCTTTTTCTTTTGAGCTGAGTGAGATTGTGTGGATCCAAGTGTTATTTCACCTATGATTATATTCACTAATCCTCACATGTCATGGAGCTTACGTCCTATTCCAGTTCCTAAAGCTCACTTGCCAAAGCTTATTGATTTGCTTCATAAGAAGATGAAAATGGGGATTTGGGAGCCATCGTGTGCACCATAATCTAATTGATGGTTTATCATTCCAAAGAAAATTGTACGTTAAGGTTCATTCAAGATATGTACATGGTTAATAAGGTAACAATCCGCAATGTGGGTACTGGCCCAATTGTGCATGAACTTGTTGAGGCCTTTGCAGGTAGATCTATTTACTCCATGGGTAATCTTTATTCTGGATATGATCAATTCCAGCTAGCTTTTTTGGAGAGCAGGGATCTTACTACAATGCGTACTCCTCTTGGTTTGGTGAGAATGTGCACTCTGCCCCAGGGTGCTACTAATTATGTAGCTCATATGATGAACATCATGAATAAATTATTAAGGTGATTTATCCCACATGTTACTATGCCTTTTATTGATGATCTACCAATTAAAGGATGTGAAGAAGGATCCAAAGGCGAGATAAAAGATCAGAGGGGGTGCCGGTGGTTTGTTGCTCAACATATTGCTGACTTTGATGCTATTTTATCCAAGCTACACTTTCAGGTCAAAAATCAACTTTTGCTGCTAAGGAGGTCTTAATTGTGGGGCATATGTGTAGTCCTGAGGGTAGAAGGTCAAGTCCAACTAAAGTTGAAGCAATCCAAAAGATGAAGGAAACAGTCTCTTCGGTTACTAAAGCTCATCGATTTTTGGGAGCGTTTGTGTTCTACCTTATTTGGTTGCCACACTTTGCTATCATGTTGCAAAGGTGCTGTATCAATTACTAAGCAAAGGTAAAGGTTTTTTTGGGAAAAAGTTCACACACAGGCTATCAGGAAATTAAAGAAGATGCTTCTCGAGGCTCCGACCTTGCGGAAAGTCGGCTACAAATGCGAAAGGCCAGTTATTTTAACAGTTGACATACCATATATGGTGCCTCATGATTTTGATAATTCAACATATCAATTATGTGAATTTGATGGCACTGTGGTCAAGGTGCCTATTGAAGGAAAACAGATCAAGCTATTCAAGAAGCGAGAAAGCAAGATTGTTCTTGAAGATCTCAATTCAGATCAACCTCCAGAAGATAATGCTATGTATGCATCAGACGATGTGTCTGATGATGTTTTTTATGAAATTGATTAAGTGCAATTGGCACAGACCGAAGGCTATGCAGGTTTAGAGGGGGGTGGATGTTGTGCAGCCCCGCTTACATGACAAGAAAATGAGCAAAGGGATGAAAATCATGTTTATTTGAATCCTACATGATTATTCAGCAATAATAAGGGCTTGCTAACAAGCAAATTTTAAGCTAAAAATATGCCAGATGCGGCTTTAAAGGGCCAAAAGATTCTTGTTAATGCTAACAATGAGTATGCTTGAAGTGGTCATAGATGGGATTTTATTGGCTAGAATTGTAGTACTTGAAGTTCTCTACAGGTCTCTCTTTGCGGCTCATCAATTGGAGTTACAGATAGGAAGTTATGACAATTTGAATTTTGAGTCGATAGCAGATCCATACAGGATTGGGCATCTGTTGATGAAGGGTCAAAGTTGAGATAAAGTGAATGCATGGGCCTGAAGTGCTCACTTTGTGGAGCGTGTTGGTCTATTTAGATCAACAATCGGAGATCTGGTCGCCAAGTTACTACCAATTTAAGTTTCCCCGGGGGCTAGTTCTGTGCCAAGTCAATTGTCTTGATCGGTGTGCCATCTAGGAATTTTACAGCCTGAGCAGGGTTTGTATGTCTTCTATGCAGCTGGAGAAGTCTAGAGCTTGCCAATCGGAGTTCGAAGCTCTAAGATATTAATGCTTGATTTCGGCGACAATGACTAACGGTGAGGTTTGTTCAGAATGTCATCTTATGCAAACAATGATTGCAAGATATACCCAGCCTCGTTACGGCAAGGAAGCTCTAGGGAAATTAATCAAATGCAAAGGGAATGCATTCCGGCAAATACAATCACCTATATGTGCATCTTAAAAGCATGTGGCATTATCACAGATGTTGATATGGGCAGTAGAATTCACGATGATATTTTCAGTTGAGGGCTACTGTAAAAGAAAATGTCATGCAATGCAATGTCTTGGTTGATATATATGACGAATGAATGCCCAATGGCCGCCAAAAGGGATACCCCATTCTCACTCTGTTGTCAGAATTTCATTCTGAGGTCATCTCGGCCACCGTTCGGCTTCGACAAAGGTCTGCGCAAGCCATTTTTGACTACGTGGTCTCGACGGGTGCAGATCCGACTCTGCAAATTTGGGGTTTTCGGCCTACGACTGCAGGTGCTGAGGATATCGACACTCCCAGAGTGTTGATTTGTGGCTGTCCACACATCGAAGGACGGCTCACAGTTCTTGGAGGCGTGTCACATACGACACGGGCGTATCTACACACAGACTGTAGGTGACATCCACTAGTTCATCAGGTAGCTTGTGTTTGCTGCTTGATATTCCAGATTTCATACTGACATTGCAGGTACTTCCACATGGGATGTATTGTCAGAGATGATGTATGTCTGTTGAGGGTTTGCTGGCTGTGAGTCACGCAGCAAACAACCGCCGCCGCGGTTACAACATACAGTGGGAAATTTGTGGATGTATGACTTTGTGGGAAGTCTATGTACTATCAGATTTACTGCAGCCTTTGTTGAGGGTCAAGTGAGGTTTTATTGAGCTGGGGGATTCTCGAATGTTGAGATCCTTTCGGTAATACAGGTCTTGGAGCGATCCCTCGAGCACCCTTAGATAGGCAGCTAGGATGTATTGACTGTGAGTTAGACAGTTGGGATTGCATCTTTGCTTTACTGCCGTTGAGGCATTGTCACAGTCTATGCTTACAGGACACTGACAGGACAGTGAGAGACAGTACAGGTGCAGGACAGGTTTACCCGCAGCTTACAGTGTCAGAGAGACAGTGTTTTTTGAGCTGCTTTTTGGTCTGTTTTTTTAGTACACCAGAGCCATTTTACAAAGGAGACTCTGCCAAAATTTATGCAGAATCTGAACCTTTCTTGGTTCATTTGACAGGTTGATATTGGTTCAGAGGTCAGTTTACAGGGGAAACTCTGCCACTGTGAAGCGTAGCTATGGCTGGATCATAGGACACTGCTCTTTACAATATCAAGAAGCTGGATGGAACCAATTTCCCATTGTGGAAGAAGAAGATTTGGCACGTGTTGGTACAAAAGAAGCAGATAAAACCTATAAAGCTCAAGGGGATAAAACCAGAAGATATGGACGAAGATGAATGGAGCGAAATGGATGAATTGGCACTTTCTACCATTATGCTGACTTTGGCAGAAAGCGTTTACTTCAATGTAGCAGACGAGATGTCGGCTTATCAAGCATGGTTAAAGCTGAGTGATCTTTATGAGAAGCAGAGTGCAGCTTCACAGGTATACTGGCTTAAGAAGCTTGTTGACTTGAAGATGAAAGAAGGGACACCTATGTCCAATCATCTGAATGAATTCAACACAATCTATACTCAGTTGTCAGCTCAAGGTGTCAAGTTTGATGAACCTGTTAGAGCTATGTTCCTGTTGATCACATTGCGGAAAGTTGGGACACTTTTCGCACAACTTTGAGTAATTCTGCACCTCCAGATGGTTTGAACATAGCAGGTGTAGAAGGAAGTCTGCTTACTGAAGAAACCAATAGAAAGACAATGGAAAAAGGCAAAGGAACAGCCTTAGTTTTCAGGGGAAGGACCAAAGAAAAGTACAAATGTGGAAAGAGGAATCAGTCTCGTAGCAAGTCCTGCAGTGCTAAAGGCAAGAGTGACATAGAATGCTACCATTGTGGCAAGAAGGGTCACATGAAAAGAGACTGCAGAGAATGGAAAGCAGAAAAAGGAAAAGAGAAAGCTGAAGACCATGGTGAGAAGAACAAGTCCTCAGTGAAGATTCAAGAAATAAATGTGGCAAACACTGTTGCAGAGGATGACAGTCTAGTGTCAGGAGACATCTACTTCTTGAAGAATACAATGGACTCAGCTCTTCTTACAGCATCTGATGGAAATGCACTGAGTGACTGGATTATAGACTCAGGGGCATCACTTCATGTGTCTCCAAACAAGGAGTGGTTTACCTCTTATGTGACCACTAAAGATCATGTTCGGCTAGGCAATGGGCAGACATGTGAGATCTTAGGTGTTGGAGATGTTCAATTGAAGTTTCAGAATGGCTCTTCTTTCACGCTGAAGAATGTGAGACATGTTCCCGCAATTACAAAGAGCTTGATCAGCACAAGTTTACTTGATGATGCTGGCTACGTCACCACTTTTGGACAGAACATGTGGAAGATATCCAAGGGTTCTATGACAGTAGCACATGGAGTAAAGTCTGGAGGACTTTACATGATTTATGTATCAAATGTCTCTAAAAATGTAATCAATGTAACCGAGCAGCCGAACGTTTCTTTGTGGCATAGCCGGTTAGGACATATGTCCAAGAAGGGAATGGAAATCTTGTCTCGTCCTGGTTATTTGCCTGGATTTTCATTTAATGATTTTGAATTCTGTGAACATTGTCTGCATGGTAAGCAAACACAGGAGCCACATAAGCATAGAAGCAGTAGAAGAGATACACAGTTGGCACTTGTTCATAGTGATTTGTGTGGACCTATGCCTAACCTATCTCTAGGGGGAGCTTCTTACTTTATGACATTTATAGATAATTACTCGAGGAAAGTATGGGTTTACTTTCTCAAGCACAAGGATGAAGCGTTTAGTGTTTTCAAAACGTTTGTGACACTTGTGGAGAATCAGAGTGGCAAGAAGCTTAAATGCTTACGCACTGACAATGGTGGAGAGTATGTTTCAAAGGCCTTTCAAGACTTTTGTGAGTCAAAAGGTATAAAACGTGAACTTACTGCTCCTTACAATCCTCCTCAAAATGGTGTTGCTGAGAGGATGAATAGGACGTGATCTGGACGTGTGCGTAGATCTGGACGTGTCACGCGACCTCCTGATAGGTTTGTTCCATCTATGAACTATGTCATGTTGACTGATTGCAATGAGCCTTCATGTTACTGTGCGCTCCTTGCCGCACTGTCGAAGCAAGGGACTTGCCAATACACCGTGTGCGAGCCACAAACGGCTCCAAGCACACAACAAGCCTAAACTAGCAAGCTCAAGAAAACAAAGGGTGTGTCACTCACCGCTCTACGCTCGCCTTCGTGGTGGATTCCTCGCCGCGATGAAGAAGAAGCTGCAGTCGTGCCGCGCTCAACCGCTTCGCCGCCGTCGTGCCTTTGTAATGCTCGATCGCACACACACTCTCCCTCTCTCTCTCTCTCTCACACACACACACACAAGGAGGTGAAGAAGAAGAAGATGGAGATGGAGCAAGAGCACTCTTCAATTGCACAAATGAGAGAATGACTAAAAATTAGGTTTAGTTGGCTTTTATAGGAGCTCACCCCATTCACACTTGGGCGCCCATGCTTAGCCAACTAATCCCTTGAATGTCCAAGTTAAAGTGCGCCTCTCATCGGCGATCACTCTACCTTTCCCTATTGGACCGACAAGCCCGGTACCTGACTCTACCAAATACATAATACACGTCCGTCGTAGGTGATGGGTGTCCGTGAGCCGTGAGGGTTAACATGCCCCCCTTCCTGATGTAGATTCCGTCCTCGGAAGCTATTGAGTTGAAGCTGGTTCGTCGAGGTGGAAGAGCATTTGAGATGAATGTCCTTAGCCTTCTTCAGTCACTGCAAAATCAAACAACATTGGCACAGTAATGGCATTCTCTTAAAAAGCATATGCAGTTTTAGGTAGACACATTGATTGGTCAAAGAATTTCAAACAATTTGATAGCAATGAACATTAAATTGCAATGTAATCAAATGCATAAACAGATATAAAGGCAAAAAATTAAACAAGTCTGGGGTCGCTAATTTGACGGTCGAAAGGCACTAGAGATCGAATATTAATACCATGGGTAAACTTCTTAATTTTCTGTGGTCAATTAAGTTGTTTAATCGCGAGAGCCAAGTATTCATGTTCAAGGGCTGACTAGAGGCTATACCTAGAAGACTTTGTAGTTAAGCTACCATAAAAGGAATTTCTCATGAAATCATCGCCTGACTGATTACTTTTTCTTTGACCCCCCAAAGTCTTTTCACATTGATTCAATTATGATGTGTGTGCTTATTTTGTATGCCTTGGGTTTTTTTCTTTTCAAGGAAAAGCGCCCACACTGGGAACCTCTAGGGCTCTAGTACCATAGGCTATACATGTGAGTGAAGTACCAAATCAAGCTGAGATTTCTCTTCCAGCTTAAAATTTTACATTGTGGCACTTTGATTTTTTGTTTGTTCATTTTCAGCATTTTAATTTTGTAACTTTGGGGGGTCATATAACACTGTTACACTCCCCAGGCTCATCACATTAGTAAACTCCCTTTATAATACTTAAGCTAAAGGTCACTAGGGTTAAGCCCACTAGAAAGCCCTAGTACATTTCATACAATGCTGCCTAAATCGGATTAAGAACCTAAGTAACCATTGCTTATTAGGAAGGCATTCCCCATGGTATTAAGAGAAGATCTCTACCTAACTTGGTCAAAGTAGCTTAGTCGGACTGCTTGATTTTTAAACCTAGACAAGTGATTATGACAAAACATTACATTGAATTAAATGTTTGATACTAAGCAAATGCACTGAATATTATGCTACCAATCACAATCAAAGCAGACAAACATGGATGCAAAAAGATAAGGGCAATGCTAATGGATAAGAAACACCTGTTTGTGTTGATGGTCGCACTTGATTTGAAGGTTCTATGAAGGTCCAAATCCTATCAATAGCAACACGCTCCTGTACACACTAGGAAACAAAAGGAATACCTCCAGGAGGCACATTAGTGGGAAAAGAGAACTTCGCTAATCTCTCAACTCTAAAACAGTCATGACATAGGTTTCTGTTTCAGTGTACCAAATGTGACATGTGTAGGTCTGAGTCAATGTTTTGACTTTAATGTGCATACTCGTTTGCTAATTGCTCTTGCTCTTTTTTTTTTTTTTTTTTGAGTATAAAGCTTTATATGTACATTCCCTAAGATTGGAATTGAGATGTCAGGGAAAAAGGTTGAGAGGGAAACAAATGAATGATGACTGTCAGCAAACACTCCCCCCTTCCTTGGGTAGATCATACCGTTTGAAATGAGCTTGTCACCCTTTGAAACCAATTGTTCCAGTTGGTAATAGGTGAGGATTTTTGCCAGTAGTTTTCTATTACCCTAGGTGCCTTGTCAAGCTGCAAGGGTGGTAAGGTACTCTCCGAGGATCGAACTTGAAGTGGTTCATCAGGTGATTCTTGAACACTGGGAGGTGTGGATTCTTTTGTAGCTTCATGGAGGTCCACTACTATAGATGGAGGCTGTGTAGAAGCTTTTACCTCTATGGATGTATTACATGAGGAGCTAGAAGCTTCATGGGACTCCCCCCTTCCTGAGCTAGGTGGAACAAATCGTTCTTTCTTTGGTACCCAAACTAGCTCGGGAGCGGGTGTGTAGCATTCTGTGATTTTTTCCTTTCCACGATCATTGATTCGTTTTGGAGCTACGGGATTGGGCTCACTTGGGTCAGGTGATAGGTAAGAGCACAATCTACGTTTTGGCACCCAGATTTGATCATTTCCTTGATAGTAGCCTTGGGCTTCCAATAGTCGTTTAGGGATCCATCGCAACATTTTCTTACTTTTCTTGGAGCGAGTGGTACGTTTCTTACAAGGCTTCTGTTTTTTAGCACTAGCTATGGTCGCTAAGGAAGCTTTAGGGACCCACTTGTATGTTTTCTTCGTTACCTTAGGATGAGTCTTGTCAGAAGCGATATGCATTGCTTGTAGCATATTTAAGGGTATAGGAATTTCATCCCCCTCAGGTGTTACCGAGGTCGTCCCCCTATTTCCCCAAGTGTCTATGGTTGATGCTAGGTGGACCCAATCCACATTGTCTGATTCCGTCATACCCGGTAACACATCCATGTAAGGAGAATCTTGGCCAATGTCTGTATCCTTCTTACAAGTGTAACAATATTGTAGTGGGGCCGAGTGAACTGTGGTGTCGGAGCGATGATCAATTATGGTTTTACTCCCTAAGGGGTGTACCTTACCAGTCACCAAATCCACTCTAAGGACAGAGTCTTGGAATTGCAAATAGACATGATTTTTAGACCAATCGTGAACCATTTGTGCTTCCCTCATGAATGGTCGTCCTAAAATCATTTCATATGACATAAGGTGTTTAGAGAAATCCATTACAATGAACGTATGTCGTACCTTGTATCCTAGAACTTTGACCTTAAGATCCTTGAGCATCCCCATAGGTTTGGCTATGGTACCATTTGCCATCTTTACCACAATGTTAGTAACACTGAGGCGGGGTTTTCCCATGGATTCCCAACAATCTTTTGTAACGATGCTAACTCCCGCACCACCATCAAGAATTCCTTTTATAGTTAATCCCTTGGTAGTGATGGGTAGGGTCGCATTAGACTCGTCGCCTTCAAAATACTGCCCTAATTCGTTAATGGGTACCTCGATCACAGACTCGTGTCCATCTAAGTCAAGTGATTGCACATGATTTTCCTCATCAATCATAATCGAGTCAGGCCTATTTGGTTGCGCAAACTGCGGTAATCCCGTTCGTAGCTCTCCGTTAAGGAATGCTCGAAGTGCAAGGAATAACTCAGGATCTCCATACAGCTTTGCTATGATCGTGGTTCGGACCTCAGAAGACATGAAGTCCACTAGTTTGGCAACATTCATTGGCGTTTTGCAGGGTGTAGGTCCTTGACTAGGAACTGGTGAGGATGGAATCTCATATTCCTCAATGGGATCAGGTATTCCTTCGTTAAACATCCTTCCCAACAAGAAGGGTGAATGCTCACTTTCTGATGTCCCGTCCTCACTCCCTTCTTGGATGATACTAGATATGGCTAACGGTCTATGGTTCATGTGGGGTGGATGAACTTGCGTGGGAAACACTGTGTCATGAATTTTGATATGCATGGGTTCTGGTTCTAGTTTCCTTTGAGTCTCCTCCACTAAACCTCTTAGATGTTTCACCTGCTTAATCTCGTCTACAGGGTTTGGGTACGTCCCAATCTTCTTTTTACGATTCTTCCCTTTTTGCCCCTGCGGTTTATCTTGGGGGTCTTGGATTGGATTTGGAAACACTTGTGGTGTTTTCAGAGGCTCTTTATGGTTTTCTCTTATTCGGTTTTCATTTGGTCCCATGTTACGGTTTTCTTTGTCGGTCTTTCCCTTTGTGGTATTGGTTCTAGTCTCCATTGTCTCGACTGAATCTGAATCATCCTCGAGGTCATTCATATACACGGGGTCATCTCCTGTTCCTATGTTTGTTTTGGAACTTGGCTTTGAATTTTCCGTATTCTGCGACTTCTTCCTTCGTGTCTTCTTTTTCTTTGCTTGGATAACTGACGCGGTATCTCTCTCTTCGAGGATATGTCCTGGCCCTTGGAGCATGGACCGTGTAATCGCATAAGCGGGTGCGACGGGTGGTATTGGTGATGTCACACTAGCAATTTCGACCAAATTCAGGGGTGTGATTTTAGGCGCATTTGGGTTATAGGGGCATTGGGCAATCAAGTGATCTATGCCACAACGATTACATGTGAGTATTGGCATTGCAGACGTGCTCCCTTGATTCATTTGCATCTGTGCAGCATTCTTTTGCAGCCTAATAGGGCACTCCGCTACTCGATGTGGTCCACCACACTCGTAGCATTGAAGAGGTGGCCTCCTAGCCTGGGTGTTGATATTTTGACCTCTGGATGCGAGAGCAGCAGCTTGATAAACCGGCTTGACTTGCCCCCAACAATCTTCCATGTAGTATATAGGACACTCTTCCAATGTATCAAGTCCGTAGGCAATACTAGTGTCTATTTCCTCCTCACAGCCATCTGGATAAGCATTTGATGGCTCGCAACCCACTTGGTTCATAGGGGCGACTCTTGGATGCGGGGGCTGCGGTCCTAGCACAGGAGGTGGTAATGGTGTAGCTTGTACAACATTTTGAGATCTAGGGACCATGTGTTGCGGTAGTTGCTCAACAGGTGGAGCAGGCATCAATACAGGAGCTCGAGGCGCATCCGTCCAGGCTACAGGTGGTCTATTTGCTATCATACGTTTGATCATTAAACAATCCTTAGCTTGGTGACCATACCTACCACATGCGTTGCAAGTTCCATTAAATTTTACTCTAAACGTAGGGCACTCACTAGTGCTATGTGGACCTAAGCAAATGGAACACCATTGTTGCTCCCTTCTTGGATACATGTGACTATTTTGAGGGGGTCGATTATCCTTAAGAGACTCTTGGATTGCCTTGGTGAGGTCTGTCAAGAATGTCTCAAATACCTTTGGCTCATTGGCAATGGGCTTTGCAGTCATGGGTTCATACTCAATGGCTTGTGAGCTAGTGGATCTCGTGTCAGTAGACACCCTCATGCATGCTATCATCAAGTTGTCCTCTAATTGGATTGCATTGGCAGTGACATCTTCCCAGGTTGTGATACCTCTAATCACTAGTCCATTATAGATTCCTTCATTCCTCAACCCTCGAATGAATTGATCAAGCAGTTGGTTATTGTTGAAGCGCTCATTTACAGGGCAACGAGAGTTTAAGTGCTTTAGACGACTAATGAAGTCCCTTACTGACTCTCCTTCCTTACGTTCGTCGTAGCTGAGATGCTACACCCCAAAGCACACCTTCTCGTATGTACTCCTTTAGAAACAACCTTCGAAGGGTAGGGTAGATTGTTTTCTCGTCCACCCTTAGGGTCCTATACCAATCTCCAGCCTTCCCACTTAATGTCAAGCTTAAGGCATTGCACTTATGTAGTTCGTTGCGTTCCCCTAAGGAATCACATACTTGTTCAAACACTTCAATGTGTTTTCTAGCATCTTCGTCCCCATTGAATTTTTGGTGAGTTTGGCAATTTGTACTGCCTTACTTCTAGGCTCTCTATCAGATGCATGACGCATATTTTCCGCGATAGATCGACCTATGGTTTGAGCAAACGCTGCCAAGTCACCTATGTGAGGAGGCAGGGCCGGTGGAGGTACTCTTGGAATCATATGTGGGAGAGGAACGGGTACCGGTCTTGGCATATGTGTGGATGATGCAGGATATGGAACATAACCGGGCATAGGTCCACTCGGATAAGAGCTAGGGAGCGGCACTCGAGGAGCATAAGCAAGTGGTACAATTGGAGGTGTGGGGGCCATGTGTGCATAAGGGGCTAGAGGCACATATGGTCGAGGCCCCATATTAGGTACTACGACACTAGGTAGTGGCACTGCGCTAACCGTAGATGTCATCGGTACATTCTCTGTCAGGCTTATCCCTGGAGTGAGCACTGTGTTTTCCTTGATAGAGGGTTGAGCCAAGTTAGGGAAGCTAAAGTTTTCGCTCGGAGGCTCAGATTGCATAGAGACCCCAGGTGAAATGACGTAAGATGGGTCCATGGGGCTCATTAGAGGAGTCTCCATTTGAGATAGAGTAGGCTGTTGAGCCTTGCTCGTATCCAGAAATCTCATGGGGCCAGTTGAGAGTATATTTACCCCTCGGTTTTGCCTTTCTGATTGAATAATGCCATGGATAACATTACAGATCATTTTCTGTTGATCTTCGATGCTCGTGGCACTAGAGGTGGATTGTACAATCTTTATCCATCCTACATGGTAGGCGTGGCCAGAGTGTAGATCCGTCAACACCTCAGTGTGGAGGTCGTATGTCCAATGATCATTAATGAACAATCCTTCTAGAGTCGACGTGTTAACGGTTTCTTGTGAGGTAGAAGCAATGTTGCTCCCCATGGTTTTACTTGTCACCAACGGTACTCTAGAGGGAACTTCTGAAGGAGGCAGCTCAACAGGACCTTCTTGGTAAGAAGTTGGTAGGATATCCACATGGACACTCTTTGGGGGTGTGGGGTCCACGTGCGATGTGAAAGGAGAGTCCACTTCCCCACCCCCTTCGTGTGCTTCATTTGCATCAGGTTCCGAGCGAGTAGCTCTACCTAATGTTTCCATGAAACGGCTAAACATACTAGTACTAGGCTGTGGAGCTTCGGGAGGTGCATGGCCTTCTCTCTCAGTGTTTTGGTTAGGGTATGCTTCCATGATTTCTGAGTTGGAGGAGGAATCACTAGCGGCTATTTTAGGGTCTTGGGTGGTGCTACCTTGTGTCCCCGCTGAGGGTCTAGAGCTTATCGTGGATGGGTAATGGGTGTCCGTATGAACAGAGGCACCCTCAATATGCTCGTGTTCTAGCACCCGCCCAGAGCGTAAGTGCATGTGCTTTTGATACCCTAAGGTGTCAAAAAGCTGCTCTAGGAGGCCTTGTGACTAGTTTTTAGCGTGTTTTTTGTTTGATTTTTTTGCTAGATTTTTTAGAGCGTGTCGTGGAATGGGCCGTGTGATAGCTCGAAACGAGCGTATCGGTCAGAGGGTCGTGCCTTGCTTTACAGCCCTCCGTTTGGTCACTCTATGCCCTCGGAATCCCTAAAACTGTCAATTTCCAGTAGGGAACTAGGCTCAAACTAGAAAGTCTAAGGGTGCAAGTGGGAAGAGAAAGGAGGAGAGTGGAGGACTTGTCCCACATGCTCTCATTCTCTCTTGAGGGAGTAGGGTATATATATAAGAGTGAGTCTAGTATATATCAGAGGACTGAGGCCTGGGCCTGGGCCTGGGCTTGGGCTTGGGCTTGGGCTTGGGCTTGGGCTTGGGAAAATGATCCCGATCCCGATCTATCTTTTATACAAACCAACCCGTCCGTTTTAAGAGTCACGTTTTTTTATTTTCGAAAAATTTCGCCGCCCTTTTAGAGAACGCGGAAATTGCAAAAAAAACGTAGAAGTGCAGAAATTGCAGAAAAAACGCAGAAAATGCAGGAATTGAAAACGCCAAACTTGAAACTGCAGAAATTGAAAAACGCAGACAATAGCAGAAATTGAAACTTGACAGCAAATGCAGAAAACGCAAAAAACAGAAATCTCCACACACTCCTTCCCTGCCTTTCCTATGATAGAAATTGCACCACAAGGAAGCGTAAAGTGCTAACCGAGCTTAGTGTAGGGCATATCCCCGGCAGCGGCGCCAAAAATGTGCGCTCCTTGCCGCACTGTCGAAGCAAGGGACTTGCCAATACACTGTGTGCGAGCCACAAACGGCTCCAAGCACACAACAAGCCTAAACTAGCAAGCTCAAGAAAACAAAGGGTGTGTCACTCACCGCTCTACGCTCGCCTTCGTGGTGGATTCCTCGCCGCGATGAAGAAGAAGCTGCAGTCGTGCCGCGCTCAACCGCTTCGCCGCCGTCGTGCCTTCGTAATGCTCGATCGCACACACACTCTCCCTCTCTCTCTCTCTCTCACACACACACACACAAGGAGGTGAAGAAGAAGAAGATGGAGATGGAGCAAGAGCACTCTTCAATTGCACAAATGAGAGAATGAGTAAAAATGAGGTTTAGTTGGCTTTTATAGGAGCTCACCCCATTCACACTTGGGCGCCCATGCTTAGCCAACTAATCCCTTGAATGTCCAAGTTAAAGTGCGCCTCTCATCGGCGATCACTCTACCTTTCCCTATTGGACCGACAAGCCCGGTACCTGACTCTACCAAATACATAATACACATCCGTCGTAGGTGATGGGTGTCCGTGAGCCGTGAGGGTTAACAGTTACAAGGAAGCAGTGCAAATGAAGGACTCCGGGAATTGGCAATTGGCCATGCAGTCAGAGATGACAGCTCTACATAAAAACAAGACATGGAAGCTAGTTAAATTACCACAGGGCAAAAAGGCTCTACCTTGTAAATGGGTTTATAGGTATAAGATCACCGCTCATGATAGTCAGCCAAAGTACAAAGCAAGGCTTGTTGCCAAGGGCTTTAAGCAAGAACAAGGCATTGACTTTGATGAAGTCTTCTCTCCGGTGGTCAAGATGACTACATTGAGATGCTTTCTTGCATTGGTTGCCATATTAGATTTGGTGTTGCACCAAATGGATGTCAAGACAACGTTCTTGCATGGTGATTTATATGTGGAAATTTACATGCAGCAGCCAGAAGGGTTTGTTGAGAAAGGCAAGGAAGATTGGGTATGCCAGTTGTTAAAGAGTCTTTATGTCTTAAAACAATCACCGAGGGCATGGTACCATAAATTACACAAGTTTATGCTTTCTCAAGGCTACAAACGTAGTGAGTTCGATCACTGTCTATATACAAAGAAGGCTAAGGATGGCAGTTGGCTGATCCTTATTTTGTATGTTGATGACATGTTGATTGCTGGCAAGCACTTGGAAGAAATTTCAGCTTTGAAGTCAAAGATGGAAAATCGTTTGACATGAAAGACATGGGTGAGGCAAGTCATATACTTGGTATGCGCATTGAGAGAGACAGATCAAAGAAGTTGATTTGGTTATCTCAAACAGAGTATATTGACAAGGTTTTGCAACGTTTCAATATGGAGAAGGGAAAGGCATTGAGTGTTCCATTGCCACCATATGTGAAACTTAGCAAACAAGATTGTCCTGTGTCTAAGGAAGAACAGGCTGAAATGGATAAGATTCCATATGCGTTTGTAGTGGGTAGTTTGATGTATGCAATGATTGCTACTCGCCCAGACATTGCATTTGCAGTGGGAGTAGTAAGTCGATACATGTCAAACCCAGGCAAGAAACATTGGGAGGCAGTGAAAGGAATATTGAGATACCTGAAAGCTACAAAGAGTATGCGCATATGCTATGGGAGTCAGGAGCTAAGTGTAAAGGGTTTTACAGACTCAGATTATGCAGGTGACTTAGACAACCGAAGGTCTACATCAGGGTATGTCTTTACATTGGCTGGTGGAGCAGTATCATGGCGTTCTAGATTACAAGATTGTGTTACTCAGTCTACTACAGAGGCTGAATATGTTGCAGCATCAGAGGCATGCAAAGAATCAATTTGGCTTAATCGACTAGTAACAGATTTGGGAATCAAAGAAGAGATGCCTGTGTTATATTGTGATAGTCAAAGTGCTATACAATTGGCTCGCAATCCAGTTTATCACTCAAAGACAAAGCATGTGGATGTGAAGTATCATTTCATCAGGGAAATGCTCGAGGATAAGCAACTTCAGCTTGTCAAAGTTCACACCACAAAAAATCCTTCTGATCTACTTACAAAAGGACTTCCCTCAGAGAGCTTTGCGCATTTTCGCAAGCAGTTAGGTGTAGGGTAGTACATCACTTCTCTACATCTCTTGTATATTAGCTTGTATAGTAGCTTCTCTCACACTTAAAGTACCACATTGGACTTTAAGTGGGAGGTTGTTGGGGTATAAAGCCCAATGTGGTCGCCCAGGTAAGTGGGCGGGCCGCCAGGTATGTACAAATATTCTTTTGTAAAAACCTAATAAGAACTCACTATGCTCTACACATTACAGTAGAGTGAGTTCACCATATCGTCGTGCTCTTCTTCTCGCACTCTCTCTCGCGTCGCACTTCCACTCGTACTCCTTCATTAGACCCCATTTTCTTCCTAATGATCTATTGGTTCATCTCACAATGATTTGTTGAAATTCAATGCTCTAGACAAGAAGTCTGCACCATAATGTTTCTTGCCAAGCTTATGAAAAATCTTAAAGTAAAACTCCAAAAGAAACATCATCCACCTTATTAACCTTCCATGGATGATGACCTTATTTATCAGATATAGTAGATCTTGATGATCTACATACAAGTGAAATAGCTTTCCCAACAAAATGTCTCTGAACTTTGTGGCACTAAAAACCATACCCAATGCCTCTCTTTTAGTGGTTTAATAACATTTCTTGGCCTTATTGACCCTCTTGCTGGCAAAATATAGTGAAAAATTAGTTCTTTGGTCTAGCTAAGCCAAAATAGCATCCATTTCCATGCCAAATACATCCACATGCACATGGAAAATAATACCTCAGTTTGACTGGCAAAGTACTGGATTTGTGTTGGTGGATGATTTCAGAGACTGAAAGGCTTCCTCACATTCAAGGGACTAGATAAACTTGACTCCTTTCTTGGGGAGTTCATATAATAGAAGAGCCTTAACTATAAACATATGAATGAAACTTTGATAAAAATTGATAAAACCCAGGAATGAGCTAAGTGCAAACACAATTGTTGGTGCTCTAGCTTATTGAACACCTTGGATCTTGTCATCAGCCATCTCAATCCATTTGTGGACACCCCCACCTGAACAAGTAGCTGTCCCTTACAAACTATGATTACTAAGTTCAAGGAACTCATATAGATCCTCTTTTCCTTGCATCTTTGGAACACCATCTCTACATGCATCACAACAAAAACAAAGAATTCAGAGTAGACCAAATGCAATTAGATCCCAAATCTGTGACAAATTGGAAACTAAATTCTCTTGCTTCAAGAAAATCTTTTTTATATTTTAAATTTACAAGGTTTTTGAGTATTTTTGCTCATAGAAGTCGTGTCAGGTTCATTCACCCCTTAAAAACTTGTTGGCTTTCTCACAAAATAACCAGCTCTCTATTAAAGCAAAGAAATGCCAATTTCGAATTTAGTGTCAGGTGTAATTTTTGCTTTTGCCCTGCACGAGCTTGTAGCATATCATATTTACTGAGAAGAATCCACAAAGAGCCCAGATTCATCTTTAAAAGGAAGGGAAAGTTTGAAGTTATCCATCAAAAAACAAACTATATGCAGTATGAATAATATTGTCCAAACAGCACAACATCCCCACTAGATATCAATATCTACTCTCTCTCTCTCTCTCTCTCTCTCTCTCTCTCTCTCTCTCTCTCTCTCTCTCTCTCTCACACACACACACACACACACACACACACACTTGCATGCACATATACAAGAGCAAACTATTAAAACAAAGGTTTATGCATTAAGTTCGTGTCATCTCACTAGCTTGCAAACTACAAGCTGAGTCCAAACCAGACTATCAAGAACCTCATTTTGTTGTTAGATTCACCATCAAAACAAGTACAGCAGCTTGCTTAAGAATTTTTTCTCACCTTCTTGTGAAGAGAAGGCTTGACCAAAGCGTCATAACAAAGAAATTTTTCCTTGAATTGGTCTAGCTTGCAGCTGAAGGTGTGCAAAAGGCAGTCTGCTTCAATGGGGAGAGAGAGAGAGAGAGAGAGAGAGAGAGAGAGAGAGAGAGAGAGAGAGAGAGAGAGAGAGAGAGAGAGAGAGAGAGAGAGAGAGAGAGAGAGAGAGAGAGCAACTTCCAAGTTCCGTGATGTGTGAGATACACTGTATTTGGAAAATGGGAAAAATCAGCATAGAGAGCTGCTTCTAGCCCGCGTGAAGGGGAGGGGATGACGACTCTTTGACATTGTCTCTCCCTAGTTGTTTGGTATTTCTAAAAGCCATCTTGCCACATCATTTGGAGAAATCTAGGTACTATAGAAAGGCCAGGGGTTGGGCAATGACTGCATACATGTGTATAAACCTCTTGTAGTAACCACAATGTTTCATAAAGCATTGTACCTGCTTTGCGTTCTTTGGTCTGGGCATCTCTATAGTTACTTTTATCTTTTGTCTAAATTGATAGATATGCCATTCTCCAAGACAATATGTCTTAGGATTGTGCCTTGTCTAACCATAACTACACACTTTTTTGGGTTAAGATAGATCCTACCATTAAACAAGGTTGGAGAGATTGCGAGGGTGAACATGGAAATATACGCTTCGAATAGAATTCCAAAGTGTGACAACCATGGCAATTCTCGATCGTGGAGCTGGTGTTGCTATTGCCAGCAATGAAATTTGGGAAAAATGGGGAAAACCAGCCTTGAGGGCTAGTGGAGAAAGTGATTGTTACTTCTTGTGGCATTGAGTATGAGCATACCTTTGCTATAGTTGACTTTGACAAGAAGAACAATTATGACATCATACTTGGATGACCATTCATGCAACAATTGAAGATGGTTCAAGGCTAGAGATATAATCACATATACCTCAGACACATGGAAATCACGACGTGCATAAACCTTAAAGACCATAGTTACAAAGACGTGAACCAAACCCCAGTGGAGGAGTTTGATTCGGGTACGATAGTCTTGGAAAAACTCGGAGATGATCAATTGGTTAGTGTCAAGGAAGAGGAGACATTTTATGACTCCCTAGAGAATTTTACGGGAGTAGATGATAGATAATGAATGCTCTGACACTCTGATTGAACAGGAGGAAACGATAATAGATGCTCTATTTTATGATTTTCAATATAAAAATCTTAGACGTCGAGAGCGCTACAAGAAAAAGAGAATTGAAAACAAACCAACAGAGAACCCTATGGCTAGATTAAGGAATAAAAAGCAGTTTCCGATGCTAGTAAAGAGTGAAGATTGTGTCAAGGACAAGATATCTAGAAGGTTCTCTAAAGCTCAAGATCCAAAAACAAAAGAGAGCTGCAAAAACAAACCAAAAAATTGAAATCTAAAACAAAACCCAAAAAAACAAAAGAACCAGGATTAAAAAAGTTTGGAGAAACTAAATGGACCAAGGTGGAGAGAAAGAATAAGTATTGAGAGCTTAAGAAAACTCTCAGGGAAGTATGGACAACCGAAGTAGAAAGTGGGGAAGGGGAAGACAAGAAAAATGAGGACAAAATGAGTGTGCCATCCGACTATAGAATGTTCACACAAGGACATGCTCGCTTGGTCATATAAATATCTAAAAGGAGTAGATCCTACAATATTCCATCACATGATCCCTTTGAAACCTGATGCAAAGCCTAGCTGATAGAGACCTTACACGTAGAATGATACATTTGCTAAGCGCATCAAGGAGGAGATTAATAAATTAAAGGAGGTTGAGTTTATCTACGAGATAGAACACATCGACTGGGTATCTCCTGTTATGGTAGTGCCTAAGAAGAATGGTAAACTATGAGTGTGTGTCAATCTAAATAAGGTTAATGCCACCACAATAAGGGATAATTATCCCTTACCTATTACTGACCATGTCCTGGAATGAGTAGCAGGTAATCGGGCATACTCCTTCTTAGATAGGTTCTCAAGATAATCGCTCCTAAAGATCAATACAAGACAGCGTTTTCCACGGAATGGGGAATATACGCGTATAGGATGATGTCTTTTGGCTTGACCAATGTCGATCAACCTTTTAGAGATTAATGGCACGTGCCTTTAAGGAATACTTGAGGATATTCTTGGAAATATACATGGATGACTTATGTGTGCACTCTCTCTTGAGAGATAAACATACAGAACACCTCAAAAAAATATTCAAAAAGTGCATACAGCTTTTGTGTTCAATTGAGGTTTTCCCAGTTCTTGGATCGCTTCTTGAATCTGTGATGTTGGATCTTTTACCCCAAACTTCTCCAAGCATTTTCCAACAGCTACACACACATGTTTGGTCTTATTTGGAGAAGTTCTGCTAGCGTAACAATGAAATTCATAGATGTAGAAAATACATCTATCAATCCTTTAGAGTCCATAGCCTTTCTTGACGAGAGTCCGTGTGATGGCACTGCCTTCATGTTAGCAGCAAGCTAACTCAGATACCATTTTTCGGAGCTCTCATTGTAAAAACACTTAATATTTTATATAAATCAAGAATATTGTAACTCTTACTTTTTGGATAAACCTTGTAATTGATGAGCCGGGGCTACAAGCTTCCAGATTGTATCAACCTGTCATTACCTATCTTTAGTTAGAGCTCCCAGATTATTAGTTTTGACCACCAAAAACCTTGGCTATTAAGTTTTTGGATTATGAAATACAGAGCGTGAGCTAAGAGAGATCACTTCTGTTAGAAGCTGGACACACCCCACGGCATCTAACTCCTCGGCGGACTATTATTTTTGTAATTATTCATTCATTGAGGAAAACCCGATTTTTCACCTTGTAAATATTGGGACTTACAGAAGTTTCCAGATTGTATTCCGTTTTGATAGTTAGATTGAATAGATGGTTGATTTTGGAACTTTAGGGTTTGAGAAGTTGTAAGGTATATATACCACTTTTTGACCTTAATGAAAAACCTTTTGTCATTTTTAAGAAGAAGTTGGAAGTCTGTGAGTGAGCGTACTGTGTACGAGAGAGAGAGAGAGTGCGAGCTTCTTCTTGACGCTACGTGTGCTACGGTGGTCGGAATCGAGTGCGGAGAAGTGCAGCGTGTTGCCCCCGACTAGAGCTACGCGCCGATACCCACATTGCGCGCGTACGGTCCGGCTTTGAGAGATCCTTCTACGAGCTTCATCGGTTGTTTGGATGAGCATACGCTATCTGATTTCGCATTGCAGCATATCCACGTGTTCGCATTGAGTAGAACTACACATTAGGCACTTCAGATTTTGGAAACAAAGACCTGCAGATTTCGGCCAGACATCCTACGTGTTTCTGCACCGGGTGTTTTGGGTCGTGATTTTGGTTCATAGACCTTAGGGAGAGCGGCCTATAGGTATTAGTAGGGTCTCCTTCAAGTTCTAAGGTGTTTCAAAAGTGTTTGATGGGTGTTCAGCTCTAGCAAGCGTTGTAGGAAGTTTCCTCTTTTGTACTCTTGAAGGCTGTGACTTAGACAATTGGTAGAGACCTCTGTAGGAATTAGTTAAGAGTCGGTCGAGTGTAGGTTGACACCTTATGCTTGCTGCCACGCGCCTGCGGGTCGAGCTTCGTCCTTAGCTGACATTACTTGTTAGGTGAGTTCTTGCTATGCTGACGTCCGTCGCGACGTATCCATCCGGCGCCGCTCAGCCGGGGACGAAAACCTTAGGTAGGTGACCGAGACTAATCCGTGAGGATTGGTATTTTTGGCTTGCCAAGAGTCTCGCTTTACATTTAGATAGGATCAGAGGGTGGAGGACTCTCTAGGTCTTAGAGGGAGTTTAGGAAGCGTGTGTCTGGCCTAGATCCTTCGACTTAGGTAGAGAAGGTAGACTTAGGTAGATTTAGGTAGTAGTCGAGTTGTAGAGTAGGAGTTGGAGTGGTAGAAGCGGTGAGAGGTGAGCTTGAGAGTCAGGAGAGGCCAAAAAGCAACCAAAAACACCATTATCACCATTTCTTTATGATAGGTAGGAGTAGAGTAAGTAGGACATCATGATTCAGATCTAGAGCATTTCATGCATGTACACTTGCTTGGTAAAATCATAACAAGATTGTAAAAGACGCAAAAAAACGCAAAAGTGTGGTTGAAAGCCTAATTGAAGTCCAAAAGTTACTGTAAGTGTTTTTGATATATCTACAGAGCATCAAGAGCATTCTTGTCAGAAAAAAACTTTAATTTTAAGCCAGGAGACATCCTACGCGTAGGATGTCTACAGGCCAATCTGGGAGGAATTTTGGGATTTTGAGTTGACCAATGTGTTCAGAAGGTAGGGTTTACCCTAATTTCAACTAGAAAGGAAAATTTGGCCATATCTTGATAGGATAACGCCAGATAGACTGAAATTGCTAGACATCCTACCCAAATAGTGCCAAAACATTAACTTGAGACCAAAACCATAAGATGAATGCATGAGTGTGTCTTGCATGATATATTGAGTGACTGAAAGGGGTTTCACCTCATTTGGGTAAGAAAATTGGGTTCAAAGTGGACTTTAGCACTTTCGACTGAAAAAGCAAAAACAACTGAAATTTGGGACTTTTGACATCCAAATCAAAATCTAAGCATACCACTGGAATACTGACATCAAGGGGAAGCTGTGGGACAAATCTGGGGTCAAACAGGCAAAAAAGACATCCTACGCGTAGGATGTCGTCTGAGTGATTTGGGACTCCAAACTGAATTCTGAGTATACCAAAGTGATCAGCAACTCAAGGGGAGCTTAAGACTTGAGTTTAAAGCCATTCTGAAGAAAAAGACATCCTAGGCGTAGGATGTCTAATGCAAGAAAATGAAGCCATACTTTGACTTTGGGCATTGCAAGGTGTTATATAGCCTAAAGCAAGCCTGCTAGGCAATTTTGGTACAATTTGGAGTTGATTAGATTGATCAATACCATCAACAGGCCTTCGGAACAGATTTCTGACTCATTGACCAGCTAATAGGTGTCCAAATCAAAAAGTAAAAGCAGCTATAAGCTCAGCACAACAAAGGGAAACAACAGTGCAAAAATCCAGGCAAAGCACAACAGGAGACATGCTACGCGTAGGATGTCTATTGGGACATACTGCAGAGAAAATTTGACCTGGCCTAGACAGTGAGGTTCCATTTGGCTTAGGGGTTCTAGAACTTCTTTCAGAAGTGAATTTGGACCTTGTTTTCCCATTTGACAAAGCAAAGACTGAATTCAGACTTTTTCGCGTAAATTGGCCAACATCAGAGGGAAGTATTGTTCCAGATTAGCAAACCTAATCCAGAACATCAGCAGTGTATAAAATACAGTAGTGGTTGAGATTAACTCTCCAGTTATACCAATAATTACTAAGATAACCTCTAGCAGATAAATGCTTTGATTCAATTGCCGAAATTAAAACGCTTGTGTACAGGTATATTCAGCAACATGGCAAGAAGTTGTGCAAAAACTGACCCATTGCCAGGTGAGTGGTTGAATTTGTGATAAATTGCATTGATAAGTTTGAGGAATTTAAGATCAGGAAGATACATTATTAAAGACCAGAAGGTGGTAGGTGACCAAGGTAGCTTAGTGTCCACCGAAGAGAGTGTAACTCAAGCAAGGCTAGATCCGCTAGCACCAATTATTGAGGAAGGTAGTGATACTGACACTTCGTCAGAAAAATCTTTCTTCATGATGGGTAGTCAACAGCCAGGAGGTTTCACCTATGATGGACCTATGCGAGGAGGAAGCACCTCCCAAAATCCTTTGAATGATTCCAGGCTCACGGTGATCTTCTTAGAGGGAACAAACTCAAGAGGAGCCCTAGTCTATTCTGGCTATCGAGGCCGCAAGTGCATTTGTATCGAAGAGAGGTCGGCACAAAGATTGGAGATAATCCGCGTGTATGATGATGGAGATAGATTCTGAGACGAAAAGGGGAACCACTATTTAATAGTTACAACCCTGAAGATTACAACAGATATGGAGATAACGTGGCAAAAGGGAAAATGCTTTCAGAAACTCAAGAACTGCCACCAAACATTGATCGGCCCGGAGCTATTTTTATGTATGATAAGAAAACAACCAGGATTCCAACTTATAACAAGAATGTGGGAATCTACAAACATGAGAGTGAGGGTATTTTCTCTCACTTTCGTAGCAAAGAACCATATGTAAACGAACTAAGCAAAGACAAGGTTCTCTACTTATTCTCTTATGAAACTGCTACGGGGAAGGGCATAGTTTTTGTTGATAGATACGGGCGAGAATACCAGCGTATTCTCCCAGAGGAAGTAGAAAGAGCAACAGGACCAGGAGCATCAGCATATGCCCCTGAGAAAATGCCGAGAGCCGTCCACACCCCAAGCAAGTCAACAAATCTATTTTCAGATGAGTATGACACTACCTCACATTCCATCAGACCGCAAGCATTCAACAACCAGGACCAACAAGCAAACCAGCCATCATTGCAGGCATGGCTTCGACAGAGTGCAACAATGGAACCAGACCGAAACTGAGACGGTTATCAAGCCGCACGAGGGCTCAGGGATTTGCAAGAACCACCACACTACTCGAGGTATCAAGCAGAGAGTAAGCCAAAGACACAAGGGTCGACCAAGCCTGGAGGACCACCCATGGAACGAGTTCGAAGAGATGAACCACCTCCAGCGAGAACCGTTAGAAATTATGGCTTAGGAGCACCGTTGGGAGAGGAATCAGCCTATTACAGAAGGCCTGAGGAGGTGTATCAACTTGGACGGGGTGATCCAATGATGAGACTTGTAGACCATCGCAGAATTAGACCTTCTCAAGTGCAAAAATGGGTAAACAAGAAATACACAAGAAACAGAGACCCAAGAGATCATGTAGCAGCCTTTGTGCGTGTAATTAGAGCCGAAGAGGTGTTAGATTTTCCTACCCAATTTGCAAGGTTTGGACTAACCCTAGAGGATGATGTTGCAACTTGGTTTGACTTTGGGGAACGTAGAGACTTTGAGTCGATGGAGGAAGTGTTTGACGAGTTTATTGAGGAATTATCTCAAAGGGGAATAGCTCATAATACCGTCTCACAAATCCATAAATTCAAACAAAAAGATGGAGAATCTGTACGGAAGGCAGCCCTAAGACTAAAAAGATATGTTAAGTTCTGTCCTGTTGAAGAACTGCCAACTCAGTCCAGACTTATACTGATATTCATCCAAGGACTAAGGAATGCAGATCTCCAAAAAGACTACATATGAAGAGGAGCACGACGTTGAATGAGTTGACAAAGGAGGCTTTGTACCTTGTGGACAATTGTGCGGTCTACAAAGAAGGGGAGTTCAAGGACCTTGATGACGATTCATCTTCACAGCAAAGTGGGAGCAAGTCTTCCAAGACAACACTGAAAGGAGAAATAGCGGTAAACCAGGAGCAGCTCGTAGATGAAGTGCTAAAAAAGATCAACTTGTATGCCAAACCCCAGGCTAAACAGCCCAAGTGGTGTGCTATTGAACAAACATGGACAAACCATGCCACCGAGGAATGTTATTATAACAAGGGATATGTGAGAGAGAGACCTTACGCTCCCCAAGCTCCAGTAGCTTCCCCTCAAGTACCACCGATGCCCATATATCAAGCAGGCAACTTACCAGGACCTGTAGGTGTAGAAAGACCACAACCGGTGTTGGGTCAACAACCACCCCTACCAGGTTTACGACCAGTTGGTATAAGATACACACCAACGATAACTGAATCAGAAGAAAAGGCTTTGGTGCCTATGCATGCATATTATGAATATCCCAATGGATATGCGGCAAACCCTGTCTACTATCCACCGGAAGAACCCTCGACACCAGAACCATGGAGCATGATAGGGAGTCAAGGACCGCCAACTGCTGCACAGGCCGTAGGAGAAGGAAGATATAGCTTAGATGAACGAACATTGTTGTTCATAGCCAATGGAGGCATGGGCGGATAGAGACAAGCTTACCAGCAAAGAGGGGCTCAAGAAGCACCTCAACAACCCAAGGGACCCTGTTACAAGTGTGGCGGAGACCATTGGTCTCATGATGAAATCATTAGAGTCAATGCGTATTGCCCAGAATGTGGAATTACTCATTTGATTCCCGATTGCCCTAAAAACTCGAGCAAAGGAGCAAAAACCACCTTGAATCTGTTAGAAACAGTACCTTCCAATGGAGGATCGGAAAATGAAACAATCATACCTATTCAGGCGGTAACACGAGCCCAAACCCAAAGAAGGACGAACGAACCCATAGTAGAAGAACCAAAAACCGATGCCCAAAGTTCATAAACGAAAAATCAGAGAAGCACTTGGAAAGCTAGAAAGGCGCGTAGGAAAGCCAGGAAAGAACGAGAGCAAGCAGACCTATCCGATGAGTTGAAACATACAAAGAACAGATTGGAGCGGTTAGAGGATCTAGCTAGCTTAAGCTCACACACCACAGCAGCCATAGCATCCAAGGAAATAGAAGAGCCCAAAAGTGCAGGATCAGGAGGATCTGTACTGGCAGACAAGGTAAACGAGCAGCTGGATGCGCTTCTAAAAGCTTATGAAGCTCGACTTAAAAAGAACCAAACCCAGGAGCAAAGGTGGATGACTTATCCATATGCAGAAATAGAAAAACAGAGGTTGGATATGTGTAAAAAGATGATCGAGACGGCTCAATCATTGATGGAAGACCCGTTGGGTAAACCGGCAAATTGTCATGACGCACCAGCTCCGACCCCTATCCAACTAACATTAGAGAAACATGAAGAAACAAAGGAAAGACTCACAAATGATTATGAGTCCAGAGGAGAGCCTATCATAGTGCCAAATACCACCGATGGGGCAAGTGACGGGGTCCATCCTAAAATATTGGCAGAAATGGGTAAGTACGGTAACGGTTTAGATGATCCGTGGAAGAAAATCCGAGTGTCCAACGAGGCTAATAGGATGAGTAACCACATGAATAGCATGAGAAAAGAAAAAAGCGTGATCTTACCTCCTATTGAAAAATTTGAGGCAAGATCACAAATGAACTTTGAGATACATTCACAAGGGGGAGACCAAGGATCTATTAGTTCGGGGCACAGCCAACCAGACTCTTTGAGAACTTTACCCTCTTACCTGGGAGAATATGAAGCTAAGTCGGAAGTTAGAGCAATCCCATCTCAAAGAATTTCTTCTAACAAGGTGATGGATTTGCAAGGATTGATTGAGTTGTTATCCACCCCGGTGGCATGCACAATCACGTTAACAGATATCCTAAGGTTAAGACCAAACATATGGACCACAGTAGGAAAATTCCTAGAAAAATTTGGAGTGAAAGACCCCACCTTGAAGCTCCAAGAAGGAATCAGGGAGTTGGACAGACCTAACCTAAACACTAGGCCGGTACCATTGAATAAGGTTGGAGAATATTGCGAGGGAGAAGACGGAAACACGACGCTACCAGTAGAATTCCAAGGAGTAGTTTCCAAATCTATTCTTGACAGTGGAGCGGGAGTTGCTATCGCCACCAAGGAAATCTGGAGAAAATGGGGAAAACCAGCTTTGAGGGCTACCAAAATGAAGCTGCATTTGGCAGATGGGTTCATGGAGAAGCCTCTAGGACTCTTAGAAAAAGTAATTGTCACTTCGTGCGGAATCGAGTATGAGCATACATTTGCAATAGTCGATTTTGACAAAAAGAACAATTATGAGATAATCTTGGGACGACCATTCATGCGACAACTGAAGATGGTCCAAGATTGGGGTTATGAACACATATACCTCAGACATTGTGAGACGACAACTAAAATACACCTGAAAGACCATAGTTACAAAGATGTAAACCAAACACCAGTGGAAGAGTTTGATTCGGCTACAGTAGCAGGATCAGAACTACTAGCATGGTTAGGGCAACCAAAAGAGCTATGGATGTGCGGAGCTTCCCATTGTGGAAGTTTAAGAAAAGAGGAATGCGTCTTAGAAAGAGCAATTGAGGACAAGCAGTATATTCTGGAACCTTTCCCTGAAGATGCCTTGGAACCTCTAGAATGGGAACACATACTGGCAACATTGGATGTCTGTACCATTACCGACAGTCCAACAACAAAATTTTGCGATAAGGATGGCTATGATGTGCTACCCTATTACATGGTAAGCATTGTACCGGAAAAAGAGACGGTAGAACCTCCAGAACAAGAAGAGTTTTACAACTCCTCTAAACATTTAGAAGTAAATGATGATGCAGATAATGAGTGTTCAGACACCTCAAGTGAGCGTGGAAATGAAGCCAAGAATATCAAATTTTATGATTTTACTAATCAACACCCTAGACGCCAAGAACGCTATAGGAGGAAAAGAGCAAGAAACAAAGTGAGAGAGAACCTGATGCCCAGGATAAAAGGTAAAACTCACTATTTGATGCTTGTAAAAGCTGAGGATTGTGTAAAAAATCAAATATCAAGAAAATTCTCAGAAAATCGAAAAGAAAGAACGCGAGAAGAGATAAAACAGGTAAGAAAAGCTAAAACCGAAACAAAATCACAAAAATCTGAAAAATAAAAAAAAGAAACAACAAAAGACCAAGAGTGGACCAAACTGGAGCATAAACAGAAATACCAAGAACTGAAACGGTCTTTGAGAGAGATATGGACTACTGAAGAAGATAGTGATGGAAAAAGGGAGTCAGAAAAGGGCAACATGAACGTACCAGCACACTATCGGAAATTTACTATCCAAGATAGAAAAATCATTATGACACCACCAATCAGGGAGAGAACCAACCAAGAATCTTACGATGGGCTTGAAAATGCAAAAAAACTAGACCTCGCAGAACCAGGTGAAAAGCCTCAGCCAATCTATATAGCTAACAATTTAGAGCCTAAGGAGGAAGCACAGCTAACACAACTTCTCATGAAGTATAAAGATGTGTTCGCTTGGTCCTATAAAGACCTCAAAGGAGTTGATCCATTGATATGCCAACATAGAATTCCTTTGAAATCGGATGCAAAACCTAGCAAACAACGTCCTTATACATATAATGACACATTTGCTAAACGAATCAAGGAAGAGATTGATAAACTGATGGAAGCGGAATTCATCTATGAGATTGAACATACAGATTGGGTGTCACCCATTGTGGTAGTTCCCAAAAAGAATGGAAAACTGCGGGTGTGTGTAAACCTCAAGAAGGTGAATGCAGCAACCATAAGGGATAATTATCCCTTGCCAATCACAGAACATGTATTGGAGCGAGTGGCCGGAAAACAGGCTTATTCCTTTCTAGATGGGTTTTCAAGATACAACCAACTGGCAATAGCAAGGGAGGATCAACACAAAACAACGTTTGCCACAGAATGGGGGATTTATGCATATCGAGTTATGCCATTTGTCTTAACAAATGCACCAACCACATTCCAGAGGTTAATGACTCACGCTTTCAAGGAATACCTAAGAATATTCTTAGAAATTTACATGGATGACCTGTGTGTACACTCTCTTCTGCGAGAGGAACATATTGACCATTTGCAAAAGGTCTTTGAAAAGTGCAGAACATATCGAATCTGTCTAAACCCGGAAAAGTTTGTATTTATGGTTAAGCAAGGACGAATCTTAGGACACATTGTCTCACAAAACGGCATAACCACAGACCTAGACAAAGTCAAAGTCATTGTAGACTTGCCCAGGCCTACTAATGCGAAACAAGTGCAATCCTTCATGGGGCACTGCGGATATTATCGAAGATTCATATACATATATGCGGTTATCGCACAACCT
The DNA here is from genome assembly GCF_014529385.1 of Adiantum capillus-veneris. NCBI lineage: Eukaryota > Viridiplantae > Streptophyta > Polypodiopsida > Polypodiales > Pteridaceae > Adiantum > Adiantum capillus-veneris. The sequence goes on along the minus strand of NC_140935.1, from coordinate 141,936,208 downwards.
CTGTATCGGTTGCTAGTCAATTTCGAGTGGACTGAGGAGTGTGAGACCTCATTCCAAAAGCTAAAGGAAAACCTTATATCAGCACATGTATTAAAGGCACCAGATTGGGAAAAGATATTCCATGTGCACATTGATGCTTTAGCATATGCCATTGGAAGTATTCTAGCTCAACCTGAAGACGGAACAATGGATTTTCCGGTTTGCTATGCGAGCCGACAGTTAAACAATGCAGAAAAGAACTACACAACCACTGAGAGGGAAGGATTAGGAATGATTTATGCTGTAAAGAAATTTCGGCATTATCTACTTGCAAACAAATTTGTGTTCTTTACAGATCATCAAGCTCTTTTGTACCTAGTAAATAAACCTTGCAATACAGGGAGAATCGTACGCTGGTTTATTATATTGCTAGAATTTGACTTCACAGTGGTGGTCAAAAAGGGTAAAACCCATCTACGAGCAGATCATCTTTCAAGAATACACCACGGGGAAGCTCCAGAAGGGGTAGATGATGACATACCAGATGCTTATCTTTTCAACATTGAAATGGTACCCAAATGGTCTCAGAAAATAGTTAGCATTCTCTCCTTCGGACATGAGTTTGATAATACGGAGTGCAGATCCAAACAGCAAACAATTTGACAAACAAAAAACTTCTAGTTGATATCATGACGGCTGTATCATCTTGAATCTGACATAATCCTACGATTATGTATAAATTCGGAAGAATTCGAGTGCTACCTTGAAGAGGCACATGTCCAGGGATGTGCTTTTCATTGTTCAACATTGAAAACACACCAGAGACTGAAACAGTTAGGGGTTTATTGGCCAACTATGTATGCGAATACACATTCTTATGTTACTAATTGTACGCTATGTAGTGCCAAACGACCAGTGTGGATCACGCAACTTTGTTTCAAGTGAACATAGCACCTGCATGGATTCAATATATCATTGACTTCTTAACCACTAGGACGTTCCCTGAGAACATTACAAGAGCACGGGAAAAAGCTATCGAGCGGGAATCTCGTGACTTTCAGTTAATTGGGAATCAACTCTATAAGCGGGGAAAGGACAATCAACTTAGAATTTGTGCAAGTGAAAGCAAATACCTGCTGATTCTAGAACATGCACATAGCGGAATAAGTGGAGGCCATTTTTCGGGCGATAAGACGGAAATAATTATCTTAACTGCGTGGCCTACATTGCACATGGATGCCGACGAGTTTGTAAAGCATTGTGATGCGTGTCAACACACCAAAATACCAATAAAACGAGATGAGATGCCATTAAGGCCAATGATGGGGGCAAGGGCATTTGCAAAATGGGGCATTGATTTTGTGGAACCTATATCACCCCCTGCATATCGCACCCATACCCAATATATCATTGTGGCTACGGACTATCTCACAAAATGGGTCGAAGCCAAAGCAACACAAAAGGCTGATGCAAGTACCATGGCACAATTTTTGTATGAGAATGTTTTTGTACGTTACGGGTTACCAATAGAAATTGTCACTGACTGTGGAACACACTTTCTCAATGAAGTCATTGAATATCTACTAGAGGAATTCATGGTCATACATAGGAAATTAGCACCATACCATCCACAGGCCAATGGGCAAGCTGAGGCCACAAATCAAACACTATGCACGGTTCTCACTAAAATAGTGTCAGAATCAAGAACAGATGGGGATCAACAACTACACTCAACACTATGGGCATACAGGGTAGTTTACAAAACATCAATAGGAACAACACCATATAACATGGTGTTTGGCCTAAATGCTATACTACCCATAGAGTTTTTAATCCCAACTCTACGAGTAGCAACAAGCTTGGAATGGACAGAGCATGAACTCTCTTCAAGGATTAATGATCTTGAAAAGCTAGATGAACTACGCTTACGAGCTGTCGCTTCAATCTATGCTAAAAAGAGAAGACAAAAGGAATTTTTTTATAAACATGTGCGTACCAAAGTGTCATAATAATCAATAAAGAAGATTTATAAACTCTCTCCTGAAGAGCTTGAGCGTTATCGTAAAGATAACCGGTGTTTCAAGTGCGGCGAACAAGGGCATGCGTACCGCGCTTGTCCCCAAAAGAACAACCGCCAAGATCCTCCTAGAGCTTCTTTGGTTGAAATCCAAGAGGAGGAGATTCACCAAACTCACCACAAAGGATCTCCTCTATGCCATGCTTGGGGAAAGGTAAGAGAACATGATGCTTTTATTCTCTTTGACCCTGGTTCTACTCACAATTTCATATCTATGGAGTTAGCCACCAAGCTAGGCATACAATCCTACGAGATGGGAGATATCCTACCCGCAGACAGTGCCTTCAAGGGGCAAGAAGCTTCAGTCACTCCCTTAATCGGGAAATTGAGGCTTCATGTCCAAGGCTATGTGGACAAAGAGGATTTCTTTATCTCTCCTCTCAAGCATGAGGATGTAATCCTAGGGGCACCATGGTTTGACCGTCTGGCTGCCCATGTTAAATTTCCTGAAAGGAGAATCTCCTTTAAGTTCAGGGAAAAGGACATGTATATAGATGCTAGGGAGATGGGTAACACCATCCCCATTGTACATACACCAGCTTTCAACAAGTCAATAAAGAGCTCTATTTCCGTGTACATGATTTTTGTTAAAGATTCTCAAAATGAACCTAATGCTTTAGCAAAAGAAAATAAAAGCAACCAAAAGGAATTAGAGTTATCCAATTTTCTCAAGGGGTTTCAAGATGTCTTTATTGACGACATCCCTTCTGAGCTACCTCCTAAACGAGGTAATGACGACCATGCAATTGAACTTCTTCCAGGAAGTTCACCGCCTAACAAACCTCCTTATAGAGTTTCTCAAGCTCAACAAGAGGAGATTATGCGGCAAGTGCATGAGTTAATTGAGAAGGGCATGGTTAGGCCTAGCTCATCTCCATTTTGCTCACCTGTGCTATTAGTGCAAAAGAAAGACGGCACATATCGTATGTGTGTCGACTATAGAGCACTAAATAGGATCACTATCAAGAATAGGTTTCCCGTTCCACGGGTAGAAGACCTATTTGATAAGCTACAAGGATCGACCTACTTCAGTAGGATTGACCTAAAAAGTGGCTATCATCAAATAAGGATAGTTGATCAAGACATTGTAAAGACCGCATTTTGTACTACATTTGGTCTTTACGAATACATTGTCATGCCTTTTGGCTTGACTAATGCACCAGCCACATTTAACCGCTTGATGGAGAAGCTGTTCAGACCTCATCGAACCTTCACTGGAGTGTTCTTTGATGATATTATCATCTACTCTAATTCATTAGAGGAACATAAGCAACACCTCCAGGTAATATTTCAAGTTTTAAGAGAGAATAAACTTTATGTTAATCGAAAGAAAAGTGAATTTTTCTTGCAAGAGATTCAATATTTAGGTCACATTATCTCTCAAGATGGAATCCAAATGGATCCATCCAAGTTAGAGGTAATAAAAGGATGGCCTAAACCAAGGAATCTTCATGAACTAAGAAGCTTTATAGGTATGTGTGCATACTATAGACGCTTCATAGAAAAGTTCTCACAAATTGCGGGACCATTACATGACCTAACAAAGAAAAATGTTAGGTATACGTGGTCTGCTAAGGAGAACAATGCTTTCGAAAAGCTTAAAGAAAAGCTTATCTCTCAACCTGTGCTTACACTACCGGATCTCTCAAAACCATTTGAGGTCCAATGTGATGCTTGTGGTGATTGCCTTGGGGCTGTTTTGCTCCAAGAAGGGCACGCCATAGGCTATGAGAGTCGAAGGCTCGACCCTGTTGAGCAAGCTCTAGGCATATACGAAAAAGAACTCCTTGCAGTTCTACATGCCTTAGACTCATGGAAGCACTATTTATTGGGGACTCCTTTCATTCTGCGAACGGATCACCAAAGTCTTAAGTACTTCATGACGCAGACCAAGCTCTCCGACAAACAAATGAGGTGGACAAATTTCCTTTCGCAATTTCATTTTCATATTGCTCACATTGCTGGCAAGCATAATCAAGTAGCCGATGCACTCTCAAGACGACCGAGAGTGAATGCGGTTTCCATAGCAACTCACAATGATCTATCTTTAATGATAGATGAGTATGCTATTGATCCCGATTTTAGAGATGTGATTTCAGCCCTTGCCTTAGGGAAGAAAGAAGAACCATTTACTTTACAAGATGGCTATCTTCTCTATGGAAATAGACTATGCGTTACTAACTCACTACGTGAGAAAGTAATGTATGAATCTCATGCTCCCCCATATGCGGGGCATAGAGGGATTCAGTCTACCCTAAAGGGAATTGAAACATATTTCTATTGGCCTACCATGAAAGTGAACATACATGAGTATGTTTCCAAATGTGTGGTATGTCAAAAGACAAAATTTGATAGAGGGAAGCAACTTGGATTGCTTCAACCCTTGCCAATCCCTAATTCACCATGGGAGAGCATATCCATGGATTTTATCTTTGGATTGCCTAAGTCTATCCATGGGAATACGGGAATATGGACGATAGTAGACAGGTTCAGTAAACAAGCTCATTTTATACCTGTCAAAAAGACTATCAAAGCCCATCAAATGGCAACCCTCTTCATTTCGCAAATTTTCAAGTACCATGGCTTGCCAATGTCCATAGTGTCGGATAGAGATCCTAGAATGACCAGTAATTTCTGGAAGGGTCTCTTTGAGAATTTAGGAACAAGGCTAAACTTCTCTTCGGCCTATCATCCACAAACTGATGGCCAAAGTGAAATAGCTAACCTAACTATTCTCGATCTACTAAAAGCCTATGTAACGGAAGTAGATCAAAGATCCCAATGGGAGAAGTACTTACCCTTAGTAGAGTATGCTTACAATAACACTGTACATACTTCTACAGGAAAAGCACCTTTCGAGGTAATTGAGGGAAGATCAAAAAGTCCCTTGCTACTTAAGGTACATGGGAAGATCTTCGCTGCAGATGAGTATAGCCGAGACCTACAAGAATCTTTCCAAAAGATTAAGGATGCTATCTCTATCTCACAGCAAAGGCAAAAGGCTGCTGCTGACAAGCACAGAAGAGCCCAAGCCTTTAAAGAAAACGATTGGGTCTTGTTAAAGTTTCCCAAGGCTCGATTAAGGCACACGACGGGCAAGAATCCTACGGGCCACCAAAAGTACTATGCTAAACTAGCAAAAAGGTACTATGGTCCCTTCCAGATTCTTAGGCCAATCAATGAGATGGCCTATCAACTTAAGTTGCCCAATCATTGGCTCATACACAATGCTTTTCATGTGAGCCTCTTAAAGCCTTACAAAGGAGAGCCACCTCAAGAACCAACTATTGAAGACCCACCGGAGATCGAGGACCACGAGGAGGTGCTGCAGCCCGAGTCCATTCTTCGACATGAAGACAAGGTATTAAGAGGCGGTAAGACTATCCGACGATATCTTATTAAGTTTAAGAATTATCCTTTTGAAGATGCTAGATGGATGCAAGGCATACAATTAAAGGATAACCTAAACCTTGTCAATGCTTACAATGCTTCCCAAGAGTAAGCAAATGTACAAAATGTTAAAAATGAACAAAAATTTTTGTCTTATAAGACTCTCTTTTTCTTTATTTGTGCACAAAAATGAAGTAGTATGCATGCTTAGATCAAGTTTGCGGAGACGACGTCTCCCGAACACCAAGTAGAGCTTGTCACTCTACTATGGAAGATTGATAGGACTAATGTGCAGACATGCTTGCGGCAGCCTCAGGCTCTCAAGCGCCAAATGGACTAGTCATCCATTATGGAATGATGTCGTAGGGTAACATAGGGATCCTCTACCCGCTAAGAAAAGGACTCATGCATATGCTTTATCTTCTCTACACCATAGTCGAGGACGACTATGATTTCAAGAGAGAGGTAATGTCATAATAATCAATATCTAATTCTCCTAAATGATTTTCTCATATTAAACTGATCATTTAATGTGGGGAAGTGCCAAGGGAGAAAAAGCTAGAATATTGGTTAAGTTAGCAGACCGGCCACAGTAGGGATCCAAAGGAGGGAAAATAGGGATCCAAAGGGGGGGCCATCTGCAAAAGAGCCATGTGAAACAACGGGCTAAAAAGACCCTAAGGTTCAGCCCATTAAGACTTCCAAAATGCTAAGGTTCCAAAATTCAAAGGTTGTGTCCAAAGGTCAACCTTAGGGAAAATTGGATGCTTAGTGTGTGCCCAAAAAGTCTTTCTACATCCCTACATGGGAGGGGGCGAGCCCCAAAGCTAGGGGATGAGAGAGAAAGCCACACACACACACACAGGCTCCCTTTACACAAAGGGAATGAGGGACACATGTCAGCTCCCTAGGCCAGATGCCCACAAGGTATGCCCAATTCCTATTGGAAGACCCTTGAAGTGGACCAATGAGAATTAGGCTAGAGTAAATCTAGTTTAATTAATTTAAAAACATTTAATAAAAGAAACCAATAAGAATTAAGTGTCCTAGAAGACTATTGGGCAGTCTCCCAAGGGGTCCAATGAGCATTCAGGAGCCCCATGGCTTGCCTGATTCCTATTGGCCAGGAGGCAAAGGGGTCCAATGAGAGTTTAGTTTAATTATTTAATTATCTAAAGCTCTCACAAAAGGGGAAAGGGGGACACATGTCAGAAGGCTATCACTTATGCTGCTTAATCCCTATTGGCTTGACCTGGGGAGGTCCAATGAGGCAAAAGCCAGACTAACTTAGCAGCTAGGGCTCGCCCAAGAGAGAGAGGGGGCTGATTTTTGCTTGGCATTGACACACACACTCTCACACTTGACCATGTGTGAAGGGAAAATACTCTATCTCCTCCCAAGCTTTAATGGAGAGCTCATCACCTACTCCAAGCTTGTGAGATAGAAGCCTACATCAACACTCTCTTGGCATGTGGATGCAAATCCAACCAAGAGCCAAGCTTCAATGCATGCTCATCTTCTCTACCAAGCTAATTACTAAGCTAAGCTATGCTAATATGAGTGATTATGTGAGGAGATGTACTTCTTTCTCGTAAGATACTTTTTTTTTCCTCTCAATCTACGCTCATACCCTGCTAGCTCTCACCATCTTCGAAGGTGTGTGAGGTCTTGGGTCTGAGAACGGGGATAATTCAAGTTGTGTTTGATTAAGTGTTTTGCTTGGTGTATGAAGCTTCCATCTTCATTGCACTAGCTCGTCTTGAAGGAACACAAAGAATTGTATTGTACAATGTCTCTCTTGATGGGAGAAACCATAATACAAAGCCTTTTGGAGGGGGGACCGGCTCCATGCAAATCCGGTCCTCAACTGTTGTCAATAGCTTAATTGCTCTCTCTTTTGAAAGTATTGTCGATGCTATCTAACTAGGTGTTATGCTTTTTGTTGCTCTCTCCACCCAAGCACTCTTGTAATTCTCATTAGGAATCAACTCTAATGAAATGCTCACTATGTTCATGCTAATTTCCGCTACACATAAGATTTTAGGCCATTAAATGTTACACAAAGAGTTCAAAACAGGTGATTATGTACTTGTTTATACCTTGAAGCAACATGCCAAGAAACTGAAAAAGCGAGGGATGGGACCATTTGTGATTCATGATCTATCACAAAGTGGAGCTGTCAAGCTTGCTACACTAGCAGGTGAAGAAATGCCAAACTGGATTAGTGGGTGTCAACTGAGAAGATATCATCTACCACTCACACAGGAGATGCTCCAACAAATTCATCAAGGAAAGCAAAGACTGAAGGAAAAAGAGAGAGCACGGGAGGAAGCTCAAGCCGAAGCACAAGAACGCATTGCAAAAAGACGGCTTCTGCGACAACAAAAACAAAGTAAAACACCATTGAAAATCAATGCCATTCGACTGATGAAGTTGGAGGAGGAAACAGTGGAGTCAATAATTACAGTCAAAGTGGGCAACAATCAAGTTGAATCAACAGCTTTGCTTGATTCGGGTGCTCAAGCAAATTTGATCTCTTACGGATTATACCAACAGCTCAAAGTCACAGATCAACTTCATCCTACTCCCCAAGTGCTGGAAAGTAGCACATCACACCCATTGAAAACATTAGGATGGACTATATTGCATGTACAGATACATCAATATATTTACCCACACAAGTTCTATGTGGTGACAGATGAAAGCACACAACACCCAATGATGCTAGGGCAACCTTGGCAAAAAGCATACAATGTGTAGATAGATTGGAAAGCAAAGGCGATCAAAATTCAGCACGAACATGAACAACAGGTGATAGCTTTTGCTCAGCAATACCATCATGATCAACTGCACGCCATGCAATCACTGGCAACAAAGACAAAAGCACAAATGCCATCAAAGATCAACATGAAACCTGAGACCAACAACCAGGTAAAATCCAACCATGCTAATTACAGACAGCTGAAGTCACCAGCCACAATGCAAAAATCTAGGCTACCAAAACAAGGTAAACACGTATGGATGCGAAAGGATAGAAATGCAATGGTATAAAAAAAACAATGTAACAACCGGATTACAAAGACGGTTCAACCCAAAACCAAGGTCATAAAACAGATATGGATCCCAAAGAAAATGCTTAGCCATAACCCAAAAGTCACTCACATTTGGATACCAAAGCAAAAGCCAAAGGAACTCCCTACGGTACAAGCAACAAAGGAAAGCAGACATCTGCATATCAACCAGGAGAACCGATATATGTGGATGCCGATGAAAGACAAACTAGTGGCAAACAAGAAAGTACCAAACCATCTACAAAAGTCAGCAGCAAAATACCAATGGAAAGCCAAGGCCATAAGGCCCATAGCTATTACATCCCAGCCAATTCTATCCTCAGAAACAGCTACGACTCCATCAACAGCGTTGGCAAAGCAATTGCCTCTTGCCAAAAGGAAAATTAAACAGAGAGCACTAGAGTTACAGCTGCTACTTGCAAAGAAAACAGGAAGCCTCGACGGCGAGTGCCAATAAGCATCTTGCTTATTCCCTTCTCTTGCACAGCATTAATTTTTCCATGCATTGACCAAGTATGCATAAAATAGGGCCATATTAATCGGCCAGGAATTAACACAACTTTTTCAACATATGCACGGCACATACTCCAAGGCGAAACCTTGTCGTCCGAGAGGACTCCGACTAGGAGGGGGGGAGGCATTCTCAAATGCGGAACCAATGACCAAAACAGCAAAAAAGGGCATGATTTTCGACTATTTTAAGGGTTGTTGTTTGATTGCGAAATTTACTAGAGTAACCAAGTATATATGCCCTTATACAACATGAAGCTACAGGTATAGGGAGACAAACGCCAAATCAAGCCCCTAGGTGTGTGTATATAAGTATAAATAGCCATTTTTCAGGCAAAATATTGGTAAAACGGAGAAATCCGGCCATAAAAATTGCATATGAGTGTATATAATGTGTTGCGGTGATGTTTGTGATCTATTATGATTTTTGGGGATTTTCTGGGTTTGATTTGCTATTTTCCTTTTAATTTTGCTAATTTTCGGCAGAAAAACTTCAAAAATACAAAAAGCAGGTGAAAAATAGTCGTAATGAAAAACAAAAAATATGGGGATGACCAGTGACTAAAGGACAACCTATGGTACATTGGGGGTGCAATTATGAGACTGGAGCGGAAAGCGTGTTTTGGCCAGGTTTTGACCGAAATGACAAATTTCTGGTAAACAGAGCAAATGGAGTCCAAATCAAGAAATTTTTGAGCCTAAACCGCATCTCGCAGGAAGATAGGAGCACATGTCAAATTTCATGAAAAGTGGTTCGGGGACCTCCATTATAAGAAATTTTCACCCCATTTTTAGCTCATTCTCACTATTGACTTTGTGGAGAGAGCTTCTGCCACCTAGAGCGGATCGACCTTCCAGCAGCTTCTACGACGCGCACGTGTACCCGACCAGCTCCATACATGAGAGGTAGGATCACCACCTTGACCTTTTCGCGCATGTTTGTCATTATGTCGCGAAAACTAGCGTAGAGGTCACACACAAAGCGAGCGGTAGAGACCTGCAAGTAGAGACAGCGGCCTAACGGCTAACCCGAAAGCAACAAGACTTCATCAACAGCTTACCCTAGTCTAGGAGACTAGTCCTGGATAGCCAAAGGCAGTGGGAAACCATCGGGGAAAACCCTAATTCCCAGAAACCCGCAAGAGGCCACCAAATGGAAAATCGGCGAAACGGCAACCAAATGCTACCAAAATTTATGGGTAGGAGCATCTCGACATGCTCGACAAGTCCATATGACCCGCATGACCAAAAAATGACCCGAAGCGGCACTAAACCTCAGAAACGGCATCAGACACACAAAGCGTCAAAATGCACTTGCGGCCAAACCGCAAGTCCGTTTGCCACCAAACTTCACGAGCGGCTTTCCTAGACCATCAACAACCAAGTCCTATGGTGGTAGACCACCAAAAATCATCAAAGATATGTAAACGCAACCATGGGTTCTTCTAGAGCGACAAATTGCCAAATGGAGCTCCGGTGAATCCAAAGTCGACAAAAACCATACGGCAAGAATCCCCAAGGGATTGGGAAGCTATGGAGACCAACATCGAGAAATTTCATAGCCAAAAAGCACTCCAAAAGTCAGAAAACGGCTCAGAGGCTCTGAAGTCCACACAGGGAGTTATACTCTATCCATTTGACTTTTTTGTTGAAATTAGGCTCAAAAGGGGACTTAGGGGGGCAAAGGGCAAGCACTGGAAGCACTAGCACTGAAAAAATCACCAGGAGACATCCTACGCGTAGGATGTCTCAAGGGCACTTTTTGGCACAAACCTCATCAATTTTTGTCATGCACATGTTCTGAATGACATTTACAAGCCATACACCAAGTTTCATCACATTTGGACCAGATTTGACCTCATATGCATGGAAAAACACAAAGTTAGAGCATAGAGGCAATAATGGGCCATTGATCTACCAAATCTTGTCCAAAATCTCATGAAACTTGCACAACACATTCACATACACATCAGCAAACAATCTGTGTGTTCAGGGAGTCAAAATGAAGGAAAAGACATCCTACGCGTAGGATGTCTAATGGACCTTTTTGGCATGGAAGGGATGTTTTGTCATTTCAGATCTAATTACCTCATCATCAAGAGCCCATATGTCAAGATTGAAGCCATTCTAATCACTTTTGACCCCCAACACCTTCAAGATACACTTTTTGAGCCCAAAAACACCTCACAGAGCCCTACAAGCATCAACTCTTATCCAAATTCAAATCCAAGAACATGGCCATGTTCCATAGGCCAAAGACAACCCACAGAACAAGTTTCATGCAATTGTGACGAAAAAGACATCCTACGCGTAGGATGTCTTCAGCATAAATTTAGCCTTCTGTGCAAGGTAAACATCATAGGAGCCAATACCATGGTGCAATGAGCCCATATACCAATTTTCAACCCATTTGGACATCAATTGCTACCTATGATGGACATTCTACCTAAATTGTGACCTAAAGCTTGAATCAGCCCAAAAATCCACTTTTTGATATCCAAATTCAAATCCAAGCCTATAGCCATGCTCCATGAGCCTTACACTACCTGCATGTCAAGTATGAACCAATTCTGAAGAAAAAGACATCCTACGCGTAGGATGTCTAGATGGAAATTTTTGGCCAGATTTTCACTGTGAGCACATGCACAACTTCACAAGTTCCTTTTAAGCTATAATTTCAATTTTCAAGTCATTTGGATAAGTAAAACTCAGTTTCACAGCTAATATGGAAAAACCGCTAACTTTGGATTACTGAGTGTAACAGGATCTATGGCAGCCTCGAAGTCACCGGCAAAGAAGAAAAGAATGACAATCAAAGATTATATGGACGAGGTGGAACCTTTTTTCATTCCAGAGGGAACACTAAAGCCCACCAGCACCTGGATACAGGAAGATTTGTTAGAGTCAAACGACCTAAAGATCTACCAGGGAGTGTTCAAAGACAATGAAGGCAATGTAATAGAGCTACCAATGCTGCCAAGAGAGATCAATGAATTTGTACGAAGCAAAATGGCCGGCTACTTGGAGAAAATTGACCTCCATAACTATTTCGAAGCAATACCAACAGGGGTGGACGTCAAAAGAGTATGGGAGTTTGTAACAAGCATCAGAGAGGATGGAGTGGCAAAGGTGACAGATTTGCAAGGCAGACCCGATACAGAGATCATAATCATGGAGCGGGTTGTAGCCCATGCACTAGATCTCTCCAAGCAGGGAGACAGTGTGACAAAAAGAAGGGATGAAGTCAAGGTGTACAAAGGGAAAAAGGAAAATTACACCTTTGAAGACATTGCCAACCCAAAGGTGTCAATCATGAGACAATTGTACAACCAGTACTTCCACATGTGCACGAAGAGGCCACAGAAGTACAGGATGCCGCCAGGTGCAATTGCCACAACGTTTACTTGGGCAATGACAAAAGGCACCCCAAAGATAATCAACTATGCGGCTTACATACATGACAGCTTAGTAAAAATGGGCAACAAAAAGCCAACCTACATAGTGCTAGGAGAAATGATAACCAAGGTGGTTTATGCAACACTACACGCTAAAGGAAGGTGGCCTGATCCCCCATCTCAGAATGATTGGCTAAGGGTAAAAGAAGACAAGGAAGATGAGCCACAAAGAGCACCAAGGGTGGCTACGAGGTTGAAGAGACGGCTAGAGCCAGTTGCAGAGGAGCAACCTGAGCAGAAGAAAGGAAAAAAGGATTCTGCTCAAGTGCCGGCCAAAGAGACAAGGTCACAAAAAGCGGCAAGACTCAAGAGGCTGATGGAGAGTTTCAGAGCAGAAAGAGCCCTCAAGAGTGATTTAAACGAACTCTGGAAGCCATCTCTCGAGTCTATGTTCGGATCATCCAGAAGAGTGTAGAGGGACCGCTTTGAAGATTACATCAAGAATTTCGAGATTCTTGATGCTGCAGTGGAAAACATTCCCCATGTCCCTTTCACCGAGGAGGAAGTGGAGCAGATAAGGCAGACATTGCTAGATGAGCAAGAAAGCCAAGAAAGGGAAAGGAAAACAAAATCAGACAGGGACTTAAAAGGAAAACCTACAGCTTTACCAGAAAGCCCTAAACCCAGCCCGTAGCCATCACCACCACCTAGCAGCCCTTGACCAAAAGATAAAGAGGCTAGGGACAAACAAGAAGAAAACCAAGCTGAGGAGCAAGATCAAAGGCAACAACCTGAGCCAAAGGAAGAGGCCAAGTCTGAGTCTGAACAAAAAGGGCTAGATGAGTCCTATTATGCATTTTTGGACCTGCTAGTTGCAGGCTATACAAGGGAAGAAGCCGCCACAGTCACATTCGACTTGGCGAGGACAGGGCATAAGGAATAGATGCCAGGCATCCGGCTAGTGGAGCTAAAAGAGATTGCTACCGAAACGGTAGACTTGCACCCGTCCTCTAATGACTGGGACGTGGTGATGACAATGCTATCTGGAATACGAGCACAATCTATGGCATCAGACGAAGAAATGATAACTCTAAAGGCCACCAAAGAAAAGACCAAGATGGAAAGGGTTTCTCTGCAGGTACAAAGCCAAGGGCTAAAAGAGAGAGAAGCTGACCTCCAGGCCAGCTTGGCAACGGCTCTACAAAACTACCAAGCAAAGGAAGAAGCAAATGAGGCAGCAGCAAAAAGAATACAAGCAGCTGAAGAAGAGTGTCTGCAGCTTAGCAAGTCATTGCAAGATGCTGAAAAAGAACGGGATAATCTGACACTCCAGTTGGCAGAAGAAACAAAAGAAGTAGAGGCCATGAGGAATGCCAAGGAAAAGGCAGAGATAGAACAAGAAGCAAGCCTGGATGAAGTCCTTGAGCTCAAGGACCAATTAAAGTCAAAGATCAAACCATCTAGAGGGTGCGAGCATCACCGGCTAGAGTTAGAGCTACGAGCTCAACTCAAATCATTTCCGAGAGTCAAATATATGAAGAGCAAATGCAGAAACTTCAGAAGGAGCTGACTCTCGAGAAGAAGCAGAGGCTGATGATGGCTGAAGGTTCTATCGCAATGCAAACAAGAATGGAGGACAACCATCATGCCAGAGGAAAGCATAGCAGGATCCTCTCAAGAGCCACAGGATCTAACACAAGAAGAGGAGGAAAAATTGCGTAAGGCAATAGAGGCAAAGCTTAGAGAAATCACAAAAGAAGCCTTGGAATGGGAGCAAAGGGTCTTCAAATCTATGACCATTCAGAAGATCGATGCCAGCAATCTCAGGCGCGAGTGGCTTCAACCCTCTCTCCCGTATCCATTGCTGAAATATGAGGCAGCAACAATAAACAAGAGAATAAGAGAAGAGCCAACGGAACCTCTCTACAATGCAGACACCTCGAGGCTAGAAGGAGTAAAGCTCATAGTGGATTCTCAGCCAAATTGGAGGAAGGCTTGGCTTACCAGGTACCCACAATACCTAATACACTTGGTAGAGGCACCTAAACACATCAGAGACAACCTCAGCTTCTATCCTCTACCAAGGGTTAGGACGTGGAAGGCACAAGAAATCTTGCAAAGAAGCCAACCCACTTGGCTGAACTACCCAAAGCTGCCGGGCGTACAGGCAGGTGAGAGAATAAGTGTACAATACATGGTGAAAACCCTAACGGGCGCCATAAAGTTGTTCACTAGCTCACCTGACCTTATATGCATTATGATGAGAAAAATCTACAGAACCATTCCTGCAGTGTTCGAGACCTTCAAGCCAGGCCAGGTGACCGACACCATATTCTTCTTCCAGAATACATACAGATGTGCTTATGATCTGTCAGGTCAGCCTTCCAAGGAGGTAATACATGCGTTGTATCAAAGAATTATGTTTCTACCATCCTATCACCTCCAGGCTTTTGAAGAAGCATTCTACACAAGGTTCTTCACCATGCATACAGATATCTTTGGCCCAACAATGCTGAATCTACATGCAAGGTACGAATCACTACTAAAGATGCGGGAGACCATAAGATGAAGCACCGGATCAAGGCCATGTCGGGGACGACATGAATGAGGAGGGGGGGGGATGTTAGAAGCTGGACACACCCCACGACATCTAACTACTCGGCGGACTATTATTTTTGTAATTATTCATTCATTGAGGAAAACCCGATTTTTCACCTTGTAAATATTGGGACTTACAGAAGTTTCCAGATTGTATTCCAGTTTTGATAGTTAGATTGAATAGATGGTTGATTTTGGAACTTTAGGGTTTGAGAAGTTGTAAGGTATATATACCACTTTTTGACCTTAATGAAAAACCTTTTGTCATTTTTAAGAAGAAGTTGGAAGTCTGTGAGTGAGCGTACTGTGTACGAGAGAGAGTGTGTGAGCTTCGTCTTGACGCTACGTGCGCTACGGTGGTCGGAATCGAGTGCGGAGAAGTGCAACGTGTTGCCCCCGACTAGAGCTACGCGTCGATACCCACATTACGCGCGTACGGTCCGGCTTTGAGAGCTCCTTCTACGAGCTTCATCGGTTGTTTGGGTGAGCATACACTATCTGATTTCGCATTGCAGCATATCCACGCGTTCACATTGAGTAGAACTACACATTAGGCACTTCAGATTTTGAAAACGAAGACCTACAGATTTCGGCCAGACATCCTACGTGTTTCTACACCGGGTGTTTTGGGTCGTGATTTTGGTTCATAGACCTTAGGGAGGGCGGCCTATAGGTATTAGTAGGGTCTCCTTCAAGTTCTAAGGTGTTTCGAAAGTGTTTGATGGGTGTTCGGCTCTAGCAAGCGTTGTAGGAAGTTTCCACTTTTGTACTCTTGAAGGCTGTGACTTAGACAATTGGTAGAGACCTTTGTAGGCATTAGCTAAGAGTCGGTCGAGTGTAGGTTGACACCTTAAGGTTGCTTCCACGTGCCTGCGGGTCGAGCTTCGTCCTTAACTGACATTACTTGTTAGGTGAGTTCTCGCTGTGCTGACGTCCGTCGTGGCGTACCCGTCCAACAACTTCTCTCCTTCTCACGCTTCCTACTCCCTCCCCAATTGTCACATTGCAGTCGCGTTTGTTGCATTACAACCGCAGGTAAGAGTTCTACGCATTGACGTAAACACTTCACGGTATTTTGTAGCTTCTGGCGTCGTTGACTTGTGGCCTAATTTCATTATAAGTAGGAATTTACACTTCAAAATCAAAAACTAAGCATAGGCAGGGTATTGGGGCATCATTGCTAAGCACTTAGGTGCATTCTGGGTCGAAAAGGACTAGGTCAAAAATCCACTCTTGTTAATAATTGCGATTTTGGCACTTGACCTAAAATGGAAATTGAGACCATAAGCATGTGTGTTTAGGTCTATAAACATGTCCTAGAAGTTTTCGTTACGTTTGGATGCCATTTGATGCTGTAACGGATGTGATTTGTTTGTCGATGAGCGATTGGCTTTTGGTGATTTCAGTCACTTGAGTGTAGCTTGAGTTAGATGCGAGTTGTTTGTTGTTTTCTGAGAGATTGACAACCTCTTGTAGCCTCTATGCACTAGTCAAGTCAGCTTTATCCCATGGATTGACAATTTAATCATGGTTCTCGCTAAATCTGCAATAAAATAGGAGTGAGGTTTGACACCCGTCCCACATTTGGTGCCATTGCCGGGGATCAAAGAGACCTAAACTAAGGAAAAAACACAAGCATCTTGTGAAGTTATCATTTAACTTCCTCTAGAATCTCCTAGAGTAAAAACTTTCTTTTTTTAAAAAACCACATAGCTTAAAATTGTCGTCTTTTGCTGTGTAGAGGTAGCTTGGAGGTAAGTTGTACTTGCTGAGTGCCTTTAGGATTGTAGGATTGTAGAACTAGATTAGGATTCTGAGAATGATTGATAAACAAAACAAGTCTTAAGATCAATGCTCAGAAAACCATTAAAAAACAAGAAAATGAGTGTTTGTGGACAATTTCCACAACCCCATTGCATGAGAAAACCTAGGAGTAGTGTAAGTAGGATCCGAGGTGGATTTCAGAACATTGCTCTCTCCGAAAGAATCATTGTGAGTTTTTATTTGAAGTTGCAAAATTTCAGGTCTATGGTTAGAAATAGCACAAAAAGACTCCAAACCACTCAATCCGACTGGAGAGTATGCTTAAAAGTTGTATGAACAAGTGGGTAAGCTCAACGACACTTTGAGGTAAAATTTTCAAGAGTTTGCAAAAACTCAGATTATTTATTTTTTCTTGACATTTTAGGCCAAATTAAGTTTTGACTTGATTCCTAGGCTTAAAATAACTCATGAAAAGACAGTCCATGAAAAAAGTGCAAAAAATTGTTCATTTTGGGCATAAAGTAAATAATCGCAATTATTTAACTTCAGCTCAAATTTGACCAAGGCTGATATCAATGACTCATTGCATGTGTACAAACAACTTTTGTAAAGGCACATTGGATTTATATCACCAAACTGACAAAAAACTGGGTAAAAACTAAAGTTTGTACTAACTTTCGAGAACCTGAGTATAAATTGGGAAACAAATTGTCCAAAATTAATGAAGTTTGATTCACAGGCTTATATTGATGTGCGTATATGCTCACTTGACCAAAAAGATGCAAAAATTTGCTAGAACTAAATAATCACGATTATTTACATCTGTCCCATTTTTCAAATTTCTTTGACCAAGTTAGCATACCACTAGTTTTACCATGTTGGAATAATCCCACAAACCGAATTTGGTAAGATTTGGATTATTGGATTGAAAATTGTGACCAAATTTGCAAAGTCAGCAGTCTGCGGACAGAAACTGATGACCATTTGACCAAAAATTGTCCAAATTTGATGAAACCTGGCTAGAGACCTTAAGTTGAAGTGCTTAACAGATTTGTGTCAAGGTTGGGACAAAAACTTGCAAGAAATTAGCTAGAGTAAATAATCACGATTATTTACATTTGTTTCAAAAATTGACAATCTTGCACATTTGAGCATACCACAAGGTCAATCATATCAAGTAGACTACAGAAATCAATTTTTGTGAGGATCACAAAAGTGAGATTTAAGCCAGAAATAAGAGTCTACAGACATGAAATAGTTGATAAACTTGAACAGATTTTGTCCAAACTTGTTGAAACTTGTCCAAGGACCTTAATAGGTTGTATACTTGGCAAACCAAACCAAAAAGTGCAAAAAACTGACAAAAGTAAATAATCATGATTATTTACTATTGCTTTAGAGAGAGACCATTTTTTACTTTTGAACTTGTACAGTGTTAAACCAGCATAATACAAAGCTAGCGGGAAATTTTGAGTTCAATCGGATCCAAATTGGTACATATTGACTCAGTTTCCAGGTTGCAGATTAATCCTTTGATTTTTGCCAAAGTCGAGTCTGAAAATCTCAACTGCTGACTAAAATAGCTCGAATTGAAGTGATACACATAGATCAATCACAACAGTTATTAAAAATTACACAATCTTTGTAAAATAATAGCTAACTTGGTCAAAATTGATACAAGAATCAGGTTGCAGACGAGGAATTGGCAGCTTGACAAAAGTGCAATCAAGTCAAGTAAGTACTCTATCCAGGCCTTCGCAAGTCTTTATGAACCTTAGATCTGGTCGTGTACTAGGGATATCAAGGGATATTTGGAGAAACCTTCAATAGAGTATCCGCCGAAGATAGTGTGAATCAAGGCAATTCCTTGCACACTATCCTTGAAGAAATCTCAAACACTTTTTCTGATTCAACATTCGAAATGTCTTCTTATTCGACTCACTTAGAAACCGGAACGACAATGCGCTATAAGCATATACTCTCTTTTTATAAGACTAATCGCCATGGAGCTCAGGTTTACCTGGATCCTAACGAAGAGTATGCTATTCGCATTGATGACCATCGTATTGAGTTCTAAGAAGAGATTAAGGCAAACAAACAAGGAAAAATGTACATAGATAGAAACAGAACTCAATATTTACAAATCAAAAACCCTGATGTGATAGACAAATAGGGGCTAGAAGTGAATACCATAATTCCAAATATGGCCCCAAAAGAAGGACCACCAACTTTAGGATTCGAGGGATACAATCAAGTTGATTTGAAGCCTTTGAAAAGGCTTAGTACAGATAATCCTAGGATCGGAGTCTATTGTTGGGAGGATAGAAAAGTAAAAAATCTTCTGTGGACTTCGCATGCCAAATCAGGACAACTAACGCCCATGAAGATCATCTATATCTTCAAGATCAAAGATAAGGGATCAGTAGATCTACCAATCTACCTGTTTAGGGATAGTTATAACAACAACTTTGTTATGATGACTCCTGAGGAGGTAGAATAAACCAAATATCAAGGATATTCCATAAGGGATTGGATATTGGGCCAAGGACCAGAAACTATTCCAAGAGATGAACACCGTGAGAGATCTTCTAAGAGTAATGTTAATAAACCAGAAACCACCTCATCACAAAGAAAACTGGGTGACACTAAATCCAGTCCAGGGCTACATGAGTCACTATTTCCAATAGACTGGTTTGAAGGACTTGGAACAGGACCAACCGCCAAGAGACCGGGAGTTGAATAAAATAGACGCATCAGACCAGCTGATTTTCAAAAATGGGTCAGAAAATACAGTGGATCAAGGGATCCGTATGACCACTTAGCAAGCTTTAAGCAAGTGCTAAGAGCTGAACGCATATCCTATTGCCATACTCAATTCGAGGGGTTTGGAATGGAATTAGAAGGAAAAGCATTAACATGGTTCCAAAATATTCCACCAAGGTCAATCATAGACTTGAACACATTAGCTCAAGGATTTATAGCTACTTGTTCCAAAATAGGGATCAAACACAATACGATAGCTCAAATCTACAGCCTTAAGCAGAAACAAGGTGAGTCTGTTAGAAATAATACATTGCCAGATGCCCAGAGTTAGAGATACCTGCAGAAGAACGACTAGTATCATTGTTTTTAGAGGGACTGTTAAACAAAGAACTTCATGCTATACTGTATAGCAAGAAGCATATAATCCTAGAAGAGTGTGTGTCAGATGCTATTAACTTGGGACACAATTGTGATATTTTCAACAAAGAAGATGTCCCTAAGGATAACCAAAGGGAGAAAACAACATCCACTAAACTAGAACAAGTGGGAACTTCTGCTACAGCAACACTTTCAGCCATAGAATACATGCTCAAAAGGATGAATGACATGATGAATAACATGCAAAAAGCATCTATGAGAGGACCAGGTCAAGGGATACCTCAACAGGTACAATCAATTAGACTGCAAAAATGGTGTGCAATCGAGGGTAAATGGACCAACCATGAGACCAATGAGTGCTACTACCGACCAAAGTATGATGGGAATGTTCAGTACGTGCCCATGAGGCCACAAGGACAACCCATGTACAAATACCAGCCTAACATGGCACCAGCTCAAAGACCACCGATGGGTATGGAAAGACCTCAACCCGTGTTGGGTCAACAACCTCCATATCCAAGACATAATGCAGTGCCTATAAGCACATGCATTTAGAAGGAGTCATAGATGAACAAGCACTAGTGCCTGTTACACCCGATGCTGAGCCTAGTTCATCTACAGTAATGGTAGAAGGAGATTGGTATAATGCACATCCACCACCAATGGAAGAACCTGTGACTTATACTCCACCAGAGCTCGCACCAATGTATTATGTGGCTAATCAAGGTGCTAGACCTCCTATGGTAAGACCCATGATTAAGCCAAGAAAAAGAAACTGTCATAACTGTAGTGCAGATGATCATTGGAAAAATGAATGCCCAAAGCCTGATAAAAACCTCAAGCTAGTTGACGCTTATTGCATACAATGTTGCAAAAAGGGAGGACACTTCCTGGAAGATTGTCCTAAAAATCCTTTAAACAAGGGTAAAACACTAGTAAACATAGTCTAAGTGATACCTAGTAGCTCATATGAGAGTGAACCAATTGTTCCAATCAATGTAATCACTAGAGCCCAGGCTAAGAAAAAGAAACATAACTCCTCTAATGATTCAGAGAATACAAAAATTGCCTCTCAAAAGACCAAAATAAGCAGAAGCAAAAGGTATGAGATGAGAAAATAGAAACAACGAGCTGAAATTGAGGAGAAAGCAAAACAACTATTCCAAGAAAAGGTGAAAGAAACTAGAAGTGAAATCAAAGAAACAACCGTGAAATCTGGAGAATCAATTTTGGTTGATATATTTTCTGAGCCTATTAATGCATCCTTGGAAGCCTACCAAGCAGGACTTAAATCACGCTAAAACATGAAAAACAAATGGAAAAACTATCCTTCTCTAGACATGGAAGCAGCTAAGCTTGAAGCTTATCAAAATTTGGTAAGAATCACGCAAGAAGTGCTAGAAAAAAAAAACCCAAGCTCAAAAGTATGGCAAAACCTGAGGAGCTTGTGGTAAGAGACAATCAAGAAAAATACGAAGTGGTGGTTGAACCCCACATTGAACCAAAAGAACCAGAACTTATAGTGTCGGGACAGCGAAGATGCCTTAGATGGAATTACATTCGTAGAGGAAGACTGGCTAGGACACTTAATGAAAAAAAGTTAGAGAGATCAATGATGGGAGCCTAACTCTAAAGTCAGCTCCTATAGAGAAAGTTTGGTTAGACAGTCTACCTCCTGATATGGCCATGGATGTACAATCCTTGTATGGGGATTTCTGATCTAAAGCTTCAGGAATGTCTAAACCATTGACCTTGAAAACATTACCCTCTTACTTGGGAGATAACAAAGATGAATGCATAGTGTGTAAGACCACTCAAGTCAAAAGAGCAGGACAGACCCTAGAAGTAGACAACATTCATTCAATCATGTCTACACCCATCCAATGCACTCTTACTTTGGAGAACTGTTAAAAATCAGACCATATCTATGGAATGATCTACAAAAAAGTCTAGAGAAGGTGGGGATAACGAGGCTCATCGCAAAAAATTTGGGAATATTGAAACACGAAATGGATAACAAAGAGATTTGATTTGCTCCAATGAACAAAGTTGGAGATACTACGAAGAGGAAGAAGGAAACACCACCCTTCCAATAAAATATAATGACATAGAAACCATGGCAATACTGGATAGTGAGGCAGGAATAGCCATAGCCACGAAAGCAGTATGGGAATCCTGGGGACAACCAACCATTAGACAAACTCGAATGAAATTGCAATTGGCTGATGGACACATTGAAAGACCCTTAGGTTTGCTTGAAAAAGTGATAGTTAATTCCTGTGGGATTGAATATCAACACGCTTTTGCCATAGTAGACTTTAGGAAGAAACACAATTACGAAATCATATTGGGAAGACCTTTCATGCAACAGGTACAGCTCATCCAAGGTTGGGGGATTTGTACTTGAAGCAAGTGGGATTTATAACGAGGGTTAACCTAAAAGATCACACTTATAGAGATGTCATGAAAACGCCCATACAAGAGTTTGATTCAGTCTCTTCGACTGAAACTAAGCTTCCATCTTGGTTAAATAAAGACACTCCTTGTCATAATAACTAATATCTAATTCTCCTATGATTTTCTCATGTTAAACTGATCATTTAATATGGGGAAGTGACAGGGGAGAAAAAGCAAGAATATTGGTTAAGCTGGCAGACCGACCATAGTAGGGATCCAAAGGAGGGGCCATCTACAAAAGAGCAAGGTGCAACAATGGGCTAAAAAGACCCTAAGGTTCAGCTCATGAAGACTTCCAAAATGCTAAGGTTCTAGAATTCAAAGGTTGTGTCCAAAGGTCAAACAATAGGGAAATTGGATGCTTTGTGTGTGTCCCAAAAATTCCTCACAAGTCCTACATAGGAGGGGGCAAGCCTAAAAAGCAGGGGATGAGAGAGAAACTCACACACACACACACACAAGCTCCCTTTACACAAAGGGAATGAGGGACACATGTCAGATCCCTAGCTCAGATGCTCACAAGACGGTGTACTCAAATCCTATTGGATGGCCTTGGAGTTGGACCAATGAGAGTTAGGCTAGAGTAAATCTAGTTTAATTAATTTTAAAACACTTCATAAATAAACCAATTAGAATTAATCTCTCTAGAAGACTATTGGACAGTCTCTCAAGGGGTCCAATGAGCATTCAACAGCCCAATGGCTTGTCTAATTCCTATTGGCCAGGAGACAAAAGGGTCCAATGAGAGTTTAGTTGCATTAATTAATTACCTAAAGCTCTCACAAAAGGGGAAAGGGGGTCACATGTCAGAAGGCTATCACTTATGCTCCTAAAATCCTATTGGCTAAGCTTTGGGAGGTTCAATGGGGTGTCTGCATGAGAAAATAGCAAGAGGGGTCGACCAAGAGAGAGAAGGGGCTGATTTTCTCAAGGCATTATGGCATTACACACTCACACTAGTCTATGTGTGGAGTAAAAGGACTCTCTCTCTCTTCTCAAGCTTTAATGGAAAGCTTATCACCTACTCCAAGCTTGTGAGAAGGGAGGCCTACACCAACAACTCTTCGCTTTGTGATGCAAATCCAACCAAGATCCAAGCTTCAACGCATGCTTATCTCCTCTACCATGCTAATTACTAAGCTAAGCTATGCTAATATGGGTGAGTATGTGAGGAGATGTACATCTTTCTCGTAAGACTTATCCTTCTTCCTCTCAATCGACTGTCATACCCCGCTAGCTCTCACCATCTTTGAAGGTGTGTGAGGTCTTGGGTCTTAGACCATGAGGGAATTGATGTTGTGATTGATAAGTGTTTTTCTTAGTGCTTGAAATTTCCATATTCATTGCACTAGCTAGTGTTGAAGGAACACAAAGAATTGTACTGTAAAATGTCTCTCTTGATGGGAGAAATCATAATACAAAGCCTTTTGGAGGGGGGACCGGCTCCATGAAAATCCGGTCCTCAATTGTTGTCAATTGCTTAATTTCTCTCTCTTTTGAAGTATTTTTCATGTTATCTTACTAGGTGTTATACTTTTTGTTGCCCTCTCCACCCAAGCACTCTTGTTATTCTCATTAGGAATCTATCTAATGAAATGCTCACTATGTTCATGTTATTTTCCGCTACACACAAGTTACTAGACCATTAAATGTTACATTGGTATCAGAGCACAAGGTTTCTCTTTTCTTGCTCAAGAAGGGAGGTCCTCAAGCAAGCTATAAATGGTTGGTATTATTAATTGCATGTGAGTAAGTAGAATAGGGATTTTTTAGCTTTGCAGTGCACCTGCCTTTGTGCAGTTAACGGGGCATCACCGTCGAGAGCTATGGTCTTAATAGTGGAGTCCTACTCGGCTTGCCTATAGCTTAACCACTATTGAGCTATTAGAATCTTGACAAGAGTCGGTGTTGTTTTGGTGTTGAACGACCCTCTCTTCTATTCCTTGCAATTAATGGTATTTGAGCCACGAGTAGAGTACCTTGAGAGCTTTTTCTAAAGGGGTAAAGAGGAGTAGCAACTAGCGCTTGAAGTGCCAAAGTACACCTAAAAGTTGTTAGAATGGTTGACAATAGTAAAGAGAGTGAAATTAAGGTTGATAATTTTGATTTTGCTAATGAGTCGGCTACTAATGATGCCCCTATGCTTGTTAACTATCTTGTTTCCAGGCTTCAACAAGCCATGGGCAATCCATCCCTTTAAAGTGAAGTGCAAAGGCAGCTTTGTGCTCATGGGATTCTCCAAGCTCCCCACCATGATGAGAGAGCACCTAGGAACCTTCCTTGCAAGACTTCCAAAAGAGGTGTCTCAATGATCCGGGAAGAAGAAGAGGATGCATACGAAGGGCTCAAAAATTTTCTTCTTGATGATGCATCTCCTTCCCAAAGGAGAATTGAAGAGCCTCCACCGAAGGAACGAGAAAGAAGTGAGTCTCCTGCCACCTTGACGGAGATGGGTCCACGAAGATGGTAGGCTAAATGCTCTCCATCGCCTCCAAAACGGAGAAGACCATCGCACACTTCTCCACACCATAATTCAAAGAGGGATGACAAAAAGCAAGAGAAGAGAAAAGCAAGAAAGAGGACACCCTCTTCTCCATCTTCTTCATCCTCTTCCTCTTATGAAAGTGATGGTGAAGACAAAGAAGATCAAGGCAAGAAAAAGGCGAGAATTAAGGATTCTATCTCTATCTCACAGCAAAGGCATAAGGCTACTGCTGACAAGCACAGAAGATCCCACGCCTTTAAAGAAAATGATTGGGTCTTACTCAAATTTTCCAAGTCTCGATTGAGGCACACGACTGGCAAGAATCCTACATGACACCAAAAGTACTATGCTAAGTTAGCAAAAAGGTACTATGGTCCCTTCCAGATTCTTAGGCCAATCAATGAGATGGCCTAGCAACTCAATTTGCCCAGCCATTGGCTCATACACAATGCTTTTCATGTGAGCCTAATAAAGCCTTACAAAGGAGAGCCACCTTAAGAACCAACTATTGAAGACCCACCGGAGGCTGAGGACCAAGAAGAGGTGCTACATCCCGAGTCCATCCTCCGACATGAAGACAAGGTACTAAGAGGCAGTGAGACTATCCGACTATATCTTATTAAGTTTAAGAATTGTCCTTTTGAAGATGCTAGATGGATGTAAGGCATACAATTAAAGGATAACCTAAACCTTGTCAATGCTTACAATGCTTCCCAAGAGTAAGCAAATATACAAATGTTATAAATGAGCAAAGTTTTTGTCTTATAAGACTCTCTTTTTCTATATTTTGTACAAAAATGAAGTAGTATGCATGCTTAGATCAGTTTTGCGGAGCCAACGTCTCCCGAACACCAAGTAGAGCTTGTCACTCCACTATGGAAGATTGATAGGACTAATGTGCAGACATGCTTGCGGCAGCTTAGGCTCTCAAGCACCAAATGGATTAGTCATCCATTCTGGAACGATGTTGTAGGGTAACATAGGGATCCTCTACCCGCTAGAAAAAGGACTAATGAATATGATTTATCTTCTCTACCCCATAGTCAAGGACGACTATGATTTCAAGAGAGAAGTAAAATGTCATAATAGCTAATATCTAATTCTCCTAAATGATTTTCTCATGTTAAACTGATCATTTAATATGGCGAAGTTCCAGGGGAGAAAAAGCTAGAATATTGGTTAAGCTGGTAGACCGGCCACAGTAGGGATCCAAAGGAGGGGCCATCTACAATAGAGAAAGGTGCAACAATGGGCTAAAAAGATCCTAAGGTTCAGCCCATTAAGACTTCCAAAATCCTAAGGTTCGAAAATTCAAAGGTTGTGTCCAAAGGTCAAACACTAGGGAAATTGGATGCTTTGTGTGTGTCCCAAAAAGTCTTCACAAGTCCTACATAGGAGGGGGCGAGCCCAAGAAGTAGGGGATGAGAGAGAAAATCTCTCTCTCTCTCTCTCTCACACACACACACACACACACACACACACACACACACAAGCTCCCTTCACACAAAGGGAATGAGGGACACATGTCAGCAGCTCCCTAGCCCAGATGCCCACAAGGTGTATTCCAATCCTATTGGATGGCCTTGGAGTTGGACCAGTGAGAATTAGGCTAGAGTAAATCTAGTTTAATTAATTTAAAAACACTCAAAAAAAGAACCAACAAGGATTAATCTCTCTAGAAGACTATTGGGCAATCTCTTAAGGGGTCCAATGAGCATTCAGCAGCCCAATGGCTTGCCTGATTCCTATTGGCCAGGAGACAAATGGGTCCAATGAGAGTTTAGTTGCATTAATTAATTACCTAAATCTCTCACAAAAGGGGAAAGGGAGGAACATGTCAGAAGGCTATCACTTATGCTCCTGAATCCTATTGGCTAACTCTAGGGAGGTCCAATGGGGTGTCTGCATGAGCAAATAGCAAGAGGGGTCGACCAAGAGAGAGAGAGGGGGCTGATTTTCTCAAGGCATTATGGAATTACACACTCACACTAGTCTATGTGTGGAGTAAGAAGACTCTCTCTCTCTCTCTCTCTCTCTCTCTCTCTCTCTCTCTCTCTCTCTCTCTCTCTCTCTCGTCAGGCTTTAATGGAAAGATTATCACCTACTCCAAGCTTGTGAGAAGGGAGGCCTACACCAACAACTCTTGGCTTTCTGATGCAAATCCAACCAAGAGCCAAGCTTCAATGCATGCTCATCTCCTCTACCATGCTAATTACTAAGCTAATCTATGCTAATATGAGTGATTATGTGAGGATATGTACATCTTCTCGTAAGACTACTCCTTCTTCCTCTCAATCTACTCTCATACCCCGCTAGCTCTCACCGTCTTCAAAGGTGTGTGAGGTCTTGGGTCTGAGACCGTGAGGGAATTGATCAAAAGAAAATCAAGAAATGTCACAAACATCAAGAAAAACAAGAAAGGATACTCAAGCAAAGCCAAAGAAACAGGACAAGGAGTCAAACATGACACGAGTTGAGCAAAAAAAAATAATCAAGAGTTGAAAACAGTTCTAAAGGAGATATATACGACCAAAATGGAAACCACAGAAGGGGATGGTAAAGATGTAATGAGTGTTCCATCCCATTACAAGAAGTATACTCTCCAAGGTCAAAAAATAATAGTCGAACAACCTGTTAGAGAACTAAGAAAACAGGGCGAGTCCTACGAAGGGCCTGATAACGCGAAAAAGATAGATTTGGCTGAACCAAGAGAAGAGCCTAAGCCTACCTACATTGCAAATGACCTAATAAGAAAATTAAGAAGATCTTTTACTAAGCCTACTAAAAGAATACCGAGATATCTTTGCTTGGCCTTACAAGGATCTCAAGGGTGTTGAACCAAAAATCTGTCAACATACCGTACCCATGAGAAATGATGCAAAACCAAGTAGACAAAGGCCATACACATACAATGAAACATTTTCCAGAAAGATCAAAGAAGAGATTGAAAAACTAAAGGAAAACAAATTCATTTATGAAATTGAACACACAGATTAGGTGTCTCCAATTGTGGTAGTACCCAAGAAGAATGGAAAATTACGAGTGTGTGTCCACCTTAAGAAAGTGAATGCAGCTACCATTAGAGACAAATTTCCTCTTCCAATCACTAAGAATATTTTAGAACAAGTTGTAGGGAAATAATCTTACAGCTTCTTAGATGGCTTTTTGGGATACAATCAACTTTTGGTTGACCCAAAAGATCAGCATAAAACTGCTTTTGCAACGGAATGGGGTATTTTTACCTATCGGGTTATTCCCTTTGTTAACTAATGCTCCTGCCACCTTTCAAAGATTGATGAGTCATGCTTTTAAAGAATATCTTAGGTAATTCTTGGAAGTATATATGGATGATCTATACGTACATTCATCAATCCGGGCTGATCATTTTGAACACCTCAAAAAAGTATTCGAAAAATGTAGACTTTATAGGATTTGCTTAAATCTTGAAAAAGTGCACATTCATGGGTAGACAAGGAAAATTTCTTGGACATATAGTCTCTAAAAATGGCATAGCTACTAACATGGATAACATTCATGTTATTGCTAATTTTCCTAGACCAACAACAGTCAAGGGGGTTCAAGCCTTCATGGGACATTGTGGATATTATAGACGATTCATTTACATGTACGCTATAATTTCAAAACCCATGTATAGTTACACACTTTGAATGTACTAATGAGTGTGAAGAATCCTTCATGAAGCTTAAGCAAGCTCTCACTTTAGCTCCAATATTGAAAGCACGAGATTCAAATAAGATATTCCACATACATGTAGATGCTTCCAATTTTGCCATTGGATGTATACTAGCTCAACCAGGAGACGAAAAAATTGATTTTCCTATTTCTTATGCTAGACAACAGTTGAACATGGCGGAAAAGAATTATACAATTACAAAAAGGGAAGGATTACGAATGATCTATGCCGTAAAAAAGTATATACATTACCTATTAGCAAACAAATTTGTGTTCTTTGTGGACCACCAAGCCTTAATGTACTTGGTCAACAAGCCATGCAGCATAGGAAGAATAGTGATATGGTTCATCATTCTTGTGGAATTTGATTTCACTGTAGTTATGAAAAAGGGCACCACTCATCAAAGAGCAGATCATTTGTCTAGGATTGTTTCAGAGAACCACCTAAAGGAGTAGACAATGATCTACCAGATGCATATCTGTTCTCCGTGGAACTGATACCTCGATGGTCGGAACATATGGTATCATTGATGACCATAGTTCAAGTGGATTTTCAAATACCACTTCCTATTACAATCAGATAAATTAAGCAATTGGCTATGTATCAATTACTAGCTGGTAGGCTATACAAAAGAAACCAAGATGGAATATTGCTCTTATGCATTAATCCTGAGGAGAAATCCCAATACCTGAGTCAAGCACATATTACCATAGTAGGACTTCACTTTTTCGAAGACCAAACTATGCAAAGGATCTTGAAACTTGGAGTATTTTGGCCAACTATGAGGAGTGATGTTCGTTCTTTCGTAAAGGATTGTCCTCAATGTCAAAAATAGACACCCATACCTCATGTAACATTGTTCCAAATGTCGCATGTTCCTAAGTGGAGTAACTATCTAGTTACTTACTTAACAAGCCAAACATTTCCTGAGGATATGAGTAAACGTTGTTAAAGAGCAATCGAAACAGAAGCAAGAGACTATGCTCTTATTGGAAACCAATTGTATCAGAGAGGTAAGGATCAACACTTGCGTCTTTGTGCAAATGAAGACGAATATATTCCGATTATAGAACAAGCACATGCTGGATTAGTTGGAGGTCACTTTTCTAGTGAGACCACCACAAGAGAAATATTAATGGCAGGCATATGGTGACCAACACTTTTTGCAGATGCCAAAGAATATGTTCGAAGATGTGATGCTTGTCAGTGAGCAAAAATGCCAACACGAGTAGATAGCATACCCTTAAGACCAATGATGGGAGCTAGAGCTTTCACAAAATGGGGTATAGACTTTTTTGGGCCAATATAGCCACCTGCTTATAGAACCCAAGCTCAATATATTATTGTAGCTATGGATTATTTGACTAAGTGGGCTGAGGCTAAAGAAACTCAAAAGAATGATGCCAGAACCACTACCGCATTCTTATATGAGTATGTATTCACTAGATATGGACTACCAATAGAAATTGTCAGTGATAGGGGAACTCATTTTCTTAATGAGGAAATCAAGTATCTGCTTCATGAATTTATGGTCATCCATAACAAATCAGCTCCCTATCACCCACAAGCAAACGGACAAGCTGAGCATACAAAATAATTCTTAGCTCGGTATTGACTAAAGTGGTTAGTTCTCCATGTAGCTCTATGGGCTTATCGAGTTTCATTCAAAACATCTTTAAATGCTATACCCTTTAACCTTGTTTATGGTCTGGATGCCATATTGCTAGTAGAGTTTCTATTGTGGGCTGGACATGAATTGTTAGAAAGTCTCAGAAACCTCAACCACACCAATCTGACAAAGACAAACCAAGATACCAATGGCGGTAAAAGCTCGACAATAGTCATTGTTGATACCAAAATCTCAGGAAATCAGCATGATGAGGCATCCTGATGGTACAATCAAGCAAAGAGCACACAAGCTACAAGACTTGCTCTTTGGAAGATAGCATCAGCAAGCCTCGACATCAGAAACCCTTGAGTTAATCACTCAAGACCCATCTCTTGCACATCATAATGGTTTGAACTGCATTGATCTTCAAAGCATGGTAGAGCCAACCAAGGCTATACATAGACACGATTGTTCAATCCATGCACACAGTCGTCCCGGAGTACGCCATCTAGAAGGGGTGGAAGAGTACTAAGTAATTAAGGGCAATGTTTGAAGAGGGAGGAAAAAGTTTGATGTTAAAGTGTGATTTTTTTGCAAAATTATCTAATAATGCCCTTATAATTCGTCAGTTGGGGAAATTTAATCGA
This sequence comes from Adiantum capillus-veneris, assembly GCF_014529385.1. Classification (NCBI taxonomy): domain Eukaryota; kingdom Viridiplantae; phylum Streptophyta; class Polypodiopsida; order Polypodiales; family Pteridaceae; genus Adiantum; species Adiantum capillus-veneris. The sequence continues at coordinate 141,905,391 of NC_140935.1, read as the reverse complement.
TAATATCTCCCCAATGAGTGTAAATAGTGTATATACTATCAGAAAATCATCATAAATAGTCATTTTTTGTTGTTTTTCATCATTTTTCTTGATATCGAGACTTAAAAATGGAGAAATCCAGCAAAAAACAATAAAGCTATGTTTTTCAATAGATTTTCTTAATTATTGAATTTTCACTTTGCTTTTTTAGTGCATTTTGTTATTTTCTTTAATTTTTCTAATAAACAGGTCAAAAATTAATAATAAATAGCAAAGGAGCTCATATGAAAAAATTGAAGACACGATGCTGATCAGAAAGACAAGGTGTACAAGCACAAAAAATTTCAATCAAATTGGCAGATGGAAGCGGGAAGCCTAAATTAGGCGGCCATACCTACTTTTGCAAAATTCTTGCAGAATGAGCAACAGGAATCCGATTGGGAAAATGTTTGAGTCTAACATAGATTTCACGGCCTAGTAGGACTAACAAGGGAAACTGGGGAAAAATGGTTTGGGAAGTTCTAGTATAGATATCCAAGGTGCTTAAAATCACCTCATTTCCACTTGTTGCCTTTGGAGAGAGAGCTTTCGACCCTCTTTGTGCGTATTTTTCGGAGTCCACAGTCACCTGTTTTTAGCGCCGTCTCACATGATACATGAGGGATAATTTCTTTACTTATCAGTGATCCATTTTGTACGGCCGGTAGCTAGTCTAAACCCCTGGAAAAAACCCTAGAATCCGAGCAGTGCACGAATACCTACGACCAAAACTCGACCATAGCGGCCTATCAACTCAACCAAATCGGATGAGATTTGTATTGTAGCATGCCCCAACATAATAGAACACTTCTATAACAACAGTTGAGCATTTGGCCAGGGTCGAGGAGGTCCCAAGTAGAAAAGCTAGGTTTTTGGCAAATGCCAGAATTGGATTCTGACTCCATAAACAACTTTCATATGAGGTCTATACACAATGTATATGATTGGTTTCATAAAATCAATCAAGCCAAGCCCTCGAAAAGCAGAAAATGGCTTGAAGGCTGCAAAGCATCAAATTTGACATACGAGGTCAAAGTGACTCCAAATGAGTCAAAATTGGATGAATTGCTTCATGACTATGTTGCGGACAACTCCGTAGCCTCAAAAGTGACTAACCAACTCTATAGGCCATTTAGTCACAAAAATCAGAGATTTCAAAGTCGACAAAGCACGAAGTGACGCTGGCAAGACCAAAGTTTACCAAATTCAATTTAGGACTTGTTTTAAGTGTATAGAATGTGTTTAGGTCAAAATTTTCAAGTTTTGCAAGAGAAAGTTGATTGCTATAAATAATTGTGATTCTTTACTTTTGCATTATTTTTGTTTGAAAATTGCATCATCACCTCACCTATCACTTGTACACACCTATTACATACCAAACTTCAAGTATGAGCCAAAATGATCAAATATAACTTGGAAAATTACAAAAAAAACGCAAAGAAGTCCTTGCAAGCCAAATTCTAAGTTATGAGCCACATTTTTTGATCCAAATCACCTCATATCACATACAGAGGGTTTACACCATACCTAGAACCAAGTTGTACAAAAAAATGTTCATTTTGATGAAAAAGTTAATAATCACGATTATTTACTTTTTGGCCAAAATTGAAGAAATTTGCAACTTTGCCATCGTAGATCCAAAGTACATGATGTTTTAAGCCCGATCCAAAGTACATGATGTTCTAAGCCCACCAACCAAGTTTGAACAAATTTAGAGCTCAAAATATCAAAATTTTGTTATATCTACTGTTTCAGAGACCTAAAGCCTAAATCTGGCACCATTTTCACCATGTGCACCCAAATGAGCCCATATTTCACTCAGAGTATGTATTTGGGATATACTTCAAGCCTATAATGTCAAATTTGTAAAAAGTTGAAAAATTTATTCAGCAATAAATAATCGATTATTTACTTTTGTTGCAATTTTTTGTTTTGACTTCCTAATTTTGATCTTTACATGTTTTTATGCATCTATGCATGTTTAAAAATTGATTTGAAGCAAATTGAACCAAATTTGTCAGCATTTTTGATTGAAGGACATTTCAAAGAAGAATCTGCCAAATTTGCTAACTTTGACACTCTATTCACTCAATAGGAGCCATTCAAGCTGCAGAGAAGGCCAAGAAGAAGCTCTCGGAAAAGGAGAAGCTGCAAGAGCTGCCACCATACCAACTGGACCCTAGTTCAGTCAAGACTTCCAAAGCGATCTACCTGTCAAAAGAATAGCTCGAAGAGCATAACCCAACAGTGTTCACAGGTAGATTCAAGAGTGAAGAAGGACATCAAGTAGAGCTGCAACTTCTACCAAAAGAAGTATATGATGTCGCAGCAAAGCCCGAGGCCAAAGAAGCCAATCGAAGGCTCGGGCTCAGAGAGTTTTACAAACAAGAGCCATGTGGAGTGGATTTCCAAAAGGCTTATGATCCCTTATCCATGATCAAAGAAGATAGAACCGCCCAAATCTCTGACCAGCAAGGGAACAAAGTTGAAGTGGTGATTACAAAAGAGATAGTGGCAAAAGCTCTCAAACTGCCAACAGAAGGAATGACCATGAGGGCAAGAGATAGAAAGACGCCAGGAACCTTCACCAAGGAAACCGCCGCCGCAACATTTGTCAACCTCATCCAAAAACAGGTGGAAGAGCCTGCAAGATTGTATCATCAACACTTCCACTTCCTCGTCAAGAGACCGCCAAGGTATACGACACCCAATCACGTGGTTGCCACAACATTTATACAAGTTTTCAAATCAATAACGAGGCAACCAATTGACCATGCACAGTACGTGTTCTAACCATCATTTCCTACCATGCTATTGGCATGGCCAACAACTTGCCACCTGCCCCAGATCAGAACACTTGGATAGTGTCAGCACAACCTTCCCCTCAAACTACAAGATCTACCAAGAGAACATACAAGTCTGATGAAGAGTCTGCTGAGAGCTCGCCAGAACAGCATAGTAGTGAAAGCTTTGATAATGAGGAAAGAAAAAGGCACGGATCGAGGAAATGAAAAGAAAAGCCGTGGTAGCACATCAAGAGGAGCTGCAACAAAAACAAGCCAGGGTTTGAAAGAGAAAAGCATTCCTATGAACACAGCCACCAAGCTCAAGGCAAGGACCCGGCAAAGTGGGTACCAATTGAATTGAAAGGACCAAGAACAAAGCACCATGCTAGGAAACAAGCCGAAGACCCCATAGAGTTACTGGAAAAAATGTATCAGGAAGAAGAAGATTTGAAGTTGAAAGAAACCCAAGAAGCGAAGCGGAAAGCTAAAGTGGGAAGGGAGCAGCAAAAGCAAGCAGAGGAAGCAATTGCACAAGGAGAAGCACAGCATGATCAAGGTGATATGTCTCCTCTCGGGGGGTTCACTATGTGTAAAACTACCATATCACGTGCGTTCAAGACATGTTTATAAAACCCCTTATCTGCGAATTTTTAAAGAATATAATGTACCCTTTTCTTTTAAAATCTGTAAGTTTTTTTCAAATTTGAAAAAATAATGTCCTGTATATATATTTCTGTAAGTTTCAAGAACTTTAAATACCCTTCTGTTGAACTCACGTGATAGGTTACATTTTTATTAGGTGACCTCCCTGGGTGTCTCCTCGACCTTCTTCACCCGCTTCAGGACAACATGATCACCCTATGCCAAGCCCACCACCATCACCAGTAGATAAATCCACAGAAACTGAGCCCACAAAGGAGACAGAGCCTGAACAAAGAGAAGCAATTGAATCTGCCCAACAGGCAGCTACTACACAAGAGCAACACAAAGAGCAAGAACCAGAGCTGGAAAGGGCAGCAAGTCCTGTACCAACGAACACCACAAAGTTTGAACAAACAAGAGAGCAGGAGTCCGAAGAAACACCCTCTACCTTTACACAGCAAGAAAAGGCTGATGCATCCACGAAGCCTTGGGCAACCACAACCTCAAGGGCAAGAACAACCAGTCGCCATGATGCAGCCGAAAGAGACACAAGAGACTACAAAAACATCTAGGCAGCTAGCACAAAATGAAGATTACAAATGCAGGACAAGACAGAAAGACTCCGAACAACAGCACTTAGCCGCAGCGCAAGGGCTAAAGAACTAGAGATGGTGATTGACGCTCTCCAAGGGGAGTTAGACGACAGATTAAATGTCATCACCAATCTACAAAGGCAAGTGCAAGAATTGAAAGCTGAAGTTGAACAACATCAGCTAGCAAGGGATAATCAGCAAAAGGAGATGGAGGAGCTCGGTGACCTACTTACGAAGTTGTCAGATGCTTGCAAAACAAAAGATGAACATCTGACAAAAGTTACCAACGAACTTCTAATTACAACCCTGTCAGTTCAGAAGATGCAAGTACAGTTAGATGTAGCGAATGCCTCCCTGCAATACTCAGAGCAAAGAATAAATGATCAGGCAACTTTTTTGCGGCAAATACGAGAACATCCCCAAGTAGCCTCGATCAAAGGAACAGACGAGGTCTACAAAGAATTAGAGACCTGGCTATAATGCGGGTGCAACGAGAAGAAGAGCTCCTAAAAGAAATAGATGAGCTTAAAAGAGTTCACCAGCTGCTGAGAGATGGATGACCAAAAACTCAAGAAGAGGCGGGAACTTCAGAACAACCACAAATAGATATCCCTCCGTTTCTTTTGTTGAGATGGAGACATAGCCAGCAGAAGGGCTAGGTGGAGAGGATGAATTCTAGGTACACTTAACAAAAATTGATACAGTGCCAATGGCCCAGCTGTCACAAGCTGAGGAAGATGTACTGAAAGAAAAGATTACACAAGAGGTGGATGAGCAGTTGAAAGCAGTGATGGATTGAGTCGATTTTTCTTCACTCCATCAATGTTACACAACTCACTCCCAATCAAATCAATGCGCAATGGGATCAACAATCCCTACCATATCCTTTATAAAGGTGGAGTTGCTCCAAGTCAAAGAGAGGCTTTACAAAGACATGCAAGTAGAAGGCGCAGATCAAGACCACCTAAAGTGGAGGCTGAGCTGGTTGAACAAGAATCCAAGGTATTTCATTCTGTTCACAAGAGCACCTGCCACACTTCAGAAAGATCCCACTTTTTGTCCTGTACCAAGAGTAAGGACTTGGCAAGTACATGAGGCAATAACAAAGAAGCGGCCAACCTGGCTGAACCACCCGAGGTTGCCTGCTCCAGAAAAGGGACCACCGACAGAAGAATACATGGTGAAAGCCCTAACGGGTGCTATGTCCTTCTTCAAAAGTCTTTCGGATCTATGTTGTACAATGCTATATAAAATCTGTCGAATGTTGCTCACCTGCATTAAATTTTTCCATGAGCCAAAGCAAGCAGGCACCCAGTGGATGTCATTCCTCGAGGGTAATAAGGATTTATGCTACGATCTCAGTGGACAACCTTCCGAAGAAGTCCTCTATGGCTTCTACGCCATATGTATCTTCTTACCTTCTCACAATATGATGGCGTTTGAGGAAGCGTTCTACACAGGGTTTTTCACTTGGCAAACAAAGATATTTGGGCCAGTGATCAACAACCTGACATCGAGATTTGTAGGCTACTCAACAGTGAAGCTTAAAAATAGAGTAACTATGCAATTTTTGTAGGTTCCAGATAAAGAGAGGAAGATCAGATACGAAAAGGCCCTAAATGCGCTTAAAGACCGCCTCGCCAGCTGTCAACCCGAAGAATACTTCAGCCCATAAAGCTGGGTCAAGGAACGACACAGGCAAGGAGGGGGAAATGTTAGCAGCAAGCTAACTCGGATACCATTTTTTGGAGCTCTCATTGTAAAAACACTTATAATTTTTTACAAATTGGGAATGATGATCTTTTTTATTACAAAGTTAAAAATGAACCTAAAAAGGAACTAAAAAGAAAACACACCTTAAAATAGAGCAATAGCTTTATGATTACAAAGAAAACAACAACAAACAAAACTACTTCAGTAATTCATATATATTTTGGATAGTAGGTTTAAAATTAAAAAAGGTTGTAAGATGGACATGGATAACAACTGACGAGGTCCATCAACACCTATAATACATATTCAAGGCTAACGTATCGGTTGTCTTGTTTGCATGGATGCAGGTGAGGACTCTATCTTCTCTTAGGATCTCTTTTGCTTTGTTGCTGTCCATCATTGATTATGTGATCCTTTCTACGTTGTAAACAAACATTGTTGTTTACCCCTTGAATAAAATCATTAGAGTGATACCTCATTCTCATATTTATGTACAAAAATGAATTAAAGACTGAGTCATTTTTGTGTTATTTCTTGTCCCTTGTCTAACGCCAGCTATCTTTTGAACTATCTTGTTCTTTTGTGTACAAATAGATACTCTAAAACTAGCAACACACACGTCCTAAACACAAGGATCTCCCAAATTTTTGGGATATCGGACGTTGGCTTTAGGGATTTTGTTTGACTATATAGCTGTGATCGACCCATTGTCTATAATTCTTGTTTAGGTTGACTGGTGTTAGGTGCTCCATCCTAGACTATAGTTCAAGATTCTTGCTCACAACTATCATGGTCTTTTGAAACTGTCGGTTTTAGGTTTACAAGTTAATCAATCTATACTTACCTTGATTCTAAATAACTTTTTAGGTACACACTCATGTTAAGATGACTACTCGTATGAGAGTCATCCATGATCTACTAGAACACGCAATAATAATGGACCGAATTACATGATACCTTAAAGATAATCTCCCTAGAAAATCCCTTTTCCCTAGAACAAGACCTTTTCTTGCTAGAAAGGCAAAAGGCTATGTAATCTCTTATCCTAAATAGATGCTTTCTAGTTATTTAAACTTTTGTTATAGGCCCTATCCCTTTGCTGATCTCCGTCATTGATTACATGATCCTTTCTACATGTAAAGAAACATTGCAGTTTACCGTTGAAATAAAATCATTAGAATGATACCTCATTCTCATATCTATGTACAAAAATGAATCAAAGACTGAGTCATTTATGTGCTAGACCTTGTCCCTTGTGTAAGGCCAATTGTCTTTTGAACTATCATGTTCTTTTCTGTATAAGTAAATAGTCTAAACACAGCAACAAACACACACACGCACACAAAATTTACAAGGCTCATCATGATACTAGTTAGAGGGCATCATGTGCATGCGTGCTCGCCCTCTAGAACCCTGCACATTCTCAACAACTTTTTTGTGTGATCTTACAACAAATGAGGATCTTTTCCTCTCCATGCTTGCCATATTGTGCTCACCCTCCCACCCTGAAGTATGTGGATAAGCATCATTTAAGTCACTACACATGCCTAAGAGTGGAGACACCCACGTACTCACCCACATATTTGGTGAAGGTTTGTCTTTCATTCTCTCACTCTCTCTCAAATCTTCTATGTGCCGTTGTTATTTAATTTTTTGACCGCATACTAAGAGTATTCCTTGTGCACCAAGTGCCAATTCTCTCCTTTTGAATAGAAGAATTCACACTCATTAAAAATTTCAATGCTAATTCTCATATCTGCTTGCATGTTGTTCCAAGCTCTCATAAAGTGACGATTTTCTTGGTTCACCCACATGTCCTACTCACGCTTGACTTCCCCCTTTTTTCTAGCTTGGCTGGCTCACGACATCACATTCCCTCACGCTTACCATGCACGCATGCCTCCTTGATCTCTCTCTAAGCTTGGATGATGCACCCTCATGGATTTATCTGATTGGGTAGGTTCTGGGTCATGCTCCTTGCTTGCAACTGAAAACCCACGATTACCATGCACACATGCCTCCTTGATCTCTCTCTAAGCTTGGATGATGCACCCTCATGGCTTTATCTGATTGGGTAGGTTTTGGGTCGTGCTCCTTGCTTGCAACTGAAAACACACACACACACACACACATAGTGATAGCCATTTTTTGGCTATCCAAATTGCCATAGTGAGCTACTTCACCCTACAAAAATCACCCAAAAAATGTGGCTATCGCTACCATTTCATTGTACGTAGGCGTATGTGAGTTAGGGGACTTTCCCCATATCTTCTTAAAAACCCTCCCTTAGCTAGTCACTAGGTTAGTTGAGTCAAATAAGTAAATAAAATCAAACAAATAAAATATATTATGGCTCATTTGTGTGTAAATATTTCATTGTATATAGGGCCTAAATATAATGAATTTTCATAATTATTTTGGTATTATTTATATATTTCTACCTAGGTGTGTGTTATTTGTCTATGTATGCTATGTACATTAACTCACCATTACCACAATTTTTTTTACCATTTTTCATACTCTTTATTCCATATAGAAATATTTTCATGCAAGCTTCTCTTATTTCTGGGTGAGAAACCACTCCAAGGAAAAACCTCAAAAATACCTTTCACCATCAGTCATTGCCTTTCACTAAATTCCTATTTCCTATAGGTATTTTTTCTTATCTGTTGTAAATAAATATACTTCAATAAAAACAAATGAGGGTCCCCTCATTTGATTCCTTATATTTTCATATATATTTTTTTCCATTTTATATTTATATATACCTAACACTATTGTAGACTCCACGAATTGTTTATATACTAGCCTGTTTTTTTCATCATATCCATATATTATATTTATTCATAATCCACAACCATGCATATTTTCAAACCCCTAAGAATCAATTAGTTCATGCTCTAATGCAAGGAGAGGCTCACCTTTAGAGCCATATGCAAACTCAACAAGAAGGGGGCCACTGAAGACTTTTTTGTGAAGAAAAATAGGCATTTTGGTGGGATTTTTTATATCCATCTCCGCCCCGAATTTCAGGCGGTCTCTGGAAGACAAAATGTGGACCAAGAGCTGAATAATCACCTCAAAAAATTTCATAATTTTTGGAGCTACCACCGGTGAGGTATGATTTTCTGATTAGACACCAGTCTCCCCACTTTTATCACAAGTAGCCCATAGTCTTCTCTCACCTCTTTCCACACTTCTATACACACACACACACACACACACTCATTTCTCTCAATCCCTCACTCAAACCTGCACCTTCCATGGCTTCTCTCACCTTCTTCACCATTAACCTCCCCTCTTACTTCCATAGCTCTCATATGAGCTCTACATGTACATGCACCATCTCTATGCCTCTCTGTATTACTTCCAAAGTACAATTCTATCTTACCCTTCTCTATATGCATAAAATTCAGCATGTAAACCATGCTTAACCTCAGAAAATTGAGAGATCTAATCAACCAAATTGCCATTTTCATTGTGATAATCAACCTTGGCGATGGCGGTGGTATAAAGAAGAGAAAAAGAAGAAGAGGATCGATAGTCATCTGAGAACCTACACAAGTAAGTCCAAAACTTCTTCCACCATCACAAGGATTTTCTCACTTCATTCAACCATCTTACTTCAACCATCCACCTCATTCTACCCATTGTACATATATCATTAACTTTCTAATGATTACTAACACTAAGTACTAACATACTAACACAAAATAGCCATTGACCTAACCATAAAAGACACCTCACCTCAAGACATGTACATAGTACTCTCTCTCTCTCTCTCTCTCTCTCCTTCTCCTTTCTTAAAACTCTACTTTCACCTTAGCTACCATCAATAATGATCTCTTTTGAGAGCCCACATCCATGATTCAAGCAGACAAAGAAGGCCCGCAACGTTTTGATATTCCAAAAAATCATAATCTTGATTTGTTAGCTTGTAAATTAGGATTTCGAATAATCTTAATGAGAGGTCTCCAACCTATAAATAAGCCCCTCTCTTTCTTGTAAAGCAAGGCCCAAATCTCACATAGCATCCCAACTGTGCGTGTATGTCGCACGTGTCAATGCAAGGAACTTGCCGATACACTGTGTGCGAGCCACAAATGGCTCCAAGCACACAACAAGCCTAAACTAGTAAGCTCAAAGATGGCGTTGGTGTGTCACTCACCACTCTACGCTTCCTGTCGTGGAGGATTCCTCGCCGCGAAGAAGAGGGAGATGCCGCTATGCCGCACTCAACCGCCTCTCCGCCGTCGTGCCGCCGCAATGCTCGATCGCACTCTCTTTCTCTCTCTGTCTCTCTCTCTCTCTCTCTCTCTCATGCATACACACACACACACAAGGAGATGAAGACGAAGAAGATGGAGATGGAGCAAGAGCACTCTTCAATTGCACAAATGAGAGAATGAGTGAATTTTAGGTTTAGTTGACTTTTATATGAGCTTGCCCCATTCACACTTTGGCGCCCATGCTTAGCCAACATGCTTAGCCAACTAATCCCTTGAATGTTCCAGTTAGAGTGCGCCTCTCATCGACGATCACTCTTACCCTTTTCCTATTGGACCAACAAGCTCGGTACCTGACTCTACCAAGTAAATAATACAACGTCCGTCCTAGCTTACACCATCCATCGTAGGTGATAAGGTGTCTGTGAGCCGTGAGGGTTAACATGCCCCCTTTCCTGATGTAGATTCCGTCCTCGGAAGCTATTGAGTTGAAGCGCGTTCATTGATGTGGAAGAGCTTTTGAGATGAATATCCTTATCCTCCTTCCCTCACTGAAAAATCAAACAACATTGGCACAGTAGTTGCATTCTCATAAGCAATTAAAAAGCCTATGCAGTTGTAGGCAGACAATTTGATTGGTAACAGAATTTTAACCATTTGTCAGCAATAAACATTAAATTGCAATATAATCAGACACATAACAACTGTAAAGGTAAAAAATTAAATAAGTCTGGGGTCGCTAATTTAACGGTCGAAAGGCACTTAAGATCGACTATTAATACCATGGGTAAGCTTCTTAATTTTCTCTGGTCAATTAAGTTGTTTAATCGTGAGAGCCAAGTATTTCATGTTCGAGGGCTGACTAGAGGCTATACCTAGAAGACCTTGTAGTTAAGCTATGATAAAAGGAATATCTCATGAAATCATCACCTGACTGATTACTTTTTCTTTGACCCCCCAAAGTCTTTTCACAATGATTCAATTTTGATGTGTGTGCTTATTTTGTATGCCTTGGGTTTTTTGCTTTTTAAGGAAAAGCGCCCACACTGGGAACCTCTAGGGCTCTAGTACCATAGGCGATATATGTGAGTGAAGTACCCAATCAAACTGAGATTTCTCTTTCAGCTTAAGATTTTACATTGTGGCACTTTGATTTTTTGTTTGTTCGTTTTCAGCATTTTAATTTTGTAACTTTGGGGGTCATATAACATTGTTACCCTCCCCATGCTCATCACACTAGTAAACTCCCTTTATAATACTTAAGCTAAAGGTCAATAGGGACTAAGCCCACTAGAAAGCCCTAGTACATTTCACACAATGCTGCCTAAATTGGATTAAGAACCTAAGTAACCATTAATTATTAGGAAGGCATTCCCCATGGTATTAAGAGAAGATCTTTAACGCCTAGCTTGGTCAAACTAGCTTAGTCAGACTGCTTGATGTTTAAGCCTAGACAAGTGATTATGAAAAAAATTACATTGAATTAAATGTTTGATACTAAGAAAATGTGTTGAATATTATGCTACCAATCACAATTAAAGCAGACAAACATAGATGCAAAAAAGATAAGGTACAATGCTAATGGACAAAAAACACTTGTTTGTGTTGATGGTTGCGCTTGATTTGAAGTGTGAACGAGAGAAAGATTCCATGAAGGTCCAAATACTAACAACAGTAACACGTTCCTGTACACACTAGGAAACACAAGAATACCTCTAGGAGGCACATCAGTGGGAAAAAAGAATTTTGGTAATCGCTCAACTCTAAAACAGAAACACTCCTATCGTACTAATCCTACGTACCTTCCATCACTCGAGTGATGAGGATCAAAGGTGTTTTATGACATAGGTTTCTGTTTCAGTGTATCGGATGTGAATGTGTAGGTTTGGGTCAATGTTTTGACTTTTAATGTGAATACTCGTTTGCTAATTGCTCTTGCTCTTTATTATTTTTGTTGTTTGTGAGTATAAGGCTTTATATATACATTCCCTAAGATTGGGAGATTGAGAGGTTAGGTATGGAGGTTGAGAGGAGAGTGAGTGAATGATGACTGTGAGCAAACACTCCCCCCTTCCTTGGGTAGATCATACCGTTTGAAATGTGCTCGTCACCCTTTAAAACCAATTGTTCTAGTTGGTACTACGTGAGGATTTTTGCCAATAGTTTTCTATTACCTTAGGTGCCTTGTCGAGTTGCAAGGGTGGTAAGATACTCTCCCAGGATCGAACTTGAAGTGGTTCATCATGTGATTCTTGAACACTGGGAGGTGTGGATTCCTTTGGGGCTTCATGGAGGTCCACTATTGTAGGTGGAGGCTGTGGAGAAGCTTTTACCTCTATGGATGCATTACATGAGGACCTATAAGCTTCATGGGACTTCCCCCTTCCTGAGCTAGGTGGAACAAATTGTTCTTTCTTCGGTACCCAAACTAGCTCTAGAGAGGGTGTGTAGCATTCTATGATTTTTTTCTTTCCACGGTCGTCAATTCATTTTGGAGCTACAGGATTAGGTGCACATGGATTAGGTGACAAGTAAGAACACAATCTAGTTTTGGCACCCAGATTTGATCATTTACTTGATAGTAGCCTTGGGCTTCCAATAGTCGTTTAGGAATCCACCGCCACGTTTTCTTACATTTCTTGGAGAGAGTGGGACATTTCTTACAAGGCTTCTGTTTCTTAGCACTAGCTATGGTCGCTAAAGAAGATTTAGGGACCCACTTGTATGTTTTCTTCGTTACGTTAGGATGAGTCTTGTCAGAAGCTATATGCATTGCTTCTAGGATATTTAAGGGTATGGGCATTTCATCCCCCTCAGGTGTTACCCAGGTCGTCCCCCTGTTTCCCCAACTGTCTATGGTTGCTGCTAGGTGGACCCAATCCACGTTGTCCGACTCAGTCATTCCAGGTAGTACGTCCATATAAGGAGAATCTTCCCCAACATCAGTGTCCGCTTTACAAGTGTAACAATACTGCAATGGGGCCGAGTGAACTGTTGTTTCAGATCTATGATCAATTATAAACCTGTTTCCTAGAGGATGTGCTCAGCCAGTCACAAGATCCACTTGAATGACAGCATCTTGGAACTGCAAGTAGACATGGTTTTTAGACCAGTCATGCACCATTTTTGTTTCCCTCATGAAAGGACGTCCTAAGATCACCTCCGATGCCATAGTGTGTTTGGAGAAATCCATAACAATGAAGGTAATCCTTATTTTATGTCTAAAGACCTTGATCTTGAGATCTTCTAGCATTCCAATAGGCTTAACAATAGACCCATTGGCCATCTTCACTACTATGGTTGTGGTTGCAAGGGGAGGACTTCCCATAGTTTCCCAGCAATTTTTAGTCACAATGCTAACCCCAGCGCCACCATCAAGGATTCCCTTCACAGTTAATCCCTTAGTAGTGATTGGTATGGTCCCATTGGATTCATCACCCTCAAAGTATTGTCCCAACTTGTTAATAGGTATTTCTATAACAAGGTTCTCATCTAGGTTGGGTTGTGGATCTAATTGTTCCTCCTCTATTGGCATCTCCCCAGCTCCATCCATCTGTGCAAATTGTGGTAGCCCAAAGTTTAGTTCTCCATTGAGTAAGGCTCGAAGAGTTGAGACTAGCTCAGGGTCTTTATATAGTTTCGACATGATGGTGGTTCTAACTTCTGAAGACATGAAATCCATCAATTTGGCAATGTTTAACGGCACCTTTTGGGCTTCATTCCCTTGACGTGAGGAAGATGGGATCTCCATTTCTTTGATAGGATCAAGTAGTCCCTCTGTAAACATTCTTTCCATAAAAAGTGAGTACGCCCACTTTCCCATGACTTTAAGTCACTTTCTTCTTGGATGACACTAGGTATGTCTAAGGGTCTATGGACTTGGTGAGGTTGTTGTTGCGTAGGGAACATGGTGTCTGTAATCTGGATCTGCCTAGGTGCTGGTTCTAGATCCCGTTGGGTATCTTCTACCAAACTCCTTAATTGCTTGACTTGCTCAATCTCCTCTGTAGGGTTTGGATAAGTTCCTATCTTCTTCTTGGATCCTGGCCATTGTGGCTCGTGAAGACCTTCGTTGTTGGTTTCTATCTTAGTGGTCGTTTTGGTCTCCATGGTTTCTCCTGAATCAGAATCCTCTTCAGCGTCATTCATATATACGGGGTTGTCACCAATCCCTATGTTGGTCTTTGAATTGGGGTCTGACTTCGCTGCTTTTTGCGATCTCTTCCTTTGTGTTTTCTTCTTTTTTTGCGATTGGGCAATTGATGTCGTGTCTCTTTCCTCAAGAATATAATTTTGTTTGAGCATCGATCGTGTGAGTACGTTTACTGGTACCACAGGTCTACTTTGTGATGGCTCCTCGGTAACTTCAATCAAGTTTAATGGTGTGATCTTTGGTGCATTTGGATTATTTGGACATTGGGCAATCAAATGATCTATGCCACATCGATTACACATGAGTATTGGCATTGTAGACGTGCTCGCTTGATTGGTTTGCATTAGTGTGGCATTTTTTTGTAGCCTAATAGGACACTCGGCTACACGATGTGGACCTCCACACTCATAGCATTGAAGAGGTGGTCTCTTAGCAGTGTAATTGATATTTTGTCTTCTTACCACAAAAGCAGCTACTTGATATACAGGTTTGACTTGTCCCCAATAGTCCTCCATGTAGTATTGTGGACTTTCTTCAAGGACATCCATCCCATAGGCAATATTAGGGACTATATCTTCCTCACAGCCTTCCAACCAAGCAATAGATGACTCACAACCCACTTGATTCACTGAAGTGATTCTCGGATGTGGTGGTTGCACTAGAGGTGGTACAGGTGTTGTTTGAACAACATTTTAGGCCCTAGGGAGAATGTGTTGTGTTGTTTGTTCAAGAGGTGGGGCCGGCATCAATGCAGACACTCGAGGTGTGTCTGTCCATGCTAAGGTTGGTCTATTGGCCATCGCACGCTTAAATACTATGCAATCCTTAGATTTATGACCATACCTTCCACATGCATTGTGATTCCCATTGAATTTTACTCTAAAAGTAGGGCATTCACTAGTACTATGCGGTCCATAGCATACTGAGCACCATTGTTGCTCCCTTCTTGGTACATATGATTGTTTTGTGGAGCATGATTGTCTCTAAGACTCTCTTGAATAGCCTTGGTGAGATCTGTTAAAGTCATCTCAGATATCTTTGGCTCCTTAGCAATAGGCTTTGAGGTCATTGGCTGATGCCCTGATGCTTGCGAGCTAATAGATTTAGGCTCAACAGACACTCTTTCTCCTTGAATCATTAAATTATCCTCCAATTGGATCGCATTGGTGGTGACTGCTTCCCAAGTGGTGATACCACTAATGACTAGGCCATTGTAGATATCCTCATGTCGTAACCCCCTAATGAATCTATCAAGCAATTGGCTATTGTTGAAGCGCTCATTTGGATTACAACAAGAATTCAAATGCTTCAAGCGACTAATAAAGTCTCTCACTGACTCTCCTTCCTCTCGTTGGGCTTTCTCGAGCTGAGAGGCTACACCCCAAAGCACTCCCTCTCGTATGTAGTCTTTCAAGAACAGTCTCCTAAGAGTAGGGTAAATCGTTTTTTCTTCCACCCTTAGGGTTCTATACCAATCCCCAGCCTTTCCACTTAAGGTTAGGCTTAAAGAATTACTCTTATGTAGGTCATTGTGTTGTCCTAGAGAATCGCATATTTGTTCAAACACTTCGATATGATTTCTCACATCCCCGTCTCCACTAAATTTTTGTGTGAGCTGGCTATTTGTACTGCCTTACTTCTAGGATCTCTATCAGGCGTGTTACGCATATTCTCAGCAATAGATCGACCAATAGCTTGAGAAAATGTTGCCAAGTCACCTAAGTGAGCAGGCACCGTGGGTGGAGGTGCTCCAGAGACTACATGTGGAGTAGGTAATTGCATTGGGCTTGGCACATAAGAAGCCCTTGGGTTCCACGTTTGGTATGATGGTGTGCCATGTGGTGGCTCAAAGTTGATATGTGTGGCCCTAGGCATAGCAGACGTCGGATGTGATATGCTAATGCTAGCCGGTATGGTCCCATGGAAATAAGAGCTTGGGTGTTGTGGTTGTGGAGCATAGGTAGTTGAGACAATGGGAGGGGTAGGGACTACATGAGTGCCATGACCCATAGGTACATACGATTGGTACACACCTGAAGGTACTGTTGTAGGCATTGAGCTACCATGTAGTGGTGCTTTACTAACAAATGAGGTCCATGGCGTGTTTCTCAGCATGCCCATCATTAGGGTAGGCATGGTAGATGTGGTGTCATCAAGGGAAAAATGAGCTAGACTTGGAAAAGGTGAAGCTATCACTTGTGGGCTTAGATTTCACTGAGACCCCTAGAGAAACAACATATGGAGGATCCATCGGACTTATTGTTTGCGATAAGGTCGGTTGTTTAGCCTTTCCTGTATCTAAGAATCTCATGAGACCCGTTGAAGGCATGCTGATCCCCTTGTTCTATCTCTCTACCTGAATGACCCTATGGATGACCTCACAAACTCTTTGTTGTTGATCCTCCACACTAGTAGCACCCATTGTGGATTGTAGGACATATAACCAACCCACGTGATAGGTGTGACATGTGTATAGGTCGGTTAGAGTTTTTGTCTGTACTTCGTACTCCCAGTTCTCATTTAAGAACGCTCCATCTAGGATTGAGGTGCTAGGGGTGTCCTTTGAGCTAGATGCAACGTTGCTTTCTAGGGGTTGGCCCTTAGCGGTTGCTAAGTTAGGAGCACTCGATTGCTCTCTTAGCAAGGATATTGACATAGGGGCTTTTGCTTTTAACTCTCTTTGTTGCTCCGCCTTGTGTAAGCTCTCAATTTCCTTTTCCCTTCCTGCAAGGATATATCGCTCAATCTCTTGCACTTCGGCAAGGCTTCTACCATTGGGTAATATGAGCTCGAAGGGAAATAACTCTGAAGAGTCAGGAGGTGCAATGAATGAAGTATTCACGTGCACATTCTCTAAGGGCATAGGCCCTACGTTGGTCATGAATGGAGAATTTACTTCCCCACCCACCTCATTTACATCATTAGCTCCATGTTCGAAGCAAGTGGCTCTACTAAAGGTTTTCTTCAAGTGGCTAAGCACGCTCGGCCCAAACCATGGACCCATGGCATGCATGTCTTGGCTTGAGCTATCGGGATTAGGTATTGGGAAACCCTCCATGACGTGGTAGTCAGACGAAGAGTCGCTAACCGCTATGTTCGGGTCTTGGTTTGTACTACCTTGGGTCCCTGTCGAGGGCCCGGAACCTAAGGTAGGTGGATATTGAGAACTCGCATAAGTCAAAATTCTCTCTAGTTGCTCCGTCTCTAGCACACGACCAGAGTGTAGATGCATGTGCCTTAGACAACCTACAAGCATCGGCGAATAACCTCGAAGGTTAACCGCTTACGTCTTTAGGCGTCCATTTTCACTCCTCTTTTTTAATGTTTTTTGATATTTTTGAATGATCCATTCTTTTTATTAACGTGTGTGATATCTCAAAACAAGCGTATCACTCAGAGGGTCGTGGTGTGCTTTACAGCACAACGTTCGATCACCTGAAGCTCCGTTGGTCCTCAAAAAATATATTTTTAGCTACGTGTGAAGCTAAAATTAGTAATTTTAAAAGGCGACTGAGGCCTAAGCTTGAGCGTGAGCTTGGGCTTGGGTCTGGAAGATATTCCTGATCCCGGTCCTACCTTTAATTTTTGAAAACAAACAAATTTTTTAATTTTTAATTTTTTTTTTAAAAAAAAAAGATAAGGTCGCCACGGCCTGCGCGAGAGCACACACACACTCTACCTACCTACTTCCAACTAATACACCTACTATTACACACTAACACACTCTATTAGCTCTCGCAGATTCACTTCCTACTTACTGTACATTACATTACACAGAACTAACAACCTTAATACTAACACCTTACACAGAGAAAAAACACAGTACCTTTGAAAACTCCATTAACAAAAAGAATACACAATAGTAACACAACATCCTTCTTCTCAACACACACACCCTCCTTCCTTACCTTTCGTACAATTGAAATTGCACCACAAAAGAAGCACAGAGTGCCATTCAAGCTTAGTGTATAGCATTCCCCGACAGCGGCGCCAAAAATGTGCGCATATGTCGCACGTGTCAATGCAAGGAACTTGCCGATACACTATGTGTGAGCCACAAATGGCTCCAAGCACACAACAAGCCTAAACTAGTAAGCTCAAAGAGGGCGTTGGTGTGTTACTCACCGCTCTACGCTTCCTGTCATAGAGGATTCCTCGCCGCGAAGAAGAGAGAGACGTCGCTACGCCGCGCTCAACCGCCTCGCCGTTGTCGTGCCGCCACAATGCTCAATCGCACTCTCTCTCTCTCTCTCTCTCTCTCTCTCTCTCTCTCTCTCTCTCTCTCTCTCTCTCTCTCTCTCTCTCTCTCTCTCTCTCTCTCTCTCGCATACACACACACACAAGGAGATGAAGAAGAAGAAGATGGAGATGGAGCAAGAGCACTCTTCAATTGCACAAATGAGAGAATGAGTGAATTTTAGGTTTAGTTGACTTTTATATGAGCTCACCCCATTCACACTTGGGCACCCATTCTTAGCCAACTAATCCCTTGAATGTTCCAGTTAGAGTGCGCCTCTCATCGACGATCACTCTTACCCTTTTCCTATTGGACCGACAAGCCCGGTACCTGACTCTACCAAGTAAATAATACAACGTCCATCGTAGGTGATAAAGTGTTTGTGAGCCGTGAGGGTTAACACCAACACTCGATGCGTGAGGAGAGACTTAGGTATAGCAACCACTTTGTGAGCTTCACTTTTGGTGTGAGAGAAGCTTTCAAGCTACACATTACTTGAGTAAGAGACCGTAAGTTCAAAATCTCAAAACCACTATTGTATTTGTTCCTCCACCCATCAATAAATTGAGGTTTGGTGTATCAAAGGCGTGAATTGACATTCAAATCTTCATCCTTCCACTTGTGCAATACGATTTGGTGAATTCAAGGTGACTTGTGTATTTTAAGTTTCTATCATTTGATCTTGTTTGAGAAGGTGTTTTAGTATGTTTTCATTGCCAATTTTGTGTCCATTGTAAGAGGGTATTGTGGTGAGAGGTCTCCCACACCCTAAGACACTGTGTGTGTATTGGCAATGTTTAGCATTCACTAAGCATTGAGTAGTTTTGTACAAGATCTACGATAGCATCATAACAAACCATCTCCATTTGCAAGTCATGAAAACAAGGTATTACGCAAGTTCCATTCCTCTCTCTCTCTTTCCTTTGCTCTAGCTTTCTTTGCTCCATTTGGTGTGTTTCCTGTTGTGAGATTGCTTTTGCATGTTGTGGTGCGCACATCTTCTTGGTTGTGACAAAATCCCTCTTGCGTCCTAATTTGCATACTATAACTAGGTGGTTCCCCTTCACTTGTTTGGCTGTGGGTTTGTTGTTGTTGTTTCTTGCTTGTGGTTGCCACAGCCCCAATTGAGCAGCACGAGAGCCTTGAGGGCTGTTTAGAGGTCGCCTCTCTTGTTGCCCGCCTCAGACCACCTCAATTTTGGTGCCCCCACTGAGGAGGGCTTGCGTATGTTGTTGTGAATACTCAGCCTTTAGAGTAATCAAGTCGCTTGCATGAATCACGAAGATTTGTATGAGCCGTTTGTTCCTATTGCAAGGCAAAAGGTGCATAGCATGTAAGCTCAAAATTACAATTTCAACAAGTAATTTGTAGAATTCTTGGGCCTCTTAGGTTGGCTGAGATAAATGCTTCAGTAAATCCTTTTATTTTGCGTCTCATTAGGTATGACCTTAGTTTGGACGTTTATATTTTTGTTTTGTTTTAAGCATTAGTTCATGCATAGACCATGGATAATGGTCCAGGAATAGAGTTTTTTCCCTTCCATTTCAGTCCACACATTAGAATAAACGTTGCAATTAGTAGAAAGATCCATTTTCAACAACATATGGTGTTCATGTTTGGTGGCAAAGAATAGGAGAAATTATTGCATCACCAAACCTTGTCATCCTGCCTCTTGTTGACTATCATAGGTCATTTGATGTGCATAATTTTATTTTGTTGTAGAATAGATTGCAATTTAGAAAACATTATTGTGTAAATCTTTTTAAGAAAGAAAAACAAATGCGTGTTGACACTTTGAAATTGGTTCAATGGAGGCCCAACGCCAAATGTCAGAATATCCTCTCTTTTTTGGAGAGCCTGGAGAGGATGCCGAGCTATCTCTAGCAAATTTCAAAATGGCTTGCCGCATAAAAAGAGTGATAGGAGATGAGGAACACTTAGAAATGTTTGAGGTAGTTCTGAGGAAGGATGCTAGCACTTGGTTTGACTCTCTATCTCAGGAGGTCAAGGTAAACTATAACAAAGTTATTGATCATTTTAAGAGATACTTATTTGACCCCCAAAACAATCAAAAGCTATGGCAAGACATCATTTCTCACAAACAAAAAGACTTAGATGACTACTACATGTATAAACAAGAGTTTCTACATCTTTGGGCTATATGGGTGAGAAATGTTGCTAACCTTGGTGACGGTGCAGAGTTCCTAAAGAAGGAGAGGTTCATAGCTGGTCTCTTTCCCACACTCAAGATAAAAGTTAAGGCGGATGCACCTGCTACCTTTGATGCAGCTAAAACTAGGGTTGTTGAGAAGTATAGGAAACTCAAGTGTCTAAGAGGAGAAGTTCCAATAGAGGGTCCTAGACCAAAGGGGAAATTGCAAGCATCAACATCCAGAGAGATTCTTGAGGTGACAAATGAGGTAATTAAGAAGTTAAATGAATCTTTAAGCAACCTGTCAGTTCACCTTGCACAAGTTGTAGGTCCAAAGGGACAAGCATAGAAGTCAAAAGAGCAAGAGTCACCACGACCAAGGAGAGTCTTGCAATGTTGGAATTACGGAGGTATGGACATGGGATGTATAATTGTCCTTGGCCCTGTGGGGAGCCAGGCAGACCTAACTTGAATTACCCAGTGATGAATGTAGGTGAAGAAACTAGTCAACAACCACGGCTTCTACAAAGGCCAAATGGAGCAAGACCACCTCCGGAAGGAGTGGAAGGAGTTTCACCTTTGCCAGATCCGAATGTGCATGTGGTAGAGGTGACAAATTCAAAATAGGTTGACATAGAAGCAAATGGCATTAAGCGTAGTCGTGGAAAAGTTAAGGAGAAAGAAGGAGTCATTTCACAAAGTGATCATGGACGAGAAAAGAAGTCAAAGGAGACCAAGGAAACCAAGAGGACTCGACGTCGTATCAACCTCCAAGACTTCCCTCTTGGACATGGTATGGCTCCATACAACTTGTTGGAAGACATGAGAGGTAAGGGTCCTGATATCTCATGGCCTCAGTTTCTTGCATTATGTCCACAAGCTAGACGGAATTTAATGAGGCAGTTAGCACTAGGAGAAAGGTAAAAGAGAGTGTGCCTGTTGTAAAAATTGCACAAGCTGAAATGAATGAGAATATTACACCGGTGCTAGACAGTTACATCAAAGGAAGATCGGTTAGGAAAGGTCTAGTAGATGGGGGTGCACAAATTTGCATCATGATAGAGGGACTCATGCAAAGACTAGGCATGCACATCCATGAGACACCTGAAATCAAAGTCAAGATGACAAAAAATAGCAAGGCTAGGTGTATAGGCATTTGTAGAAATGTCTTTGTAGAGAACTTTGGCATTAAGAAGGCGGTGGACTTTTATGTTATGTCAACCAAGGGAAGTGGTTATTCATTTATCGTTGGAAGACCATGGGTAATGAAAATGCAAGTTTTGCAGGATTGAGAGAGTGGAAAATTAATTTGTAAGAATGACAATCATAAGAAGGTTGTCTTTGACATGAAGGAGCAACGTCAAGAGGAGCTCCATGAAGAATCATCACAAAGTGAGACGGAGGAAGACTGGAATGCTAGCACTTCAGAAGAAGAAGGTAGTGGTAGCACTACGGAAGAGGAGTCTTCCATTAAAGTCATGGGGGTAAGGTTTAAGCCAAGCAACCAAGAAACCTCTTGCCCAAGCTTGGAGGAGGTAGGTCCTCAAGAGAATCAAAATGTGGAATATGAAGGAATGTTAGAAGGTATGTTGTATAGAATTACAAAGGATAAAAGAGAGGAGTTCAAAGATGTGTTAAGGAAATTTCCTAGGCTTTTTTCTAAATACTACACCGACATGCGTGGAGTAAATGATGTTCAACACAAGATCAAGCTAAAGTCAGAGTCCACACCTAAGGCTCAAAAGCTACAAAGGCTAGGAGTCATCAAGGAGCAGGCTTTAATCAAGGAGGTAAGAGAGCTTCTAGCAGCAGGTTTCATTTATCCAGTGGAAAATTCAAAATGGGTCTCTCATGTTGTTGTCACTCCCAAGAAAAACGGCAAATGGAGAATGTGTGTAGATTACCGTCCAGTGAATGAGGCAACAAAAAGAGATCACTTTCCCCTCCCATTTCAAGAGATGAGATACTAAATGAGGTGGCTGGTCATGATAAGTACACTGTGTGATGGCTACTTGGGCTACTTTCAAATAGGTATTGCATTAGAGGATCAACTTAAAACAACCTTCATTACTCCGTGGGGTTGTTATGCTTTATTAAAGAGTTATGCCATTTTTGGCCTGACAAATGCTCCTGCAAGTTTCCAACACTTCATGAACATGGTGTTTCAAGCATTCTTTGGAAAGTCCATTAGGATTTTTATTGATGATTTTGCATTTATAGTTCAAAATCATTGCATCTACAAAAGGTGGAAGAGGGTTTGAAAAAACTCTATGACATGGGAGGTCAACTCGAACCCCGACAAGCGCCACATAGGTGAGGATGAAGTGATCTTGCTTGGTCATAAATTTTGTTACAAAAGCATCAAAGTGGATCCTTCAAAGACAAAGTCTCTTATTGAGCTACCATCACCGAAGAGTCTTAGGGAGGTCATCTCATTCATTCAAAAGGTGAAGTTTCTATCACGCTTCATTCACTTAGCCTCGGAGTTACTTCACCCTTTGCAAAAGTTGACACAACAAGTAGAATTGGTTTGGTCTGATGAGCTTGAAGAATATATTTGTAACATCAAAATCATTATGTCAGAACTACCAACACTTATGCCTCCTTGTTGGGAGTACACATTCTTTGTTAGCTCTAGTGTTGGGAAAGAAACAATTGGTGTTGTTTTGCTACAACAAGATCCCCACAGTACCAGGATGCGACACATCTACTTTGCTAGTAGGGTCATGAATTCTTTGGAGAGAGGCTACATAGACACAGAACTCATGATGCTTTCTCTCATGTTTGCGGTGAGAAAGTTTAGATCCTACTTGCTACCAAAACCTTTTGTAATTATCACTGCAAAAAATTTGTTCCCTTGGGTGTCATCTCAAATGAATCTTAGTACTAGGATCTTAAAGTGGATTATGGAGTTGCAAGAGTTCTAATACTCTTTCAAGGTAGAGGATAGTGTGCGTGCACAATTGGCAGGGATTCTCACTTAAAGGGTACATGAAAAGGATATTAAGGTGCCTGAAGTAAAACCCTACCAATGCCACTACCTAAAGTATTCCTAATGCTTTTACCTTGTTCTTTGATGGAGATTTTTGATGAGCCACAGGAAAAGTAGAAGGAGGGATAGTGTTGCTCAACCCAAGTGGAGAGGTGGTCATGAAAGAGAAGGTCAATCTACAAGGTTCAACTAGCAACAATGAAGCAGATTACGACATGCTACTTCATGGTTTAAAGATGTGCATTGTCCAAGGTATACAACATCCCATGGTAAAGGGGGATGCACTTCTCATTGTGAAGCAGATTTCAGGCATTTGGGCATGCAAGAATGAAAGCTTAAGGACAAAAGTTCATTCCATTCGTAAGTTGTTTAATCAGTTTTAAGAAGTGTAACTATATCATATTCCTAGGAAACAAAATGAAGATGCCGATTTACTTGCACAACAAACAGTTCCATGTGTTGAGAAAGAAGTGCAGGTCATCATGGTGGTAGCAGTTGTTAAGCAACTGAGATACCAGGGATTAGAGTGATTGGCTCCCATTATTGGCTAAATTTTGGAGGGCGAGTTTCCACAAGACTTCACAAAAGCTCAAAAGAGGAGACTCATGAAGAAGGCAAGTGTCTATCTCTTCCTAGAAGGATCCCTCTATCCAAGAGGGAATGATCAAGTGTGTAAGAGTACCAACTATCGAGGAAATTCCAGCCATTTTAAAAGGTTTGCATGAAGAGGCATGTGGTGGTCATTTTGCCCAAGAATTAATCGTGAATAATATTTTGCTTGCATGGTATGTTTGGCCAAGCTTGCATGTGGATGTCCAACATTGGTGTAAAAGCTGTCACAATTGTCAAGTAAATGGAAATAGAAGGTTGGTGCATGGCCCGGAAATAGTTTTTGCAAATGGACCGGTTGAAAAATGGGGCATTGATGCTATGGGTCCTCTTCCTAGAACAAAAAATGGTAAACTTTACATTCTAGTGGCTGTAGATTACATGAGTAGGTGGGTAGAAGCCTAAAGTGTGGCAAGGGTAAATGGGAAAACAATGAGTAGGTTTGTCTACACTAATATTTATTGTAGATTTGGCACACCTCTGGAGATTGTTTATGATAATGGTCCAAGGTTCAAGAAGGGTTTACTCACAGAAGTTTGTGAAGAGCTTCACATTCTACATTATCATAGCACACCCTACTACCCACAGTCAAATGGTTTGGTGGAGAAGGCTAATGGTGTCATTGCAGGCATCATTAGAAACATGGTGCAAAATAAAACAAAGTTATGGGATGACTTCTTGGATGGTGCCTTGTGGGCATATCGGACCACATATAGGGAGGCAATAGAGTTCACACCATTTCACTTGGTGTATGGTCAAGAGGCTTTGCAGCCGCTTGATAGGCTTTGCAGCCTATCAAGCTGAACATCCCAACAATACGGCTTTATGGTAGAGGTGCACAAGATGATCAAGAGGTATGGATGGATTGACTTCTTATATTAGTGGAGCTTGAGTGGAAAAGAGAAGCAGCTTACAAGTGCTACAAGAGGAAAGCTATACAAGCAAAGGAGAAGCTTGACAAGAAACTCAAGGACAAAGGCATCAAGGAAGGAGAGCTTGTGCTAAGGTATGACAATCGACTTGAAAATTGTTTTGATGCCAAGTTTGAAACTAGATGACAGGGACCGTACATAGTCAAGAAGGATTTCAATTCAAGTTACTATCAGCTTATGGACTTGAATGGTAAAGAGCACTCCAGGAAGGTAAACGGTATCACTTGAAGCCCTATTTGAGTCGCCTTCTACCAAATGATCTACCAAAGATCTTTCAAAAAGCAGCTATCTCATGTAAGTTTTTTTGTGTGAAGCATGAGTGTAACTCGAGCCAAAATGCCAAGGGACCAGACAATGAAAATCTTGTCAAGGACTCAGAAGCACTCTCTTTGGAAAAGATGCTTTATGAAGGAACATGAATATACCATCATCCTGGGGAGGGCTAATGATAGCAGTTTTGTGGCTATCCAAATTGCCATAGTGAGCTACTTCACCCTACCAAAATCACCCAAACACTGTGGCTATCCCTACCATTTCATTGTACATAGGCGTGTCTGAGTTAGGGGACTTTCCCTATATCTTCTTAAAAACCCTCCCTTAGCTAGTCACTAAGCTAGTTGAGTTAAATAAGTAAATAAAATCAAAAAAATAAAATATAGTATGGCCCATTTGTGTGTAAGTATTTCATTGTATATAGGGCCTAACCATAAAAGACACCTCACATCAAGACATGTACAAAGTAACTCTCTCTCTCTCTCTCTCTCTCTCTCTCTCTCTCTCTCTCTCTCTCTCTCTCTCTCTCTCTCTCTCTCTCTTAAAACTCTACTTTCACCTTATCTACCATCAATAATGTTCTCTTTTCAGCCTACATCCATGACTCAAGTAGACAAAGAAGGCCCGCAACGTTTTGATATTAAAAAAAAATCGTAATCTTGATTTGTTAGCTTGTAAATTAAGATTTTGAATAATCTTAATGAGAGGTCTCCAAGCTATCAATAGGCCACTCTCCTTCTTGTAAAACAAGGCCCAAATCTCACATAGCACCCCAACACTCTATGCATGAGGAGAGACTTAGGTGTAGCAACCACTTTGTGAGCTTCACTTTTGGTGTGAGAGAAGCTTTCAAGCTACAAGTGAGAGAGCGTGAGTTCAAAATCTCAAAACCACTATTGTATTTATTCCTCCATCATCAATAAATTGAGGTTTGGTGTATCAAAGGCGTGAATTGACATTCAAATCTCGTCCTTCCACTTGTGCAATACGGTTTGGTGAATTCAAGGTGACTTGTGTATTTTAAGTTTCTATCATTTGATCCTGTTTGAGAAAGTGTTTTAGTATGTTTTCATTGCCAATTTTGTGTCCATTGTAAGAAGGTATTGTGGTGAGAGGTCTCCCACACCCTAAGACAATGTGTGTATGTTGGCAATGTTTAGCATTCACTAAGCATTGAGTAGTTTTGTACAAGCTCTACGATAGCATCATAACAAACCATCTCCATTTGCAAGTCATAAACAAGGTATTACGCAAGTTCCATTCCTCTCTCTCTCTCTCTCTCTCTCTCTCTCTCTCTCTGTTTCCTTTTCTCTAGCTCTCTCTGCTCTATTTGGTGTGTGTCTTGTTGTGAGATTTCTTGTGCGTGTTTGTGGTGCATGTTCTTGGTTGTGACAAAATCTCTCTTGTGTTCTAGTTTGCATATCATAACTAGGTGGTGCCCCTTCACTTGTTTGGTTGTGGGTTTGTTGTTGTTGTTTCTTGCTTATGGTTGCCCGAGCCCCAATTGAGCAGCACAGGAGCCTTGAAAGGTGTTTAGAGGTCGCCTCTCTTGTTGCCCGCCCCAGGCCACCTCAATAGCATCGACATATGCCAAGCCTTGCTTCTCTTCTTATGCATGGAGGCATTCTCTGTCTCTCTATCTATCTCTCTCTCTCTCTCTCTCTCTCTCTCTCTCTCTCTCTCTCTCTCTCTCTCACACACACACACACACACACACACATGCTTCCGTGAACCTCCTCTGGTCAGTTCAAGGTTTGTGATCTGCTACTTGCTCACCCCACACACACACACACACAAACATGCTATGTAATGTGAATACATCGATGGCAATGGTTTTTTCTCTTCAAAATAAGGGTCAATCTACCCCTTGGGATCAACAACATTTGAAGGACAAGCATAAAGCAATACCTTAAAGTTTGTTCACTTGACCATGCACCCTCTATGATCTTCAACATCTGAATGACACAAATTGACATTTCCATGGCGCCCTTGTCGGGTCCGGACTTGAATACAGGTAGATGTTGAAGCACCTACTCAGTATACACGTATTTTTGTGGTTGTTTAAAAATAGAATCAATAAACTAGGCTTTAACTTTGCTTTGTTCATACAATTTCTTGATCATCTGTATCAAAAAAAGATGACAAGGCCTATGGTTTGGCAACTAAACTATAACAAACTCTAGAATGACAATGAAAATTAATTTTTTTGTAATTTGAATCTAGTAAAAAAATATATGAAAAATGTCTTAATTTGGATTTGGAAGGAGACGTGGAGGTCCCATACAAGATGGTAAGGGATGATTTTTTGAAAATATGGACAAAGTACAAATAGATTGCTTGCAAATTTGTTTTGAATTCCAAAATGATTGTCACTACCAGGCTTGCCTGCAATGTCATGTGAGGGTCTCATGGGAGATGGCATTGACTGGATTTTTATGAACATAATAAGCAAATACAAAGGAAATTCTGCTGAAACTTTTACACTTTGATTTGTCTACATAGATTAGAGTTTTTTTTTTTTTAGAATGCTCTTGATTGTAATGCTTTTCAATTTTTGTGGTTTTTGACCTTGATTGCACACACACCAATGACTCGCTTTTCTTGTTGGTCAAAAATGCAATAACATATGAAATGTTGGCTTTTGCAAACCTCAGAAGACTAATGCATGGATGACCATTTACATGAAGATACACTTGAACCGTTCTTTATGCTTTAGGGTATAATAACCCAGTCTAATAATCTAGAACGAGGTTTTATTGCATGACTTGGGACACAAAATTAGCATGAGTTGACTTTGAGACACAAAATTTAAGCTTTGTTTTGATAGTGATATATCTAGGCTTACATAATTGATATTTTACAGTATAAAGATAGGTTTTTTGGCCTTTTTGAAGGATTGCTAGTGTCTTTTTGATGACAAGTTGGCTAGATTGTTAGATCAATTGGATGACAACTCAAGCTCAAATATATAGTATTACAGGTTTATTTATGAAGCATAATGTCTCTTTATTTTTTAAAGAATGTTAACCCTCGTGGCTCAAGGACACCCTATCACCTACGACGGAGGTTGTAACCTACGACGGACGTTGTATTATTTACTTGGTAGAGTCAGGTACCGGGCTTGTCGGTCCAATAGGAAAAGGGTAAGAGTGATCGTCGATGAGAGGCGCACTCTAACTGGAACATTCAAGGGATTAGTTGTCTAAGCATGGGTGCCCAAGTGTGAATGGGGCGAGATCATATAAAAGTCAACTAAACCTAAAATTCACTCATTCTCTCATTTGTGCAATTGAAGAGTGCTCTTGCTCCATCTCCATCTTCTTCTTCTTCATCTCCTTGTATGTGTGTGTATACCTGAGAGAGAGAGAGAGAGAGAGACAGAGAGAGAGTGTGTGTGCGATTGAGCATTGTGGCGGCACAACGGCGGCAAGGCGGTTGAGTGGGGTATAGCGGCGTCTCCCTCTTCTTCGCGGCAAGGAATCCTCCACGACAGGAAGCGTAGAGCGGTGAGTGACATTCCAACGCCATCTCTGAGCTTACTAGTTTAGGCTTGTTAGGTGCTTGGAGCCATTTCTGGCTCGCACACAGTGTATCGGCAAGTTCCTTGCATTCACACGTACGACATACGCGCATATTTTTAGCGCCGCTGCCGAGGAATGCCATACACTAAGCTTGAATGGCACTCTGTGCTACTTCTGTGGTGCAATTTCAATTGTAGGAAGGGTAAGGAAGGAAGGTGTGTGTGTGTGTGTGTTGAGAAGAAGGATTTTGTGTTACAGCTGTGTATTTTTTTTTCTAATGGAGTTTTCAAAGGTACTGTGTTTTTTCTCTGTGTAAGGTGTTAGTATTAAGGTTGTTAGTCTGTGTGATATAAAGTACAGTAAGTAGGGAGTAGATCTGTGAGAGCTAATAGAGTGTGTTAGTGTGTAACAGTAGGTGTATTAGTTGAAAGTAGGTAGGTAGAGTGTGTGTATGTGCTCGCACGCAGGCCGAGCGTGCTTATCCGCTTGAAGGAAACCTTTAGTAGAGCATTCGCTCCGAACATGGAGCTAATGATGTAAATGAGGGGGGTGGGGAAGTAAATTATCCATTCATGACCAACGTAGACCCTATACCCTTAGAGAATGTGCACATGAATACTTCATTACTGCACCTCCTGAATCTTCTGAGCTATTCCCCTTCGAGGTCATATTACCCGATGGTAGAAGCCTTGCCGAAGTGCAAGAGGTTGAGCGATATATCCTTGCAGCAAGGGAAAAGGAAATCGAGAGCTTACGCAAGGCGGAGAAATGAAGAGAGTTAAAAGCGAAAGCCCCTATGTCAATATCCTTGCTAAGAGAGCAATCGAGTGCTCCTGACTTAGCAACCGCTAAGGGCCAACCTTTAGAAAGCCACATTGAATCTGGTTCAAAGGACACCCCTAGCACCTCAATTCTAGATGGAGCATTCTTAAATGAGTACGAACTACAAATGAAAACTCTAACCAACCTATACACATGTCACACCTATCCGGTGGGTTGGTTAGATGTCCTACAATCTACAATGGGTGCTACTAGGGTGGAGGATCAACAACAAAGATTTTGTGAGGTCATCCATAGGGTCATTGAGTTAGAGAGACAGAACAAGGGGATCAACATGCCTTCAACGGGTCTCATGAGATTCTTAGATACGCGAAAGGCTAAACAACCGACCTTATCGCAAATGGAGACTCCCTCTGTAAGTCCGATGGATCCCCCATATGTTGTTTCGCCAGGGGTCTCGGTGAAATCTAAGCCCACAAGTGATAGCTTTACCTTTCCAAGTCTAGCTCATCTTTCCCTTGATGACACCACGGCTACCATGCATACCCCAATGATGGGCATTCCGAGAAACACGCCATGGAACTCATTTGTTAGTAAAGAACCACTACATGGTAGCTCAATGCCTGCAACAGTACCTAAGTGTGTACCAATCATATCGAAGTGTTTGAACAAATATGCGATTCTCTAGGAGAACACAATGACCTGCATAAGAGTAATGATTTAAGCCTAACCTTAAGTGGGAAGGCAGGGGATTGGTATAGAACCCTAAGGGTGGAACAAAAAACGGTTTACCCTACTCTTAGGAGACTGTTCTTGAAAGAATACATACGAGAGGGAGTACTTTGGGGTGTATCCTCTCAGCTTCAGAAATCCCAACGAGAGGAAGGAGAGTCGGTGAGAGACTTTATTAGTCGCTTGAAGCATTTGAATTCTCATTGTAATCCAAATGAGTGCTTCAATAATAATCAATTGCTTGATAGATTCATTAGGGGATTACGACATGAGGATATCTACAATGGCCTAGTCATTAGAGGTATCACCACTTGGGAAGCAGTCACCACCAATGCGATCCAATTGGAGGATAATTTAATGATTCAAGGAGAAAGAGTGTCTGTTGAGCCTAAATCTATTAGCTCGCAAGCATCAGGGCATCAGCCAATGACCTCAAAGCCTATTGCTAAGGAGCCAAAGATATCTGAGATGACTTTAACAGATCTCACCAAGGCTATTCAAGAGATTCTTAGAGACAATCGTGCTTCGGAAAACAATCATATGTATCCAAGAAGGGAGCAACAATGGTGCTTAGTATGCTATGGACCGCATAGTACCAGTGAATGCCCTACTTTTAGAGTAAAATTCAATGGGAATTGCAATGCCTGTGGAAGGTATGGTCATCAAGCTAAGAATTGCATAGTATTTAAGCATGCGATGGCCAATAGACCAACCTTAGCATGGACAGACACACCTCGAGTGTCTGCATTGATGCCGGCCCCACCTCTTGAACAAACAGCACAACACATGGTCCCTAGGGCCCAAAATGTTGTTCAAACAACACCCTTACCACCTCCAGTGCTAGGACCGCAACCACCACATCTGAGAATCACTTCTGTGAATCAAATAGGTTGGGAGTCATCTATTGCTTGTTTGCAAGGCTTTCAGGAAGATATAGATCCTAATATTGCCTATGGGATGGATGTGCTTGAAGAAATTCCACAATACTACATGGAGGACTATTGGGGACAAGTCAAACCTGTATATCAAGTAGTTGCTCTTGCGGCAAGAGGTCAAAATATCAATTACACTACTAAGAGACCACCTCTTCAATGCTATGAGTGTGGAGGTCTGCATCGTGTAGCCGAGTGTCCTATTAGGCTACAAAAGAATGCCACACTAATGCAAACCAATCAAACGAGCACGTCTACAATGCCGATACTCATGTGTCATCGATGTGGCATAGATCATTCAAATAATCCAAATGCACCAAAGATCATGCCATTAAACTTGATTGAAGTTACCGAGGAGCCATCACCAAGTACACATGTGGTACCAGTAAACGTACTCACATGATCGATGCTCCGAAAACAAAATTATATTCTTGAGGAAAGAGACACGGCATCAATTGCCCAATCTCAAAAAAAGAAGAAAACACGAAGAAGGAGATCGCAAAAAGGAGCGAAGTCAGACCCCATTTCAAAGACCAACATAGGGACTGGTGACGACCCCGTATATATGAATGACGTTGAAGAGCATTCTGATTCAGGAGAAACCATGGAGACCAAAACGACCACCAAGATAGAAACCAACAAGGAACATCTTCATGAGCCACAATGGCCAGGATCCAAGAAGAAGACAGGAACTTATCCAAACCCTACAGAGGAGATTGAGCGATTCAAGCAATTAAGGAGTTTGGTAGAAGATACCCAAAGGGATCTAGAACCAGCACCTAGGCAGATCCAAATTACAGGCACCATGTTCCCTACGCAACAACAACCTCACCAAGTCCATAGACCCTTAGCCATACCTAGTGTCATCCAAGAAGAAAGTGACTTAAAGTCATGGCAAAGTGGGCGTACTCACTTCTTGATGGAAAGAATGTTTACAGAGGGACTACTTGATCCTATCAAAGAAATGGAGATCCCATCTTCCCCACGTCAAGGGACTGAGGTCCAAAGGTGCCGTTAAACATTGTCAAATTGATGGATTTCATGTCTTTAGAATTTAGAACCACCATCATGTCCAAACTATATAAAGACCCTGAGCTAGTCTCAGCTCTTCGAGCCTTCCTCAATGGAGAACTAAAGTTTGGGCTACCACAATTTGCACAGATGGATGGAGCTAGGGAGATGCCAATAAAGGAGGAACACTTAGATCCACAACCCAACCTAGATGAGAAACTTGTTATAGAAATACCTGTTAACAAGTTGGGACAATACTTTGAGGGTGATGAATCCAATGCGACCATACCAATCACTACTAAGGGATTAACTGTGAAGGGAATCCTTGATGGTGGCGTTGGGGTTAGCATTGTGACTAAAAATTGCTAGGAAACTATGGGAAGACCTCACCTTGCGACCACAACCATAGTAGTGAAGATGGCCAATGGGTCTATTGTTAAACCTATTGGGATGCTAGAAGATCTCAAGATCAAGGTCTTTGGACATAAAATAAGGATTACCTTCATTGTTATGGATTTCTCCAATCACACTATGGCATCGGAGATGATCTTAGGACGTCCTTTCATGAGGGAAGCAAAAATGGTGCATGACTGGTCTAAAAACCATGTCTACTTGCAGTTCCAAGATGCTGTCATTCGAGTGGATCTTGTGACTGGTCGAGCACATCCTCTAGGAAACAGGTTTATAATTAATCATAGATCTGAAACAACAATTCACTCGGTCCCATTGCAGTATTGTTACACGTGTAAAGCGGACACTGATGTTGGGGAAGATTCTCCTTATATGGATGTACTACCTGGGATGACTGAGTTGGACAATGTGGATTGGATCCACCTAGCAGCAACCATAGACACTTGGTGAAACAGGGGGACGACCTAGGTAACACCTGAGGGGAATGAAAAGCCTGTACCCTTAAATATGCTAGAAGCAATGCATATAGCTTCTATCAAGACTCATCCTCATATAACAAACAAAACATACAAGTGGGTCCCTAAAGCTTCTTTAGCGACCATGGCTAGTACTAAAAAACAGAAGCCTTGTAAGAAATGTCCCACTCGCTCCAAGAAATGTAAGGAAACATTGCACTGAATTCCTAAAAAACTATTGGAAGCCCAAGGCTACTATAAAGGAAATGATCAAATCTGGGTGCCAAAACGTAAATTGTGCTCTTAATTGTCACCGGGCCCATGTGAGCTCAATACTGTGGCTCCAAACCAAATTGAAGATCGCCGAAAGGAAAAAATCATGGAATGCTACACACCTGCTCCAAATCTAGTTTGGGTACTGAAGAAAGAACAATTTGTTCCACCTAGCTCAGGAACAACGAAATCAAATGAAGCTTCTTGCTCTTCATGTAGTTCCTATATAGAAATAGAAGCTTCAACACAACCTCCACCTACCATTGTACATATCCATACAAGCGAGAAAGAGTTTGCACATCCCGTTGTAAGTTCACCACCTACAACAACATTGCAAATAAAATCATGGGAGAGTACCTTACCACCCTTGCAACTAGATGAAACGCATAGGACGGTCGAAAACTATTGGTTAAAGCCTTCACCCATAAAAACTTGGAACAATTGGTTTCAAAGGGTGACAAACACATTTCAAACGCTATGATCTACCCAAGGAAGGGGGGGAGTGTTGCTGACAATCATCATTCACTCAGTCCCCTCTCAACCTTCCTCACTGACCTCTCTATCTCCCAATCTTAGGGAATGTATATATAAAGCTTTATACTCACAAAAAACAAAAATAATAAAGAGCAAGAGCAACTAGCAAATGAGTATGCACAATAAAAGTCAAAAGATTGACCCGGGCCTACACATTCACATCCGGTACACTGAAACAGAGACCTATGTCATAAAAACCTTTGATCCTCATCACTCGAGTGATGGAGGGTAGGTAAGATCATTACGATAGGAGTGTTTCTGTTTTAGAGTTGAGTGATTAGCAAAGTTCTTTTTTCCCACTTATGTGCCTCCT
The DNA here is from genome assembly GCF_014529385.1 of Adiantum capillus-veneris. NCBI lineage: Eukaryota > Viridiplantae > Streptophyta > Polypodiopsida > Polypodiales > Pteridaceae > Adiantum > Adiantum capillus-veneris. Next base: position 141,871,103 of record NC_140935.1, on the reverse strand, counting down.
AGAGGTATTCTTTGTGTTTCCTAGTGTGTACAGGAACGTGTTGCTGTGGTTAGGATTTGGACCTTCATAAAATCTTTCTCTCATCACTTTTCAAATCAAGAGCGATCATCAACACAAATAGGTGTTTCTTGTCCATTAGCATTGTCCCTTATCTTTTTCGCATCTATGTTTGTCTGCTTTAATTGTGATTGGTAGCATAATATTCAACACATTTGCTTAGTACCAAACATTAAATTCAATGTAATTTTTTGTCATAATCACTTTTTTAGGTTTAAAAATCAAGCAGTTCGACTAAGCTAGTTTGACCAAGCTAGGTGTTAGAGATCTTCTCTTAATACCATGGGGAATGCCTTCCTAATAATCAATGGTTACTTAGGTTCTTAATCCGATTTAGGCAGCATTGTGTGAAATGTTCTAGGGCTTTCTAGTGGACTTAGTCCCTATTGACCTTTAGCTTGAGTATTATAAAGGGAGTTTACTAGTGTGATGAGCCTGGGGAGGTGTAACAGTGTTATATGACCCCCCAAAGTTACAAAATTAAAATGTTGAAAACGAACAAACAAAAAATCAAAGTGACACAATGTAAAATCTTAAGCTGGAAGAGAAATCTTAGCTTGATTTGGTACTTCACTCACATGTATCGCCTATGGTACTAGAGCCCTAGAGGTTCCCAGTGTGGGCGCTTTTCCTTGAAAAGCAAAAAACCCAAGGTATACAAAATAAGCACACACATCAAAAATGAATCACTGTGAAAAGACTTTGGGGGGTCAAAGAAAAGGTAATCAGTCAGGCGATGATTTCATGAGAAATTCCTTTTATCGTAGCTTAACTACAAGGTCTTCTAGGTATAGCCTCTAGTCAGTCCTCGAACTTGAAATACTTGGCTCTCGCGATTAAACAACTTAGTTGACCAGAGAAAATTGAGAAGCTTACCCATGGTATTAATAGTCGATCTTTAGTGCCTTTCGACCGTTAAATTAGCGACCCCAGACTTGTTTAAATTTTTACCTTTACAGATGTTTATGCATTTGATTATATTGCAATTTAATGTTTATTGCTGACAAATGGTTTAAAATTCTGTTACCAATCAAATTGTCTGCCTATAGCTACATATGCTTTTTAATTGCTTATGAGAATGCAATTACTGTACCAATGTTGTTTGATTTTGCAGTGACTGAAGGAGGCTAAGGACATTCATATCAAAAGCTCTTCCACATCGACGAGCGCGCTTCAACTCAATAGCTTCCGAGGACGGAATCTACATCAGGAAGGGGGGCACGTTAACCCTCAAGGCTCACAAACACCCTATCACCTACGACGGACGTTGTAACCTACGACGGATGTTGTATTATTTACTTGGTAGAGTCAGGTATCGGTCTTGTCGGTCCAATAGGAAAAGGGTAAGAGTGATCGTCGATGAGAGGCGCACTCTAACTCGAACATTCAAGGGATTAGTTGGCTAAGCATGGGCACCCATGTGTGAATGGGGCGAGCTCATATAAAAGTCAACTAAACATAAAATTCACTCATTCTCTCATTTGTACAATTGAAGAGTGCTCTTGCTCCATCTCCATCTTCTTCTGCTTCATCTCCTTGTGTGTGTGTGTGTGTGTGTGTGTGTGTGTGTGTGTGTGTGTGTGTGTGTGTGCGTGTGTGTGTGTGTGTGTGTACGTGAGAGAGAGAGAGAGAGTGTGCGATCGAGCATTGCGGTAGCACAACAGCGGCGAGGCGGTTGAGCACGGCGTAGTTGCGTCTCCCTCTTCTTCGCAGCGAGGAATCCTCCACGACAGGAAGCGTAGAGCGGTGAGTGACACACCAATGCCATCTCTGAGCTTACTAGTTTAGGATTGTTGTGTGCTTGGAGCCATTTGTGTCTCGCACACAGTGTATCGGCAAGTTCCTTGCATTGACACGTGCGACATACGCGCACAAAGAACTAACACACCATTTTGCAATAACAGTTATGTTAACCATAGTGATAAGCATCGGTATACTTTGTATGTGGAATGATAGGGTTTTAGATATATTGAACAACTTGGTTGTTACCTTTTCAGATCTCACACATTTTTTTGAGTTGGGGAGTCATGGTTTTTTATAGCTGATGTTGAACTTTTTTCACATACATTGTGGTAGGAATCTAATTGTAGCCTTATAGCTCTAGTTGAGTATACTCACTTTAGCTTAGTTAACCTCTTGGAGAAGTTGGTATTGACCAAGGCCTACATAGGAGAAATTGACCTACCTACAGGGGTTAGAACTTCAAGGTAAGCCTAGATTTGGACAAAGTACATCCAAAAGAGTACTTGATTCAAATTTCAGTCAATTCTGAGAATCTAGACATCATGCGCGTATGATGTCTATAGGCCAATTTTTTGGTGTCTTCCAAGGTTCCGGGTTTCAATATGGTCTTCTGTGCAGCTGAAAAAGCTCAACTCCCTTGTAGCCATAGTTTGCAACATAGCCAAAATCGAGTGTTGGCAATTTAATTTTTTGTGTTGTCAAAGGCAATGTGTTGTCATTAATGCCCACTGCCACCCTACAAAACTAGATGTATACCTTTAGTAAAAACCTTCTTTTCAACAAATCCATGTGCCATTTAATGTTGACAACAATTTGTTGATGGATGACACACCATGTAAGGGTTTGCTTAATCCACCGGGCACAACTCTCTCCCCACCCTCATTTCAAGGGCATGAGCATGACTTCTACCTAGAGGACAATTTGATCCCATATCTGTAAAAATTGAATTGTACTTATAATTAATCTTTGAGATGCTAATTGTACATTAGAATGATCTCTTTGTACCTATCAATGTGGTGCCAATTATGTGTGTGTGTGTGTGTGTGTGTGTGTGTGTGTGTGTGTGTGTGTGAGAGAGAGAGAGAGAGAGAGAGAGAGAGAGAGAGAGATTCATCATATTGTTGAAATAAAGATACATCCAAATGGTCAAATTTATCTCACTATTGAAATAAAATATTTCAATTGAAAGAAAAGTTACAATGGAATTTATCAATATAGACTTCACTTGAAAGAAAAGTTACAGCCCAATAGAATTCTTCCAAGTTACATTGGCACAATTTGAACTTGGCCACCCACCTCTCTATAAACAATCTGTTTTTCCCTTTGTCTAGCAAGAAATAGAACTATGAGGGCTTGTTGTCTGCAGTCTCCACTATATCATGCTGGAGTTGAAGAAGGTTGCAATTCTGATCATTGTCACAAGGTTGAGCTCTTTGTCCACAATCTCCACATCTATGACAACGTTCTTCTCCAAGCATGCCGAGTCTTGATCAATAGGATAGCATCTTGCAACAAACTGAGAGAGCTTGTATCAAAACAAGATGAGAAGTGACTGTGTGCCAATCATTTACTTGGAAACCAGAGTGTCAAGTGCAATCTCGCATCATATGCCATCCACCTCTTTAACATACCACCCTCCATCAAGAATCTTGTCACAGAAGGAAGAGTCTAGGGATTTACATACTAGCATAGTCTTAACAACATGTACATGATGGCAAGTGTGAAAAAGCTCAACAAATAAACTAATAGGGTAGAAATTAGCATTCTTCGCCAATTTGGTGGGTACAGAGTTGCGGAGGGACCTTTTCACATTCCTATATAGTTTGCTTCAGAGAGCTTCACTCACTGTTTTTTTCGACACTCGCTAGTTAACGGAGTTCCAATTGGTTGGTAGAGGAACCTCAACCAACGTACCTTTTTTATTTCTTTGGTTGAGCTGATAGAAGTGGCCGTCGAAGAAAATTCCCTCATCTGCAAAACTCTTGCTAGGTCTTCTAGCATACCATAAAACACCAATGTGAGCATGGATTACAGATATGAGGCTCCCACTCCACTGGCTACTGTTCCTTGTACAAATAAGGATAACCATACGTAAGTGCAATACCTAAATGTAAGAGACCAAAAAGCTCTAAAAGGAAGACAATAAAAAGAAGGATAAGACACCACTTAGAGTTGCATCATGGGTGATGCACCAGTGAGACATTACTACCATTTGTAATCACATCTAAGTGAGTGAAGACATGCTGGAAAAAAAACCTCTTATACAGTTTTCTTACCAACCTCCACTTTAAACTCTAGCACTCGTGGTTTTCATGTTGAACGAAAAAGATTTGTTGTAGAGGATCTTTTCCTCCTTCTTGGTTGCATGAGAACCCAAGAACCTTTGCAAATTGTGTGCTCTTTCCATTGACTATCTGTAGTGATGGAGTTTGATGTTGGTACTTGGCCTCCCTGGTAGACTCATGGTGAGGCTAGTTGGGGAGACAGTTCAACAACCCCTACATCTTTTAGAGCAGGAAGAAGAAGAGGAATAAGTCATAGTTCTATCTGAGTTGAAGAAGAAAGATAAATTTTTTGTAATGGATGGAGGATGAGTTTTGAAATCTTTCTTAATTGAGGAATATCTTTTAATGGCGAGAGCCTTGATAGCTTTTAGTTACTATCTTTTAGTATCTTGACGGATATCAGAGTCTATTGCCAGCAGGTCCACATATTGATACTGCCAACCCCGTAAAAATAATATGTTACCTCACAAAGAAATTTAGATTTGTCACATTTTGGACTACTTTTCCCTATTTCTTGATTTATATCAACTATTGTCTACATTATGCTGCATTGCTGCTCATTGGATGCGCTTTTTTTCTCTCTGTCTTCAATATGGCCCTCTAAAAGACCTTCAAAATATCCTAATGACATGGGTCCAAATTAATCGTAGAGAGCTTTGTTCTCCCCTCTTTTCCGCTCACAAGTATCTCCCTGTTGACACTTGTTGCAGCAGCAATGGCCACTTGAGAGTAGAAATCTGTCATCATGCAGGCCACTATGGATACCAAGACAATCTCCTCTGTCAAATCTCTATCCTTGGTATCTCTATTAATATTACCTTTGCCTTTGTCCTCTTATGAGTTCTTTCTTTTGCCATTGGCTTCACATTCTCAAGCCGAATAAAGTCTCTTCTTGCATTTACAACAACAGCTCTTAGACCTCGTGGGTATCGAGGTAGCTAACTAAGCACTTGACTTGTTGTCATCATTAAGCTTGCCTTTGCCTCTATCCTCTAGTGAACTCATGAATTTTCTTTTGGCTTCACATTCCCAAGCCAAGAAAATTGATGGCTTCCTTGAGAACTTCATTTGTTCATAGACAGCTGACTAGGTACTGGTCAATCCACTTTCCATATCCATGAGTTGGTATTGATTTTCCTTTTCCATTGAAGACCATCATGGGAACAAGCCACCAAAAATTTGCAATAAGTCGGCACTTGAGGAAAATGTTTTCCAAAGGACATAATCCATTGCATGTCAAAATGTTGGACAAAAGTCACTTCTTTTCACCGGCACAAACCAACAAACTCCAAGCCTCTTTGCACCATGCACTTCAAAATGCAAGAACCCAAGGATATCAAAATTGTGACTATTCAAGGCATCTCAACATGTAGGGAGAAAAAATTATTCATCGCAACTAAGCGTTCCAAAATGAAACACTTGATAGAATTATTATGTAGCCCAAAGCGTTCAAACTACACACTCTAAGAAGCATCTTAAATGTGCTCTAGTAGCAAGGTTTCCTACCACAAGCATTTCAAAACACTAGAAAAAAACTATCATTAGAGCCCATAACTATTGTCACAAAAGAACAAACACAACAAAATGCTAGTGTTTTACAACACCGTTCTAAAGACTGCATGTGTGGCACAGATGCGTACGTGTACAATGCAGATGTGGTGTGGTGTGTGCATGCAAGAAGGGCAAGGGAGAGAGTAGACCTTTGTGTGGATGGAGTAGAGCTCAAAATAAGCTACTCCTTATTCTTGGTATATGTACAAGAATAAGATAAGTAGTGGGTGGGCACCCATAACCTGGGTGACTGAGAAAGGCATAGGTGCCTTTACCCCAACAATCTCCCACTTAAAGACGAATGTGCTGATAAGTGGATCCTACTAGCTAAAATAATAATATGTACAAGAAAATAGGTGAAAGACTCTCTCAACCTACGTCCATTGGCTCGATCAGTTGATCTACATGTACCCGTATCGGCTCTAGTGATCGTCAAGCATGCATATGCATGCTAGAGCCTACATGTAAATCTCACAGACTACTCTATATGGTTTTCAAAACTCCACTTTGCATCATGCTAGTGTGAGTCACGGTACAACTAACAGTCCATGCTACAAATGCTCCCACAACAACTCCTAGGTCAAGACTTGGCACTAGTAGGTCGTACATGAGACGCCCAAATGCTGATGAAATCTATGAAAACTTTGTTGTACTCATCTCCCTTGTGCTATCTCCAATCAAGACTACTCATCCCTTGTGCTATCTCCAATCAAGGCATGATTTCAAAGATACACTTATTTTAATGCATTATTGCAAGCATGATTACAAAACTTTGTCAAGGAGCAATGTCATGCTTTCATATGGCATGAGGTGTCCTTGTGAATTAAATGAAAGTCTAGGCTAAGGAGACCACATGAAGACTTTTGCTGCCATAAATGGACCCTATTTTGATGAATTTTTTACACAAGGTTCCAATCCGAATTGGAAAACGATTTTAACAATGAAAATCGTAGCTAATGAGCTGAAGTTTTTTCCCATATTTTTACTTTTTTATTTGGAGCCACGGTTGAGGAGATATGATTAAAATACTGGACCCCAATCTGCCCACATCATGCAAGGACAGCTCATTTCCAACTTTTCCAATTCATGTTCACACTGGCTCCTCTCTTCTTGTGTAAACCCTTGGGGGTTCTCTTCACCTATAAAAGGGGACCTCTTCTTCCTTGGAAAGAACTCAAGCATTCAAGCCATTGATGAGAGGAATTCTCAAGGGAGTGAGTAGTAATGCCTAATTGTACTTAGCCATTAACATAAGCCGAAGCCTACACTTTCTCCTAGAGGGAGACTAGCCATTCTTGCAACAAGCTAACCTTGGAAGATCAACTCTAATCAAAGAAGTTCTTGCACTTGGTGTATCAATCAAAGTGGAATTATCCACTCTTCTTCTCTCTCCCATCAATAATGGTGCCGAAGGGTTTCAAGTAAGATGTGTTCTACATTGATGTTTTCTTGATTTCTTGTTGTTTTCATTTTCATCTCTAATCCAACATATATATATATATATATATATATATATATATATATATATATATATATATGTATGTATGTATCTAATCTCATCTCCTTAACCAAACCTATCTCTCTCATTCTTAGTAATTCATCCTCTCTAGGTTCTCTTGCTACAGGTACATCTCTCCCCGCAGTATCCTTATTGCCTACGGGCAAAAATAGGGCTTGGGAGGGAAACTTCTCATCTCTTCACTTCTCTCATATCTACATTTCTCACATACTATCCTAGATGAATAACCCACATGATGATCATTTCTATCGCTTTCACTCTGTACGATCTATTAGAATTAACGTATGGATTAGCCGTAAAATACACTTTCAACAACGTATAGTGTTTCTCTTCGGCCCTGAAAGGCTCAATGAAATACTTCTATCACCGGATCCCATCATACTACCTCTCATAGACTATAATTTTTCTTTTGATGTAAGCGTAGTTATCTTGCTATGAACCAAGAGGATTTATACACACAATTAATCCCAATCACTAGACAAAATATATATATTATGGTAAGCACAAAACTACAATTCCAAAGAACAATTCGTAGCCTATTTGGTTAGTCAAGATTGAATGCCATTAACTCATCTATTAACCCTTTCATATTACCCATGATACGATATGACCATAGCCTTGATGTTTTCATTTTCGTATTGTTTTGACATTCTCTTTTGTGTTCTTTCTTTGTGTGTGTGAGTGCAAGAGAGAAAGAGTGAGTCTTCTTTGATTGCACTTCTTTCCAAACCCTAGTCTTCATGGCATCTATGGTTTAACTCCTTCATATAGTTTTTGTTGAGTTCTCTCACAAACTCTCACAGCCATAAGCCCGATGCTTTCCTGGCAAGACTGCAAATTTCTCGATATATTTTTGGTGAACCCGACGCGAATCTGGTAGGGTGAGAGTTTGTGGGTAACCATGGGTGATCATGTTGAGCAACATGGTATGCATTTTGACCCAACAACAATGCAAATGTTTCAAGCATTTGCAATGTTCATGCAACAACAACATGCTACTGAAAGAAGGGAGATTTCAGCAATGAAGGCCATACAAGCGGTCGTCAACAGAATGGATCAGTTCAATGGCAAAGATGTAACCAAGTACTTACGCGAGTATGTGAAGGAGATGGAGCTGCATCGCGTGTCAGAAGGTGAGATGATTCAAAGCTTTGAGATAGTTGTTGCTCCAGAAATTAGGGAGCATGTTAGGGCAATTAAAGATGGGCATGGGAGAAATTGGGAAGAACTCAAAGTAGCTTTAAAGGAGGAATATTTCATGGAGGACTCGGAGAGAGTGACCAAAAGGACATTCTTAGAATGGGTAGTCAAGCCAAAGCAAGGACTATCAATAACAGAGCTACTTAGGGAATTTGAGCGGCGCTATGCACAACTCACTAGGACAGAAAGGGCCACACTAGATGCAGAGAAGACAGATCTTTTTTGACAAGCTGCAGGTAAAGAGTTTCAAGAAAATTTGGAGCTTCTTCTTGAAGATAAAGATGCTGAGCAAGGACTAAAGACTGACTAGAATGAGGTTGAAGGTGCTGTCTCACTGCTTGCCAAATGACAAAGAAGAAGGGACAAGATGGTAGTAAACACTACAAGTCCTTCCACCTCAACTTCTGACAAAATGGTAAAGCCTACTTTCATCACTCCTAAGTTTGATGAGTCCATGCTAGATGAGCTTGTGAAGGGAGTGTGTGACTTGAAGGTGAAGTTTGCAAAGCTTGAAGAAAAAGGCCAACCATCAGGGCCACTTCTTAGGCAAAGACAACAGCCCAAAGAAGGGTTTGTTAATAGATGTATTTGGTGTGATAGTACAGACCATGTAAGAAGGGATTGTGATGATTTTAGTGATGCTTTGTCAAAAGATGTTGTCTTTTTTAAGGATGGTAAAATCCACTTAAGAGAGACAGGTCTACCCTTGAGAACTAACTTTGGGAAGGGGGGAATGCAAACCTTAGTTGAAGATATGGCAACCAAGCATGCCACCTTTTCAGTTGAGGCAGCTACTTATGGAGTAAAAATTGAACATTTTTGTGATGAAGAGGTGAGTGACCATCATGGTCAAATTTGGCGAAATGTCATGCAATTAGCTAAAAAGGGAAATCTTACAAAAGAGATTCTACATGAAGCAGGTGATTGCATACGTCTAGAAACAGGATGGAATGATCCAGTGGACTCATTGTCAGTGCATGCCTACATTACAAAATGCCAACAAAATGAGGCAATTGTAGAAGAGAAGCGCAGACGTGAGAATGCTGATGAAGGACCATCAAAAAGAGCTTCTAGAAGTGGGGGAATAAGCGACTCAATGCCTTCTCAAACACCCTCAACACAAGGAGCATATCCACCTGAAGTACTCATGGAGGAGTCTACAACAGGAAAGAAGAAAGAGCCAACAAAAGGTAAGACAAAGGGCCCAACTTATAAACTACAATCTGATATTGAGGTTGCTACAGATTTAAAGAAAGTCTTGGAGGAAAGGATCTTGAATAGCAAGATTGAGTTTACTCTGGGAGAAGTTCTTGGCATTGCAAAGCGTGAATTCCATGAGGAGATCATTGACATCATCAAGAGAAAGAGGCAAACCCTTGCTGAAGTTTCTCGTCCACAGGTTGAAGGGGAAACCTCAAAGACACAAGGGATGCAACTACAAAGTAAGGAGAATGATGGAGCTGTGGTAGGATGCTACCAATCTAGTGGGAGAGTGAAGCAAGTGTATTTCTCAAATGATGATGAAGAAGTTGAAGATATTCCTAGGAGTTACTATTCACGAAGTCATTGGGCAAGGGCTACTACAGAAACTTTGGTCAAGGTAGGTGATCTTGAAGAGCCATTTGTTGCCTTGATTGACCATGGTTCAGAAATAAACATAATGTCAAAGAGTCTCTACAACAAGTGCAAATGGCCGATGGACACAGATCATGGCTGGATGGTAAAAGTGGCAAACAATTCATCCGGTGAATTGTATGCAGCATGTCCAGGTGTGAAGTTAACAATAGGTGATGTAAAGATTGACCAAAACTTCTTTGTACAGGATACATCTTCATATCATCTCATCCTTGGACAACCCTACATTGTGGGAGTTCGAATGGAAACAAAGGTAATGGACGATGGTTCAGCATATGCTAGAATACGTAGCAAAGATGGTAAACGAGCTGTCCAATTTCTCACAGTCTGTGTAAACCATGAAAGAAATCGTGACAACCTCAGAGAACATCCTCTACCAAAAGTAAGCAAAGAGTTTCATGATCATAGAGAAATGATGGGTTTTGGCCAAGTACCATTGTAAAGCGGGATTGCAGTGGTACAGAAAGAAAAAGGGTCTCGCCTGATCCAAAAATAGGTGAAACTTTCTCGATGAGTTCCTTGGTAACAAGGAATGGATCAGTATGTTTTACAAAACTTGAATATTTGAAGAGATATGAGAAGCAATATGTGCATAATGTACAAATAGGCATGAAAAAGAGTGGGTTGCTAAAGCCTACTTAAAATGTTTTGGGTTTGTGTGAACAAGTTTCTTTTGTAGATACTATGGGTGAGCTTGATGCTATAATGAGGTCTAGTTTGCATCTTGAAAATGAAGTTGTGGAAGTTTGCTCTATGGAAATGCATCAAGTAATAGAAGCCTTTAAAGAAAGCCAAACAGTTGGCCCAGAAGTCCATGTTGAAACTAAATACAAGAGTGTAGCAAAGAAGATGAAACCAGTAGCTTCACCCTTACCACCCAACAACAGGGAAAAGATTGAACAGGCTTCTTTACAACCAAGTTTGCGGAATCCTAAAAAGATCGGGCATACCTTCACAAAGGAGTCTTTTCAAGAGTTGCAGATTGGTTGCGAGGAGTTTCTAACACAGGAGGAGACAAAGTGCTTCAAAGAAATGCTTTCAAAGCATAGTAAGGCTTTTGCATTTGAGCCACATGAGATAGGATGTGTTGATCCTTATATTGTAGCTCCTATGGTAATTTTCACAATACCTCATGTGCCTTGGAATCTGCGGCCTATTCCGGTTCCAAAGGCTCATTTGCCAAAGTTAGTAGAGCTACTGAATGAGAAAATCAAAATGGGAATCTTGGAGCCTTCTTGTGCTCCATACGCAAACAGGTGGTTCACAGTTCCAAAGAAGAATGGTTCTCTACGCTTCATCCAAGATATGCAACCAGTGAACAAGGTGACAATTAGAAATGTAGGTACAGGTCCAATTGTGGATGAATTTGCAGAGGCGTTTGCAGGGAGGGCAATCTACTCAATGGGGGATCTCTACTCAGGGTATGATCAATTTCAGCTTGCAATCGAAAGCAGAGACTTGACAACCATGAGGACACCTTTGGGTTTGGTAAGGATGTGTACCTTGCCACAGGGAGCAACCAACTCGGTTGCACATATGATGAATGGGATGAATAAGGTCTTACGTGACTTTATTCCTCAAATCACAATGCCTTTCATTGATGATTTGCCTATCAAAGGATGTGAAGAAAGTGACAAAGATAAAGCTTTGGATCTCAAGGGATGTCGCAGGTTTGTGGTAAATCACATAAATGATTGTGATAAAATTTTGTCTAGGTTGGAAGAAGTGAATCTTACATTGTCAGGGAAAAAGTCTATGTTTGGTGTCAAAGAAGTGCTCATTGTGGGGCACATGTGCAGGCCATATGGTAGGAAACCTTGTCCATCAAAGGTAGATGCCATCCAAAGAATGAAAGAAACATGCACTAGCATCACTGAGGTTAGAAGGTTTCTGGGAGCATGTGTCTTCTATGTTATTTGGATTCCACATTATGCACATGTAGCCGATCCTCTTTATCAGCTGCTTAGAAAGAATCAAAAGTTTAAATGGACAGAAGCACATGTAAAATCCATGAAAAAGCTAAAGGAGTTACTCCAGTCAGCAACGACTTAAAGGTAGACTATGAGTGTCAAAGGCCAGTGATTGTGACAGTAGATACCAGTCCTACAGGGATTGGATGGGCAATAGGGCAAGATGACAAAGAAGGACACAGGTATGTGGTAAGATTTGGAGCAAAGGTACTAAGTGCTCGCCAAAGAAACTATCCACAGATAAAGAGAGAGTTATGGGGTATGGTTACAGCCTTGAAAAGTGGGAAAGAGTACCTAATTGGTGCATGTGTGGTTGTAGAAACAGATTGTCTACCACTTCTTGGGATGATTACAAGCTGCTCAACACCAGACATTGCTATGTTGCAGTGGATTGCCTACATTAAGTCCTTAAATCCCGAGTTTAAGCACATTGCAGGTAAAGACAATACAGTGGCAGATATGCTATCAAGGGCAAGGTATGAAGATGAGTCACAAATGATTGATGAGGGAGATGATGTAGGCACAAAATTCTATTCTATCTCTCATGTCAAAGGTAACAATGTCTGCATGACTAATTCACTTGAATTGTTCTTGAAAGATCTTTATGAAGGTGATTGGATTTCTATTGGAAGGTACTTGAGTACTCTAACAAAACAGGATGATTGGTCTGAACAAGAATTCAAGAGGATACGCAGGAAAGCATATGGGTACTTTTTAAGGGATGGTTACTTGTGGAAGCATCCTAAACAAAAGGGTGCTACACCACAACGGGTTATATATAAAAAAAAGACTCAAGTAAAGCCCATGCAAGAGTTTCATGAGAGTCTATGGGTTGGACACAGGGGTGTGTGGGCAACCTTCTCCAAGTTGAAAGAAAAATACTGGTGGAAGGGTATGTATAAAGATGTATCTCAGTTTGTAGAGTCATGTGTAACTTGTCAAATGTATTCAAATGTTCGACATCGTGATGGATTGCACCCTACATATCCACTAGCCATGCACTATAAATGGGTTGTGGATCTAGTCACGATGCCTTTAGGACTTTGGCAGATGAGATACTTGGTTCTTGCATGAGAGGACCTAACTAACCAGGTTGAAGGAAGAGCATTAAGAGCTAAGACCACAGAAGCTGTGTGCAAATTCCTTCTTGATGAGGTGATTTGCCGTTATGGTTGTGTGGGAAAAATCACTGCAGATCGAGGTGAACTGGATGCCGAAGAAGCAAGGGAGTTCTTTTCTAGATTAGGGATCAAGCTTTCTCTTACTACAGCTTACAACCCTGAAGGCAATGGAAAGAGTGAAAGAGGGCATCCTCCTATCATCAAAGCTTTGGCCAAGGCTTGCGAAGGAAGAGTTAGTGAGTGGCCAAAATTGTTACCATATGCTTTATGGGCTGATCGTACAACACATAGCTCAGTAACTGGCTACATGCCTGCGGAGCTAATGCATGGTCAAAAGCCAGTGATGCCTATTGAGGATACAATTCCCACATGGAATGTACTACCTTGGCAAGAGGGGCTTAGTAGGGAAGATCTCCTTGTACTGCGTATACGGCAGCTAGAGAGAAGACCTGGAGACATTGAAGCTGCAAAAGAACGACTCAAAAATGCAAGGTTGAAAAACAAGGACTATTTTGATAAGCGACATCGACTCAGGAGCAAAGCAATTGACAAAGGTGACTGGGTTTTAGTGTATGATAGTAGCCTTGATAACCAGCACACAGTCATGCGTAAGTTCTCAAAAAGATGGTTTGGACCGTATGTTGTAAACCATGTGCATGAAAATGCTACTTACAGCTTGTCTGAACTAGATGGTACAGAAGTAAAGATTCCCATTGCAGGAAAAAGGATTAAAATGTTTAAGAGAAGAGGAGACAATGATCTAGAAGATATGGATGAGGAAGAAGAGAAAAACACAGGTGAAGATCAAAGTGAACATGAAGCTCTGGAATCATCCAGTGAAGAAGAAGACAAGGAAGATGTACAAGAGGTCTAATCTTACAAAGAGACAATGTGGCACATACCGAAGGATGTGCAGGTTTAGAGGGGGTGGATGTCGTGCTGTGACACGTACATAGTGGGAACGCATGCTACAAGATCTATCTTGTATTTTTTTAGATACATAATTATATTTCCTATAGTGTACATATGCATATTTAAGTATAATAATAAGCCTTCTATCTCATCCTATTATTTTTCTCAAGGGTAACCTATCCTTACTTTACCATCAGAAAATACTATGGGAAAAGCATCAATAGCTCCGCCTCTTTAAGTTGGGGCAAAAAGCATTGATTATTTATTTCTACTATTTCATTATCATCTCACACCCTAGCTAGATCCTATATCTAGGGTAAACTCCAATATATATATATATTCTACGTATTTTTTATACTTTTCTTATATTTCTTTTTAAATAGCTACTAGGAGAGAATCAAATCCTAGTGGGACACTAGGTGGCATGATTTCAAAGATACACTTATTTTAATGCATTATTGCAAGCATGATTACAAAACTTTGTCAAGGAGCAATGTCATGCTTTCATATGGCATGAGGTGTCCTTGTGAATTAAATGAAAGTCTAGGCTAAGGAGACCACATGAAGACTTTTGCTGCCATAAATGGACCCTATTTTGATGAATTTTTTACACAAGGTTCCAATCCGAATTGGAAAACATTTTAATAATGAAAATCGTAGCTAATGAGCTGAAGTTTTTGCCCATATTTTTACTAATTTATTTGGAGCCACGGTTGAGGAGATATGATTAAAATACTGGACCCCAATCTGCCCACATCATGCAAGGACAGCTCATTTCCAACTTTTCCAATTCATGTTCACACTGGCTCCTCTCTTCTTGTGTAAACCCTTGGGGGTTCCCTTCACCTATAAAAGGGGACCTCTTCTTCCTTGGAAGGAACTCAAGCATTCAAGCCATTGATGAGAGGAATTCTCGAGGGAGTGAGTAGTAATGCCTAATTGTACTTAGCCATTAACATAAGCCCAAGCCTACACTTTCTCCTAGAGGGAGACTAGCCATTCTTGCAACAAGCTAACCTTGGAAGATCAACTCTAATCAAAGAAGGTCTTGCACTTGGTGTATCAATCAAAGTGGAATTATCCACTCTTCTTCTCTCTCCCATCAATAATGGTGCCGAAGGGTTTCAAGTAAGATGTGTTCTACATTGATGTTTTCTTGATTTCTTGTTGTTTTCATTTTCATCTCTAATCCAACATCTATATATATATATATATATATATATATATATATATATGTATCTAATCTCATCTCCTTAACCAAACCTATCTCTCTCATTCTTAGTAATTCATCCTCTCTAGGTTCTCTTGCTACAGGTACATCTCTCCCCGTAGTATCCTTATTGCCTACGGGCAAGAATAGGGCTTGGGAGGGAAACTTCTCATCTCTTCACTTCTCTCATATCTACATTTCTCACATACTATCCTAGATGAATAACCCACATGATAATCATTTCTATCGCTTTCACTCTGTACGATCTATTAGAATTAACGTATGGATTAGCCGTAAAATACACTTTCAAAAACGTATAGTGTTTCTCTTCGGCCCTGAAAGGCTCAATGAAATACTTCTATCACCGGATCCCATCATACTACCTCTCATAGACTATAATTTTTCTTTTGATGTAAGCGTAGTTATCTTGCTATGAACCAAGAGGATTTATACACACAATTAATCCCAATCACTAGACAAAATATATATATTATGGTAAGCACAAAACTACAATTCCAAAGAACAATTCGTAGCCTATTTGGTCAGTCAAGATTGAATGCCATTAACTCATCTATTAACCCTTTCACATTACCCATGATACGATATGACCATAGCCTTGATGTTTTCATTTTCGTATTGTTTTGACATTCTCTTTTGTGTTCTTTCTTTGTGTGTGTGAGTGCAAGAGAGAAAGAGTGAGTCTTCTTTGATTGCACTTCTTTCCAAACCCTAGTCTTCATGGCATCTATGGTTTAACTCCTTCATATAGTTTTTGTTGAGTTCTCTCACAAACTCTCACAGCCATAAGCCCGGGGCTTTCCTGGCAAGACCGCAAATTTCTCGACAACGGTCTCTCTACCTCTATCTCTATAGAGTCTATTGGCACCTCCTGCATAGCTAAATGCTCTATCTTGTGATGGTGGAGCTCACTCACAAAGGAGAGACTCTTCCTAAAAGTATGCTAGCAACAAAACGAAGACTATGTCGTTTTGAACCTCAGACACATCCATAGGATATACCAAGTCACTGCGGGCTGCTTTTGTAATCACTTATGAGACACAATGCATCTGAAAAGTCTTCTTTCTAAGCAGTGTTTGACACTCAAAATTTGATAATCGTCTCACTGAGATCAAACTCTATCTCAATTTAGGAACATAGCATATATGATGCACCACTGGGCAATGACAAGCAGACATCTCCTGCTCTTGCAATGTTAAACATTGAACCATCAACCAAGAGTACATAACCAAAGCTCCCACTAGAAAAGGTGCTAAATCAGTCACGATGTGGTGTGACATGGAAAACTGCTTCCTCATCTAGTAACCAATGGGAGAGGTATCACCTCTCAAAGACATGTAATCAGGAGGAACGTTAAAGGAAAATGTGACATCACCGTCACTGGCATGTGAAGCCACTACTCTAGCGTATGTCCATACCTCATGTGGTTCACGCATAGATCTTTGTTGCTGCTCATACGTCTGAAACAACAGTGCCTAATGTGCCCTGTGTGACCACAATGCCAACATCGCATGTATCAGCAAGTACGAGACCGTCGTCTCTCACTAGTCATCATTGTAGACTCTAAACTGTCACACATGTCTACAACCATAAGTGAATGTCAAAAAACTATGGCAAGAAATCTTGGGAGAAAATTGGCAGAGTCTCCTGTAAGCTGAGAAAAAACTCAAATACAATTTCTACCGTAAACGATGACAAATTGACAATAGAGTGGAAGATAACTCGACCACTACACAATCATAATACCCATGATCAAACGCATCAAAATCAATGCTCACATATGCATTAAATAAGCTCCACAATCTACAAACTACAAGCATATAATCGGGGACAAATAGCGCAACTAAGCGTAAAGCACATAACCATATATGCAAGTAGTGAGCAAACTAGCTTTAAAAATATCCCACAAGAGATATTGCCTACAAGAAAACCTGTGAAACATGTGATTGTCTATGTGTAGCCACACAAGCATACACAAAACTCACTCTTGCAAGTGGGTACAAGAATACTAAATTGTGTCCAAGTTGAGAAAAAAATATCAAAGTGGGAGTAAAACTCAACCACTAAACCATCAAAGATACGCATAAAACATGGCGAGAATCTGGGGAAAACCCGACAGAGTTTCCCCTAAAAACTGAGTGAAACTCAAAAAATCTCACCACTACCGCTTAAAGCATACAGACAATCAGTGTCTTAGAAAACACATCCACAAATCTATACATAAAATGCCAAAACCTTGGCAAACAAGCTCACTACCGAACGAGTGGCTCTATGAACTTGTACCTATCCAAAAACATTGCAACCTATGAACCTATTACCTATGAGCTTTAGGTAGCTCAAGCTATATCTACATATGTGTTGGAGCCCCATTTGTCCAACTGTTGTAATGAGCCCATCTTGTAAAGCATATCAAATTCCCATTTTATGTCAAAGACGTCTTATCATTTTGATCCATTCGTCTGGGTTATGTAAAGATTAATCAGTTAGTCAGGACTCGGATTGGTTCCCACTTTGTAATAAGGAGTAAGAGAACCCCATGTACATTTTTGAGCTAAGGTGACTAAAGTATAAAAGTCACCTTAGAACCATTTTTGAGGAACATTTGAATATTAATTCTGTGTCGTACGAGTCTGAGAGAGAGAGAGAGAGAGAGAGAGAGAGAGAGAGAGAGAGAGAGGGAGTGAGTGTGTCTTATCCTCTTCGCTACGCACTTCTCCCTCACCGGATTCACGACGTGACCACACCATCGCGGTAGTCTCTCCGAGAGCTACGCGCCCCCACCACACATTCACCTTTTCGAGCTGATCGCGATCAATCCTTCCTCGAGCTTGTTTTGCTTGTAAGTAGCACAAACAGTGTCTGTTTTCAATAATCAAGTGCTTTATGGAATGAGAAAGAGATTAGCTACACATAGATACTCATAAACTTAAGTTTTGCCCACTTTTGGATTATGACATGTTAGTCTATCACGACTGTATTCGAGATAACTAGGGTTCAAATCTGGTGAGATTAGACTTATAGGTAATTATATCCTAGTGAGAGGATGGTGCCTAGTAAGTTTGATGCGATTCCGAGTTCATTGGAAGTGTAAACGGTGCTGTGAGCGTTTAGGGATAGAGTGGGTTGCATTCTACCAAGGTTAGTGATTGATGCATCATAAAAGTGCGTATGTGTAGATTGGTTTCAGCCTGACAAGCTAATGAGATTGCCTACGTGCACCTACGGGTTAGTCGTGTCATTGGATGATAAGTATGTTGTCTGTGTCGTGCTCATGAGTATGAACAGGGGAGTAGTTTTACCCTAAAACATTGGCGCCGCTCTCGGGGACACAAGACCTTAAGTAGGGAGATCTACGTCACTTGTGTGATGGGTTCGCTTACTTTAGTTTTGACTAGAGAGAGCTTAAACTTTTAGAACAAGATCCAGGATAGAGTATCATGAGGTCTAGTGGATAGCCAGGAAGCCTGTGTCTTGCCGAGGGTCTGCGACTAGTTAGATTTAGTTAAGTAGGATAATGTGGAGTTATGGTTTTTGGTTTTGAATGCTTGTTATACTTGTGAAGAAACAGAGTAGAAAAACGCTGTAAAAACGCAAAAAACAAACAAAAAGAAGAAACAATAAGGCTGTTTGCTTGCCTTGAAAGCAAAACCCACCCCATATACCCTTGAAGTGGGTGAAAAGAGTGGACATTAAAATTTATGATCCAACACTCGAGAAAACATAAAAACTGCGACCAAAACCAACAAAAAAGAAACAGGTGATTGTCATAAGGAAACACTAAGTGAACCTAAAGAGTCCAAGAAGAGATATAACCATTAGCCTAGGGTAAACTGACTGTGTCATGAGGTACGACTGATGTTCACAAGTTTAAGATGAAGTGTCATCAAATTTGCATCACTTCAAGTGCAATGGAGTTGTGAATTGTCAGAGAAAAGTGGAATTTGTGAAGTGCTTGAGTTTAAGGTCAAAATAAGTCCAAACTTCATAAAACTTGGGGGATAGACTTATATGGGCACAAGGAACAAGACTATGCAAAAAAAGACAAAAAATTAAATCCCCATTGCTCTCTGCCTGGTCTATCGCGATAGACTGATGAAGGTGGTGATTGACTAGCAACAAGGAAAAAACCTTTATACCACAGGTTTAACACATCAATACAAGGGTACTCACAAAAATTGAGTGAATTTGAACACCATTTTGACCACACAACTTCAAAACTTGTGTTTAGAATCTGAATTCAGAGACAAGGGCAAGAAGTCTTTGACCAAATGTCCAAACAGTGCCAAAATTGGTCAATGCACTACACAAGGGGAGGTTGAACCAACTGTGGAGAAAACTTGAGAAAAATGTTAAAAATGGAGAAAGTGCCAAGTCTATCACGATAGACCAAGGAAACTGCTGCTGGGGAACTTTTCTTTCAAAATTCCCCTAGGGAGAGCTTTATCAGGGCCTATATAGCAGACACACCAAAATTCAAGCCATTTAGATCACTGAAGGTCAATCTGAGGTTCAAATAGAGAATCAAGCTCTGACTAAAATACTAAAAGGGGACCAAAACCCAACCCCAAGTGTCCAAACTTCATAAAAATTGAGGGATAGGCTATAGAGGGTAACTGAACTCAAGGGTAAAGTCACAATTTTGAATTGACTTGTGCTGAGCAAATTGCTTGGTCTATCGCGATAGACTAAGAAAATAGTGATTCAGACACTTTTTTCAATTTGTGACTATACTGCTAGGACATACTCTCTATATAGATCCCAGCCATCATTTCATATTTGAAATTGGACCACCAGAAGACTGACTAAGTGGTTGCTCTATATACTAGAAAGATTTTTTGGTAATTCAGGGAAATCCCTTGTGAACAGACTAACCATCCTTGTGTAGATCCCAGAAGGAGATCATCACAAAGCCACACAGGAAGAAGGAGTCCAAGTAAGCCTTAAGTTTGCAACCCAACTTTCATTCTTATGTATTTAAGGTCAGGAGCCTTTGTTAATTCGGGAGCTAAAAGTGTCAAAAGTCAAGTAAGTACCACGTCCACTGAAGAGAGTGTAACTCAGACGAGACTAGACCTATTAGCACCAATCATTGAAGAAGGTAGTGATACTGACACTTCGTCGGAAAAGTCCTTCTTCATGATGGGGAGTCAACAGCCAGGAGGTTTCAATGGTGAAGGACCAATGCCAGGGGGGAGCACCTCCCTACATCCTTTAAACGAAACCAAGTTCACTATAATCTTCTTGGAAGGAACTAACTCGAGGGGAGCCTTAGTTTATTCTGACTATCGGGGATGCAAGTGTATTTGTATTGAAGAAAGACCGGCTCAGAGACTAGAGATAATTCGAGTCTATGATGATGGAGACAGATTCCGAGACGAAAAGGGGAACCACTATCTGATAGTGAGTAACCCTGAGTATTACAACAGATATGGGGATAACGTGGCAAAAGGTAAAATGGTTTCAGAAACCCAAGAGCCTCCTAACATTGATCGACCTGGAGCGCTTTTTATGTATGATAAGAAAACAACCAGGGTCCCAACCTATAATGAGAATGTAGGGATCTACAAGCATGAAAGCGAAGGAATAGTCTCTTACTTTCGATGCAAGGAACCCTACCCAAACGAATTAAGCAAAGACAAGGTTATTTACTTATTTTCTTATGAATCTGCTATGGGGAAGGATATTGTTTTTGTTGATAGATACGGGCGAGAATACAAATGTATTCTCCCAGAAGAGGTTGAAAAGGCAACAGTTCCGGGAGCATCGACCTATGGCCCCGATGAAGTACCAAGAGCCACCTACACCCGTAGCAAGTCGACAAATCCCTTTTCAAAAGAGTATGACGCTACCTCATATTCTACCCGACAACCGACGTCCAACTACCAGGACCAACCAGCTACTCAGCCATCATTGCACACATGGCTTGTACAGAGTGCTACATTAGAACAAGACCGAACCCGAGAGGGTTATCAAACCGCACGAGGGTTAAGGGATTTACAAGAACCACCACTCTATGCACAGTATCAAGGAGAGAGTAAGCCAAAGACTCAGGGGTCAACTAAGCCTGGAAGAACACCTCGAGAACGAGTTCGGAGAGATGAACCATCTCTCACGAGAACTGTTAGAAATTATGGATTAGGAGCACCATTGGGAGAGGAACCTGGCCACTACAGAAGACCATAGGAGGTATATCGACTAGGACGGGGAGATCCCATGATGAGATTTGTAGACCATCGTAGAATTAGACCTTCTCAAGTGCAAAAATGGGTAAACAAGAAATATACGATCCGAGAGATCATGTAGCAGCCTTTGTGCGTGTAATTAGAGCTGAAGAGGTGTTAGACTTTCCTACCCAATTTGCAGGATTCGGTTTAACCTTAGAGGATGATGCTGCTACATGGTTTGACTCAGTGGAGCGAAGATACTTTGAGTCGATGGAGGAAGTGTTTGACGAGTTTATCGAGGAATTCTCACAAAGGGGAATAGCTCATAATACAGTCTCACAAATCCATAAATTCAAACAGAAAGATGGAGAGTCTGTGCGAAAGGCAGCCCTCCGATTAAAAAGATATGTTAAGTTCTGCCCTGTGGAAGAACTGCCAACTCAGTCCAGACTTATGCTTATATTTATCCAAGGACTAAGGAATGCAGATCTTCAAAAGGAGCACGACGTTGAATGATTTAACCAAGGAAGCTCTATACCTTGTGGACAATTGTGCGGTCTACAAAGAGGGTGAGTTTAAGGATCTTGACGATGATTCTTCCTCGCAACAAAGTGGAAGCAAGTCTGCTAAGACAACACTGAAAGGAGAAGTAGCGGTAAGCCAAGAGCAGCTTGTAGAGGAAGTGCTTAAAAATATTAACTTGTATTCCAAACCACAAGCTAAACAACCAAAATGGTGTGCAATTGAACAAAAATGGACAAACCATGGGACGGAGGAGTGTTATTATAACAAGGGATATGTGAGAGAACGACCATATGCTCCGCAAGCTCAGGCGACATCCCCTCAAGTCCCACCGATGCCTAGATATCAAACAGGCAACCTACCAGGACCTGTAGGTGTAGAAAGACCACAACCAGTGTTGGGCCAACAACCACCCCTACCAGGATTACGACCATTCGGCATAAGATACACACCCACAGTAACTGAGTTGGATGAGAAGTCTTTGGTACCTATGCATGCATACTACGACGAGCCCAATGGATATGCAACGAACTCTGTCTATTATCCACCTGAAGAACCCTCTACACCAGAACCATGGAGCATGATAGGAAATATAGGACCACCAACTGTTGCAGAGGCAGCGGGGAAAGGACGATATAGCGTGGACGAAAGAACACTACTGTTCATAGCCAACGGAGGCATGAGTGGGCAAAGAATTGCACACCAACAAAGAGGAGCTCCAGGGGCACCTCAATAGCCTAAAGGACCATGCTACAAGTGTGGTGGAGACCATTGGCTGAGGGACTGCCCTCATGAAGAAATCATTAGGGTCAACGCATATTGCACCGAGTGTGGAATTACTCACTTGATCCCTGATTGCCCTAAAAACCCGAGCAAAGGAGCAAAAACTACCTTGAATATGCTGGGAGCGCTACCTTCTAGTGGAGGGTCAGAAAACGAAACTCCGATTCCTATTAAGGTCTTGACAAGAGCCGAAGCAAGGAAAAATGACAAACAGCCCAAGAGTAACGATGAAAATCAAGAAGAAATCAAGACTGACAAGTCTAGTATCAGTCGTGATAATCTTTGGAAAGAACGAAGAGTGAAAATGAAAGCTAGACGTGAGCGAAAACAAAAAGATGTAGAAGCTGAGCTAACGATAGCTCGAGAGCAACTTAAACAGCAGAGAGAGTCCGACTCTTTAAAATCAACGGAGGGACCAAGAAGTGCAAGCTCAGGAGGGTCGGTATTGGTAGATAAGATCAATGAACCCTTAGATGCAATCTTGTAAGCATATGAAGCAAGATTGAAGAATAGACAGACTCTAGAGAAAAGGTGGATGACATATCCATATCCAGAGATAGAAAAACAGAGACTAGAGATGTGCAAACAGCTAATTGAAATTGCACAAGCTTTACTGGAGCCTCCACCCATGGAAGCGGGAGATAGAGTAATCAAACCACCAAACAATGAAACACCTCACAAAACCAAACATAGGATACCCGACAAGATAGAAAACGTTAAATCCTTGCCGGATGTAGAGGATGCAAAAGACGTACCTAATAGCACTGATGAATCACTGAAAGATTTTCCACCATATTCCCCTATTGTGGAAGAAAATTGGCATGAAGAGCTATGGGAAACGGTGAGAAAAGCTCAAGAAAAATATGAGACAAAAACAGTCGAGTCGGCGCCTTTCTCGGAGCTGAACTTGATTAAGCCTCCATGGGATTTAGACGTTAAATCATTTCAAGGGGATAATGGTTCAGTTGCATCCGAAGATAGAAGACCAGAATCACTCATAACTTTTCCATCATATATGGGGAACTATGAGGCAAGATCAGAAATTCGAAGAGTACCTTCTCAGAGAATAGGCGGGTCAAATCAATTGGACACTAAAATCCTGACAGACTTGTTGACCACTCCGGTCAAGTGTACACTCACATTGGCAGAATTGTTAAAAATTAGGCCAAGCATGTGGACGGAAGTAGGCAAATGTCTTGAAAAATTTGTCATAAGGAGACTTCTTAAGTTCTTCGAAACCGAGCTTAATGACACAGAACCGAAGGAAGTCAACACTAGACCAGTGCCACTCAACAAGGTAGGAGAGTATTGTGAAGGTGAAGACGGCAACACAACCCTACCAGTTGAGTATAACGGCATAGAGACTAAGGAAATACTTGATAGTGGAGCTGGCATTGCCATTGCGACCAAAATGCTATGCGAAAAATGGGTAAAACCAGTAATACGAACAACTAGAATGAAATTGCAACTGGCGGATGGGCACATAGAAAGGCCTATAGGATTTCTTGAGGCAATTGTGGTATCTTCCTGTGGCATAGAGTACGAAAATACCTTTGCCATAGTAGATTTTGGCAAGAAGAACAACTATGAAATTATCCTTGGTAGGCCGTTTATGAGGCAACTCAAAATGGTGCAGGACTGGGGGTATGATTATTTGTATCTAAGACATGCTGAAACTACTATACGCGGAAACTGAAAAATCATAGCTACCATGATGTCACGAGAACCCCGGTGGAAGAATTTGACTCAGCCACCATTAGTGGATCAGAAGTCCCAGCGTGTCTTTGTAAGAAAAAGGAGATATGGATGTGCGGGGCATCTCAATGTAGTGAATTTGACCACAATGAAAGGACACTAGAGAGGGTCTTGGAAGATGATGCATACATACGAGAACCTTTTCCAGAAGAGAAGCTCGAACCCCTAGAATGGTCCCAAATTTTGGCTACATTGGATGTATGCGTCAATGAAGTCACTCCCACCAAATTTTGTGATGAGAATGACTACGATATCATACCATACTACATGTTGAGCAAAATTGTGGAGGAGGACGAGAACGATGGAGATACTGAGAATATGAGGATCAATAAAACAAAAACTAAACTTGAGATTAAGATAGTGGGCTATGTGGACATCCCCACTAAAGAAATCAAGCAGGAGGGAGAAGAATTTTATGATTCTTCTGATCAAAGTGAAAACAAGGATAACGCGGATGACGAGAAGTCGGAAAATACGGAGGGAGACGACAATCAAGATCAAGACTATGACGTCTTCTACAACTTCCCAAACCAAAGTGAGAGACGCCAAAAAAGATACAAGAGTAAACGACACCATATCAGTCCACCAACCAGGCTGAGACCCATGCCGGAGTTTAAGGGTAAGACACATTTCCTTATGAACATTCATGATGTTGATTGTGCTAAGGATAAAGTGTCAGGAATATTTCTTAAGGTTGTTGAAGACTCAGGATTTAAGTCCAGACTGTTGAAACCTAAGAAAACCAGCAAAGCAAAAAAAAGAGTTGCAACAGAAAAACTGAATGTCTGTGGTAGTCCAATTATGACGAAAATTGAACGGAAAAGGAGATACAATGAGTTGAAACAAAAAATTAAAAATGTATGGACAATTGAAATGGAAAGTAGCGATGGAACGAACGCTAGTGATGGGAGTAAAAAGATAGATGTACCTCCTCACTATTGTAAGTACACCATTCAGGAAACAAGATTGGTGGTTCAGCAACCAATGAGGGAGCCTAAATCAAACAAGTCCTACGATGGGCCAGAGAATGCCAAGAAAATAGACTTAGCAGAGCCAGGAGAAAATCCTCGACCTGCTTACATTGCCACAGATCAAGGTCGAGAAGAAGAGGACTTACTAATCAAAACACTTAAGGAATTTCGAGATGTATTTGCATAGTCGTACAAAAATTTGAAGGGAGTGGATCCTAACATTTGTGAACATTCAATCCCTCTGAAGTCTGATGCAAAGCCAAGCAAACAACGTCCATACACGTATAATGAGACATTCGCCAAAAGGATAAAAGAGGAGATAGACAAACTTATGGAGGCTGAATTTATTTATGAGATAGAACACACGGACTGGGTGTCCCCGATAGTGGTGGTACCCAAGAAAAACGGGAAATTACGAGTGTGTGTGAATCTCAAGAAGGTAAATGCAGCAACAATAAGGGACAACTACCCTATTCCTATCACTGAACACGTCCTGGAACGAGTAGCAGGCAAGCAAGCCTATAGCTTTATGGACGGATTCTCTGGTTATAACCAATTGGGGGTCAAACTAGAAGATCAATACAAAATAGCGTTTGCAACAGAATGGGGCATATATGCGTTTAGGGTAATGCCATTTGGCTTGACCAATGCTCCAACCACATTTCAGATATTAATGACACACGCTTTTAAAGAATACTTGAGAAAATTCTTGGATATTTACATGGACGACTTGTGTGTCTATTCTCTATTGAGAGAAGACCATATAGATCATCTGAGAAAGGTATTCGAAAAATGCAGAACGTATAGGATTTGCCTCAACCCAGAAAAATGTGTATTCATGATACGACAAGGTAAAATCTTAGGCCACATAGTGTCGGCTAATGGAATTACCACTGATGAAGACAAGGTAAAGGTGATCAGAGAATTGCCAAGACCAAACACTGTACGAGAGGTACAATCATTTATGGGACATTGTGGATACTACCGACGTTTTATCTACATGTACGATGTAATAGCAAAACCCTTGTATAGTCTAATCACGCTCTTCATTTGGACAAATGAATGTGAGGAGTCATTCCAGAAACTAAAAGATGCACTGGTATCTGCACCAATTCTAAAAGCACCAGATTGGTCAAAGATCTTTCATGTACATGTAGATGCTTCGGCATTTGCAATAGGCTGTATATTAGCACAACCGGATGAGGGTAAGACGGATTTTCCAATCAGTTATGCTAGTAGACAACTCAACAGTGCAGAAAAGAATTAAACTACCACTGAAAGAGAAGGATTGGGTATGATATATGCGGTAAAGAAATTTCGGCATTACTTACTCGCGAACAAATTCACATTCTTTGTGGATCATCAGGCACTCTTGTACTTAGTAAACAAACGGGACGAATTGTAAGATGGTTCATTGTGTTGCTAGAGTTTGATTTTACGGTAGTAGTTAAGGAAGGAAAAACTCATCAAAGAGTAGACCACCTTTCTTGATTACTACATGGCGAAAAAGCTACCAGAGTAGATGATGATCTCCCAAATGCATACCTGTTTAATATAAAGATGGTACCAAAATGGTCAGAGCAAATTATTCCGTTGCTGACATATGGAATGAATCTTGACGACAAACACACGGTGGAAGACATTAGACAAGCATGAAATTACACAATGCTTGCGGGAAGAATGTACCATCATGGAAACGATGGGATTCTAAGGTTGTGTATAGGCCCAGAGGAGTACGAAGCATATCTAGAGGAGGCCCATACACAAACAGGGGGATTCCATAGAGGAAATCAAATGATGTATGAACAATTAAGAAGACTTGGAGTGTATTGGCCAGGAATGGCAGGCGATGTAGCTAATTACATCAAGAAATGAGACTATTGCACATCCAATACCACTGTGGATTATGCCACATTATACCAAGTGACAGTAGCACCCGCATGGAGTCATGCTATTGTGGAATATTTAACTAATAAGGATCTGCCAGGAGATTGGTCTAAAGCCAGACAAAAGGCTTTACAAATCGAAGCGAATAGGTATACCCTCATTAGTGACCAGTTGTATAAAAGAGGAACTCATGACCAGCTGAGGTTAGTTCCTCATGAAAATGACTACTTTCCATTATTGGAACAAGCTCATGCAGGCATATCAGGAGGTCATTTTTCAGCAGAGAGAACCGTAAAAATCATTATGGTTGCAGGTATATGGTGGCCGACCATGATTCAAGATGCATCAGAATTCGTGAAAAGATGTGATGAATGTCAACGCACTAAGGTACCATTTAAAAGAGACGAAATGCCTTTAAGACCAATGATGAGTGCTCGAGCATTCGCTAAATGGGGATTGGACTTTGTTGGTCCTATCACTCCACCAGCGTATCGTTCACAAGCACAATATATCATAGTGGCCACGGATTACATGACCAAATGGGTGGAAGCAAAAGCCACAACAAAAGCAGACGCTAGAACCACGGCACAGTTCTTATATGAATATGTGTTTACACGTTATGGCCTTCCAATCGAGTTGGTGAGTGATAGAGGGACACACTTTGTAAATGAAGTTATCCAACATCTCTTAAATGAGTTTATGGTAATTCATCGCAAATCTGCACCCTATCATCCACAAGCCAATGGCCAAGCGGAAGCGACCAACAAAATATTGTACACAGTTCTTACGAAACTGGTTAGTGAAACAAGAACAGATTGGGATCAGATGCTCTATTCGGCAGTGTGGGCTTATCGAGTTGCATATAAAACAACACTCAATGCTACACCATTTAATATGGTATATGGGTTAAATGCAATATTGCCTATTGACTTTTTGATCCCCACACTAAGGGTAGCCACACAATTGGACTGGACGGGGCATGAACTTTCAGAACGGTTAGAGGACCTTGAAAAATTAGATGAGTTACGACTCAATGTTGTAGCGGCCATATATGCAAAAAAAAGACATCAGAAAGAGTTTTTTGACAAACATGTCAAGAACAAGCACTTTAAAACGGGCGACTATGTCTTAGTATACACCCTTAAACAACATGCCAAAAAGCTAAAGAAAAGGGGAATGGGGCCTTATTTGATCCAAGAAATATCGTCCAGCGGAGCAGTAAAACTGTCGACACTAGATGGAAAAGAAATGCCGAACTGGATTAGTGGGTGTCGTTTAAAAAAATATCATCTACCTTTAACACCGGAAATGTTGTTTCAACTGCATTATGGAAAAACCTATAGACAGGAACAACAAAGAATTCAGGACCAGGCACAACAAGAAGCAAAGGAACGGATTGCTAAACGAAATCAATTTCTCAGGACAGTAAACATGGTCACCCCAATGATGACTGAGGAATATCCTCTTCCAACATCCCAACCAATCGAAGCGGATATACAAAGCGACGAATTAGAAAAGACCATGACAGACCTTAGGGCTCAGTACGATAGAATCATTGATGACGTGGAAGATACGTGGTGTAGTCCTTACATAAAAGCTTATGCAGGCACAAAAAAAGTTGAAATCTATGCATTGCTTGACACTGGAGCAAAAATGAGTGTCATCAGCTTTGAGCTCTTTCATAAACTTGGACCAATGAAGACGATCCCAGAGACACACCGGTTGAAAGTAGCATCGGGAGATGAGGTGACCACGTTGTGGTCTATTATAATACCAATCACAGTGCAGGCACACACGTACACTACAAAATTCCATGTACTGCCAGCAAGTAGATCAGCAACGCCGTGTATCTTAGCAGTGTCATGGATGAAAGCTAATAGGGTATTCATTGATTTGGATACTAATGAAGCACTCTTCAGAAATGAAAACTTTTCAGAACCCTTCTTATCATATAAACAATTCATGTCAAGGAGGAAACAAAAGTCAATACAACCGCAAAGATCTGCCCAACAACAAACAAAGTTTACAAGTCCAGCAACGTCTTATCAAAAATCAACAACCATGCAGGGAACCAGGAAAGTTTGGGTACGGCGTACAGAGCTGACCGAGGCACAATTACATCAAAAGAGGAAATACAAAATTTGGATAAGGCACAGCATCCTGATTCCTATAAAAAAGGAGTCAGAAGAACATACAAAACACCAAAATCCAGAAAAACTTCAAAGAACCATAGTCAATCTATCGAATACGCAACAGACTTTATTGGTATGGCGGCCAAAAATGCCAATTCAAAACGGGCCAAAAACACCAGAAGGGAGGCCAAAGGTGACAATCGAGCAGTTATCTACAACTATCAAGGTCAAGCAACATCATGCAAACAGCACGAGGAATTAAACAGAATCAACAACAAAAACTACCCAAGTCATCAAAGCAGAAAGAAAGAATGTTCCACCAGATACGACAATATCAACTTCAAAGGAACCACATACACCAATTCAAAACCAGTGGAGAACAATCAAACAAAGAGCTGCAGATTTACAACTACTCCTTGCAAAGAAAATCTGCCAGCCAACTCAAGCTACCACAGGAAGCCTCAACGACAAATGCCAATAAGCGAATCGCTTATACCTTCCTCTTACACTGCATAAATTCTTTCTACATGCATTGACTACACATGCATATAGGGCTATATTACAAAGCCTGCATTAGCATGAGTTCACACCCATGCACAGCACATACCCTTGACGATACCCTTTCGTCCGGGAGGACTCCAACTAGGAGGGGGGGAGGCATTCCAAATGCGGACTCATGTCATATATTAGAGGGCAATGTTTGTGAGCAATTTTTCAACCATTTTTGCGTTTTATTGTGTGATTTTGGGAAAAAGAATATGCCCTCGTAATTAAACAGAATTGGGGACCAAATCATCATTCAGGAGCCCCTAGGGATGTGTATAGACTATAAAGAGAGTTAAATCTGGCCAAAAAACTGTCTAAAAACAGCAAAAAATAGACCAAGGTTGACGATAATGAGCGAGACTGTACATAGATGAGAGAAAAGTGAGCTACAAAGTGTTTTGCCTTTCATTGGTATTTTTCTAGGTTAGAATTGCTATTTTCGGGTTATTTTGGGATTTATTTGCTTTATTTTAGCCATTTTCTAGCAAAAATTATAGAAAAAAATCCGTAATCCAGATGGAAACACAAAAGAAGAGACGCCTGATCGGAGCAAGGTAAAGAAGACACAGAAAAAATAGGGACTGTAAAGGTGAAGGGGCAAAATGACCACCGTCATGAAGGGACCTCCAACAGGAGAAATCTACAAAAATAGTAAAACTGGAGCAACCGAAGTCCAAATCAGGAAATTTGCGAGCCTAAACCGCATCTCGCAAAAATTTATGGCCACAGATAAAAGATTGGAAAATTTGGTGTCGAAGTCTCGATTACATATAGAGAGGCTAGGCTAGAAATCTCTCATTTGAGTCATTTTCCATAGTGAGAGAGAGAGAGCTCCCTACAGCAGTTGAGACTTCGAGAAGTTCATCCATCGCGCACAATCACCAGATCGACATCAGATATGAGCGGTATGCTCGTCAACACTGACTCTAAGTGTTGTTTACTTCAGCTAGTCGCAAAACCTCGCCGGCATCACAATCACAACCTGTGCACACATACGATAGACCGGTTGTTAGGGAGACCTAGAGGCCACCAAATGGAACCAAAATTGAAAGGCATAAGGCCTATAGCTTAGGGATTGAGCCTATGACCTCGAAAAGCGTGAAGGAAGCCGCTCAGAAAACCCTAATTTCACAGGACCTGCAAAAGGGCAACTAAACCAAGGTGATCGGAAATGAGCCAAAATTCATAGACAGCAAACCAATAACCTCGACAAACCAACTGAAGGGTTAGACCATGAAAAAGTTCGTCAAAACGGAGCCTAAAGTCCCTATCTGACGAAAACCGCACAAAGCGTCACGATACTCTAACGGGCCGACCAAGTGACAAAATGACACCAAATTTTAACAAGGTACATCCAAAAGAGGTCAACTACGAGATGGAATGTGTCCATTCAGGAAAAAAGCTCTTCCACTAGGGCAATTGCCGGCAACAGGCCAGAAAGATGTCTAAATGGTCGTTCTTGGTGTTGTAAACACCAAAACAACAACTGACTGCTTGGATGGAAGGTCAAAAGGAAATAAAAGACAACCGGAATCATACAATGACCAAAAGGAACGACGACCATCACCTAAGTGGTCTACTGCGACTCTAGGAACAACTAAGTGCTGCAAACAGGGAGTACACTCTTCTAAATTGATTAAAACTTGATATGTGTGTCTAGGAGGGCCTATTAACACCATTGTGGTCAACTAACATTTTTATTTTTTATTTTTAAATGGTAAAAATGACCAAGTACTAGTATATCGCGATAGACTTGAATTTACAATTAGACAAGGAAATTTTGACTTTGGCTTCATGAGCAGTGCTAACAAGGAATAGTAACCACCATTATCAAATCAAAGTGTAAGAGAGATCTTTTTTGGCCAAATAACTTAGTCTATCGCGATAGACTTGCTACACCAATAATTGGGGGAAATACTCTTCAAAATTTTCATAAACTAGACTTGGGGAAGCACATGAAGGCAGTACACCAAATTTGGTGACAGGATGGATTCATATGGCAAGCTGAGAAAGACATGCTGACAACTCAGAGTCAGAACAGAACATCTCAAGGGCAGACAGGTAAAATTCACATGTGAGGGGTCAAGAAACCTTACATCAACTGGGAGAAGGCAGACAGATGATCACAGAGCCAAAAAATGACAAATTGACACTAAGTACCAGTCTATCGCGATAGACTAAGCAGAGGGATACTGGACCAGCTTATCAAAAATTTGAATTAACAGTTGTCTTCAACATGATGCAAGAGGACCACCCACTAAGTTTGAGCCCAAAACAACACAAAATGAAGGAGATAGACCAACATCTCCTTGGAAGGAATCTGGAAAAATGGGAGTTGATCCAAAAAGGGGTCACTTGACATTCATTTGAGGTGAAAATGGGATCAGATCATGTGCAAGGTATGGGAAACCAATTGGTGGAGAAACAACTGCAAAATAGGACCCTTGTCAAAAAAAGGCTAGTCTATCGCGATAGACAGAGAAAAAGTTGCAAATGAACATATTTTGAGCTTGGGCTTATAGAGTGACCTTACATGCCCTGTGAACTTACACCACACAAAATTTCAAGGCATTTGGACTTGTTCTCCTTCACCAACAACATTAATTTGAATCCGCCAAAGTCGCACAATGGAAGAGCTTGTCTATCTGCTAACATTTTACCTTAACTAATCTTGGGACTAAGAAGGCTCATCTAGATGCGTGATTAAGTGGTAATCAATTTAGAAGAGTAGTACTTTGTTTGTGCATTAACTGTTAATTGTGAATACAGGATCTATGGATGCTTCTCCGGGAAAAAGAAAAGGCAAGAACCTGGCAACGGAAGGTGCAATACCCTATGTACTTCTACCCAATTCCCTAAAGCCAGTAGCCACCTGGATACCTGCAGACGTGCAACAGGCAGCAGCCTTTCAGATCTATCAAGGTTCATATGTGGATGACAAAAAAAATTTAGTGGATACAGTGATGATCCCCAAGGAGGCAAAAAATTACTTGAAAAGATCACCGCAAAGGTCATGGCTCAAAAAAGTTGGCTTATGGAACTTCGTATCGCTACCACTAGTAGGGATAGATTTCAAGAGGGTACAACACCTAATTGAGACTATCCAAGAAGCTGGAACTTGCAGAGTGACAAGCATGGATAATGAAGTGATGGAAATCCAGATCACCAAAGAGATCATCAAAGAGGCATTGAAATTGTCAGATCAAGGAGCCAACATGAGAGAAAGAAGGAAAAACCTCACAGTCTACTTGCAAAAGTCCAAACTACCTTCTTTTGAACTCATAGCAAACCCGGAAGTAAGAGAACTGACACGGATCTACAGTCAATGTTTGTTGAGCTACAGCAAAATACCGCCAAGATACACTACACCACACGGGAGCATCTCAACCACACTGACATGGGCAATGGGAATGACCCATGAGTTCTATATAGATCACGTGTCATATCTGTTTGAAGAAATGACAAAGCTAAGGCAGGACAAACCAAATTACATTGCAGGAGGAGAAGTCCTAATCAGAGTAATATACCAGGCCTACCAGGCCATAGGCACGGCAGATCAGCTGCCACCTGCCCCTCATCAGAACGACTGGCTGGTATTAAGAGAGAATATCGAAGACAGATCACAAAGGAAAGTACCG
Organism: Adiantum capillus-veneris; assembly: GCF_014529385.1. Taxonomy (NCBI): domain Eukaryota; kingdom Viridiplantae; phylum Streptophyta; class Polypodiopsida; order Polypodiales; family Pteridaceae; genus Adiantum; species Adiantum capillus-veneris. The sequence continues at coordinate 141,837,484 of NC_140935.1, read as the reverse complement.
GCCTCTATTAACACCATTGGAGGAAGCGGGCTGGAAAGAGTAACAAGAAGTACACAAGAAAAGATGGAAGAAGAAAGAAGAACTGAAGACGAAGATGCTCGACTAAAGAAGCGGAAAGCGGAAATGGAAAGCAACACCAGGTTGCAGAAGATAGCAAAAATGGAAAGGATGCTAGAATGATTTGCTCTAGAGAGATCTCTACGAGGCGATGTAGGCGCCACTTGGAAACCTTCTAGTAGCACTTACACACTGAGAACGAAGAATAGAAACAACCCAACTGCTGATTTGGACTGGTTCGAGAGGTGCATCCAAGAAAGAAATGCTAGGGACGAACCAGAATTGCTACTAGAAGAAGAGGATCTCCAAACTTTGAGAGATCAGTTGAGGCCAACTTCACGAGATCAGGAAACACCGCCGCCATCACCAAGGCTAGATACAAGTGAGAGGCAATCTACCCCACCTGCTGACTCTACTTCGCATTCAGAAAGCTCACATCGTGATGAGAGAGTTCATACACCACCCAGTGAAGAAGAAGAAGAAGAAGAAGAAGAAGAAAGAACAGATGGTCGCCCAAACACTGGAACCATATCACAAAGTGATAAAGACAAGCAAAAGGAGGTGGATCACACAAAAGATAAAGCTTCCTCCTCTCAAGAAATTGAGCTGGAAGCTACTATAGATGAAGATTTGCAGTCAATGGAGACAATACTTAACCAAACAAGACTGCACAGTCAATGGCTAGCTGATCAGAACAGGTCCAACAAAATGAGGTTAAAAAAACCCCATGGAGAAGTTCAAAGGCTGCAGGAGCAAAGGGAGGACACTCTAAAGCTGATCAGCATCAGAGATGCTGAGATCTTGGGGCTCAAAAGCACAGTAAATCTCCTCAAAGACAATTTACAGGAGTCTGAAGACTTCAATGCCATTTGTGAAGATAAAATCAATGTATTCCTTGAATATGTCAGTGACAGAGATGAACACATAAATAAGTTGGAAAAAGAAAAGCAAGATGCACTGGAGACAGTCAAAAGTTTGCAAGTCGTCATCGATGACTTACAAATTGAAATCAAAGATTTGAGAGCACTAACAGATATACAAGCAAGGGAAATCAAACGAGCTAGGAAGAAAAAAACGCCGCTACCAACAACACCGGTAGTCCACCCAGAAGAATAAGTGGCTGCACTGAAGAGGGAGATGGAGTTGGAAAGAAAACAGCGCTTAATGATAGCTGAAAGTGCGCTTAGAGCAGAGGACCAACTACAAAGGCAAATTTCAAACTTACAAAGTGAACAGCAACAAGGACCAGCTCCTGACAATGAAATGGAAAGCATTGTTTCCAAATCACTCAGGGAAGAAAATGAAAACTTGCATATCAGGTTAAAACAGTTAGAGGAGTTTGCCGCTCAAAAAGAAATGGAATTTCAAGCTCTACAAATCAATAGTAGAACAATGGCTGCGCAAATCGCAAGTCTACAAACTGCAAGGCAACACCAAGGACAGGTACGAGTGCACCTGGAGCAAGCAACAACGAATTTGGCTGGACTCGCTGAAGTATATGGGGGTCAAGATGAGTACGAGGAAGAATCAGATGAACAGGAGACTCCAGATACACAGACTGATCAAACTGGCTCCAAAGACCAAGAAATAGAAGAAGATTCAGTCACGAGATTGGAAGAGCAGAGGCTGGCCGAGCAGATGGAAAACCAATCAAAAATGATATGGTACAAGGCAATGCAACTAGAAAAGGAGTTGCTACAAGGTCTCTCCAGATCATGCAAAACAGCAGTAGAGCTACGGAAGGAATGGAATGCCCCCATGTTACCCTATGCTCTACTGAAATACGAAACTCTAACACATCAACGGCAACTCGAAAAAGAAGCACAAGTGCCAGTGTTTGAAGGAGAAGTACAAGATCAGGAACAACAAAACAGAATAGTAGACAGCCAACCAAAGTGGGGGCGTCAATGGCTTTTGGATCATCCTAATAACCTAATCCACTTAGTCAATGCACCGCCTGAGCTGAGGAATGACAGAACTTTTTGCCCAACTCCCCGAACATACACCTACAGCCAACATAAAGCACTACAAAGCAGAAATCCGACATGGCTAAATTATCCAGTATTGCCAGGGCCAGCAAAGGGAGAGAGAATATCCGGTTCTTACATGGTGAAAACCCTTTAGGGCACCATCGCAGAATTCGAAGGCTCTCCCGATCTATCCTGCAAGATGCTATGTAAAATAGCTCGAACCTTTTTGGCCTGTCTCACAGTCTTCTCAGAAAGCTAGACGTCAGAGTATATGAATACCGAAAGAAGCATCTCAGAGCTGTCATACGATCTAAGTGGACCACCTACAGAGCCGGTATTGTATGCCTATTTCAAACGGCTAATGTTTCTGCCAAGCTACCATCTCCAAACCTTCGAAGAAGCATTTTACACAGGCTTCTTCATGTACAAGTCAAAAAATTTTGGCCCATTAATGGCAAGCGAGTCTATGCGATATGATGCGTTTCTACATCAAATCAACCAAGAAAGACGACAACGACAATGAAGACAAAGACGATCATGTCGTGGTAGACATGAATTAGGAGGGGGGGACTGTTGGAGCCCCATTTGTCCAACTGTTGTAATGAGCCCATCTTGTAAAGCATATCAAATTCCCATTTTATGTCAAAGATGTCTTATCATTTTGATCCATTCGTCTAGGTTATGTAAAGATTAATCAGTTAGTCAGGACTCAGATTGGTTCCCACTTTGTAATAAGGAGTAAGAGAACCCCATGCACATTTTTGAGCTAAGGTGACTAAAGTATAAAAGTCACCTTAGAACCATTTTTGAGGAACATTTGAATATTAATTCTGTGTCGTACGAGTCTGAGAGAGAGAGAGGGAGTGAGTGTGTCTTATCCTCTTCGCTACGTGCTTCTTCCTCACCGGATTCACGGCGTGACCACACCATCGCGGTAGTCTCTCCGAGAGCTACGCGCCCCCGCCACACATTCACCTTTTCTAGCTGATCGCGATCAATCCTTCCTCGAGCTTGTTTTGCTTGTAAGTAGCACAAACAGTGTCTGTTTTCAATAATCAAGTGCTTTATGGAATGAGAAAGAGATTAGCTACACATAGATACTCATAAACTTAAGTTTCGCTCACTTTTGGATTATGACATGTTAGTCTATCACGACTGTATTCGAGATAACTAGGGTTCAAATCTGGTGAGATTAGACTTATAGGTAAGTATATCCTAGTGAGAGGATGGTGCCTAGTAATTTTGATGCGATTTCGAGTTCATTGGAAGTGTAAACGGTGTTGTGAGCGTTTAGGGATAGAGTGGGTTGCATTCTACCAGGGTTAGTGATTGATGCATCATAAAAGTGTGTATGTGTAGATTGGTCTCAGCCTGACAAGCTAACGAGATTGCCTACGTGCACCTATGCGTTAGTCGTGTCATTGGATGATAAGTATGTTGTCTGTGTCGTGCTCGTGAGTATGAACAGGGGAGTAGTTTTACCCTAAAACAATATGCATGCATAACATAGGCTCCACAAAATTGTGCTAAGAACTCTCCCTAGAATGCCCCACACAATCATGCATAGTCTACACTGTAAGAAAGTGCAAACTATGAGAAAAACTGCCTAGAATACGCATAAAACATGGAAAGATCTGGGGAAAATTGGACAAAGTTTCCCTAAAACTGAGTGAACACTCAAAAAATCTCACCACTACCGCTTAAATCATACAGACACTCAGTGTCTTAGAAAACAGATCCACAAATGTATACATAAAATGCCGAAACCCTGGCAAACAAGCTCACTCCCAAACAAGTGGCTCTATGGACCTATACCTATCCAAAAACATTGCAAACCTATGAACCTATTACCTACGAGCTATAGGTATCTCAAGCTATATCTGCATATGCATGCATAACAAAGGCTCCACAAACTTGTGCTAAGAACTCTCTCTGGAATGCCCCACACAATCATGCATAGTCTGCACTGTAAGAAAGTGCAAACTATGAGCAAAACTGCCTAGAATCTGGCACACTACCTCATCGATTAGAAAACACGGTTATCAAAAACCAAGCGCAAAGCACAACCAGAAATCACCGTCCAAGAGCAGTGCTTGCAGGAATAACTACTCCGAGATGGGCCATCAGAGCCACTATGCATCAGTAGTGTATCATTGCCAAAATGCTAGATCAAGGTCGGGATGCCAGGGAATGTCTATCGGAGCAAATTCACTTCGGAAGGGGCACATGGGAGTGTAGTCGTTGGCAAAGCTACACCAAAGGAGAGCTCAACTGCTCTCTCTTGCTTTCACTATGTCAAAGCTGAGAAAAGAATGTTGATGTCCAATTACACCGCCAAACAGAAGCGATCACCGAGGTATTAGCTATCGATGTCAAGTCACCGATCTTGAGAAGAATTCCAAATCCAAGAAAACCACCAAATCGATATCAAAACCAATGCGCCAAGCCGTCGATGCTCAGAGTTGAGGCCGATGTCATATGTGGAAAAGTCGGGTCAAAGCTGTCAAAGATGTCAAGAAAATCATCTAGAGAAGCGCTTTCAACCAGGAAAAGAATCGCCAATATCGGGAGAGGGGGGGGGGGGGGGGAGAAATCGTCAAAATTCAAGAAGAAATCCAAAGCTTTGCAAGTTTGAAACCAGCTCTTTGCATCTCTCTATCTTTCTTTCAAAGTTGATACTCGATAGTAAGTGTGTGTGTGTGTGTGTGTGTGTGTGTGTGTGTGTGTGTGTGTGTGTGTGTGTGTGTGTGTGTGTGTGTGTGTGTGTGTGTGTGTGTGTGTGTGTGTGTGTGTGTGTGTGTGTGTGTGTGTGTGTGTGTGTGTGTGTGTGTGTGTGTGTGTGTGTGTGTGTGTGTGTGTCACAAAGGTACAAATTTTTTGTGCAAGTAAAGAGAAAATTCAAGAGACTTTGGTAGCCAATTACACCATCATAAACAAACCTTTACCAGTCTAGTATACTGGTACAAGCTTTAGATCTATAGTGCTAGTACTGGTAGTGCTGGTATTGCTATACCGCTATCCTAGTATATTGGTTCATCTGTATTGTTATTATTCTCAGTCTTTTAGTGCTGGTACTGGTGTTGGTAGTGCTGGAACTGATACCATTACACTACTATATTGTTATACTACTATATTTTTATACTAATATATCAGTTCCCAAACATTTGTCTATGTCAAGAATACCAAAAAATGAAGAAAACTAGTAATTCTATACTTAAAAATAGGAAATAGGTAATCCTATACAAGTCTTGCAAAGTGTCCGAGTATTGGTATTGATATAGGTCTGGTATAATGGTTCTGGTACTGGTACCAATTTACAGATTTTCAGTGTTAGTACCAGTACGGTTAGTCTTGGTACTGATATTGCAATATTGCTATGGAGGTATACAGGTATACTAGTACTGGTACTAGTTCCAGATTGTCAGCATTAGCACTGGTTCTGGTAGTACTAGAACTGGTGTTGCTTTATTGCTATACTAGTCTACCAGTTTACTGGTATACTGGTTCCAAACATATTGTCATATGTAGCGAATACGAGAATGAAAGTATAACTAGGAGTTATATACTCGAAGAAGGGAAGTAGGTAATTCTACAGGAGTTCTATTGAGAGCCGGTGTACTGATATAGATATAGATTTGATATACATTTGATATCTTGGTACTGGTACAAGTATTGGTACTGGTAGTATTGGTCCTGGTAGCACTGGTATTGAAAAATGTTATTATGCCATACTGGCATATTTGTAATGGTACTGGTTTCAAACTATACATTCTAGTATTGGTGCTGGTGGTATTGGTATATTGGTATACTAGTCAACTAACAGGTAACGGTATTCAACTCTCTGAGGGTTAACACCTTCAAGCATATTTCTTCCTTATGTGTTAATGACATTACTTCATTATATTTAACTTCCAGTGTTTGCCAAAGGAAACCTTAAAAAATTAAATTTCTGGTTGGTGCCAAACTATGCCAGGCCGAAGTTACATACCAAACCAGTAGGTCCACTATACCAAATGGTTTTCATGACCAAGTGTTATGAATAACATCATCCTCAAGCCTCATCTTTATAAGGCACCAAACAACCAGCTTAACAGGCTACAATACCCTCATTAATGTTGAAACTACCCAAGATCAGGATAGGACTAAATATGCATCATGACAAGAAATCCTTCTTTTATTAAAGGCACATACAACCTATGCCGCTGAAACAACTTTGAACCTCAATGTTTTAACAAGTAATTGAAAGATCTCTTACAGGAGCATACACCATCCAAGCCACATCAAAAGTGACATTGCATCCTGAGTATGAGGAATAGCACCATAGTCTTATCTAATCAAACTTTACCATTCAAACAGCAGTAAATACTGAAAAATTAACAAAAACATGAGATTCCATACATGTCCTTAATGTGCATGAGAAACCAATCCAAGAAAAACATCATCATTTTGTCGGACAAGAATCCATTTTAATGCCAATATTTACTTGAGATTGAGTCGGAGCAGGCAGCTCCACAATGGCCTGCTTCTCCTTGCCTTTAGCCATATATCTATTACTTAATAGTACCAACCAGTAGTCCAGATCATAGAGAGTGCTACTATGCAGATAAATACATCAAGAACACATGCACGCATTGACAATGCTAAGGTGAGCTCAAAAGGCTCACCTTTTATAGAGTTTAGGAGCAGGTAACATCTTCCTCATGGTAGTATAGTGGGCCCATCTACAGTAAGTTACTGAAGTAGTGGGGCATTGCCAGGTACAGAGGAAAATGTAGGGAGGAAGAAAAAGGAGGTGTTGTGGAGCAAGTGGCAGCCAACAGTCAGCACAGAACAACAGGCCCCTACACTAGATGTGGATTTAAGCCACGCTGCAAGTTCTCATAATGGAGAGAGCATGAGAGGACGGAGCCACCATGGTTTTGCAAAAAATGCCAGCGAATGCAAAGCCATGAAACCCACATACCCTAATGTCCTTAATTACCTACAAGGTAAAGATACCATAAGGTCCTCAAAACATTCTTTACCAAAGCCAGTAGTACATTCTAGGCATCCTCGGCTAATATTCCTAGCAAAATAAAATTTAAAGAAATTACAATCTAGCTAGAACTAGCCATAAGAGTGTGTGTGTGTGTGTGTGTGTTTGTGTGTGTGTGTGTGTGTGTGTGTGTGTGTGTGTGTGTGTGTGTGTGTGTGTGTGTGTGTGTGTGTGTGTGTGTGTGTGTGTGTGTGTGTGTGTGTGTGTGTGTGTGTGTGTCGAGATCACACACAATATCCCATGCTAAGCTCCAAGCTCACTATTTTGGCTTCAAATTCTACCATGGATGCCCATTGCTCACCTACTTAGCTACCAAGATTTTCCCACACAATGTGCCTTGCTTGATACTGGCTGTCAATTCTCATGTAGCTTTAAGTTCATAGATTTTCCTTGTGCATCCCCTATTTCTACAGAGATGCCAAGCTATCTCTCAAGATTCCCTTGAACCTCAAGAGGGGTTGCGCACACATGTGCTCTGAGATCCACGATTTGTTTAGATCTCCTCCGATCCAGTTCCCTCCTTTTGGATTCACTGTCACCAAGCCCGTGCATATCTCTGTCACTTCTGTCTCCTCGGGAATTTGTTGCTTGCACCAATTTTGGTCATTGCTTTGAGACCGTTTGAAGAGTGTGTGTGCAAGGATGCATGTGTATGTAGTGCGGATGTGGTGCGGTGTGTGCGTGCATGAGGGGGCGAGAGTAGACCATTGTGTGGGTGGAGTAAAGCTCAAAATGAGCTACTCTTTATTCTTGTTATATGTACAAGAATAAGGTGAATAGTGGACAAGCGCCCATAACCATGCAGTTTATCGTCCCAACAATCATGACCAAGATGGTGTGATATCATGTCAAAGTTGACGGTGTGAAAGCATAGAGAAATGGAGAGAATATGTTATAAAATCTAATATTTAACTAACCCAAATGATTTTGTCATATTAAACTGATCATTTAATGTGGGAGAATAAACAAAAGAAGAGTTAGATTACAGACATCTGCTTCTAGGCCTATCTTAGTAGGGGACCAAAAGGAGAGATGGTTGCATCTCAATAGGGTCCAAAAGGAGACGGTCTACCAAAGAGCAATGTACAATAAGTGCATCTAGACTTATCTCAACAGGGGACTAAGAGGAGAGATGGTTACATCTCAATATGGGTCCAAAAGGAGGTAGTCTATCAAAGAGAAATGTGCATCTAATGGATCTTAAAAGACCTTAGGGTTAGATTCATTAAACACCTCCAATAGTTAGTGTTAAAAGTCCTTTGACCTTAGGCAAGCTAGGGTTCAGCTTGAGGTGGGAACCGGACCTAAGCTTAAGGTGCTTGTCATGCTTGATGACTAAGGTACTTGAGGTGCTTGTCATACGTAATGAGGAAGGTGCTTGAGAAGCTTCCCATGCATGGGGGGTAAGGTGCTTGAGTCAAAAAGAGACCCTACAAACTTAATGAGGAAGGTGCTTGAGAAGCTTCCCATGCAGGGGGGGTAAGGTGCTTGAGTCAGAAAGAGACCTACAAAGGAGGGGAAAAGTCCTAAAGTTAGGAGAATCTTTGATTAACCTCCCACTCACCCAAAGGGCACCCCTTTTCTCAAGGGACACATAGGACACATGTCAGACTCTCCCTATGCTCATCCACATGGTGTGTTGAATGCTATTGGTTGGGCTAAAGAGGGGTCCAATGAGCTTCTAGTTTTATCCAAAAAATATCTAGATATTTTCAAGGTCTCTCTCTAAGGGGTAAGGAGGACACTTGTCGAAAGACTACCCATGTACTTGAATGCATGCTGCATGTGATTGGCTAGGGAGAGAGGGTTCGAATGAGCTTGAAGCATGTGAAAAGGCTAGAACTCGCCCCAAGCAAGCAAGGGGGTGTTCGGGGGGTATACACCACACACACACACATTCATTTTCTGGATTCATTCTCACTTGGTGAAATTTGAGGAACTCCACCTCCTTCTCCAAGCTTGTGAGAAGTGAGAGCCTACACCAACACTCTTGGTTATGGAATGCAAATCCAACCAAGAGCCATGCTTCAATGCTTAAGCTTTCCATCTTCTCCATCTTCATTACTATGCTATTATGTATGCTAGCAAGAAGAGTGATGATAAGTGAGGAACTATTTATTTCTCCTAATGAATGTTTCTTCTTCCTCTTCCCTACCCTCATTCCCCGCTAGCTCTCTCCACCTTCGAAGGTGTTGAGGCCTTGGGACTGAGGCTTGGGATAGTTAATGCTTTCTACAAATTTTATGTTATGTTTGTGATGCATGAAGATTTCCATCTTCATTGCATCACCTAGGTCACAAGAAACACAAAGATTGTATTGTACCAAGTCTCTCCTGATGGGAGAAACTATAATACAAACGCCTATTAGAGTGGGGACTGGATCCGTATGAATGCGGTCCTCAACTATTGTCATGTTCTCTAAACTCTCTCTTGCAAAAGTATTGTTCATGCCAAGTTAACTAAGTACCATGTTTATGTCGCTACCATCAATTAAGTTCACCTGCTATGCTCACAAAGTAATCTCACAAAAGTGCTTTATCTAGTTTCCTAATTCCGCTACTCTCAAAGTTCATAGGCCATTCCATTACATTGGTATCAGAGCATTTGGTTTCTCTTTTTTTCATTGAGAAAGGAGGTCCTTAAGTAGACTATTAATGGTTGATTTTGTTAATTATATTAGGGTAAGTGGGACTAGGATCTATTATCGGTTTTGTTGAGCCCACTATGTGAGATATGGTGCACACCTCTGGAGCTTTGGTCTTAATAATGGAGTCTTTTTAGACTTGCCTACGACTTTACCATTATTGAGCCATAAGAAGTTCAAAAGGAGCTATCCCTCGGTAACTTTGCTATGTTAGACCCACTCCACTCTACTCTATGATTAACCAATTTGAGCCATGGGTGTAGATACTTAAGTGCCTATTTTCAAAGGCTAAGAGGAGTAGCAACTAAGGTTTTGAATTGCCAAAGCATACACTAAGTAAACATATAAGTTTAAGTAACATGGATGACAATAACCAAGAGAGTAAAATGAACATTGATAACTTTGATTTTTCACATGAAGGTGCTGGTGATGATGCCCCCATGTTTGTTAATTATCTTGTTACTAGGTTGCAGCAAGCTATGGGCAACCCCGCTTTGCAAGCCAAAGTTACTCAACAACTTCATGCTTATGGGATTTCCTTTCCTCTGCAAGAGGAGAGAGAGCTTAGGAGGCCTCTTGATAAGACCCCCAAAAGAAGACTCTCTCCCATACGAGAGGAGGAATCCAAAGATCAAGAAAGTAATGAATCCCTAAATTCCTCCGAAGATGTGGCTCCATGAAGAAGGCGGACTAAACGATCGCCAACTCCTCCCAGAGGAAACGGTTAACCCATAGTCCTTCTTCTTTTCACTTCAAAAAGGAAGAGAGGAAACAAAGGAAGAAAATGGCAAGAAAGAGGTCACCCTCTTCTCCTTCTTCTTCACCTTCCTCCTCTACCGATGAAAGCTATGGCTATTCTCCTAGAGAATACAAGAGGGAGGACATTGCAAATCTTACTCTTCATGGCGAAGATCCCAAAAGCTCAAGAAGTTCAAAGAGGGAGGAAAGAGTATCTCTTTTCTCACCTATGATGGCACCTTTGGTGCTACTGACAAAGTATTGGCCTTCATCCAAAAATTTGATGTGGCCTTTGGAGACGAGGGCTTCACGGAGTCCTCCAAGCTATGCCATGTAGCTATGCACTTCCAAAAAATGGCTCATCAATGGTGGGCTAGCCTCCGTGGCAACAGCGAAGCCCCAAAGACATGGAAAAATCTATGAGTTTCCATCATGAAGCAATTACTTGCAAGTGATGCAAAGGACAAAGTGCTTACCAAATGGTGAAGTTTAAAGCTTCTCTCTCATGAGTCTATCCACAAATATGTGGGACAAGTTTTGGGATTTACATCTCACAGCTACTATCTTTCAAAGGATAGACTTTGCCAAGCAAAAGCAACAATTCTGTGCAGGATTGCCCAAAGAGATGGCCGAGTATGTCAACTCTCAACGGCCAGTTCTATCACCAAAGTAATCTACCACACCATGGTTGCTTCGTGCATCAATTTCCAAAAAGGGGCTAGACGGAATGTCAAGCCCATGGAAAATAAAGACAAAAGTGATACCAAGGGGAAAACCAATGCCCAAAATTCTTACCAAGGCTATTCTAACAACAGCAACAATTGGTCCAAGGAGAAGGGAGTTTACAAAGGTAAATATAAACTCTCTCCTAATGAGCTAGAATATTTTTGTAGGGACCATAGATGTTTTAAGTGTGGGGAGCAAGGCCATGGTTATTGTCCTTGCCCCAAGAGAATTGCCCGCAATGAGACTCCTAGAGCCTCTATGTTTGAAGCTCCAAAAGAGGATGCTCATTGCCAAGGATTTCTCCTTTCCTATGTTTGGGGAAAGATTCAAGAGCATGATGCCTTTATTTGTTTGACCCTGGTTCAACTCACAACTTTATATCCACGGAGTTGACCACCAAGCTAGGCATACAAGCCCACGAGATGAGAGATGCATTGAAGGCCAATGGAGCTATCAAGGGACAAGACGTTTCAGTTACTTCCTTAATTGGAAAATCAAGGCTTCATGTCCAAAGCTATGTGGAGAAAAAGGATTTCTTCATCTCCCCTCTCAAACATGAAAATGTTATTGTTGGGGAACCATGGTTTAACTGCATGGCTTCCAACATGAATTTCCTTGAAATGAGAATCTACTTCACCTACAGGGAAAAGAGCGTGTACATAGATGCCAATGAGTCGGGGAACACCATATCCTTGCAATAAAGGGAATCAAGAGGAATTAGAGTTGTCTAATTTCCTAAATGGATCCCAAGATGTTTTCATTGATTACATCCCTAGTGAGATACCTCTAAAATGAGGGATGATGACCATGCTATTGAGCTCGTACCAAGAAGCTTAGTGCCTAACAAGCCTCCTTATCAAGTTTCACAAGCTCAACAAGAGGAGATCATGAGGAAAGTGCATGAATTGGTGGAAAAAGGGATGGTGAGGTCTAGCTCCTCTCCATTTTGTTCACCATTTCTTTTAGTGCAAAAGAAACACGCCACATATCACTTGTGTGTTGACTATAGTATATAGAGCACTAAATAAGATCACTATCAAAAATAGATTTCCTCCTGTGCTGTGGGTAGATGATCTATTTGATACTTTACAAGTTTTGGCATGACAAATGCTCCAGACGCATTCAAACTCATGATGGACAAAAATCTTTAGGCCATTCAAATTCTATTGAAGAGTACAAGCGACACCTCCAAGTAATCTTTCAAGTTGTGAGAGAGAATAATCTTTTCATTAATCAAAAGAAAAAAAAATTCGTACAAGAGATTCAATATTCAGGGCACATTATCTCTAAAGATGGCACCTGTATGGATCCAACAAAGTCATAGATAATAAAAGGATGGCCTAATCCAAGGAATCTACAAGAGGTACGAAGCTTCATAAGTATGTGTGCATACTATAGATGCTTCATTAAAAAATTATCCTAATAGCAAGCCCATTACATGACTTAACAAAAAAGAACACTAAGTATTAATGGACTGCCAAAGTGCAAGAAGCTTTTGAAGAAGCTTAAGGAGAATCATATCTCTCAATGTGTGCTCACACTACTGGATCTCTCTAAGCCACTTGAGGTCCAATGTGATGCTTGTGGTAATTTCCTTGGAGCTATTTTGCTTCAAGAAGGGCATGCCATAACATATGAGAGTCAAAGACTCAACTTTGATAAGTGAGTTTTGGGCAAATACAAAAAAGAGCTACTAGCTATTCTATATGCCCTAAACACGTGGAAACACTATCTCTTGGGGACTCCATTCATCCTACGAATGGACCACAAAGCCTCAAGAACTTCATGACACAAAACAAGATCTTCAACAAATAAATGAGGTGGGAAAATTTTCTTTTGCAATTTAAATTGCATATTGCTCACATTGTTGGCAAGCACAATCAAGTGGTTGATGCACTCTCACAACGACCAAGGGTAAATGCGGTGTCTATAGCAACTCACAGTGATCTATCTTTTATGATAGATGAGTATGCTACTGACCGAGACTTTAAGTATGTAATTACAGCCTTTGCATTAGGGAAGAAAAAAGAACCATTCACCTTGAAGGATGGTTATCTTCCAAACGGCAATAGGCTATGTGTTACTCACCCATACAATAAGAGATTCATGTATGAATCCCATACTTCTCCTTATGTGGGGCAAAAAGGAAATCCATAATCTACTCTTCAAGGAGTAGAAATGTATTTCTGTTGGTCTACCATGAAAAGTAAACATACAAGAGTATGTTTCAAAATGCGTGGTATACCAAAAGTTGAAATTTAATTGAGCGAAGCAACTTGGATTGTTTCAGCCAACAGGCCTAACAAAAAGACACACTCTATGCCTGTCAAAAATACTATTAAGGCACATCAAATGGCAACCCTCTTCAGATCTCAAATGTTCAAGTTCATGGTGGCTGGCCAACATCCATAGTGTCAGACAAAAATCCTAGAATGAACTGTAATTTTTGGAACGGTCTCTTTGAGAACCTGGGAAGTAGATTAAATCTCTCTTTTGGCCTATCATCCCAAACGGATGACCAAAGTGAAATAATTAATCTAATGATTCTTGAATCTACTAAAAGCCTATGGCATGATTAGAGAAGTACCTACCTCTTATAGAGTATGCATACAATGGAATTATACATACTTCTATAGGGAAAGCACCCTTCGAGGTTAAAGAGGTAAGATCCAAAAGTCCCTTACTACACTTAAATTACATAAGAAGATCTTCACTGCTGATGAATATAGCCAAGACTCACAAGAATCTTGTCCAAAGATTAAAAAGGTTACATCCATCTCAAAGAAAAGGAAAAAAGGGATGTTGCTACTAAGCACAGAAGAGCCTTAGCCTTTAAGGAAAATGATTGCATCTTACTAAAGTTTCTCAAGGCTCATCTGAGGCATACTACGGGCAAGAGTCCTACGGACCACCAAGGGTATGATGCTAAACTAGCAAAAAGATACTATGGTCCTTAAAATTCTTAAGCCAGTCAATGAGATGGCTTATCAATTGAATTTGCCCAACCATTGGCTCATGCACAATGGTTTCCATGAGAACCTACATAAGCCTTACAAAGGAGCACCACCAAAAGAAGCAATAGTTGTTGCAGACCCTCCAAAAATCAAAGATCAAGAAGAAGTACTTCAACCTGAGTCCATCCTATGACATGAAGACAAGGTATTAAGAAACGGTAAGATTATCTAGCGATATCTTATTAAGTTTAAGAATTATTCTTTTAAAGATGCTAGATAGATGAAAAGAACCTAGCTTAAGGATAATATGAACTTTTTCAATGCTTACAATGTTGCACTAGAGTAAGCATATGAAAATTCATTTTAAATGCAAAATGTTTTTGTCTTATAAGACTAGTTCTCTTTTTATGGTGCACAAATTTAAATAATATGCATGCTTAGAATCATGTTTGTGGTGATGACATCTCCCAAACACCAAGTAAAACTTGTCACTTTACTTTGGAAGTATTATATGGACTAAAGAGCAGACATGCTTGCGGAAGCTACGTCTCCCAAGCACCAAGTGGATTAGTCATCCATCTTGGAATGATGTCGTAGGGTAAAAAGGGACTCTCTACCCACTAAGAAACATGGACTAATGACTAGGCTTTATCTTCCCTACCTCATAGTCGAGGACGACTATGATTTCAAGAGAGAGATAATGTCATAAAATCTAATACCTAACTAACCCAAATGATTTTCTCAAATTAAACTGATCATTTGATATGGAAGAATAAACAGGAACAAGAGTTAGAATAGAGATATGTGCTTCTAGACCTATCTCAGTAGGGGACCAAAAGGAGAGATGGTTGCATCTCAATAAGGGTCCAAAAGGAGACGGTATACCAAAGAGCAATGTGAAATAAGTGCTTCTAGACTTATCTCAACAGGGGACTAAGAGGAGAGATGGTTACATCTCAATATGGGTCCAAAAGGAGGTAGTCTATCAAAGAGAAATGTGCATCTAATGGATCTTAAAAGACCTTAGGGTTAGATTCATTAAACACCTCCAATAGTTAGTGTTAAAAGTCCTTTGACCTTAGGCAAGCTAGGGTTCAGCTTGAGGTGGGAACCGGACCTAAGCTTAAGGTGCTTGTCATGCTTGATGACTAAGGTACTTGAGGTGCTTGTCATACGTAATGAGGAAGGTGCTTGAGAAGCTTCCCATGCATGGGGGGTAAGGTGCTTGAGTCAAAAAGAGACCCTACAAACTTAATGAGGAAGGTGCTTGAGAAGCTTCCCATGCAGGGGGGGTAAGGTGCTTGAGTCAGAAAGAGACCTACAAAGGAGGGGAAAAGTCCTAAAGTTAGGAGAATCTTTGATTAACCTCCCACTCACCCAAAGGGCACCCCTTTTCTCAAGGGACACATAGGACACATGTCAGACTCTCCCTATGCTTAGCCACATGGTGTGTTGAATGCTATTGGTTGGGCTAAAGAGGGGTCCAATGAGCTTCTAGTTTTATCCAAAAAATATCTAGATATTTTCAAGGTCTCTCTCTAAGGGGTAAGGAGGACACTTGTCGAAAGACTACCCATGTACTTGAATGCATGCTGCATGTGATTGGCTAGGGAGAGAGGGTTCGAATGAGCTTGAAGCATGTGAAAAGGCTAGAACTCGCCCCAAGCAAGCAAGGGGGTGTTCGGGGGGTATACACCACACACACACACATTCATTTTGTGGATTCATTCTCACTTGGTGAAATTTGAGGAACTCCACCTCCTTCTCCAAGCTTGTGAGAAGTGAGAGCCTACACCAACACTCTTGGTTATGGAATGCAAATCCAACCAAGAGCCATGCTTCAATGCTTAAGCTTTCCATCTTCATTACTATGCTATTATGTATGCTAGCAAGAAGAGTGATGATAAGTGAGGAACTATTTCTTTCTCCTATGGAATGTTTCTTCTTCCTCTTCCCTACCCTCATTCCCCGCTAGCTCTCTCCACCTTCGAAGGTGTTTGAGGCCTTGGGACTGAGGCTTGGAATAGTTAATGCTTTCTACAAACTTTATGTTATGTTTGTGATACATGAAGCTTTCCATCTTCATTGCATCACCTAGGTCACAAGGAACACAAATATTGTATTGTATTAAGTCTCTCTTGATGGGAGAAACTATAATACAAACGCCTATTGGAGGGGGGGACCGGCTCCGTATGAATCCGGTCCTCAACTATTGTCATGTTCTCTATAGTCTCTCTCTCTTTCAAAATTATTGTTCATGCCAAGTTAACTAAGTACCGTGTATATGGTGCTACCATCAATTAAGTTCACCCGCTATGCTCACAAAGTAATCTCACAAAAGTGCTTTATCTAATTTTCTAATTCTGCTACTCTCAAAGTTCATAGGCCATTTCCATTATAGAATACACGAGAGAGAGAGAGAGAGAGAGAGAGAGAGAGAGAGAGAGAGAGAGAGCGAGATTGTTGATCCAACTAGTTGGGCAATGAATTGATGTTTTACAATGGGGGCAAGGTGTTTCTTATATATTAGCTTGGGGGCTCTTAAGTACCCCCTGAGTAAATTGACCTACCCAAGATTTTGACAAATAAATAAAATAAATACCTAAAGCCAAAATGAACAATGAGATCACATTGGCTATTTACTTGAGATTCTATGACTTTAACATAATTCACCTCATGGATTCTCAATTTTTGGGAGATAAAGGTGACTAGTCGGCCTTTTTGTGTTAGGACTCCTCCTACAGCAAGGCTACTAGCATCCATTACTACTTCAAACTCTTATGTGAAATCGGAAAGTTTGAGTACGAGGGTTGATGTGAAATATTATTTTTGTCAACAGAATTACTCTACTTGGTTTTTTTCCCACATAACCTTGGATGATTTCTTGAGTAACTAGGTCAAAGTTGCAACAATGAGTGCATAATCCTTGACAAATCCTCTGTACCATCTTGTAATACCAAAGAAATCTCAAATCTCATTCACAATTTTGGGTTGTGGTCATTCTACTATACCCTTAACCTTTGCAAAAACTACCAAGATTCTTTTGAGAAATATGATTAATCCAAGATACCTACCTTTGGGAGTAAAGAAAATACATTCTTTTATCTTAGTATACAGTTGATGTTGGTGAACAAGATGAGGCACTTTGCGCACATGATCTTTTAATCTTTAGAATATACCAATATATTGTCAAAAAATACCAACACAAAATGTTCTTTTAGCTTTGTGGATTTGGAGAGAGACATTTTGTAAGGTCTCTTTGAAACATGTTCACTCATAGAAAGGTTTCAATCTTGTGATCTATACCCCTTGGCGAACATGGATTTGAGAGATATTTTGGAAATACATCTCAAAATTCCTTAAGACACTATGGAAGTAAGCTAGTCTTTGAATCTTCAACCTTATTTAGTTTAACCAAATAGATCTATTTCACCTTACACAAACTTTAGAGGATGGGAGTTGGACTTGTTTCAATAATAGTTGGGTCCCTCTTCCTTAAAAGATGGGAGTTAGAAGTGTTTCAATAATAGTTTCTTTTCTTGTGTAACTATGTAAAGGCTATTTGTGCAGGCATTACCATGTGAACAAATAGTCAAGTTTAGTCTAATTAAAGATCTAGTTTGTTCATGATTTCACAACCTATCTCAAGCTACAAAATTTAAAACTTAAATGAATATAATGGTCAAGTGCCAGTCAAAACAACTTCATTGATGGTGTGTTTGGGTAAAAGAGCTCCACTATGGCGGCTTGAACTCGGAAGCAATGGATTCGGCTTCAAGACATCGGATCGAATCTTCTCGATGAGCACCCAGAGGAGATTGGGCGAGATCTCGGTACACCTGCGTGCACATTCCCTCTTGGCTTGGAGAGGATCCTGGAGATTCTACAGACAGTGAAGAGCATGAGAATGCTTGGATGCAAACAACGGAATTTTAGTAGCTCTATCAAGCAAGGAGTAGGCTCATAGAGCAGCACTGAAACCAAGTGGGGAGGGATTGAGGGGAGGGATTGAACAGCTGTGGGGCTGGAAGTTAACTGCAGCAGAGAAAATCAAGTAGCTGAATCGGGTGTGAAATAAAACCAAGACTTGTGTGCAAAGAGCTTGTGAGAGGGCAAAGCTATGAAGCTCACCAAATTAGAGATATTTTGAGTAGGCAACAGGGGAATCTAACACACACTTGGACCTGCCAATTGAATTTTGTGAGCTACGAGCAAGGAAATTTAGAGAAGTGGGATCATTTGCAGCAGGGATTGTTAGTCATACAATGATTGGCACTAGCATGATGCTTTGTGGAGCTTTGCAGACACCATACAAAGTTGTCTTTGAGATTTACATGTAGATTGTAGCATGGCTATGCATGCTCGCCTACCACTAGAGCTGATACGGTTCCGTGTAGATCGACAGAGTGAGCCAATGGGCATAGGTTGAGAGAGTCTCTCACCTAGTTTCTTGCACATACTAGTAGTTTAGCTAGTAGGTCTCACTTATCCGTGCATCCCCTTTAAGTGAGAGTTTGTTGGGGTAAAGGTGCTATGCCTTTGCCCAGGGCTAGACTCCAATGTCCGACCGGCCGCCCATCGTGTGTACATACCCTTATTCTTTTTATATGAAGAATAAGGATCTCCTCACTCATATCACTTCCAGAGGTTGCTCTACCCACACTCTCACGCTCCTCCACTTCCCCGCACACATCTCATCGCACCACATATGCACGCATCCATGCACACGCGCCCTCACAAGAAGTAAATGACATAAAATACCCAGGGAAACCATAGTACGTACAAGAATTGATACAATCCATGTAGATTATACTATGTACAAGGGTAACAACAATCCTATACTAGAATTCCGTGGTCTATGGGTGGGTAAAAATATACTCATAGGACATGAAGAGAAAACATTAAAGCTTGGGCAAGCCAATAACATTATCCTTGGAAGGAAGGTGCTGCAAAGTAGCAATGGAGAGATGACCAAAGTGAGAGTGCCAAAGTACATTGTTATCATTTGTGAGAAGTGCTTTGGATTTGGAAGAGAATAGTTGTTGCAAATGGAACTCCTCCAATTATAAACATACAAATTACCTTCTTGATAACCATGATCCACAATAGAGAGATTCCTTCTATCAATCATTTCATCATCCAAGTAGACCCTAGACCTTTAGAAGTTGATTGAGACATGGAGAAGAGGCTCCTTGAAATCTTAGGGACGTGTAACACCTGATGCAAAAAATCATTTCCAAGAGAGGTGTTTCCAATCCCAACCACAATCAAGATAAAATAGCATCACGAGTGTGAGCTAATCAAGATATATTTTGATAGTTCTCCATGTTGTGAGAAGTTGAGAAGATGTTCCAATATGGCCAATGCAGTCACTCTTGGCCACAACTACAAGCTCTTGTGAAATGGTTTCACCAAGAAAGTGAACTCGCAAGGGGAAACTGGGATAGAAGATGGAGAGATACAAGCAATGTATACAGCCTTTGCATTCTTTTTGGACTTATCTTTACCTCAGTTATTGTTAGATTCCTTTGGACTTGATTTTATTTCCAACAATCAACTTCTGAGATCTCATTTGGAAAAACATCTCTCTTCACGATAACCATTCTTTTATGAAAGGTCTTTCTCAAAGGTGATAGGTAAAAATTTCACATTCAAGGACTTGGTCCATGGAGAAATGGAGCTTACACTTTAGATTAGATCTTTGTATATTATAAGTGCTGAAGAAGATTTTGTACACAAGACCTTTGAGACACCTGCATGTGGCAAAGGCAATAGCTGTCTCTGAAAATAAAATAGGCCGTTGTGACTATGTGGGCTATCTTCAAGTAGATTTCAAGCTCTGCATCATCTTTGAAGAACATAATAAGATACTCGGTTGATAAACCCACTGGTTGTTCTTCAATTTTTTCTAGGACATCATCCTAGGCTTAGCACCATATGAGTGTGTGGATCATCCTATGGATGGGGGGAGGGAGGGATCTCCCTTTTGGGTTTGGGGGAGGCGGGAAGGGGGGAGAGCATCTTTTTGTGCTCCACTCCCCACCCCATGCCTCCCTTTTTTTCTTGCTTTTCCTTGGCCTCCACATCCCCTCCACTCCCTCTCCTTATGCCACGTGGCTGGGGGCTTTCACGGTGCATTAGATAGTACAGATATATAGAGATGTATAGAGATAGAGAAGAAGAAAATCTACCATCCTAAGTATCTTTCATTACAAGGCACAACAACTTTATCACCCATGATTACCCCTAGTAGCTATCATAACAAGCACATCGTCAAAAATCAAATCAAATACAAGTTCCAAAAACTCATGTCCTTGAGCAAATGCAAGATTGATGCACATGAAAATTTCCAAGAGACCCCATAGATCTATGTGACCTCTTAATTGAAGACCTATGTGCGCGTGCATGTGCGCGTGTGTGTGCGTGTGTGTGCGTGTGCATAGCTATTTTAACATAATTAATAAAACATAATTGAACTTTTACATTCAAAAGATAGACAAAACAAACTCAGTCTTAAAATTATCTTTGTACAATGTTTGTAAGAATGAAGCCTCATTCCAGTATACAAATAACAGAAGTACTTCCCTTGAGGTGTATTTGTAATCTTGTATTGGACAACTGCTAAAATCCACAAAAAAACCAAGATAAGATAGAGTCCTTACCTGCATCCATCCAAACAAGACAACAAATATGTTAGCCTTGGATGTATTTTACAGGTATCAATGGACTATACTAGTTGTTATCCATGTCCATCTCACAACTTTAGTCCAAAGTATTTATGTGTTCAAAAAATGTTTTATTATCCCAAAGTTAATTTTTAGTATAGATATAATATTATTTAATTAGAAGACCATAACCCCTTCTAATCCAAGTGTCTTATCCCCCCATCAAACAATTTATAGAGTTTTTTTCCGATTAATGAGGCTCCATCATATGAAGCCATAAAAGAAGACTAAAAATTTCCAGCAATAGTTTAAACTTGTTAATGTTTATTCAGAACAGATACAGTTTATGTTTATATGGAATCCAATCTCTTAGCAAACCAAGTGGTATCCAGCTAGTTTCGAATGTCAAAAACCAAAACAGAACTAGATGTGTATACGGGTTTTTTTTTAAAAAAACCAAGAAACTACACCCGCCCATGTGAATGCAACTAATGTATTGCATTATCTCATCCAAACAACCTAGTTATTGAACCAGTATAGCATCGATATGCAACCGAGGCAAACTCCCCTACAAACCCTAGCAAAAAATATCCAACATCAGTGCGTAGTAGGTCAAAAGAACCCTTTATATTCACTTAGCCAACCCAAACGGTGGGCCCTCCAAGGCTTTATGTGATAGTGATCAATATACCATGCTTAAGCGACAGTACCACGTCAATCCCAAAGCTTTTTATCCAAAATAAACCAAAAACTACACCCGCCCATGTGAATGCAAATCATGTATTGCATTATCTCATCCAAACAACCAAGTAATGAACAAGTACAGCATCGATATGCAATCGGGGTAAACTCCCCTACAAACCCTAGCAAAAAACATCCAACATCAGTGCGCAATAGGTCCCCGGGGGATTCACCATGGAAAACTTACTGCACCACGTAAGTGCAAGGGAGGGGGGTTTTTTTACAAGCTACATAAGCGTATAATTTAGGGGCACGCCCCCAATAATTTATCTCCCAAGCTTAAAAATGGGGAAGGGGTATCATATTTATTGGTGGGGGGGGGGGGGAGGGGGGAGAGAGAAGTGAGAAAAGGAAAAATGAGAGGAAGTTTTTGTGTTTCAAAATCATGGCTTTCCAAAAGAGTCTTCCCTCGAACTTCTGAGTCAATAGCTACAAAGATACATGCAAGAACTATTACTTGCTTGTTTTGAGATTATAGTTCATTTGTTGGAGGATGAAAGCTATAAAGAGTTTGCATAGATCTTTTTTGACTAATTTAGATGGGTCAAAATTGGAGGAGTAGCTAGAGTACAGGCTGAACGGGCACATAGTTTGAAAGTCAAACTAAGACACATTGAGTGTATATCTAGTTATCTATATAAGTGGTTCCTTAGTACGTTGCCAGTCACTATGCTACATGTTCTTTGACTAGTTTTACTCAGTTAGATCATGTGAGACCTAAATTTTATATGTAAGATAGGGGTATGATAATTTTCTGCATTGATTGTCGTATAAGCATAGAAAGGGGGGTCATATTCCCTAATATGAGTCGTATATAGGGGTTTCATCAAAGTTGTCTGCTCGCAGGTGGCATCCCGTTTTGTATATAGAGTGAATCCCCCGGGATAGGTCAAAAACCCCTTCTATATTCACTTAGCCAACCCAAACGGTGGGCCTTACCAGGTTTTATGTAACAGTGATCAATGTACCATGCTTAAGTGACAGTACCAAGTCAATCCCAAAGCTTTTTTATGAGTAGTAAGGACCATCAGTTTGACAGATCTTCAACGACAGAGTACTGCCTTGCCAAGCCAAGCAGTAGCAATCCCATTTTTTTCCAAAACCAGTGAACAGTTAATATAGAGCAACAAAGAATCTGAGTTTAAGCGGCAACAACTAATAGTCCATACCCCAAATTCTAAAGATCACCTATAATCAAAACCATAGGACTCTATTATGTTGAGCTTACTGAAAACCGAAACCTAGTGGTGGGGTCAAAACTTTGCCAACAAAAACCATCAACCATAAGCCATGTACTTATTGACCAACCATCTTTAAATAAGTATTTCTACGCTGAGTAAAAAACCACACAATGTGCCATACCATCAAACTGATAGAGCAACACCATACCAGTTATATTGCCCTAAAAAATAGGTTTGCAACGAAACTTATGATAACAAGTAGAGTACCTATGTTGTTTGTGTTGCAAGCTCCGTATTTTGGTGCAGTATAGAATAGATACACAGTCCCTTACAATTTATGCAAGAAAAAACACATACAAAATTGAGGGGCAGAGATGTTCTCTCACCTCTTGAATAGCAGGAGGATGAAGGCCGCCATCACTGTGTAGCGTGCAGAGAGTAATGAGTGGAGCGATCCCCTCCTGGGGATCCGAGACAATGAAATCGCCTGTGATGCGGTATGCCAAGGCAAAAAACCACCATAGTACCTTCATGGCCAAGTTTACAAAAGGCATTAAATTACTTTATTAGGTTTTTAGTATCACATACGATTTATAAGGGCCATATCCCATGTTGGATACACTATATAGTAAAACTAGGAAGCATGTTTAGTAGCATCCAGGATGTCAATGATTCTAGAGAATCTTATAAGCAAGTAATACATTGTGTGTGTGTGTGTGTGTGTGTGTGTGTGTGTGTGTGTGTGTGTGTGAGAGAGAGAGAGAGAGAGAGAGAGAGAGAGAGAGAGAGAGACACACACACACACACACACACACAGAAGAGAGGAGTGTATCCAAGAGCGTAGAATCCTATACTTTTAAACTTTGTTTATTTCAAGTTATGTTTATTATTGTGGCTCCATTAAATCTATTGTTGTACTTAAAACTAAAACATGAGTGAGGGCGTGTGGATTAGTTTTATCATACATGTGCCCTATGCCATGATGTTCATGGCACTTAGGAAAATACATGGTTGTGTGTGTCCGGAGATCTAAGAAAATGCATGAGTACATGAAGTGTGAGAGACAGTAAGGCTCCTTTCACACAAGGAGTATGTGAGTGTATATGAAGTACAAATCAACACAAGAACCCTCAGGATGAAAATATGACCATACAGAAAGGTGTTTCATAGTGCATCCACATCCACTGCCCTGTTGTAATCTATCAAATTTAACACACTCCAATAAATTTGCATTCAGATTTATCCTTCATGAAAGCAAGAAAATGCTAAAGCTCAACTTATCATATCACCTTGTAAAATACCAAGCAAGTAGGTGTAACAAATGTGATCTCCAACCTAATTTTGTGAAAACCCTGGTTTACTGTTTCCACGAAAAGGAGTCAAAGAACCTTGTGATAACTCAATTGCTTTTTGCGAATAAGGATAATAGCACCACGAACACCTTTTGGCTGGATGTTTCTATCATGTAGAGTAGAAGAAAATGCCAAACTTTGATTGAAGAAAACCCAAGAACTGTAGGTAAGCCAAGAGGTGTGTAGATAAAGCCAAACTTCGATTGAAGAAAACCCAAGAACTGTAGGTGAGTCAAGAGGTGTGTAGATAAGAGGGCTCGAGATGACATGAAGAAAGAGCAAAACAATGTGGAGGAGATACCCTTCCTCCCTTTGCAGCAAGTGTGTGTAGTGAAGCCTTTAAAGTAAAAGTTTATGGAGGGTTTCTCTATAGGGACTGTGAAACGAGAGACAAACAAGAGGATAAGGGGTTTATGTTTGTGGTGCGAAACAAGCATTCTATTTTAAGGAAATTAGGTAGGCATTCTATTGTAAACAATTAGGTACACCTCCATCTCCCAGAATTTAACTAGAGGGTATCATCCACTTCCCAAGACTATTATTAATGGAAAGGTGAAAGAAAAAAGTGAGGGTCTCTACTTGAATATGTGAAAGACTCACATTGTTCTAAACCAATGTTCAAATGTCAACATATCGTTTCTATACGTTTCTTTGTGGAAGAAACATTAAAACCAGGTATCCAACTAAGCCCATGGTAAAAAGGCTTTGGTAGATGTTCATATGTTCAAGATCGTATAAGTTTATCGAGCTTGGAGTGCCAGACCTTGGTACTCGCTTAAAAAATCCATGCATGATACTATGGGAGAGAGTTACCTCCTAGATGTAGTAAGGTTAGGTGAGGCTCAGCAAAAGTGGAAGAAATGGCATGCATAAGCCTTGCAAGAGAGAGTTATCTCTCAAAGACATCAAGACTGGCCAAGAGCTAGATAGAGAGCAAGAGAAAGAGAAGGATTATTAGTAGATAATTGTGTGTGTGTGTGTGTGTGTGTGTGTGTGTGTGTGTGTGTGCACTTGTACAAGTATGTACATGTGCATGCATACATCTGATAAATGCTTGTGAATCGTTCTCATCTCATGCATTAGGATATAACAAGATGTTCTTAGCATGAGCGCACCTGTGCACATGTGTACGCGCACATGTAATAATTTTTTGTGATCCATTCTCATCTGATGCATTAGGAGATAACAAGATGTCCTTAGCTATGATATGCAAGGAAATAATAAATGGGTTATGCTAATTGGGCAGGACAAGTAAGCACTCAATGCCTTAGATGTTGTGCAATTCCATCCAAAACATATGAAGGTAGGTATAAAAGTATGCCCAGAGTTCCATATTAGATTCTCACGAGAGAGGGGTGTGTGTGTGTGTGTGTGTGTGTGTGTGTGTGTGTGTGTCTAACATGTGTGTCTATGTAGGTGCGTGTAAAGTCATCATCAAACTCAGTGTGCATTTATCCAATCCATTGAAGCCTCGTCATAGATTGTTTAGCATGCTATATACTCAAGAAACATATGTCTCCATACATGGGTATGCCTATGTAAGCCATAAAAGAGAGAAAAATCAAGATCAAATGCCAAAAGGGGTTAGAGTAATGTGTGTGTGTGTGTGGCCCTCCCACATCCCAAAAGTAGGATTCACATGGTGAGAAGAGGGCCTACCAAGTGGAACCCTACTCCCCACCGAGTATAGTAGTAATATGTAAGCGTTCTTAAATGTATTGCAAATGGTTCAAAAAGGGGACACAAAGAGTCAAGGGAGGGACACCTAATGTGTCAAAAATATACCATCTCCACCTGTCACACACTTATAACAAAGAGTATTGAATGTGTCAACGAGATTAAATTTCCTTGAAAGTTAGAAACTAAGCTGAGCTTAATACTCCAATGTTTGGGTTAAAATAACCCTAACTATCAACAATATTTTTGGTGAATCAGATACCTTGTTGATCTTCAAGGAAATTTGACCTATCACATGCAAATGCGAAATTATCCAGTGATGACACACATCATGTATTTGTTCGAATCCATGTATTTGTTCGAATCCATGTAGAATTGTACCTGTCAAACTTATGATCCAACAAAGCATTGTGAAGTAAGTCAATAAATTTACTCCAATTGTTAGGGTTATATAACCCGTATCTTGATAGAAACCGCTTGGTTACGATTAAGATAAATTGGAGGCTGAGTCACCATGATTACTCCAATTTTTAGGGTTCCATAACCCATACCTTGACAAAAACAGCTTGGTTAAGGTTAAGATAAAATGGAGCAGGTACATTATTATCTATCATATTATTTTAATACAATTGTCTTGTATGATCTTAGTCTGACCCAAGGACTAGACGGGAGACAAGAGTGTGTGTGTTTATGTTTGAAATTCCCGACATGTACCTGGCCCATACAAGATCAATTGTTTAAAATAATATACTAGATAAAAATATATTAAAATAAATTACAAAAGAATAAATGGCAAACTATGATTGAATTCTCATCAATATCTGATTACAAGGTCCAAGTGTAAAACATGATATCCGTACGTAATGAAAAACTACAAGATATAAGAGTGTTATCAATTGGAGAAGCAGAAGTTGGAGAAGTTGCTGATGATCCTAGTTAAGTGAAAAATTCTAGCTATTACCTGCCACCATCCACAACAAACACTAAGTTAGTACTTAAAATGCTTAAAGTGTGAAGACGGGTTTCAACACTAGACTCTGGTTGTTATCCCTATCACACCACCCTAGTAGAATTAGCAAACAACATATCTTCATAACACATTGTATGCTTATTTTAGATCATGTGTTTGATCATGTGCACATCTTATGTACATTGGAAATCACCTAAGTTATAGGTGTCTTTATGTTAGACAATCATATTGTAGTGCCTTGAGAAAAATAATTATAAATAAGAATCTAATTCTAGAGTTCCATATACCAAGTAGGAGACTGCTACGGATTTGTATTCTAAAGTAAAATTAAGCATGATCCATCTATAAAACCACTTCAAAAAACCTCTGTGTGTGTGTGTGTGTGTGTGTGTGTGAAAGAGAGAGAGAGAGAGAGAGAGAGAGAGAGAGAGAGAGAGAGAGAGAGAAGAGAGGAGTGTATCCAAGGGCGTAGAATCCTATACTTTTAAAATTTGTTTATTTCAAGTCATGTTTATCATTGTGGCTCCAGTAAATCTATTATTGTACTTAAAACAAAAACATGAATGAGGGTGTGTGGATTAATTTGATCATACATGTGTCGTATGCCATGATGTTCACGGTAGTTAGAAAAATACATGGTTGTGTGTGTGTAGGGAGATCTAAGCAAATGCATGATTACATGAGTATTAAGTGTGAGAGATATCAAGGCTCCTTTCACACAAGGAGTATGTGAGTGTATCTGAAGTACAAATCACCACAAGCACCCTCGGGATGAAAATATGACCATATAGAGATGTGTTTCATAGTGCATCCACATTCACTTCCCATGTTATAATCTATCAAACTTAACACACTCCAAAAAAACTTGTATTCATATTTATCCTTCATGTAAGCAAGAAAATGCTAAAGCTCAACTTATCATATCACCTTGTAAAATACCAAGCAAGTAGGTGTAACAAATGTGATCTCCAACCTGATTTTGTCAAAACCCTGGTTTAATGTTGCCACAAAAAGGAGTCAAACCACCTTGGCATAACTCAATTGCTTGCAAATAAGGATAATAGCACCACAAACACCTTTCAACCCGATTTTGCACTCATATAGAGTAGAAGAAAAGGCCAAACTTCGATTGAAGAAAACCCAAGAATTGTAGGTAAGCCAAGAGGTGTGATAAGGCCAAACTTCGATTGAAGAAAACCCAACAATTGTAGGTGAGTCAAGAGATGTGTAGATAAGAGGGCTCGAGACGACATGAAGAAAGAGCAAAGCAATGTGGAAGAGATGCCCTTCCTCTCTTTGCAGTAAGTGTGTGTAGTGAAGCCTTTAAAGTAAAAGTTTATGGAGGGTTTCTCTATAGGGACTGTGAAACGAGAGACAAAAAAGAGGATGAGGGGATCCATGTTGTGGTGCAAAACAAGAAATCTATTTTAAGGAAATTAGGTAGGCATTCTATTTTAAATAATTAGGTACACCTCCATCTCCCAGACTTTTAAAGAGAGGGTATCATCCACTTCCCAAGACTTTATTATTAACGGAAAGGTGAAAGAAAAACGTGAGGGTCTCAGGGGAAAGGAAGGAAAGGGAGGTAGAACAAAGGGGTGGAGCATCGGTAGATATGTCATTGTTTGAGACAATATGTCCCAAGATTCTGCCTTGTCTAACCATAAATATGCACTTTTCTGGGTTAAGATAGATCCTATAAGTCTTGCACTTCTTGAATACTTTTCTAAGGTGTTCTATATGTTCATGTCTCAAGAGAAAGTGCACAATAAGTCATTCATGAAGATTTCCAAGAATATCATCAAGTATGTGTTAAAGGCATGTGCAATCATTCTCTAAAAGGTTGTTGGGGCATTGGTCAGGCCAAAAGGCATCACCCTATACGCATATGTTCCCCATTTTGTGGAAAAACGTTGTCTTGTATTGATCTTCAAGAGCAATTGCGAGCTGGTTATATCCTGAGAACCCATTTAAGAAGGAGTATGTCCCCTTACCTACTACTCGTTCTAGGACATAGTCAGTAACAGGTAACAGATAATTATCCCTTATCATGGCGGAATTAACCTTCTTTAGATTCACACACACTCGTAGATTACCATTCTTCTTAGGAACTACAACAATGGGAGATACCCAGTCGGTGTGTTCCATCTCGTAGATAAACTTAGCCTCTTTTAATTTATCAACATCCTCCTTGATGCGCTTAGCAAATGTATCATTGTACGTGTAAGGTCTCTATCGGCTAGACTTTGCATCATGCTTTAAAGGGATTTTGTGCTAGCATTTCATACAATCTACTACTTTCAGGTCGTTATATGACCAAGCGAACACGTCCTTGTACTCCTTGAGAAGGCTTATGAGCTTCTCCTCCCCTTTGGGATTTAGTATGTTGTTATGTAGGCTGGCCGTGGCTCTTATCCAGATCTTCCCAAGTCTATCTTCTTTGCATCCTTACGCCCATTGTAGGACTCTTTGTCCTTTTGCTCTTGTAGAGGTTGCGTCATCACTACCTTTCAATTTTGGATGGTAAACTTTCTGTAGTGGTATGGCACACTCATTTTGTCCTCATTTTTCTTGTCTTCTCTTTCCCCACTTTCTACTTTTGTTTTCCATACTTCCCTGAGAATTTTCTTAAGCTCTCAGTACTTATTATTTCTCTCCACCTTGGTCCATTTAGTTTCTCCAAACTCATTTGATCCTGGTTCTTTTGTTTGTTGGGTTTTGTTTCAGATTCTGACTTTTTGATTTGTTTTTGCAGGTATCTTATGCTCTCTTTTGTTTTTGGATCTTGAGCTTTCAAAATTCTCTGGGGAGTCATAAAACGTCTCCTCTTCCTCGGCACTCACCAGTTGATCACCTTTGGATTTTTCCAAGACTAATTTCTCATCATTCCCATTTACTATATTGACCATATAGTATGTAACCACGTAATATTCATCCTTGTCACATAATTTTGTTGTGGGGCCATCCAAAATAGCACACGCATCTAGGGTTGCTAGACTATGTGTCCATTCCAATGGCTTTAGAGATTCTTTGGGGAAAGGTTTAGGGATGTATTCCTTATCTTCAATAGCTCTTTTTAGAATACCCTCGTTTCAAACTCCCACAATGTGATGCGACGCACATCCATAGCTCTTTGGGCTTACCTAACTAAGATAGAATCTTTGATCCTACTTTTGTAGCAGAATCAAACTCCTCCACTGGGGTTAAGTTCATGTCTTTGTAACTATGGTCTTTAAGGTTTATGCGCGCTGTGGTTTTTATGTGTCTGAGATATATGTGATCATATCTCCAGTCTTGAACCATCTTCAATTGTCGCATGAATGGTCGTCCCAATATGATGTCGTAATTGTTCTTCTTGTCAAAGTCAACTATAGCAAAGGTATACTCATACTCAATGCCACAAGAACTTTTGCCAGAAGTCCCAGGGGTTTTTCCATGTATCCGTCGGCTAGTTGCAATTTCATTCTAGTAGCCCTCAAGGCTGGTTTTTCCCATTTTTTTTAAATTTCCTTGGTGGCGATAAAAACACCAGCTCCACTATCAAGAATTGCCATAGTTGTCACACTTTGGAATTCTACTGGAAGCATAGTATTTTCATCTTCACCCACGCAATACTCTCCAACCTTGTTTAATTGTATAGGTCTTGTGTTCAATTGAGGTTTTTCTAGTTCTTGGATCCCTTCTTGAATTGTGATGTTGGATCTTTTACCCCAAACTTCTCCAAGAATTTTCCAACAATTGCCCACACGTTTGGTCTTATTTGGAGAAGCTCTTCTAGCGTAATAGTGCAAGTCATAGGCATAGACAATATGTCTATCAATCCTTTAAAGTCCATAGCCTTTTTTGACAAGAATCTTTGTGATGGCACCGCCTTCACATCTCATATTGCTTCAAACTCTCCCAAGTAAGAGGGTAGGTACTCAAAAATTGGGTTGACTCTCTAAAGATTGTATTGATCCTCTATCCCCCAAATTGGGTAGTTTACAAAGGCTTGGGGACTATACAAAGACCTTTGGTACTGTGAAGGACCATTTCCATAAAACAAAAAGTCAGATATGGTATTGTCCATTTGCTTTTGACTCATACTAGAACTCCATGTAGAAGAGTACCCATATGGGTACTTTGCAAATTATTTGTGGATAAACAAGAATGCTTTGGTACTATACAAGGAGTAGGTTTGGTACTGCACAAAGACTTTGTTTACTACACAATTAGGCTTTGGAAAATTGAAAGAGGCTTTGGTACTGTATAGATATATTATTTCCATATTGGTATTGTCATTAGGTTTTTGATACTATGTAAAACCATTGCATGCAAGAGAGTACCAAATTGGGTAGTTTATAGTTGGGTAGTTTATAGAGGCTTAGGTACTACACATAGACCTTTGGTACTGTGGAGGACCATCGCCATATAACAAAAAGCCAAATTTGGTACTCTTTTGGTACTTTTAACTCATAGTAGAACTCTATGTAAAAGAGTATCATATGGGTACTTTGCAAATGCTTTGGTGATAAAAAAGAATGTTTTTGGTACTATATAGGGAGTAGGTTTGGTACTACACAAAGAATTTGCTACTACACAATTAGGCTTTGGTAAAATAGATAAATGCTTTGTTAGTCTATAGATAGGCTTTGGTGCCTCTAGGGAAGGAAAAGATATTAACGATAGGCATGCCCTTGCTCCCCGCACTTGAAACAGCGCGGTTATCTTTACGATAACACTCAAGCTCTTCAGGAGAGAGTTTATTTTAGCCTTTATAAACTCCCTTCTCCTTAGCTTTGTTGTTGTTGGATTGCCTTTAGGAGACTTTTGGACAGTGTCCTTCCCCTTAGGCTCGTTATTACGGTCCTTGTTCTCCATCGTTTTAAGATTTCTATTAGCTCCTTGTTGGAAATTGATTCATGAAGCCACCATGGTATGGTGTATGACCGCAGATATGGTGCGTGGCCTTTGGGAGTTGACATACTCCACCATATCTTCAATTAAACCCGCACAAAATTGTTTTTTTTCCTCTCCAAAATCCATCTTTTTGAAGACAATGTCTTTGAGATGTAAGTCCCAAAACTTTTCTACATATTTGTGAATAAATTCGGAGGGAGAGAGCTTCAAGCTTCGCCATTAGGTGAGTATTTTGTCTTTGGCATCGGTAGCCAAAAACTACTGCTCTTAAAGCTTTCCGTGTTTGTGGAGCTTCACCATTTGCCCATTGCCCATAGGTTAGACCACCATTGCCTAGCGGACTTTTGAAAATGCATAGCTACATGGCATATCTTAGAGGACTCCGTGAAGCCCTCATCTCCAAACGCCACATTGGATTGTTGGATGAAGGCCAAGACTTTGTCCGTAGCACCAAAGGTGCCATCGTAGGTAAGGAAAGAGATGTTCTTTCCTCCCTCTTTGAACTTTTTGATCTTGGACAACCTCTACCACGCGGCATAGGATTTCCTATGGCCTCTTCTTTTAGGTGGTTCAAATGTTGCACCATCACTTTCTTCAGAAGAGGAAGAATTTGAGGAGGATGGAAAAGAGGGTGACCTCTTTCTTGCCTTTTCCTTCCCTTATTCCTCCTTGTCTGCACCATCACTTTCTTCATAAGAGGAAGATGAAGAAGAAGATGGAGAAGAGGGTGACCTATTTCTCGCCTTTTTCTTCTCTTGTTTTCTCTCGTCCCTCTTTGAATTATGGTGTGGAGAAGTATGCGATGGTCTTCTCCGTTTAGGGGGTGTTCGAGAGCATTTTGCCCGCCGTCTTCATGGAGCCATCTCCACCAAGGTGGCAGGAAACTCACTTCTTTCTTTTTCTTTTGGTGGGGGATCTACCTTTGAAACTTGTGTCCTCCTTTGAGAAGGAGATGCGTCATCAAGTAGTAGATTTTTGAGCCCTTCGTACGGATCCTCTTCTTCTTCCCTTATTGGAGAGAGGCCTCTTTTGGAAGTCTCACAAGGAGGCTTCCTAGGTACTCTCTCTTCTTGATGGGGAGTTTGGAGAATCCCATGAGCACGTAGTTGCCGTTGCACTTCACTTTGGATGGATGGATTGCCCATGGCTTGTTGAAGCATAGTAACAAGGTAATTCACAAGCATAGGGCCATCATTAGTAGCCTATTCATTAGAAAAATCAAAGCTAACAACATTAATTTCACTCTCTTTACTATTGTCAGTCGTTCTAATAACTTTTAGGTGTAAACTTTTTAAGTGTACTTTTGCACTTCAAGATCTAGTTGCTACTCCTCTTAACCCCTTTAGAAAAGCACTCAAACTCGTGTACTGGCGGCTTGAATATCATTAATTGCAAGGAATAGAAGAGAGGGTCTTTCACCACCAAAACAATACCGGCTCTTGTCAAGCTTCTAATAGCTCAATAGTGGTTAATCCGTAGGCAAGCCCCATAGGAATCCACTATTAAGACCATAGCTCTCGACGGTGATGCCCCATTATCTGCACGAAGCAGGCGCACTACAAGGCTGAAAAATCCCTATTCTACTTACTCAATTGAAATTAATAATACCAACCATTTATAGTTAGCTTGGGGACCTCCCTTCTTGAGCAAGAAAAGAGAAACCTTGTGCTCTGATACCAATGTAACATTTAATGGTCTAGTAAGTTGTGTGTAGCAGAAAATAACATAGACATAATGAACATTTCATTAAGGATATATTCCTAATGAGCATAGCAAGAGTGCTTGGATGGAGAGAGAGCAACATAAAGCATAACACCTAGTTAGATAGGCATGAACAATACTTCAAAAAGAGAGAGAAATTAAGCAATTGACAACAGTTGAGGACCGGATTTTCAAGGAGCCGGCGGTCCCCCCTCCAAAAGGCTTTGTATTATAGGTTTCCCCCATCAAGGGAGACATTTTACAATACAATAATTTGTGTTCCTTCAATAACTTTTTGGTGCAATGAAGATGGAAGCTTCAAGCACCAAGCTCACACTTGAAAACACAACATCAATTCCCTCACAGTATCAAACCCAAGACCTCAAACACCTGAGAGCTAGCGGGGTATGAGAGTAGATCGAGAGGAAGAAGGCGTATTCTTACGAGAAAGAAGTATGTCTCCTCACGTAATCACTCTTAATAGCTTAGCATAGCTTAGTAATTAGCATGGTAGAGGAGATGAGCATGAATTGGAGCTTGGCTCTTGATTGGATTTGCATCACAAAGCCAAGAGTTGTTGGTGTAGGCCTCCCTTCTCACAAGCTTGGAGTAGATGATGAGATTTCCATTAAAGCTTGAGAAGGAGATAGTCTTCTTTACTTCACACGTGAGCTTGTGTGAGTGTGTGTGTGTGTGTGATAATGCCTTGCAAAAATCAGTCCCCCTCTCTCTCTCTTGGTCAACCCGTCTTGCTAATTACGCATGTTGGCATCCTATTGGCCCCTGCAAAGCTTAGCCAATGAAAATTAAGAAGCATAAGTGATAGCCTTGTGACATGTTTCCCCCTTTCCCCTTTTGTGAGAGCTTTAGGTATTTAAATAAATCAACTAATCTCTCATTGGACCCCTTAGTCTTCTGGCCAATAGGAATCAAGCAAACCATTGGGCTACCAAATGCTCATTGGACCCCTTGGGAGACTGTCCAATAGTCTTCTAAAGAGCTTAATTTCTTTTGATTCTTTTATCAAGTGTTTTTCAAATGAATTAAACTAAGTGTACTCTAGCCTTATTCTCATTGGTCCACCTCTATGGCCATCCAATAGGATTTGAATGCACCTTGGGGGCAACTGGGCTAGGGAGCTGACATGTGGTCCACTATACCCTTTGTGTAAAGGGAGATTGGAAGAGTGTGTGTGAGTTTCTCCCTCATCCTCTGCCCCCTCCTAGATAGGGATGTGGGAAGACTTTTGAGTCTTTCCACAAGCATCCAATTTTCCTAAAGTTTGACCATTGGAGATTACCATTGAATTTTGGAACAGCTAGCCACCAAAGTCTTGCTTGAAATATTTTTCTTGTAGTAGAATCTCCTGCAAAATGTCCTCCTAAATTACCTGCATGAGCTTTTGCCCCAGTATTGCTCTCTGTTCAAACCTAGGAACACATCTCCTTTAGCTCGATCAATTCCTCTTTTGTACAAAACCCCTACAATAACTATAAAAGGTTGCTTCTTAATGCTAATCTCTTTCTTTGATCCTTAGTCATTGCTTTAGGTAACACCCCTTCATTCAAAAACTGAAGCATGTCTTCATACCAATCCTCTGACTGGTCAGTCACCTGAACTAGAAACAACTCTACATCCTCAGGCAATTGATCAGGTCCACCTCCAGTTTCCAATCTACTCAAATAATCAGCCAATACATGAAGTTTTCCTGGAGTATGTATCACTACATAATCAAATTCCTACAATGACAGTATCCATCTTGCCAACCTCCCTAAAAGGTTTGGTTTATTCACCAAGTAGATCAATGCCTGGTGATCTACATGAAATTTTATCCTATTTGCCAATAGGTAATGTCTAAAATTTTGCAGTGCATAAACCATTCCCAAGCACTCCCTCTTTGTAACTGTGTAATTCTTCTCTGCAGGTGTCAATACCCTGCTTGTATAATAAATAGGTATGAACCAACCTCTATTGGTTTCTTGCATTAATGTTGCACCCACTACTACATGAGATGCATTCACAAAGATGTGAAATAGTAACTTCCAATCAAGAACAATCAACATTGGTGCTACAGTCTACATGTTCTTCAAACCCTGAATGCCTTGCTCTGCTCTTCTCCCCATTCAAATACAGTATCCTTTTTTGTAAGCTTTGTTAATGGTGTGCACACATGAGCCAAATACCTCAAGAATCTGTTATGCCACTGGACTTGACCCAAAAATTTGCTCAATTGTTTAAATGCTCTTGGTTTTGGTGCCTTTCTAATAGCTTCCACCTTTCTTCGATCAATAGAAACCCCTTCTTCAGAAATCACATGCCCTAAAAGAACTCCTCTTTTCACTGCAAAAGCACATTTGGCTAGGTTTAATGACAACCTGAATTCCCTACATTTTTGAAAACACAACCTCAAGTGTTCAAGATACTCTTGCTTCTTTCCAAAAACAGTAAAATCATCCAAGAAAACCCTCATAAATTTTGTAAGGAATTCAAAAAACACATGTTGTACTGCTTTCTCAAATGTTGATGGGGCATTTTTCAAGCCAAATGTCATCACATTCTTAGCATAAACTCCCCATTCAGTCACAAAAACAGTTTTTCTTGTGTCTTCAAATGCCATTGAAATTTGGTTGTAACCACTAAAACCATCCAAAAAACTATAAATATCATGTCCATCTACTGCATCCAATAGTGTATCACAAAAAGGTAAGGAAAATGGATCAGTTATTGTAGCAACATTCAGTTCCTGTAATCCACACACACCCTAATCTTTCCATTCTTGTTTGGAACTAGAACAATTGGTGACAACCAAGTAACTTCCTCCAAAGGATAAATGAAACCAACAGCCAACAATTTGCCAATCTCTTCTTTAACCTATTTGGCATAATTAGGATTCATCATGTTTCCTTTGTTGTACAACTGGAACTGCATCTTCTTTCAAATTAATTTTATGTTGACAGAAGCTAGCATCTACTCCTTTCATATCTGTGTATTTCCATGGAAAAACATCTTTTAATTCTAGCAACAATTCCTTCATTTTTAGTTTAAACTCCTCATCCATATCTGATGATACCTTCACTATCTATGGTTCCTCCTGGATATTCAGGTTCAGTTCCTACAATTCATCATGAGTCACTCTAGTAGTTCTTTCCATTTGATGTTCAAAGGCTTTCTCTGCTTATTTCACTGCTTCAATAGCTTTCTCCTCTTCTCTATTTTCAATCTTTAGGTTCTTCAACAGTCCATTGCCCATCTTTTTATTTGATTGTTTACTCCTCTAAGTAATCACTGATTTATGAGTTATTAATCGTATCCCATCATCTTCTGGATGTAGCACATATCTGATTGCTATCTTCTGCACATCCACTTCAAAAATAGGTACAACTAATGAATTAGTTCTTTTGCATCCTCTCCAATTTCTTCTACCATATTCAGTCCTTTTGCATACAATGCCTTGAAACCAGGTGGTATCACCTTTTTTGCATCCATTTGTATTCTCATTTTCTTCTTTCCTCTTTTGATCACTATAGAGTCTGCTCCTTGTAGCTGATGTACTCTTGCTTCTCTTAACCAAGGCCTCCCCAACATCATTGGATAAGAGCAAGTAGATTCTTCCAACGTAAGAACCACAAAGTTGGCCACAAAATGCAGTCTCCCAACTGAGATTTGCAAATTCCTCAAAGTTCCCAAAGGCTGGACCCATCTTTGGTCTGTCATCTTCATCTCAAAAGTTGTTGGATCCCACTTCAAGAGATTGGACGTTTTCATGTCGACTTTGGGAGAATATTAACTCCCGACCTGCCATCCAAGAAAAATCCTAGAACAAACACCTTTCCAATAGATACCCCCACTACTGGTACCTTGTAATCCACATCCATTGGTAGGACTTCACACGCTTCTCCACAAAAAACATTTCTTCAAATTCCCTACCTATTGCGTGATTCGTATCATTCACTTCATTACTTAATCTTTTCAACGACTGCTAGGAAAATGCAGGTACCAACCTCAACATACGCTTGAAAGTAAATGTTATTGAAGCTGACAACAAAGCTTCATAGAGTTCATCACCACTGCCCTGCTCTTTCAGTACAGTCTTACTTTTATCTACTATACTCTTCCCCTTGTCAACCAAGGATCTTGCAGCAAACTCCCATTCTTCAGATAACATATTCCCACCTTGGGACTCTCGTACTTCCTTCAATGCTTCTATTCTCACTTCTTTCAACTCCTTCCAATTGATAGTGCCCTGATTTTCTTTTTTCTACATGATTTCCTTTCCTGGCTTTGATTTTGATCTTGTGGCAACCATGACATCAGTGCACCCACTACTTTCAAGGATATACACAATTTGAATACATGATGCACAGTCATAGTTGTAATGCTTACCCATTCCTTGAGTATACTGACAATCTTGTACTTTTTGATCAAGTTTTTGTTCCACCTGATGGAGTTGTACCTTGTCCTGAATCCATTCTTCCTCAATCCATTCCTCCAAGACCACTAAATTAGCCTCACTTGGAGGTCTCTGTTGTTGTTGGGGTGGAGGTTGTTGATTTTGTCCTTGAGTCTTGTTAATATTATTTTTATTTTTATTGTTGTACCTGATGATAGGAATGCCTCTATCATTTTTGTGTCTACACCACAGTTCACAAGTTCTGGTATCCCCAATTATACTGGTTTTGAAACCTTCTTTGAGGTGCAGCTCCCTGATATCTCCTGTTAGCACCTTGAGAAACCACCACATTTGCAGCCGTCTCCCTCATTTTCTGAGTAATATACCTAGGTCTTCTTCCCGTGAAATCTAGATTATAATAACAATTCTCATATTCATGACCAAATCTTTGAGAAACCTGACAATAAGGTTTTCCTGACATTCCAAACTGACTCATTCCAATTGTCTGCAATTTTCCCTAAATGATTTTGTTGACTGCATCATGATTTTGTTGACTGCATCTGCAGTTACTACTTCTTTTCCTTGCTTCTTTTCACTCTTTTTCTTACCCTTATCTTTCTTTTGCTTTTTTTTTCCTACTTCTTCTTTTCTGACCAATCTTCATCATCAGTATCAGTTTCCTCCTTAGTATCATGATCTGAATCTTCATCTTCTGACTTTGAGTCTCAATCCTCAGTCTTCTTCTTCTTTTTTTCCTTTAGTTCTACCTTACCTCCACATCTTCTTTCAGCTCTTGCAGCAGCTGCTTCCACCAAATCAGTAAAATCATGTGCATTTGCTAATGTAGGTCTCCCTGCTACTATAATTTTGAATTCCTTTTTGAGTCCGTACAAAAGTAGTCTCTTAATTGCTCCATAGAAGGCTGTTGTGCTGCTTCCAACATATTATTCAAGTATCTAAACTTCTGTGCATAATCTTCAACCAACAAATCTTTCTGCTTCAAACTCCTCAACTTCTTCAAAATGTCTTCACGTGTGTTATCCTCCTTGAACCTTAATAAAAATCTCTACCTCAAACCATTATAATCAGCAAAAGATGCCATGCCATACTGCAACAACCAATCCATGGCCTTACCCTGTAGTGTTTCTACAAAATGCTCTTTTTTCACTACATCTGGATGTAACGTCTCATAACCACTTGCAGACCACCTTGTTTGAAACTAACCAAAGTGGCTGTCAGCATCTTGGGACTTTTTCCCGCTACTTTTCCGCGCCCACTTTGGGATTTGGTGCAACCATTAGAGGTATCGGAAGTGTTTTGAGTACTCTTATTGGGAGTGGGTTGAAAGGTAAAGTACCTATCCCTGATGGTACAAACCGCAATTGTCTTCTTGCCCTTAAGATTGTCCGAGTGAGCAGTACATTAACCAATCGTCCCAAAAGTGGGTCTGTTGTGGGAGGAGTTGTTTGCTGGCCTCCTTGGTTTGCAGGTGGGGTCTCCTGCAGCTTGTGTTCAGGTTCTTGCAGTATTGTCCCCACCCCAACAGTTTCTTCTCCTGCAACAAGCCCCCTTACAGGTTCTTCTTGGTCATCACTACCCGATTCTTCTTCATGTCTTCCCCTTGCAGAGAACTCTCTTCTCAATCTAAACCTTGTGCCATATGAGTGTTGTGGTGAATTGGACCCTTGTCCTGACCCACTCATGCGCATTGCTTCTTCTCTTCTATCTTAAATATTGTACCAACACTTTCCTTTCATACAAACTGTAACATGAAGGTAAATTGCATGCCCCAAAAGGTAAAAATAATGTAACTAACTTGTCAGCAATTGCAGCTTTGATTTCCCTTGGCAAATTCAGGAAGAACTCCTCCAAGAACATTGTTGAATATTCCTCAAACTCTTCCTACGGGGTCACCCAATTTAAAAATTTCCTATAGGTGGACTATGTCAACCAACATATCAGTTGCTTGCTGCATCCCTAAGTGCCATATGGTTCAGACTGAATTTGAACTAGTTTTAGGATCACCAAAGTGTTAGGGGCTCACAACCCTAACAGGTATTTAGTACAAGAAACATGCAATATAAAGGAAAAGAAGTAAAGGAGACTGCTCATTTAATCACAAAACTGCAAAGTATATGAATAAAAAACACCATGTTTAAGATAAGAAAGTATTGCCTCACTATGTATCATCATCACCATCAAAATACAAAGAAAAACAGTAGTACAGGGAAA
This sequence comes from Adiantum capillus-veneris, assembly GCF_014529385.1. NCBI lineage: Eukaryota > Viridiplantae > Streptophyta > Polypodiopsida > Polypodiales > Pteridaceae > Adiantum > Adiantum capillus-veneris. The sequence goes on along the minus strand of NC_140935.1, from coordinate 141,797,552 downwards.
TCGCACGTTGGTTACATCCAAAAACTGCTACACGCCATAAGACATTTTGGATATTTCAAACTACCTAAGAAAAGTTACTTGTGTAAACATGCCCTGAAGGTTTTAAAGGTAAGATCTTAGTTAAAAGTCCAAAAGGATAAGTACCCTGACACATCATGCCCTAACAATTGATACCCAGGACACTAGCAATTTTAGATTGGTTTATTGAGGTCTTACCTGTACTATTGTTCAAGATCATTGTCAAAGAGGTTCTCTTCACAAAAAGCTCACTTATTGAGTGCAGGACCTTAATTTGAGTCAAAGTGTTGCGCACATCCAATAGAATGGTGTCTTTGACATTGCTGAATTTTTTTTTTTTCGTAGCTCGAAAAATGTCTGGTGGTTTAAGAGTTGTTGGAATATTTCCTTCTATTCCTTCCTTGATAGACCTAGTGTTTGCTTGTGCCAACATTGTGCAAATGGTCTTCCTTGTCTTGGCTTTTGGTAATCCAAGAGAAAAAGAAGGATGTCTTTCTTTGCTTCTCTGCTTGCGTTTCTTTGCAGCCCAATAATTACGAAGAAAATCCTGATTTGTCGGAATGGAATTGCTAATGGAATGGCATTGTGTCTGTTCATCCATGCTCATACCACCTTCTAGCTTGTCACAAGAGACCAACTGTGGATTGCCCGAGCAATAATCTCCAGCAGTATTGTCCATTGAGATGGATCAAGTACAAGAGGGGGCAAGAGGGGGGGAGAGGAAACAATCTATGAAATCGAGTTTCACTGTGTAGCTACAAGGTGAGAGAGAGAGAGAGAGAGAGAGAGAGAGAGAGAGAGAGAGAGAGAGAGAGAGAGAGAGAGAGAGAGAGAGAGAGAGAGCAGTAACTTCTGTGGCTATGGAGCAAGCAAGGCGTTGGATGCCAAGCTCTCAGAGAGAGAGAGAGGGGGGGGGGGGGGGGGGGGGGGGGGGGGGGGGGGGGGCATCAAAGCACCGAACCATAACCCCCCCGATCCTGCCCTCAACCCTCATCCTTTCTCGAGAGTGGCCAGTTTCAAAAGTTAAAAAATTCTTCAAGAACAAAGAGAAAGAAATGTATGGACCCTCCCCAATTCCAATTAAAAGGTACTCTCTTTTTACACACGTGAACCACTGAGCCTATGTTGTGACCAGGACAGACCTTTTTGTACCACCAAACCATGATTTTAGCCACATTAGAGAGGTGGTTTTCCCACTGCCCAATGCTCCAAGTCACAATAATAATTTGTACATACAAGAGAAACAACCACTGGAGCCTAGTATGCATTATTGAGCTTGACCAAGCCAATTGTCTAGACTCTCAACTCAATGCAAGGAAACCATCCACAATTAAGACAATGAGTATTCATATTTTGAATTTGGCTTCATGTGAGATAAGGTTTGCATGCAGTCATTTTTGTGGTTGAATAACAAATTTTTATGTTTTCAGATCAAAAAGTGACTATTGCATGCATATGCAAGCTATGTGGAGGTTACAAATTGTACAAGCCAGCCATAAAAGAATTTAGAGTGCTCAATCAAACGGATGGCAACTCGTGTGGATGGAGATGCCTCCTACATCTACATTGCAAATCTTCTTTGCATTAGAGCCATTCATGTCAAAGGTAGCCATTTTGCAAAGCATTACAATAATATGGTGATTGTTACACTAAGAATTGATCTCAGTTCCTTTGCACTAAAGCCATTCATGTCAAAGGTAGCCATTTTGCAAAGCATTACAATAACATGGTGATTGTTGCACTGAGAATTGATCTCAGTTCCTTTTTTCTTTTTCTTGCAGAGTGCACTAGAGAAGTACACCATACTATATTTGCATCGATATCGTGCCACTCTTATCCACAGCATCTGCTATCTATTTCAAATCTTGTAAGTTTGGATGCAAAAGACACCCTGTTGGGGATGACCATGCAGTAGAGATGACATTCACAGGTGAAGGACACAAGCCAATGGACCTCCATGAGTCCTCAAATTTTGTCAGATCAGTTGAGATGGTACAAGAGGAAGAGGAGGTGAAATATTAGACACAAGGAAGGACTGAGGAAAAGAATGATCATGTAGAAGGAGAGGTTGACAGGGAAGAGATGCAAAAGTTCTTTTTGGAATAGACAATGTATGTAGATAAGTTTTGATGTCGAGGTCCTCATTGGGAGCTGCTTCCTTTGACGGGGGACAAAAAGTACATGTAAGGTATAGATGGTTGCAAGTCAAGGAAGTGGCAGATGGGAGTTACGCTGCCTCTACCTCTAGTAAAGATGCAAGCTTTTCCTCTATTAAAGTTAGAAGAAGAATTAGGTGTAAGGAAGGATATGAAAGAGTTATTGGGGGTATTTGTAGAGTTTGGTATTTTCAAAGAGGGAGAATCATCATCCTCAATGCATGGCTTGAGTAATGTAGTGATGATTTTGACACCTTTGTAATTGGCATAAGTGTTAAGATATGTGCCTGATTCATCTGCTTTGAGTTGTTTAAGAATATCTAGCATGAGACCCCGAAAGATGTTGAAAGTAATTTGAGCTATAACAAGTTGCTTGGCTTGCCCACCCAACCAAGAGAAAATGAGGGAAAGATGAAATTCAACAAGCTAATCCGGAAAGAGCTACTCCAAATGATTGAGAATATACTAGATAGCATAGTCAAACCACATGATACTAGATTCACACGGGGTTTTGGGGTCCAAAAATTACCATGCACACTTTAAATACGGCCAAAAATACATTTCAAATAGCTTCAGTGTAGAAGTATGGGTTGCTTTTGGCGAACTCCACATTTCCCTTTGTTTGAATGTATAAACCAGCATTGGAAGAACATTTAAACTGGTCAACAAAGTTGAGGCTAAATGGGACTTTGATAAGTTCTCCTTTGTCCAAGAATAGTCCTCTTTTTAAAACCTTGAGCTTGCAATCCTCCACTGTGAAAGCGGGTAGGTTGGCTAGGTAAACCCATGTTTCACTAAGGATCAATGCTAAGAAGGCCTTGTTAGGGAGGACCCAAAGTTGATGGTCCACACCAAAAGATTCTACCTCAATCTGTCTAACTGGTAGAAAAGGAAAAACTTTAGAAACCTTAGGCACCAACTCCAAAAGGTTGTTGTTGAGGGAGCAAAGATTGTTTTGAAACTCCTTGACGGCTTCTAGAGTAGAATTGTCTCTAGAAAAGATACCTCCTATTTGCGAGATATCCGAGGTAGAAGGAGCTCTAATAAAAGAGGGATTGAGGCCAAAAAGTTTTTAAAGAAAGTTGGCTACTTCAGCACCGAATGAAGAAAATTTGCTAATTCTTGGTTATTTTGTAAAGAGAGAATAGGCAATTGAGAAATATATTGGGAAATCATAGCCACACCATCTTTGTCATCTTTGTCTAGAATGGCCAAGATTTTATCCCAAACATTAAAAGGCAACATATGTAAAATAGAAGGTTTTTTATCTGAAGCTAAGGTTGATTCCTAGATTAGTTGTGATGCTTCCAAACTAATAATATATTTTAGGACAAGGGAGGTTGCCACAGAAAGGGGTTCAGAGGATAACTCAGGGCCTTGAGAAAGGGCAACAGCCTGTAACAAACAACATGTAGGGTTAGAAAGAGATTATTTAGGGTAGGGGGAAAATAAGTTTTTGGCCTTTCTGGCAAGAAAGGGCCTAGTTCTATGGGTAAGGTTTTTTTTTGGGGGTGGTTTTTCAAGTAAAGTTTAATCTGCTCTAAAATTTTCCCATGCTTCTCCAGGTCCTAGATGACTCTCATACGAGCCGTCAATTTGTATTGAGTGTGTTCCTAAAAGAATGTATATAAATCAAGGTTATTAGCTTTGGATATCCATGTAGCCTTTAAACTGGCTAAGTCCAGGGACTATGGTAGCCGTGAGCAGGAATCCAAAATTATAGTCTAAGAGGGACCACCTAGCACCAGCCAACCTAAAATAGGTATTATTGACAGTGGGTCCAACTTAGCCCTATAATCCAAACTAGTTGATCTCTTAATCCCTTAGTCACAAGGTTGAGCTCTTTGTCCACAACCTCACATCTATAACAGTGTTTCTCTCCAAGCATGCCGACTCTTGATCAATAGGCACATAACAGCTTGCAACAAATTGAGAGTGCTTGTATCAAAACGAGATGACTAGTAATTGTGTGTCAATCATGTACTTGGAAACCAAAGTGTCAATTGCAATATCATAGCATATGCCATCCACCTCTTTAATATACCACCGTCCATCAAGAAGCTTGTCACAGAAGGAAGAATCCAGGGATTTACATACTAGCATAGTCTTCGTGACATGTACATGGCAAGTGTGAAAAAGCTCAACAAATAAACTAATAGGATAAAAATTAGCAATTCAGTCACCTTTGTCAATTGCTTTGCTCCTGAGTCGATGTCGCTTATCAAAGTATTCCTTGTTTTTCAACCTTGCATTTTTGAGTCATTCTTTTGCAGCTTCAATGTCTCCAGGTCTTCTCTCTAGCTGCCTTATACGCAGTGCAAGGAGATCTTCCCTGCTAAGCCCCTCTTGCCAAGGTAGTACATTCCATGTGGTAATTGTATCTTCAATCGGCATCACTGGCTTTTGACCATACATTAGCTCCGCAGGCATGTAGCCAGTTACTGAGCTATGTGTTGTACGATCAGCCCATAAAGCATATGGTAACAGTTTTGGCCACTCACCAACTCTTCCTTCGCAAGCCTTGGCCAAAGCTTTGATGATAGGAGGATGCCCTCTTTCACTCTTTCCATTGCCTTCAGGGTTGTAAGCTGTAGTAAGAGAAAGCTTGATTCCTAATCTAGAAAAGAACTCCCTTGCTTCTTCGGCATCCAGTTCACCTCTATCTGCAGTGATTTTTCCCACACAACCATAACGACAAATCACCTCATCAAGAAGGAATTTGCACACAGCTTCTATGGTTTTAGCTCTTAATGCTCTTCCTTCAACTTGGTTAGTTAGATCCTCTCGTGCAAGAACCAAGTATCTCATCTGCCAGAGTCCTAGAGGCAATCCTTAAATCCATTTAAACTTTTGATTCTTTCTAAACAGCTGATAAAGAGGATCAGCTACATGTGCATAATGTGGAATCCAAATAACATAGAAGACACATGCTCCCAGAAACCTTCTAACCTCAGTGATGCTAGTGCACGTTTCTTTCATTCTTTGGATGACATCTACCTTTGTTGGACAAGGTTTCCTACCATATGGCCCACACATGTGCCCCACAATAAGCACTTCATTGACACCAAACATAGACTTTTTCCCTAACAATGTAAGATTCACTTCTTCCAACCTAGACAAAATTTTATCACAATCATTTATGTGATTTACCACAAACCTGCGACATCCCTTGAGATCCAAAGCTTCATCTTTGTCACTTTCTTCACATCCTTTGATAGGCAAATCATCAATGAAAGGCATTGTGATTTGAGGAATAAAGTCACATAAGACCTTATTCATCCCATTCATCATATGTGCAACCGAGTTGGTTGCTCCCTATGGCAAGGTACACATCCTTACCAAACCCAAAGGTGTCCTCATGGTTGTCAAGTCTCTGCTTTTGATTGCAAGCTAAAATTGATCATACCCTGAGTAGAGATCCCCCATTGAGTAGATTGCCCTCACTACAAATGCCTCTGTAAACTCGTCCACAATTGGACCTATACCTACATTTCTAATTGTCACCTTGTTCACTGGTTGCATATCTTGGATGAAGCGTAGAGAACCATTCTTCTTCGGAACTGTGAACCACCTGTTTGAGTATGGAGCACAAGAAGGCTCCAAGATTCCCATTTTGATTTTCTCATTCAGTAGCTCTACTAACTTTTACAAATGAGCCTTTGGAACCGGAATAGGCCGCAGATTCCAAGGCACATGAGGTATTGTGAAAATTACCATAGGAGCTACAATAGAAGGATCAACACATCTTGTCTCATGTGGCTCAAATACAAAAGCCTTACCATGCTTTGAAAGCATTTCTTTGAAGCACTTTGTCTCCTCCTGTGTTAGAAACTCCTCGCGACCAATCTGCAAGTCTTGGAAAGACTCCTTTGTGAAGGTATGCCCAATCTTTTTAGGATTCCTCAAACTTGGTTGTAAAGAAGCCTGCTCAATCCTTTCCCTGTTGTTGGGTGGTAAGGGTGAAGCTACTGGTTTCACCTTCTTTGCTACACTCTTGTATTTAGTTTCAACATGGACTTCTAGGCCAACTGTTTGGCTTTCTTTAAAGGCTTCTATTACTTGATACATTTCCATAGAGCAAACTTCCACAACTTCATTTTCAAGATGCAAATTAGACCCCATTATAGCATCAAGCTCACCCATAGTATCTACAAAAGAAACTTGTTCACACAAACCCAAAACATTTTCAGTAGGCTCTAGCAACCCACTCTTTTTCATACCTATTTGTACATTATGCACATATTGCCTCTCACATCTCTTCAAATCTTCAAGTTTTGTAAAACATACTGATCCATTCTTTGTTACCAAGGAGCTCGTTGAAAACGCTTCACCTATTTTTGGATCAGGCGAGACCCTTTTTCTTTCTGTACCATTGCAATCCCGCTTTACAATGGTACTTGGCCAAAACCCATCATTTCTCTATGATCATGAAACTCTTTGCTCACCTTTGGTAGAGGATGTTCTCTGAGGTTGTCACGATTTCGTTCATGGTTCACACAAACTGTGAGAAATTGGACAACTCGTTTACCATCTTTGCTACGTATCCTAGCATATGCTGAACCATCGACCATTACCTTTGTTTCCATTCGAGCTCCCACAATGTAGGGCTGTCCAAGGATGAGATGATATGAAGTAGTATCCTGTACAAAGAAGTTTTGGTTAATCTTTACATCACCTATTGTTACCTTCACACCTAGACATGCTGCATACAATTCACCGGATGAATTGTTTGCCACTTTTACCATCCAGCCATGATCTGTGTCCATCGGCCATTTGCACTTGTTGTAGAGACTCCTTGACATTATGTTTATTTCTGAACCATGGTCAATCAAGGCAACAAATGGCTCTTCAAGATCACCTACCTTGACCAAAGTTTCTGTAGTAGCCCTTGCCCAATGACTTCGTGAATAGTAACTCCTAGGAATATCTTCAACTTCTTCATCATCATTTGAGAAATACACTTGCTTCACTCTTCCACTAGATTGGTAGCATCCTACCACAGCTCCATCATTCTCCTTATTTTGCAGTTGCATCCCTTGTTTCTTTGAGGTTTCCCCTTCAACCTGTGGACGAGAAACTTCAGCAAGGGTTTGCCTCTTCCTCTTGATGATGTCAATGATCTCCTCATGGAATTCACGCTTTGCAATGCCAAGAACTTCTCCCATAGTAAACTCAATCTTGCTATTCAAGATCCTTTCCTCCAAGACTTTCTTTAAATCTGTAGCAACCTCAATATCAGATTGTAGTTTATAAGTTGGGCCTTTTGTCTTACCTTTCGTTGGCTCTTTCTTCTTTCCTATTGTAGACTCCTCCATGAGTACTTCAGGTGGAGATGCTCCTTGTGTTGAGGGTGTTTGAGAAGGCATTGAGTCGCTTCTTCCCCCACTTCTAGAAGCTCTTTTTGATGGTCCTTCATCAGCATTCTCACGTCTGCGCTTCTCTTCTACAATTGCCTCATTTTGTTGGCATTTTGTAATGTAGGCATGCACTGACAATGAGTCCACTGGATCATTCCATCCTGTTTCTAGACGTATGCAATCACCTGCTTCATGTAGAATCTCTTTTGTAAGCTTTCCCTTTTTAGCTAATTGCATGACATTTGGCCAAATTTGACCATGATGGTCACTCACCTCTTCATCACAAAAATGTTCAATTTTTACTCCAAAAGTAGCTGCCTCAATTGAAGAGGTGGCATGCTTAGTTGCCATATCTTCAACTAAGGTTTGCATTCCCCCCTTCCCAAAGTTAGTTCTCAAGGGTAGACCTGTCTCTCTTAAGTGGATTTTACCATCCTTAAAAAAGACAACATCTTTTGACAAAGCATCACTAAAATCATCACAATCCCTTCTTACATGGTTTGTACTATCACACCAAATACATCTATTAACAAAACCTTCTTTGGGCTGTTGTCTTTGCCTAGGAAGTGGCCCTGATGGTTGGCCTTTTTCTTCAAGCTTTGCAAACTTCACCTTCAAGTCACGCATTCCCTTCACAAGCTCATCTAGCATGGACTCATCAAACTTAGGAGTGATAAAAGTAGGCTTTACCATTTTGTCAGAAGTTGAGGTGGAAGGACTTGTAGTGTTTACTACCATCTTGTCCCTTCTTCTTTGTCGTTTGGCAAGCAGTGAGACAGCACCTTCAACCTCATTCTAGTCGGTCTTTAGTCCTTGCTCAGCATCTTTATCTTCAAGAAGAAGCTCCAAATTTTCTTGAAACTCTTTACCTGCAGCTTGTAAGAAAAGATCTGTCTTCTCTACATCTAGTGTGGCCCTTTCTGTCCTGGTGAGTTGTGCATAGCGCCGCTCAAATTCCCTAAGTAGCTCTGTTATTGATAGTCCTTGCTTTGGCTTGACTACCCATTCTAAGAATGTCCTTTTGGTCACTCTCTCAGAGTCCTCCATGAAATATTCCTCCTTTAAAGCTACTTTGAGTTCTTCCCAATTTCTCCCATGCCCATCTTTAATTACCCTAACATACTCTCTAATTTCTAGAGCAACAACTAGCTCAAAGGTTTGAATCATCTCACCTTCAAACACGCGATACAGCTCCATCTCCTTCACATACTCGCGTAAGTACTTGGTTACATCTTTGCCATTGAACTGATCCATTCTATTGACGATTGCTTGTATGGCCTTCATTGCTGAAATCTCCCTTCTTTCAGTGCCATGTTGTTGTTGCATGAACATTGCAAATGCTTGAAACATTTGCATTGTTGCTGGGTCAAAATGCATACCCTGTTGCTCAACATGATCACCCATGGTTACCCACAAAATCTCACCCTGGTAGTTTCGCGTCGGGTTCACCAAAAATATGTCGAGAAATTTGCGGTCTTGCCAAGAAAGCACCGGGCTTATGGCTGTGAGAGTTTGTGAGGGAACTCAACAAAAACTATATGAAGGAGTTAAACCATAGATGCCATGAAGACTAGGATTTGGAAATAAGTGCAATCAAAGAAGACTCACTCTTTCTCTCTTGCACTCACACACACAAAGAAAGAACACAAAAGAGAATGTCAAAACAATACGAAAATGAAAACATCAAGGCTATGGTCATATCGTATCATGGGTAATATGAAAGGGTTAATAGATGAGTTAATGGCATTCAATCTTGACTGACCAAATAGGCTACGAATTGTTCTTTGGAATTGTAGTTTTGTGCTTACCATAATATATATATTTTGTCTAGTGATTGGGATTAATTGTGTGTACAAATCCTCTTGGTTCATAGCAAGATAACTACGCTTACGTCAAAAGAAAAATTATAGTCTATGAGAAGTAGTATGATGGGATCCGGTGATAGAAGTATTTCATTGAGCCTTTCAAGGCCGAAGAGAAACACTATACGTTGTTGAAAGTGTATTTTACGGCTAATCCATACGTTAATTCTAATAGATCGTACAGAGTGAAAGCGATAGAAATGATCATCATGTGGGTTATTCATCTAGGATAGTATGTGAGAAATGTAGATATGAGAGAAGTGAAGAGATGAGAAGTTTCCCTCCCAAGCCCTATTCTTGCCCGTAGGCAATAAGGATACTGCGGGGAGAGATGTAACTGTAGCAAGGAGAACCTAAAATTTATAGAGAGGATGAATTACTAAGAGTGAGAGATATAGGTTTGGTTAAGGAGATGAGATTAGATACATATATATATATTTTGGATTAGAGATGAAAATGAAAACAACAAAAAATCAACAAAACATCAATGTAGAACACATCTTACTTGACAAACCCTTCGGCACCATTATTGATGGAGAGAGAAGAAGAGGGGAGAATTCAACTTTGATTGATACGCCAAGTCCATGCCCTTCTTTGATTAGAGTTGATCTTCCAAGGATAGCATGCAAGGATGGCTAGTCTTCCTCTATGAGAAAGTGTAGGCTTAGGCTTATGTTAATGGCTAAGTACAATTAGGCATTACTACTCACTCCCTCAAGAATTCCTCTCCTCAATGGCTTGAATGCTTGAGTTTTTTTTTCAAGGAAGAAGAGGTCCCTTTTTATAGGTGAAGGGAACCCCCAAGGGTTTACACAAGAAGAGAGGAGCCAGTGTGAATAGGAATTGGAAAAGTTGGAAATGAGCTGTCCCTGCATGATGTGGGCAGACTGGGGTCCAGTATTTTGATCATATCTCCTCAACCGTGTCACCAAATAAAAAAGTAAAAATATGGGCAAAAACTTCAGAACATTAGCTACGATTTTCATTCTAAAATCATTTTCCAATTCGGATTGGAACCTTGTGTAAAAAATTCATCAAAATAGGGTCCATTTCTGGCAGCAAAAGTCTTCCCGTGGTCCCCTTAGCCTAGACTTTCATTTAATTCCAAAGGACACCTCATGCCATATGAAAGCATGACATTGCTCCTTGACAAAGTTTTGTAATCATGCTTGCAATAATGCATTAAAATAAGTGTATCTTTGAAATCATGCCACCTAGTGTCCCACTAGGATTTGATTCCCTCCTAGTAGCTATTTAAAAAGAAATATAAGAAAAGTATAAAAAATACATAGAATATATATATATTGGAGTTTACCCTAGATATAGGATCTAGCTAGGGTGTGAGATGATAATGAAATAGTAAAAATAAAGAATCAATGCTTTTTGCCCCAAGTTAAAGAGGCGGAGCTATTGATGCTTTTCCCATAGTATTTTCTTATGGTAAAGTAAGGATAGGTTACCCTTGAGAAAAATAATAGGATGAGATAGAAGGCTTATTATTATACTTAAATATGCATATGTACATTATAGGAAAGATAATTATGTATCTAAAAAGTTACAAGATAGATCTTGTAGCATGCGTTCCCACTATGTACGTGTCACAGCATGACAACGCGTAGGATGTCTCCTGATGATTTTTTCAGTGTTAGTGCTCCAGTGCTTGCCCTTTGTCCCCTTAAGTCCCTTTTGAGCCTAATTTCAACAAAAAAGTCAAATGGATCAAGTATAACTCCCTGTGTGGACTTCAGAGCCTCCGAGCCGTTTTCTGACTTTTGGAGTGCTTTTTGGCGATGAAATTTCTCGATGTTGGTCTCCATAGCTTCCCAATCCCTTGGGGATCCTTGCCGTATGGTTTTTGTCGACTTTGGCTTCACCGGAGCTTCATTTGGCAGTTTGTCGCTCTAGAAGCACCCGTGGTTGTGTTTACATACCTTTGATGATTTGTGGTGGTCTACCACCATAGGACTTGGTTGTTGATGGTCTAGGAAAGCCGCTCGTGAAGTTGGCCGTAAGTGCATTTTGACGCTTTGTGAAACGGACTTGTGATTTGGCCGTAAGTGCATTTTGACGCTTTGTGTGTCTGATGCCGTTTCTGAGGTTTAGTGCCGCTTCGGGTCACTTTTTGGTCATGCAGATCATATGGACTTGTCGAGCATGTCGAGATGCTCCTACCCATAATTTTTGGTAGCATTTGGTGACCGTTTTGCCGATTTCCCATTTGGTGGCCTCTTGCGGGTTTCTGGGAATTAGGGTTTTTCCTGATGGTCTCTCACTGCCTTTGGCTATCCAGGACTGGTGGTCTCCTAGACTAGGGTAAGCTGCCGATGAAGTCTTGTTGCTTTCGGGTTAGGCGTTAGGCCGCCGTCTCTACTTGCAGGTCTCTACCGCTCGCTTTGTGTGTGACCTCTACGCTAGTTTTCGCGACATAATGACAAACATGCGCGAAAAGCTCAAGGTGGTGAGCCTACCTCTCATGTCTGGAGCTGGTCGGGTAGACGTGTACGTCGTAGAAGCTGCTAGAAGGTCGATCCGCTCTAGGTGGCAGAAGCTCTCTCCACAAGGTCAATAGTGAGAATGAGCTAAAAATGGGGTGGAAATTTCTTATAATGGAGGTCCCCGAACCATTTTTCATGAAATGTGACATGTGCTCCTATCTTTCTGCGAGATGCAGTTTAGGCTCAAAAATTTCTTGATTTGGACTCCATTTGCCCTGTTTACCAAAAATTTGTCATTTTGGTCAAAACTTGGCCAAAACACGCTTTTCGTTCCAGTCTCATAATTGCACCCCCACTGTACCATAGGTTGTCCTTTAGTCACTGGTCATCCCCATATTTTTTGTTTTTCATTACGACTATTTTTCACCTGCTTTTTGTATTTTTGAAGTTTTTCTGCCGAAAATTAGCAAAATTAAAAGGAAAATAGCAAATCAAACCCAAAAAATTCCCAAAAATCATAATAGATCACAAACATCACCACAACACATTATATACACTCACATGCAATTTTTATGGCCGGATTTCTCCGTTCTACCAATATTTTGCCTGAAAAATGGCTATTTCTACTTATATACACACACCTAGGGGCTTGATTTGGCGTTTGGCCCTCTATACCTGTAGCTTCATGCTGTATAAGGGCATCTGTACTTGGGTTACTTCCAGAAAATTTCGCAATCAAACGTCAACCCTTAAAATAGTCAAAAATCATGCCCTTTTTTGTTGTTTCTGTTATTGGTTCCGCATTGAGAATGCCTCCCCCCCTCCTAGCCGGAGTCCTCCCGGACGACAAGGTTTCGCCTCGGAGTATGTGCCGTGCATAGGTTGAAAAAGTTGTGCTAATGCTTGGCTGGATAATGTGGCCCTATTTTATGCATACTCGGTTAATGCATGGAAAAATTAATACTGTGCAAGAGAAGGGAATAAGCAAGATGCTTATTGGCATTCGCCGTCGAGGCTTCCTACTTTCTTTGCAAGTAGCAGTTGTAATTCTACTCCTCTCTGTTTAATTGTCTTTTTGGCAAGGGGCAATTGCTCTGCTGACACTTTTGATGGAGTCGTAGCTGTTTCGGAGGATAGAATTGGCTGGGATGTGATAGTTGTGGGCCTTATGGCCTTGGCTTTCCATTGGTAGTTTGGTGCTGCCGACTTTTGTAGATGGTTTGGAACTTTCTTGTTTGCCACTGGTTTGTCTGTCATCGGTCTCCACATATATCTGTTCTCCTTGTTGACCTGCAGATGTTTGCTTTCCATTGGTGCTTGTACAGTAGGGATTTCCTTTGGCTTTTGCTTTGGTATCCAAATGTGAGTGACATTTGGGTGATGGCGAAGCATTTTCTTTGGGATCCATATCTGTTTTATGACCTTGGTTTTGGGCTGCACCGCCTGCTTTGTTGGAATCCGGTTGTTACATTGTTTTTTTTCCGCCATTGCATTTCTATCCTTCCGCATCCATACTCGTTTACCTTGTGTTGGTAGCCTAGATTTTTGCATTGTGGCCAGTGACTTCAGCTGTCTGTGATTAGCATGGTTGGATTTCACCTGGTTGTTGGTCTCAGGTTTCATGGTGGTCTTTGATGGTATTTGTTCTTTTGTCTTTGTTGCCAGTGATTGCATGGCTTGCAGTTCATCATGATGGTATTGCTGAGCAAAAGCTATCACCTATTGTTCATGTTCGTGCTGAATTTTGACCGCCTTTGCTTTCCAGTCTATCTGGACATTGTATTCTTTTTGCCAAGGTTGCCCTAGCATCATTGGGTGTTGTGTGCTTTCATCTGTCACCACATAGAATTTGCGTGGGTAAATATATTGATGTAGCTATACATGCAATATAGTCCATCCTAATGTTTTCAATGGGTGTGATGTGCTACTTTCCAGCACTTGGAGAGTAGGATGAAGTTGATCTGTGACTTTGAGATGTTGGTATAATCCGTAAGAGATCAAATTTGCTTGAGCACCCGAATCAAGCAAGGCTGTTGATTTGACTTGATTGTTGCCCACTTTGACTGTAATTATTGGCTCTACTGTTTCCTCCTCCAAGTTCATCAGTCGAATGGCATTGATTCTCAATGGTGGTTTACTTTGTTTTTGTTGTCGCAGAAGTCGTCGTTTTGCAATGCGTTCTTGTGCTTCGGCTTGAGCTTCCTCCCGTACTCTCTCTTTTTCCTTCATTCTTTGCTTTCCTTGATGAATCTGTTGGAGCATCTCCTGTGTGAGGGGTAGAAGATATCTCCTCAGTCGACACCCACTAATCCAGTTTGGCATTTCTTCACCTGCTAACGTAGCAAGCTTGACAGCTCCACTTTGTGATAGATCATGAATCACAAATGGTCCCATCCCTCGCTTTTTAAGTTTCTTGGCATGGTGCTTCAAGGTATAAACAAGTACGTAATCACATGTTTTGAACTCTTTGGTACGCACATGTTTGTCAAAAAATTCCTTTTGTCTTCTCTTTTTAGCGTAGATTGAAGCGAAAGCTCGTAAGCGGAGTTCATCTAGCTTTTCAAGATCATTAATTCTTGAAGAGAGTTCATGCCCTGTCCATTCCAAACTTGTTGCTACTCGTAGAGTTGGGATTAAAAACTTTATGGGTAGTATAGCATTTGGCCCAAACACCATGTTGTATGGTGTTGTTCCTATTGATGTTTTGTAAGCTACCCTGTATGCCCATAGTGTTGAGTGTAGTTGCTGATCCCAATCGGTTCTTGATTCTGACACTATTTTAGTGAGAACCGTGCATAGTGTTTTATTTGTGTCCTCAGCTTGCATATTGGCCTGTGGATGGTATGGTGCTGATTTCCTATGTATGACCATGAATTCCTCTAGTAGATATTCAATGACTTCATTGAGGAAGTGTGTTCCACGGTCACTGACAATTCCTATTGGTAACCCGTAACGTACAAAAACATTCTCATACAAAAATTGAGCCGTGGTGCGTGCATCAGCTTTTTGTGTTGCTTTGGCTTCGACCCATTTTGTGAGATAGTCCGTAGCCACAATGATATATTGGGTATGGGTGCGATATGCAGGGGGTGATATAGGTCCCACAAAATCAATGCCCCATTTTGCAAATGCTCTTGCCCCCATCATTGGCCGTAATAGCATCTCATCTCTTTTTATTGGTATCTTGGTGCGTTGACATGCATCACAATGCTTTACAAACTCATCGGCATCCATGTGCAATGTAGGCCACCAAATTCCTGCGGTTAAGACAATTTTTTCCATCTTATCGCCCAAAAAATGGCCTCCACTTACTCCGCTATGTGCATGTTCTAGAATCAGCAGGTATTCGCTTTCACTTGCACAGATTCTAAGTTGATTCTCCTTTCCCCGCTTATAGAGTTGATTTTCAATTAACTGAAAGTCACGAGCTTCTAGCTCTATAGCTTTTTTCCGTGCTCTTGTAATGTTCTCAGGGAACGTTCTAGTGGTTATGAAGTCAATGATATATTGACTCCATGCAGGTGCTATGTTCACCCGAAACAACGTTTCGTGATCCACTGGTCGTTTGGCACTACATACTGTACAATTGGTGACATAAGAATGTGTATCCGCATACATAGTTGGCCAATAAACCCCTAACTGTTTCAGTCTCTGGTGTGTTTTCACTGTCGAACAATGAAATGCACAACCCTGGACATGTGCCTCTTCAAGGTAGCACTCGAATTCTTTCAGATTTATACATAATCGTAGGATTAGGTCAGATTCAAGATGATACAGCCGTCCTGCTATCAACTGGAAGTTTTTTTTTTGTCGAATTGTTTGCTGTTTGGATCTGCATCCTGTATTATCAAACTCACTTCCGAAGGAGAGAATGCTAACTATTTCCTGAGACCATTTGGGTACCATTTCAATGTTGAAAAGATAAGCATCTGGTATGTCATCATCTACCCCTTGAGGAGCTTCCCCGTTGTGTATTCTTGAAAGATGATCAGCTCGCAGATGGGTTTTACTCCTATTGACCACCACTGTGAAGTCAAATTCTAGCAATAGAATAAACCAGCATACGATTCTCCCTGTATTGCAAGGTTTATTTACTAGGTATAAAAGAGCTTGATGATCTGTGAAGAACACAAATTTGTTTGCAAGCAAATAATGCCGAAATTTCTTCACAGCATAAATCATTCCTAACCCTTCCCTCTCGGTGGTTGTGTAGTTCTTTTCTGCACTATTTAACTATCGGCTCACATAGCAAACCGGAAAATCCATTGTTCCGTCTCCAAGTTGAGCTAGAATACTTCCAATTGCATATGCTAAAGCATCAATGTGCACATGGAATATCTTTTCCCAATCTGGTGCCTTTAGTACATGTGCTGATATAAGGTTTTCCTTCAGCCTTTGGAATGAGGTTTCACACTCCTGGGTCCATTCGAAATTGACTAGCAAACGATACAGAGGTTGTGCGATAACCGCATACATGTATATGAATCTTCGATAATATCCGCAGTGCCCCATGAAGGATTGCACTTGTTTCGCATTAGTAGGTATGGGCAGGTCTACAATGACTTTGACTTTGTCTAGGTCTGTGGTTAAAGGTCTGTGGTTATGCCGTTTCTTGAGACAATATGTCCTAAGATTTGTCCTTGCTTAACCATAAATACACACTTTTCCGGGTTCAAAAAAATTCGATATGTTCTGCACTTTTCAAAGACCTTTTGCAAATGGTCAATATGTTTCTCTCGCAGAAGAGAGTGTACACACAGGTCATCCATGTAAATTTCTAAGAATATTCTTAGGTATTCCTTGAAAGCGTGAGTCATTAACCTCTGGAAAGTGGCTGGTGCATTTGTTAAGCCAAATGGCGTAACTCGATATGCATAAATCCCCCATTCTGTGGCAAACGCTGTTCTGTGTTGATCCTCCCTTGCTATTGCCAGTTGGTTGTATCCTGAAAACCCATCCAGAAAGGAATAAGCCCATTTCCCAGCCACTCGTTCAAGGACATGTTCTGTAATTGGCAAGGGATAATTATCCCTTATGGTTGCTGTATTTACCTTTTTGAGGTTTACACACACCCGCAGTTTTCCATTCTTCTTGGGAACTACCACAATGGGTGACACCCAATATGTATGTTCAATTTCATAGATGAACTCTGCTTCCATCAGTTTCATTAGGAGAAATATGAACCTTGAATGGGCCTTGTAAGGAATCCTAATTTTTAGGGATTAAGGCTAATGTTGTGTGGGGTTTAGGGGGCAAGGGCATTGAAAAAGGTAGTTTTGAGTAGGCTTTTCTAGCCTTTTTTTTAGACAAATGTAGGATGTGGACCTAAAGGGTTACTTTCTCTCTCTAGCTTTTTTTAAAGTGAGGGATGCATAGGGGTGTGTCCACATCAGCAAAAACGTGGGTCACAAAGAGACAAAATTTGACTTTTTTAAAAAAAAATTAGTTTTATTTGTTTCTAACTTAAAAATCTCTCCCAACATATATACATATCCAAAAATCATTTTTTGACCCATTTTTTAACCCACAAGCTTAAAAAGTCCATTTTTTCAAAACTCTTTTCCCCCAAAAAGTAATAAACATTTTGTTCTCTCCTCCTCCTCTCTCCTCCCTCCTCCCTCCTCTCTCTCTCTCCCTCTCCTCTCTCTCCCTGCCCCTACCTTCCTCCTCCTCCCCAATCTCTCCCTCCCCCCCCTCCCTCCTTCTCTCCTTCCATCTTCCTCAACCTCTCTACCCTTCCCCCTCTATTTTTTCATCATTTGCTTCCTCACGCAACAGTTTCCATGGTGCTCACGGACATCACACCACCACGTACTCCGCACACCAAAAGCATACATATTCGCTTACCCACGGCATTTGCACCGAAGACCACTAGTGAAGGTGATCAAAAGTCATCACAGGAACGTTGCACCGCTTGTAAGACCAATGTTGACATTTGGGTGGATGGCCATTTGTACCCTTACGATCCTATAAGCCGCTTCCATCCACCATTTAATAGCCTTTCCACATTTCTTAAATTTTTCGGGAGGGGAGAAGCAGGTTTGTTAGACTATTGTAAGCGGTTGTGTATGGGTGCAGGCGCTTCTTTGCATATGATGCACGAATGTCAAGCTCTTCACCTCAAGACGACGGCATTACAAGAGAGTGTTGCCTCTTCGGAGAGGGTAGTTAAAACTCTTGAACAACAAATGCAAGAAAAGGAGTCCCACATCTATAAGCTTACCAACACCATCACATACTTGAAAGAAACACCCCTTGGTGCAAGGGAACGCAAACGCACGTATTCATCCATTGAAACTCTTGCACATTCGGGAGGAGCACGCAAACGACGAGTTACAGCCACAAGGTGATTTGGTCTTTACTTGCATGATGCATTCTTACTTCACACTATTTTCTAACATTTATGTTTATTTGTTGCTAGAAACTTCATCCAGGAGGCATGCGGTGGAACAAGCCAAGATGATCGAGTCAACCTTCTCACCAGTTGTCTCAATACCCAGGACATGATTTCTATCTTACAATCACCTGTAGGTAAGCACATTAAGGATGCAGTCACCAAGGACCTTATGCGTAAATTAAGAAATGTGGTTCGTGATGATGACGTTCAACAAGCTTGTGATGAGGCTGGAATCAGCACCAAAGCCTATCAGGCTATTTTCCAACTCCTAAAGGATGCCCTCAAAGAACATGGCATTCTGGAAAACCTATTTCCCATTCCTCACAAGGTCAAGCTCGTAAAGAAGGCCACAAACGAAGATGTGTTCTCCCGCATTGGGACATACCTACACATTGAGGACACAATGCCAACTTCCCTTTATGCTTCGTGCGCAACAAAGACAAGGGGAAAAGGTAAGAAACAATCCATAAGACCTTCGGAGAAGGGCTTTCCTTACACAATGTGGAACAATATTTTCGTGGATCTTAGAAGGCTTCAAGAAGCCATGCTTAGATTTTACGAGTTACCTGAAGAAGGTGACACACTTTACTTTTTTCTTTGGTATTATTCTTATTATAACTCTGAAGTTTAAGGTCTTAGCACTATTTATTTTGTAGTGCTTGACACAAAAGTCGCTTTTGTGCTGAAACTCGATGAGTGTCAAATAGTGAAAGGCCGAAGGTTAGAGAGGCTAAGTGTCACTCTAATGAACGAGGCCCTTCTGCAAACCAAGCGAAGGGATTTAATCGATCCATCTCCCACCCCATCTTTTAGCGTGCAATCAGAGAAAGACATTTGGTGGTTGGGTGCTATTGAGGTGCCCAAAGAGACCTCCATGGATTTTTGAGAGAACTCCATGGATCACAGAAGTAATACACTCCCAAATTGTAGGTCAGAAGTTGGAGATTGAGGGTTTTGGTAGTAATGATGTGGAGTGGCACTTAGGTGGGGATTTGAAGACCATAAAGTGTTTGCTTGGCTGCAAACAAGGGGCTTCTTCTCTCATGCCTTGTCCATTTTGCACTCGAGGGTACAAACCTAATGGAAACAAATCACATAAGAGCACTGCAAAGGCCGGTTCCATGCTTCCATGGCAAGGGCATGGAGAACAAGGGTTAGATTGTCGTGATGTCGGAGATGAAGGTAGAGAATGGGAAGCGTCTATTCTGAGATGTCCCATGCTCAATGCCCCAGACTGTGATCAAAAGGACCACGCTTGGAATCCAATCTTTCGATTTCCTCTATCGAATGTACATTTTTGTACATTACACGCATTCATGCACATTTTTGATAGGTTATTGAAGCTCCACATTGACTATGTTTTCACAATGAAACCGTTGGAAAAGTCTCAGGAAGCGATCGAAAGAGTGGAGGTACTCTTGAATTCCATTGGCTGTCACGGTGGAAATGTGTCTATCGTTGCTGCAAAAAACACAGGGGAGGCCCATGAAATTGCTCAACAAGTGTCAATGAGTGGACAAAAATCTAGACACTTTTTGAAGAAAGTTTCCCAAGGAAAGCCAAGTCGATATGATGCTCAAAACAGCTCCAACCAGCAGGCAGGTAACCTTTGGGAGCTTTGGAAGGAGTTATGCAAAGCTACTACCGACAATGATTCAAATGGCGAGCTTGCAAACAAGCGCAAGCAAGTTTGGGCACATTTTGATAAAATGGTCAAGCTTATGGGCCTTAACAGCACAACAGAAGAACAACGCCAATCATTTCAAGAAGCCTTGGCGGATTTTACCAAGGTCTTCACCCTTTCTTATTTAATAATGTGGATCGTTTACTCATGTGAACAGCATATCTTGTTTGCGCATGGTGCATTTTTTATGCACAAGTATGGATCGCTTGAAATTTTTAGCACTCAAGGCATGGAGAAGTCCCATTATCGAGCAAGGGGAGTGTACTTCAAAAATACTCGACATGGTGGTGGAATGGTGCAATCCAATTATTTGGAGGAGATGTTCAATTGGTTTTTTCGCACAACATTTGCTCGTAAGCTCACAATGGAGCGTGCGCGACAATCCAAGATTTCTATTGAAGTGCGGAAATGGAGTCGTCAAGAGCATAGCAACAAGTGGCAAATGTCGCAAGGTCCCACCAAGCATGCTGCATGGCGGCGATGCAGAGTGCGACAAGGATCAAAGTGGATACTGCGCGAGTCACTAAACGTGAACACAAGGTCCAACTCTTAGCGACATGTTTATTTAAAAAATAATACTTTTTTAAAAAAAATTAGTGTGAACAGGGCCCTTTTTAAATGGGCCCTTATAAATATTGCATACTCTCATAAACCACTCATTTCTTAAGAACAGGTGAGCTCTTACCAACGAAATGGCGCGCACCAAACAAACCACGAAAGAGCATCCACCTGCCAACAAAAACACCCTCCAAGGATGTGAGAAGCCGTCATGGCTTAAAGGCACAAGAAAACGGCCACGAATGCCTGGCCGTTCCAGGAACTCATCTGGTAGTGGGCATGGTGGTAGGGCACGAGAGTGATCGAGGACTGTTGAATCTCCACCTCCTCAAGATATAACACCTAGAAGGAGAATGAAGCAACGTGCCCAGCGCTGGAGAGAAGAAGAGGGCCAACAAACAACAGATTCCGATAGCGAGCAATCGTCACGCCACCAATCACAAGCAGGACCATCCAGGACTCGGGTGGTCCATACAGACACTGAATCAGAGAGTGAGCCACCATGGTTGCGAGAAAAAATACCGTGCACACACCGGGTGGTTGTTGGGGGGAAGACATTGCCTGGAGGCCAGGGAGCTCTCCCCACACGACAAGATCGGCAGCCAAGGGAAGAGGAAGAATCAGAAGAGGCTGCAGAACCAGCCCCTAAGCATGTAAACAGGCGCAAGTCTAAGTTTTTCAAGAAGCCTAAACGCCGCCCGCCAGCAAATGTGCAAGTGCCCCCAAGACAACCGCAGCGGCGCCGAAAAATAGCAAGGGCATTTGCAGAAATCCGCCACTACCAGAAGACGACGGAGCTTTTGATTCGACGTGCCCCCTTTGCTCGCACTGTGAAGGAGGTGCTTCAAAGCTATGGAAATCAGTATAGAATGCAAGCAATAGCGCTAGAGCTATTCAAGAAGCTGCAGAGGCCCACATCATTTCGGTGTTGGAAGATACCAACCTATGCGCCATACATGCAAAGCGAGTGACAATACAGCCAAAAGATATGCAGCTTGCACGTCGATTGCGACGAGACTTCGAGCATTAGCCGAAGTTACCCCTCTTTTTGTATTGCACACCCTTATCTTTGTAATGATTTGATTTTCCAATGACAATATGATCAACAGTTGTGTCTACTGTGTCTATTATCTTTGTAATGAAATGACTTTGTAATTTCAAGTTCTGTATGTAATTGCAGTCAATTTCAGTAAATTTGTGCTTTTTAAGTACGCTTGAGGGTAGATAAACCTATAAGGTGCATCTAAATGAATGATACAAAACCAATCCATTGCAATAAATTTGTGCTTCGTAGGTATCCTAGGGGGTACTAATTAGCCTACTAGGGGAAAAAAAAGCCTGGCCACAAGGGCGCGCAAATGGCCCATCCAAAACTGATGGATGGGCCATTTGCGCGCCCTTGTGGACAGGCTTTTTTTTGCCCCTTGTAGGCTTATCTACCCCCTAGGATACCTACAAAGCACAAACTTACTAAAACCTATTGGTTTTGCATCATTATTTTACATGGATCCTTGTGGACGCCCTTTTTTGGCCATTTCAAGCTTTGAATTCCCTATAGGATATAAAAATAAATAACATATTGTGAAACCAAGTGTCTATGCAACATTAATTTGGATTTTTCAAATGTCCAATGTAATTGGACTTTTTGGTGCAGGGGTGTACTAGGTATAGCTGAAGCAGGTGATAGTGTGCTGGAAACTTCATCTCATAATTGGTTTCACCTTTTCTAGTGTCCTTGAGTGTGAAATATACTGGAATTTCCATAAAAAGGGTGCATCTAAATGAGTGATGCAAAACCAATCCATTGCATTCAATTTGTGCTTTGTAGGTATCCTAGGGGGTAGATTAGCCTAATAGGGGCAAAAAAAAGCCTAGCCACAAGGGCGTGCAAATGGCCCATCCAAAACTGATGGATGGGCCATTTGCGCGCCCTTGTGGCCAGGCTTTTTTTTGGCCCTTATAGGCTTATCTACCCCCAAGGGTACTTAAAAAGCACAAATTTACTGAAATTGACTGCAATTACATACAGAACTTGAAATTACAAAGTCACCAATAAAAAAAAAAATCATATCACCAATTGAAACAATTTTGAAGATTGACAAATCACATTCAAAAGAATTTGCAATATAGAGAGACAATTTCAAATATTTTTTATTCCTTCCAAAACGGTGATTTTACATCATGTATTTGAGGAGTTCATAATTTTTTTGATCATTTCCTGGCGCCTATTTTGCGCGTAAGGCAACTCCCCAGTCAAGAGGGACTGCGCTATGGCCTTTGGGTCAGTTGAGCCAATGGAAGCATGTATCCCTATCTGGGCAAGCACTTTACCACGAAAGCCAGTGCCAAACGTTGTGCATACAAGGGATCTACGCACTAGGAACACTTGATGCGCAGTTTGAGCAATGGTGCTCAAACACAAAAACTTGCTCAAAGCTTTTAACGACCAAGTCATAAAATGGGCTTGGGGAGTAAATTCATTATGGATAATGGCCACATCGCCAGGGGGGAGTTGTCCTAGGTAATGCGCAAGGGAATCTTGAGGTCCAAATCCCGTCCGCTTGCCACCCGTCCTTGCAGCAAAATCATCAACCTCCACAACATCCTGTCATAAACCGATGAAGGTTGAGAAAAAAGACAATGAAGGATAAAATAGTAACATGAAAAATAGGATACAGTTTACCTCCTGCTCCTTGTCGTCCTCCAACCAGTTTGGTTGGGCAAAGATGTGGGAACATTATTGCTCCAATATCCGCATGTATAGCATTGAATGTGCCGGAGAGACTATGTAGTGGCTGCTCCTCCACCAACGTGGATGGAAATATGACTATAAATGCATGACAAATGTTAAGTATGAATCCATAATAACATTACACTGTGATTTCACACCTAGCTTTGTATTCTCAAAACATGTACTTACAATGTGTTGAAAATCGAGGTGGTTGTTGCAAGTGCATGGTTGACATTGAGAAAACATGTTGCACAATGGCTACGGTCCCCTTGTCTTTGCGGTTCTTGAAGCCAAGGAGCTTTCCTTTCCAATGAAGATCCAAGTTTGCACGATTCCGCACACGATGAGGGCCAATAGCAGATGGTTGCATGTATACCCAAGCACCTTTGGTGAACTCTTGTGGCACCCACTCATCATCTACACCTCTAGTGTTGTGGCATGCAACTGCTGTGACCTTATCCTTTGGCCGCCTTTGCGAAGTAGAGTTGGCCATCATTGAGCAAAGAAAACTAGGAGGAGGAGAAGGACCTTGCTTGTTGCTACAATGTAGGTGGGATAAAGTGATATGAGAAGGTGGTTAACCCTTGTGGAAATGGGAGGAGAAGGTGGATAACCCTTGCTTGGTGTGGCAATGGAAGGTGGTAGGGGAGGAGAGAGGAGCTTCCTTGCTGCAACAATGGAGATGGTGTAGAGAGAGAGAGTGTTGGAGTAGAGGATGAGTGTGATGGTTGCAACCAAGGAGGGGTTGGAAAAGAGGTTCTAGAGAGAGAAAATCACTTTTTGCCTAATAACTACTTTTGGGGGAGCTCTGGATAGCAAAAAAAGATTTTTCAAAAGTTTTTTAAAAAATTTGAATTTTAGGGTTTTTGGATGCATGTTTTGACTTTTTGAGATCAAAAAATGCTTTTTTGACCATAAAAAGTTTTAGGGGGGTTTTCAGAAGATGAAATTTGAGTTTTGAAAATTTTGAAAATTTTCAAATTTTTGGGATTTTTTCAAAACCGGATCAAAAAGGAGGGAAGTTGGAGGTTCCATATGGCCCACCCCCCCACCCCCCCCTCCCCCCCCCCCACCCCACCTTCTCACTAGGTAAGAGCCCATTTAAGAAGTGTAAGACTACTTTGTCCCCCTACATTTTTGAGGGCATAGAGTGTGTCCACCACCCTCTTCTCATTGGTTGGCCTCTAATTAACCTTAATCCCAAAGGGCCCCTAGAGGGTTCATATTTTTCCTAATGTATCATCTCTTCTTTGATTCGTTTGGCAAATGTGTCATTATATGTATAAGGACGTTGTTTGCTAGGTTTTGCATCCGATTTCAAAGGAATTGTATGTTGGCATATCAACGGATCAACTCCTTTGAGGTCTTTATAGGACCAAGCGAACACATCTTTATACTTCGTGAGAAGTTGTGTTAGCTATGCTTCCTCCTTAGGTTCTAAATCGTTAGCTATATAGACCGGCTGAGGCTTTTCACCTGGTTCTGCAAGGTCTATTCTCTTTGCATTTTCAGGCCCATCGTAAGATTCTTGGTTGGTCCTCTCCCTGATTGGTGGTGTCATGATGATTTTTCTATCTTGGATAGTAAATTTCCGGTAGTGTGCTGGTACGTTCATGTTGCCCTTTTCTGACTCCCCTTTACCATCACTATCTTCTTCAGTAGCCCATATCTCTCTCAAAGACCTTTTCAGTTCTTGGTATTTCTGTTTACGCTCCAGTTTGGTCCACTCTTGGTCTTTTGTTGTTTCTTTTTTTGATTTTTCAGATTTTTGTGATTTTGTTTTGTTTTTAACTTTTCTTACCTGTTTTATTTCTTCTCGCATTTGTTCTTTTCGATTTTCTGAGAATTTCCCTGATATTTGATCCTTCACACAATCCTCTGCTTTTACAAGCATCAAATAGTGAGTTCAATACTTTTTATCCTAGGCATCAGGTTCTCTCTCACTTTCCTTCCTGCTCTTTTCCTCCTATAGCGTTCTTGGCGTCTAGGGTATTGATTAGCAAAATCATAAAACTTGATATTCTCGGCTTCATTCCCACGCTCACTTGAGGTGTCTGAACACTCATTATCTGCCTCATCATTTACTTCCAATTGTTCAGAGGAGTTGTAAAACTCTTCTTGTTCTAGAGGTTCTACCGTCTCTTTCTCTGGTATAACGCTTACCATGTAATAGGGTAGCATGTCGTAGCCATCCTTATCGCAAAATTTTGTTGTTGGACTGTCGGTAATAGTACATACATCTAATGTTGCCAATATGTGTTCCCATTCTAGAGGTTCCAAGGCATCTTCAGGGAAAGGTTCCGGAATATACTCCTTGTCCTCAATTGCTCTTTCTAAGACGCATTTCTCTTTTCTTAAGCTTCCACAATGTGAAGCTCCGCACATCCATAGCTCTTTTGGTTGCCCTAACCATGTTGGTAGTTCTGATCCTGCTATTGTAGCCGAATCAAACTCTTCCACTGGTGTTTGGTTTACATCTTTGTAACTATGGTATTTCAGGTGTATTTTAGTTGTCGTCTCGCCATGTCTGAGGTATATGTGGTCATAACCCCAATCTTGGACCATCTTCAGTTGTCGCATGAATGGTCGTCCCAAGATTATCTCATAATTGTTCTTTTTGTCGAAATCGACTATTGCAAATGTATGCTCATACTTGATCCCGCACGAAGTGACAATTACTTTTTCTAAGAGTCCTAGAGGTTTCTCCATGAACCCATCTGCCAACTATAGCTTCATTCTGGTAGCCCTCAAAGGTGGTTTTCCGCATTTTTTCCAGATTTCCTTGGTGGCGATAGCAACTCCTGCTCCACTGTCAAGAATAGCTTTGGAAACTACTCCTTGGAATTCTACCGGTAGCGTCGTGTTTTCGTCTTCTCCCTCGCAATATTCTCCAACCTTGTTCAATGGTACCAGCCTAGTGTTTAGGTTAGGCTTGTCCAACTCCCTGATTCCTTCTTGTAGCTTCAAGGTGGGGTCTTTCACTCCAAATTTTTCTAGGCATTTTCCTACTGTGGTCCACATGTTTGGTCTTAACCTTAGCAGTTCTGCTAACGTGATTGTGCATGCCACTGGGGTGGATAACAACTCAATCAATCCTTGTGAATCCATCACCTTCTTAGAAGAAAGTCTTTGAGATGGGATTGCTCACTTCCGACTTAGCTTCATATTCTCCCAGGTAAGAGCGTAAATTTCTCAAAGAGTCTGTTTGGCTGTGCCCCGAACTAATAGATCCTTGGTCTCCCCCTTGTGAATGTATCTCAAAGTTCACTTGTGATCTTGCCTCGAATTCTTCAATAGGAGGTAAGATCACGTTCTTTTCTTTTTTCGTGCTATTCATGTGGTTACTCATCCTATTAGCCTCGTTGGCCTCCTTGATTTGCTTCCACAGATCATCTAGACCGTTACCGTCCTTTCTCATTTCTGCCAATATTTTAGGATGGACCCCGTCACTTGCCTCATCGGTGGTATTTGGCACTATGATAGGCTCTCCTCTGGACTCATAATCATTAGTGAGTCTTTCCTTTTTTTTTTCATGTTTCTCTAACGTTGGTTGGATAGGGGTTGGAGCTGGTGCGTCATGACAATTTGCCGGTTTACCCAACGGGTCTTCCATCAATAATTGAGCCATCTCGATCATCTTTTTACACATATCCAACCTTTGTTTTTCTATTTCTGTATATGGATAAGTCATCCACCTTTGCTTCTGGGTTTGGGTTTTTTTAAGTCGAGCTTCATAAGCTTTTAGAAGCGCATCCAGCTCCTCATTTACCTTGTCTTCCACTACAGATCCTCCTGATCTTGCACTTTTGGGCTCTGCTATTTCCCTGGGTGCTATGGCTGTTGTGGTGTGTGAGCTTAAGCTAGCTAGATCTTCTAACCGCTCCAATCTGTTCTTTGTATGTTTCAACTCATCGGCTAGGGCTGTTTGCTCTAGTTCTTTCCTGGCTTTCCTACGCCCCTTTCTCACTTTCCAAGTGCTTCCCTGATTTTTCGTTTTTGAACCTTGGGCATCTGTTTTTGGTTCTTCTATTATGGATTCGTTCTTCCTTCTTTGGGCTTATGCTTGTGTTACCGCCTGAATAGGTATGATTGTTTCATTTTCCGATCCTCCACTGGAAGGTATTGTTTCCAACAGGTTCAAGGTGGTTTTTTCTCCTTTGCTCGGGTTTTTAGGGCAATCAGGAATCAAATGAGTAATTCCACATTCTGGGCAATACACATTGACTCTAATGATTTCATCATGAGGACAATCTCTCAGCCAATGGTCTCCGCCACACTTGTAACAGGGTCCCTTGGGTTGTTGAGGTGCTCCTTGAGCCCCTCGTTGCTGGTAAGCCTGTCTCTGTCCGCCCATGCCTCCATTGGCTATGAACAACAATGTTCGTTCATCTAAGCTATATCTTCCTTCTCCTGCGGCCTGTGCAGCAGTTGGAGGTCCCTGATTCCCTATCATGCTCCATGGTTCTGGTGTCGAGGGTTCTTCCGGTGGATAATAGACATGGTTTGCCGCATATCCATTGGGATCTTCATAATATGCATGCATAGGTACCAAAGCCTTTTCTTCTGATTCAGTTATCGTTGGTGT
The DNA here is from genome assembly GCF_014529385.1 of Adiantum capillus-veneris. Taxonomy (NCBI): domain Eukaryota; kingdom Viridiplantae; phylum Streptophyta; class Polypodiopsida; order Polypodiales; family Pteridaceae; genus Adiantum; species Adiantum capillus-veneris. The sequence continues at coordinate 141,769,769 of NC_140935.1, read as the reverse complement.
GTATCTTATACCAACTGGTCGTAAACCTGGTAGGGTGGTTGTTGCTCCAGCACCAGTTGTGGTCTTTCTACACCTACAGGTCCTGGTAAGTTGCCTACTTGATATCTAGGCATCGGTGGAACTTGAGGGGAAGCTACAGGAGCTTGGGAGCATAAGGCCTCTCCCTCACATATCCCTTGTTATAGTAACATTCCTCGGTCCCATGGTTTGTCCATTTTTGTTCAATAGCACACCACTTGGGCTCTTTAGCCTGGGGTTTGGCGTACAAGTTGATCTTTTTTAGCACTTCATCTACGAGCTGCTCCTGGTTTACCGCTATTTCTCCTTTCAGTGTTGTCTTGGAAGACTTGCTCCCACTTTGCTATGAAGATGAATTGTCATCAAGGTCCTTGAACTCCCCTTCTTTGTAGACCGCACAATTGTCCACAAGGTACAAAGCCTCCTTGGTCAACTCATTCAACGTCGTGCTCCTCTTCATATGTAAGTCTTTCTGGAGATCTGCATTCCTTAGTCCTTGGATGAATATCAGCATAAGTCTGGACTGAGTTGGCAGTTCTTCAACAGGACAGAACTTAACATATCTTTTTAGTCTTACGGCCGCCTTCCGTACAGATTCTCCATCTTTTTGTTTGAACTTATGGATTTGTGAGACGGTATTATGAGCTATTTCCCTTTGAGAGAATTCCTCAACAAACTCGTCAAACACTTCCTCCATCGACTCAAAGTCTCTACGCTCCACAGAGTCAAACCAAGTTGCAGCATCATCCTCTAGGGTTAGTCCAAACCCTACAAATTGGGTAGGAAAGTCTAACACCTCTTTTGCTCTAATTACACGCACAAAGGCTGCTACATGATCTCTTAGGACTCTGTTTCCTGTGTATTTCTTGTTTACCCATTTTTGCACTTGAGAAGGTCTAATTCTGCAATGGTCTACAAACCTCATCATTGGATCACCTCGTCCAAGTCTATACACCTCCTCAGGTCTTCTGTAATAGGCTGGTTCCTCTCCCAACGGTGCTCCTAAGCCATAATTTCTAACGGTTCTCGCTGGAGGTGGTTCTTCTCTTCGAAGTCGTTCGATGGGTGGTCCTCCAAGCTCGGTCGACCCTTGTGTCTTTGGCTGACTCTCTGCTTGATACCTTGAATAGTGTGGTGGTTCTTGCAAATCCCTGAGCCCTCGTGCGGCTTGATAACCATCTTGGTTTCATTCTGGTTCCATTGTTGCACTTTGTCGAAGCCATGCCTGCAATGATGGCTGGTTTGCTGGTTGGTCTTGGTTGTTGAATGCTTGCTGTCTGGTGGAATGTGAAGTAGTGTCATACTCATCTGAAAATGGATTTGTTGACTTGCTTGGGGTGTGGACAGCTCTCGGATTTCCCTCAAAGGCATATGCTGATGCTCCTGGACTTGTTGCTCTTTCTACTTCCTCTGGGAGAATACGTTGGTATTCTCGCCTGTATCTATCAACAAAAACTATGCCCTTCTCCGTAGCAGTTTCATAAGAGAATAAGTAAAGAACCTTGTCTTTGCTTAGTTCGTTTACGTATGGTTCTTTGCTGCGAAAGTAAGAGACAATACCCTCGCTCTCGTGTTTGTAGATTCCCACATTCTCGTTATAAGTTGGAATCCTGATTGTTTTCTTATCGTATATAAAAATAGCTCCGTGCCGATCAATGGCGGCTCTTGAGTTTCTGAAACCATTTTCTCTTTAGCCACGTTATCTCCATATCTGTTGTAATCTTCAGGGTTGCTAACTATTAAATAGTGGTTCCCCTTTTCGTCTCGGAATCTATCTCCATCATCATACACGCTGATTATCTCCAATCTTTGTGCTGGCCTCTCTTCGATACAAATGCACTTGCGGCCTCGATAGTCAGAATAGACTAGGGCTCCTCTTGAGTTTGTTCCCTCTAAGAAGATCACCGTAAGCCTGGAATCATTCAAAGGATTTTGGGAGGTGCTTCCTCCTCGCATAGGTCCATCATAGTGATAGCCGTTTTTCGGCTCTCTGTGATTGCCATAGTGAGTTATCCCCCCCTATCAAATCACTCAAACACTGTGGTTACCCTCACCCTTTCACTGTATATAGGTGCGTGTGAGTTAGGGGACTTTTCCCATATCTCCTTACTGAAATAAAAAACCCTCAATTAGCTAGGCATTGGGCTAGTTGAGCCAAAAAAATAAAAAATATAAGTATATTATGGCCCATGCGTATGTAAATATTTCTTTGTATATAGGGCCTAAATAAAAGATTTTTTCATAATTATTTTGGTATTTATTTAAATATTTCTACCTAGGTGTGTGTTATTTATGCTCTGTACATTGCCTCACCATTACCACAATTTTTCTTACCATTTTTCATACTCTTTATTCCATATAGAAATATTTTCATGTAAGCTTCTCTTATATTTGGTGTAACTCCACCCCAACAAAAATCCAAAAAAACTAGTTTTATTTATGTGTATATTTTTTCACTATTGTGATTTTTCCCTTCCTACATCTATTTTGTTTTTTTTCTAAAAAATTGGAACACCAAAAATATTTATCTTTTTATGGTAGCCTCATAATGAGAGAGATTTCTTTTGATCCCTTTATATTTTTTCCACTTATATTATTTATATTTGACATGTACATATTTTTTAGACCCCTCAATATTTGATTTTCTTAGTTGTACTATTCACTTATATCATGATCTCAACAATATCTTCAATTATAGACCTACCAAATAAGGTCAAGGGTAGGTGGCATGCATACATGCACTATGGAGGGCTCACTCTTGGAGGTATTCAAAAGAATCATCCAAAGAAGGACCCCACAAGGACCTTGTGCAGTGGAAAAAAACGGTCGGTTTTGCTGAATTTTTAAAGTTCACTTGCTCTCCGAATTTGAAAAGGTGATACAAACAAAAAATGTAGCTCGTGGGCTAAACTTTTGCCTCAAATTTTTTCATATGTTTTTGAGCTACGAGCTGTGAGCTATGATTTTATTAGTGGACCCCAGTTTTCCCATGCTATGCAGCCACACTCTCTCTTCCACTTTATCATTTTCCTCTTTCACACACACTTCTCCACTCATCATCCCCACCTCTCTCACCACTCCTCTCTGCACCCTACTCACCTTCTCCTCAACCTTGAAGAATAAGAGAAACCATGGTGAACTCATACCTCCCACACACAATTCCATTCCAAAATTGACCACCTAGTCTCATTTTTCCTCCTCCAAATTACCCATATCTATCAAAAAAACCACAAAATTCAGCCTCTTCTCTTGAAAGACAGCATCATGGTGGTTGATTCCTCAGCTTCAAATACCTTGTCTCTCAAGGAAGGTCAAGAGTGGAGAAAAAATGTACCGTCAAAGCTAGTGGACCGTCAACAAGCGTCAAAATTGGCCCTACTCAAGACACTTGGAGCATCAACCTTGTAAGAAATCCACCTTTTCTTACCTCTTAAGAGTTTTTCTTCCTTATTTGTATCCTACATAGATACTCCCATTGTAAATATCCAATTCCATTTGTAAATTAATACTAACTCTACTAACACTAACCCACTATGAAAAGTCCTATCACCTCCATTTCTCTCCTCTCTCTTTCCCCACCAACTTCTTGATAATTCCAAGCAAAAGAAATTAGATAAATTGCTGAAAATCTAACCCAACCATGGTTAGAGGAGTAACCCTAGTCTTCAAAATTGCTATAAAAGGAGGGTGTAGCTAGCACAAAAAGGGGGGAGAAGAAAGAGCACTATGCTATAGCTTGAGAAGCCAAGCTCAACCTCTGAGAAGGAGCTCTTGAGTGGAATCTCATTGGCATTAGGCATATGTATGTGTTGTATTAGGGGTGATTAGCAAGGGAACTTTATGCCATTGTAAGAGAGAGTGATCATTAAATTAAGAGTAGGAAATCTATCATTTCTGCTACTAGAGTAAGCCCAACATTTGTTGAATCAAGGAGGGTGAATTTGGACTAAGCATGGATACCTTGTCTCCCTTCCAACGTGAATTCATGGACAGTAATGATGTGTAAGTGTCTTGGTGTTTTATTTAAGTTCTTGATAGCTTGTCTCCGGGTATTGTTATCAATTTAGCCATAAATCCCACATGTTGTAAGAGGGCGACAGGGTGGAGAGGACTCCCCTGACCTTAAGACAGTGATTGGGGTGGCTTTTTTCTTGTGATGTGTTGTGGTGTAATTTACTCGGGCTATGTTGAACAAATACTAATCTCACTTTGATTGGTCATGACAGATTTGTAAGAAAGCATTAGTACAACAAGCACCCCCTTTCCCCTTCTCTCTCTTTCTTACATATATATATTTATGTTTGCTTGATCATTAACGATACACTTCAAAGCAGCCCGAGCACCCTCTCTCTCTCTCTCTCTCTCTCTCTCTCTCTCTCTCTCTCTCTCTCTCTCTCTCTCTCTCTCTCTCTCTCTCTCTCTCGTGTTTTAGTGTGTAAGAGTGTTCCATTGGTGTTAAGGTTAGTGTAAATTCCTTGCTTGTTTGTGGGTTGCTCTAACGATTCTCCTCTTTTGCGTCCTAGTTCGCTCTTAAACTAGGTGGTGCCCCTTGTGTAGTTGGGATTTGGCTGTGGGTTTGTTGTTTTGGTTTGTGTTGTGTTGTGTCCCAGTCCCATTGAGCAGCACGGGAGCCTTGAAGGGTGTCTAGAGGTTGCTCTTCTTGTTGCCCGCCCCGGACCGCTTCAAATTGGTGCCCCCACGGAGGAAAACAACTCGTGTATGTTTTTGTGTAGGATCAACTTTTAGCATAGTCAAGTAGTTTGCATGAATCACGAGAGTTTGTATGATCCTTTCATTCCCATTGCAAGGCAAAAGATACACATAATTGTTAGTACTAAGTTGCAATTTCAACGGGTAATTCGTAGGATTTTAGGTCCTCTTAGGTTAGCCGAGATAAACACTTCGGTAAATCCTTTTATTTTGCCTCTCATTAGGTACGATATTAGCTTGGACGTCTATATTTTTGTGTTATTTTAAGCATTGGGACATGCATAGGCCATGGATAATGGCCCGGGAATAGAGGTTTTTCCCTTTCATTTTACTCCACACATTAGAATAAACGTTGCAATTAGTAGAAAGATCCATTTTCAACAACGAATGGTGTTCATGTTTGGTGCCCAAAGAGTAGGAGAAATTCTCGCGTCACCAAACCCTGTCATTCTACCTCTTATTGATTATCATAGGTCATTTGATGTGAATATTTTTATTTTGTTGTAGAATAGATTGCAATTTAGAAAATATTATTGTGTAAATCTTTTAAAGAAAGAAAAAACAAAAACGCGTCACTTTGAAATCAATTCAATGGAGAGCCAACGCCAAATGTCTGGATGCAGAATTATTTCTAGAGAATTTCAAGATGTCTTGCCGTATCAAGAGGATAGTAACTGATCAAGAACGTGTAGAAATGTTTGAGGTGGTCCTTAGGAAAGATGCTAGCACTTGGTTTGACTCTTTGCCTGAGGAAGTTAAAGGGAATTACACGGAAGTTTTGAATCATTTTAAGAGATACTTCTTTGATCCCCAAAACACTCAAAAACTATGGCAAGACATTGTTTCTCATAAGCAAAAAGACTTAGATTACTACTACTTGTACAAGCAAGAGTTTCTACGTCTTTGGGCTCTATGGATACGAAATGTTGCTAACCCTGGTGATGGTGCAGAATTTTTAAAGAAGGAGAGGTTCATAGTCGGACTCTTTCCTGACCTTAAGGTAAAAGTTGAGGCGGGTGCACCTGCTACTTTTGATGCAGCGGAAACTAGGGAGTATAGGAAACTCAAGTGCTTAATGGGAGAGGTTCCAATAGAAGGTCTTAGACCCAAAGGTAAGTCACAAGCATCAACATCTAGGGAGCTTCCTGAGGTAACGGCTGAAGTGATTGAGAAGTTAAATGAATCTTTAAGCAGCCTGTCAATTCACCTTGCACAAGCTGTAGGTCCAAAGGGACAAGCAAAGAAGTCAGAAGAGAGAGAGCCACAAACTAGGAGAGTCTTGCAATGTTGGAATTGCGGAGAGTTTGGACATGGGATGTATAATTGTCCTTGGCCCCGTGGAGAGCCAGGGAGACCTAACTTGAATTACCCAGTGATGAATGCAGGAGAAGGAGCTGGTCAAAAACCAAGGCTTCTACAAAGGCCAAATGGACCAAGACCACCTCCACAAGGGGTAGAAGGAGTTCCACCTTTGCCAGATCCAAATGTGCATGTGGTAGAGGTGACAAATTCAAATGAGGTTGACATGGAAGCCAATGGCATTAAGCGTGGCCGAGGGAAAGGTAAAGAGAAAGAAGGAGTCACATCAGAGAGTGACCATGGACAAGGCAAAAAGGCAAAGGAGACCAAGGAAACCAAGAGGACTAGACGTCGTATCAACCTCCAAGACTTCCCTCTTGGACATGGTATGGCTCCGTACAACTTGTTGGAAGACATGAGAGGTAAGGGTCCTGATATTTCATGGCCTCAATTTCTTGCATTATGTCCACAAGTTAGGAGGGATTTAACAAGTGCAGTTAGCACTAGGAGAAAGGTAAAAGAGAGTGTGCCTGTTGTAAAAATTGCACAAGCTGAAATGAATGAGGACATTACATCGGTGCTAGACTGTTACATCAAAGGAAGATTGGTTAGGAAAGGTCTAGTGGATGGGGGTGCACAAATTTGCATCATGACAGAGGGACTCATGCAAAGACTAGGCATGCACATCCATGAGACACCTGAAATCAAAGTCAAGATGGCAAACAATAGCAAGGCTAGGTGTGTAGGCATTTGTAAAAATGTCTTTGTAGAGGCCTTTGGCATTAAGAAAGCGGTGGATTTTTATGTTATGTCGACCAAGGGAAGTGGTTATCCATTTATCCTAGGAAGACCATGGCTAATGAAAATGCGAGCTTTGCAGGATTGGGAGAGTGGGAAATTAATTTGCACGAATGACAATCATAAGAAGGTTGTCTTTGACATGAAGGAGCAACGCCAAGAGGAGCTCCATGAAGAATCATCTCAAAGTGAGACGGAAGAAGGTTGGACCGATAGCACTTCATAAGAAGAAAGTAGCGGCAGCATTACTGAAGAGGAGTCTTCCATCGAAGTCATGGGGGTAAGGTTTAAGCCAAGCAACCAAGAGACCTCTTGTCAAGGCTTGGAGGAGGTAGGTCCTCAAGAGAACGAAGGTGTTCAAGATGAAGGGATGCTGGAAGGTATGCTATCAACAACACTTACAAAGGATGAAAGAGAGGAGTTCAAATGTGTGCTAAGGAAGTTTCCTAGGCTTTTTGCTAAAGACTACACCGACGTGCGTGGGGTAGATGTTGTTCAACACAAGATTGAGTTCAAGCCTGAGGCCACACCTAAAGCTCAGAAGCTACGAAGGCTAGGAGTTATAAAGGAACAGGATCTACTCAAGGAGGTAAGAAAGCTTCTAGCAGCAGGTTTCATTTATCCAGTGGAGAATTCAGAGTGGGTCTCTCCTGTTGTTGTCACTCCCAAGAAAAATGGCAAGTGGAGGGTGTGTGTGGATTACCGTCCCCTCAATGAGGCAACAAAGAGAGATCACTTTCCCCTCCCATTCCAGGATGAGATACTAAATGACGTAGCTGGTCATGAGAATTACACTGTGTGCGATGGTTACTCAGGTTACTTTCAAATAGGTTGCATTGGAGGATCAATTGAAAACAACCTTTATCACTCCTTGGGGTTGTTATGCTTTTAGAGTCATGCCATTTGGTCTGACAAATGCTCCTGCAACATTCCAACGTTTCATGAATATGGTGTTTCAAGCATTCTTTGGAAAGTCAATTAGGGTGTTCATTGATGATTTCTGTATTTATAGCTCAAAATCATTGCATCTACAAAGGGTAGAAGAAGGTTTAAAGAAGCTCTACGACATGGGAGGTCAACTCAACCCCGACAAGTGCCATATAGGTGAGGATGAAGTAATCTTGCTTGGTCATAAAGTTTCTTACAAAGGCATTGAAGTGGATCCTTCAAAGGCAAAGGCTCTTATTGAGCTACCATCACCCAAGAGTCTTAAGGAGATCATCTCATTCATTCAAAAGGTGAAGTATATGTCACGCTTCATTCACTTAGCCTCGGAGTTACTTCACCCTTTGCAAAAGTTGACACAACAAGTAGAATTTTCATGGTCTGATGAGCTTGAAGAGTACTTTTGTAACATTAAAGCCATTTTGTCAGAGCTACCAACACTCATGCCTCCTTGTTGGGAGTACACATTCTTTGTTAGCTCTAGTGCTGGGAAAGAAACAATTGGTGCAGTTTTGTTACAACAAGATCCCTATAGTACCAAGATGCAGCCCATCTACTTTGCTAGTAGGGTCATGAATGCTTTAGAGAGAGGCTACACGGAGGCAGAACTCATGATGCTTTCTCTCATGTTTGCGATAAGGAAGTTTAGATCCTACTTGCTCCCAAAACCTTTTGTAATCCTCACCGCAGAGAATTTGTTCCCTTGGGTGTCATCTCAAATGAATCTTAGTACTAGGATCTCAAAGTGGATTATGGAGTTGCAAGAGTTTCAATACTCTTTCAAGGTAGAAGATAGTGTGCGTGCACAATTGGCAGGGATTCTCACTTATAGGGTGCATGAAAAGGAGATTAAGGTGCCTGAAGTAAAGACCCTACCATTGCCACCACCAAAAAGTATTCCTAATGCTTTTACCTTGTTCTTTGATGGAGCTTTTCGTCGAGCCACAGGAAAAGCAGGGGGAGGGCTAGTGTTGCTCAACCCAAGTGAAGAGGTGGTCATGAAAGAGAAGTTCAATCTACCAAGTTCAGCTAGCAACAATGAAGCAGAATATGACACACTACTTCATGGTTTAAAAATATGCATTGGCCATGGTATACAACGTCTCATGGTAAAAGGGGATGCACTTCTCATTGTGAAGCAGATTTTAGGCATTTGGGCATGCAAAAATGAAAGACTAAGGGCCAAAGTTCATACCATCCGTAGGCTATTTAATCAATTTGAGGAGGTGCAATTATATCATATTCCTAGGAAACAAAATGAAGATGATGATTTACTTGCACAACAAGCCGTTGCATGTGTAAAGAAAGAAGTGCAGGTCATCATGGTGGTGGCTGCTATGAAGCAACCGAGGTACCAAGGATTGGAGTCATTGGCTCCCATCATTGGCTACATTTTGGAGGGTGAGTTTCCACCAGACTTCACAAAAGCTCAGAAGAGGAGACTCATGAAGAAGGCAAGCATGTATCTCTTCCTAGAAGGCTCCCTCTATCAAAGAGGGAAGGATAAAGTGTGCAGAAGAGTACCAACTATCGCGGAAATTCCATCCATTCTAAAAGGTTTACATGAAGAGGCATGTGGTGGTCATTTTTCCCAAGAATTAACTGTGAAGAAGATTTTGCTTGCGGGGTATGTTTGGCCAAGTCTGCATGTGGATGTCCAACATTGGTGTAAAAGTTGTCACCATTGTCAGGTAAATGGGAATAGAAGGTTGATTTATGGTCCAAGGCAAATCGTGCTTGCAAATGGACCCTTTGAAAAGTGGGGCATTGATGCTATGGGTCCTCTGCCTAGGACAAAAAATGGTAAACTCTACATTCTAGTGGCTGTAGACTATATGACTAGGTGGGTGGAAGCACAAAGTGTGGCAAAGGTAAATGAGAGGACAGTGAGCAAATTCATCTACACTCACATTTGTTGTAGATTTGGCACACCTTTGGAGATTGTTTCTGATAATGGTCCAGGGTTTAGAAAGGGATTGCTCACAGAAGTCTGTGAAGAACTTCACATTCTACATAGTCACAGTACACCCTACTATCCCCAATCAAATGGTTTGGTAGAAAAAGCTAATGGTCTCATTGCATGCATCATTAGAAAGATGGTGAAAAACAAGACAAAGTTGTGGGATGACTTCTTGGATGGTGCCTTGTGGGCGTATCGAACCACATATAGGGAAGCCACGGAGTTCACACCATTTCACTTGGTCTATGGTCAAGAGGCTTTACAGCCAATTGAACTAAACATTCCAACAATGCGACTTCATGGCAAATCAGCACAAGATGATCAAGAAGCATGGATGGATCGACTTCTTACCTTAGCTGAGCTTGAGTGAAAAAGAGAAGCAGCATATGAGTGCTATAAGAGGAAAGCCACACAGACAAAGGAGAAGCTTGACAAGAAACTGAAGGACAAAGGCATCAATGAAGGAGATCTTGTGCTAAGGTATGACAATCGACTCGATAATCGTTTTGATGCCAAATTTGAAACAAGATGGCAGGGGCCATACATAATCAAGAAGGCTTTCAATTCAAGTTACTATCAACTTATGGACTTGAATGGGAAAGAGCACTCCAGGAAGGTAAACGGCTATCGCTTGAAGCCTTACTTGAGTCGCCTTCTACAAAAGGATCTACCAGAGCAAAAGGCAACTATCCCATGTAAGTATTGTTCCATGAAGCATGAGTGTAACAAAAACCAAAATTCCAAGGGGCCAAACAATGAAGATCTTGTCAAGGACTCTGAAGCACTCTCTTTGGAAAAGATTCTTTATTATGGTACATGAATATACCATCATCCTGGGGGAGGGCTAATGATAGCCGTTTTTCGGCTCTCTATGATTGCCATAGTGAGTTATCCCCCCCTATCAAATCACTCAAACACTGTGGTTACCCTCACCCTTTCACTGTATATAGGTGCGTGTGAGTTAGGGGACTTTTCCCATATCTCCTTACTGAAATAAAAAACCCTCAATTAGCTAGGCATTGGGCTAGTTGAGCCAAAAAAATAAAAAATATAAGTATATTATGGCCCATGCGTATGTAAATATTTCTTTGTATATAGGGCCTAAATAAAAGATTTTTTCATAATTATTTTGGTATTTATTTAAATATTTCTACCTAGGTGTGTGTTATTTATGCTCTGTACATTGCCTCACCATTACCACAATTTTTCTTACCATTTTTCATACTCTTTATTCCATATAGAAATATTTTCATGTAAGCTTCTCTTATATTTGGTGTAACTCCACCCCAACAAAAAATCCAAAAAAACTAGTTTTATTTATGTGTATATTTTTTCACTATTGTGATTTTTCCCTTCCTACATCTATTTTGTTTTTTTTCTAAAAAATTAGAACACCAAAAATATTTATCTTTTTATGGTAGCCTCATAATGAGAGAGATTTCTTTTGATCCCTTTATATTTTTTCCACTTATATTATTTATATTTGACATGTACATATTTTTTAGACCCCTCAATATTTGATTTTCTTAGTTGTACTATTCACTTATATCATGATCTCAACAATATCTTCAATTATAGACCTACCAAATAAGGTCAAGGGTAGGTGGCATGCATACATGCACTATGGAGGGCTCACTCTTGGAGGTATTCAAAAGAATCATCCAAAGAAGGACCCCACAAGGACCTTGTGCAGTGGAAAAAAACGGTCGGTTTTGCTGACTTTTTAAAGTTCACTTGCTCTCCGAATTTGAAAAGGTGATACAAACAAAAAAATGTAGCTCGTGGGCTAAACTTTTGCCTCAAATTTTTTCATATTTTTTTGAGGTACGAGCTGTGAGCTATGATTTTATTAGTGGACCCCAGTTTTCCCATGCTATGCAGCCACACTCTCTCTTCCACTTTATCATTTTCCTCTTTCACACACACTTCTCCACTCATCATCCCCACCTCTCTCACCACTCCTCTCTGCACCCTACTCACCTTCTCCTCAACCTTGAAGAATAAGAGAAACCATGGTGAACTCATACCTCCCACACACAATTCCATTCCAAAATTGACCACCTAGTCTCATTTTCCTCCTCCAAATTACCCATATCTATCAAAAAAACCACAAAATTCAGCCTCTTCTCTTGAAAGACAGCATCATGGTGGTTGATTACTCAGCTTCAATTACCTTGTCTCTCAAGGAAGGTCAAGAGTGGAGAAAAAATGTACCGTCAAAGCTAGTGGACCGTCAACAAGCATCAAAATTGGCCCTAGTCAAGACACTTGGAGCATCAACCTTGTAAGAAATCCACCTTTTCTTACCTCTTAAGAGTTTTTCTTCCTTATTTGTATCCTACATGGATACTCCCATTGGAAATATCCAATTCCATTTGTAAATTAATACTAACTCTACTAACACTAACCCACTATGAAAAGTCCTATCACCTCCATTTCTCTCCTCTCTCTTTCCCCACCAACTTCTTAATAATTCCAAGCAAAAGAAATTAGATAAATTGTTGAAAATCTAACCCAACCATGGTTAGAGGAGTAACCCTAGCCTTCAAAATTGCTATAAAAGGAGGGTGTAGCTAGCACAAAAAAGGGGGAAGAAGAAAGAGCACTATGATATAGCTTGAGAAGCCAAGCTCAACCTCTTGAGAAGGAGCTCTTGAGTGGAATCTCATTGGCATTAGACATATGTATGTGTTGTATTAGGGGTGATTAGCAAGGGAACTTTATGCCATTGTAAGAGAGAGTGATCATTAAATTGAGAGTAGGAAATCTATCATTTCTCCTACTAGAGTAAGCCCAACATTTGCTGAATCAAGGAGGGTGAATTTGGACTAAGCATGGATACCTTGTCTCCCTTCCAACGTGAAGTCATGGACAATAATGATGTGTAAGTGTCTTGGTGTTTTATTTAAGTTCTTGATAGCTTGTCTCCGGGTATTGTTATCAATTTAGCCATAAATCCCACATGTTGTAAGAGGGCGACAGGGTGGAGAGGACTCCCCTGGCCTTAAGACAGTGATTGGGGTGGCTTTTTTCTTGTGATGTGTTGTGGTGTAATTTACTCAGGCTATGTTGAACAAATACTAATCTCACTTTGATTGGTCATGAGAGATTTGTAAGAAAGCATTAGTGCAACAAGCACCCCCTTCCCCCTTCTCTCTCTTTCTTATATATATATATTTATGTTTGCTTGATCATTAACGATACACTTCAAAGCAGCCCGAGCACCATCTCTCTCCCTCTCTCTCTCTCTCTCTCTCTCTCTCTCTCTCTCTCTCTCTCTCTCTCTCTCTCTCTCTCTCTCTCGTGTTTTAGTGTGTGAGAGTGTTCCATTGGTGTTAGGGTTAGTGTAAATTCCTTGCTTGTTTGTGGGTTGCTCTAACAATTCTCCTTTTTTGCGTCCTAGTTCGCTCTTAAACTAGGTGGTGCCCCTTGTGTAGTTGGGATTTGGCTGTGGGTTGGTTGGTTTGATTTGTGTTGTGTTGTGCCTCAGCCCCATTGAGCAACACGGGAGCCTTGAAGGGTGTCTAGAGGTTGCTCTTCTTGTTGCCCGCCCCAGACCGCTTCAATAGGTGAAACCTCCTTGCTGTTGACTACCCATCATGAAGAAATATTTGTCTGACGAAGTGTCAGTATCACTACCTTCCTCAATAATCGGTGCTAGCGGATTTAGCCTTGCCTGAGTTACACTCTCTTTGGTGGACACTAAGCTACCTTGGTCACCTGCCACCTTCTGGTCTCTAACAATGCATCTGCCTGATCTTAAATTCATCAAACTTATCAATGCAATTTAGCACAAATTCAACCACTCACCTGGCAACGGGTCAGTTTCTGCACAACTTCTTGCCTTGTTGCTGAATATACCTGTACACAAGAGTTTTAATTTCGGCAATTGAATCAAAGCATTTATCTGCTAGAGGTTATCTTAGTAATGAGTGGTATAACTAGAGAGTTAATCTCAACCACTACTGTATTTTATACACTGCTGATGTTCTGGATTAGGTTGCTAATTTGAAACGGTACATCTCTTTGATGTTGGCCAATTTACGCAAAAAAGTTTGAATTCAGTCTTTGCTGTGTCAAATGGGCAACCAAGGTCCAAATTCACTTCTGAAAGAAGTTCTGGAACCCTTAGGCCAAATGGAACCTCACTGTCTAGGCCAGGTCAAATTTTCTCTGCAGTATGCCCCAATAGACATCCTACACGTAGGATGTCTCCTGCTGTATTTTTCCTGGATTTTTGCACTGTTGTTTCCCTTTGTTGTGCTAAGCTTACAGCTGCTTTTACTTTTTGATTTGGACTTCTATAAGCTGGCAATGAGTCAGAAATCTGTTTCGATGGTCTGTTGATGGTATTGTTCAGTCTAATCAACTCCAAATTGGACCAAAATTGACTAGCAGGCTTGCCTTAGGCCATATAACACCTTACAATGCTCAAAGTCAAATTTTGGCTTTGTTTTCATGCATTAGACATCCTACGCGTAGGAAGTCTTTTTCTTCAGAATAGCTTCAAACTAAAGGCTCAAGCTCCCCTTGAGTTGCTGATCACCTTGGTATACTCAGATTTCAGTTTGGAGTCCCAAATCACTCAGAAGACATCCTACGTGTAGGATGTCTTTTTGGCTTATTTGACCCCAGATTTGTTCCACAACTTCCCCTTGATGTCAGTATCCCAGTGGTATGCTTAGATTTTGATTTGGATGTCAAAAGTCCCAAACTTCAGCTGTTTTTTGCTTTGTCAGTCAAAAGTGCTAAAGTCCACTTTGAACCCAATTTTCTTGCCCAAATGAGGTGAAACCCCTTTCAGTCACTCAATATATCATGCAAGACACACTCATGCAGCCATATTATGGTTTTGGTCTGAAGTTAATGTTTTGGAACTATTTGGGTAGGATGTCTTGCAATTTCAGTCTATCTGGCCTTATCCTGTCAAGATATGGCCAAATTACCACTTTCCAGTTGCAATTAGGGTAAATCCTACCTTCTGAACACACTGGTCAACTCAAAATCCCAAAATTCCTTCCAGATTGGCCTGTAGACATCCTACGCGTAGGATGTCTCTTGGCTTAAAATTAAAAAAATTTCTGACAGGAATGCCCCTGATGCTCTGTAGACCTATCAGAAATACTCACAGTAACTTTTGGACTTCAATTAGGCTTTCGACCACACTTTTGCATCTTTTACAAACTTGTAATGATTCTACCAAGCAAGTGTACATGCATGAAATGCTCTAGATCTGAATCATGATGTCCTACTTACTCTACTCCTACCTATCATGAAGAAATGGTGATAATGGTGTTTTTGGTTGCTTTTTGGCCTCTCCGAACTCTCAAGCTCTCCTCTCACCTCTTCTACCACTCCAACTCCTACTCTAGAACTTGACTATTACCTAAAACTACCTCAGTCTACCTCCTATACCTAAGTCGAAGGATCTAGGCCAGACACACGCTTCCTAGACTCCCTCTAAGACCTAGAGAGTCCTCCACCCTCTGATCCTGTCTAAATGTAAAGCGAGACTCTTGGCGAGCCAAAAATCCCAATCCTCAAGGACTAGTCTCGGTCACCTACCTAAGGTTTTTGTCCCCGGCAGCGGTGCCAATGTTGGACGGGTACGCTGCGACGGACGTCAGCACAGCGAGAACTCACCTAACAAGTAATGTCAGCTAAGGACGAAGCTCGACCCGCAGGTGCGTGGAAGCAAGCATAAGGTGTCAACCTACACTCGACCGACTCCTAAATAATTCCTACAGAGGTCCCTACGAATTGTCTAAGTCACAGTCTTCAAAAGTGCAAAAGAGGAATCTTCCTACAACACTTGTTAGAGCTGAACACCCATCAAACACTTTCGAAACACCATAGAACTTGAAGGAGACCCTACTAATACCTATAGGCCGCTCTCCCTAAGGTCTATAAACCAAAATCACGACCCAAAACACCCGGTGCAGAAACATGTAGGATGTCTGGCCAAAATCTGCAGGTCTTTGTTTCCGAAATCTGAAGTGCCTAATGTGTAGCTCTACTCAATGTGAATGCATGGATATGCTGCAATGCGAAATCAGATAACGTATGCTCACCCAAACAACCGATGAAGCTCGTAGAAGGAGCTCCCAAAGCCGAACCGTACGCGCGCAATGTTGGTATCGATTTGTAGCTCTTGTCGGGGGCAACACGCTGCACTTCTCCGTAGCCAATTCCGACCACCATAGCACACGTAGCGTCAAGACGAAGCTCACACTCTCTCTCACCTACACAGTACGCTCACTCACAGACTTCAAACTTGTTTAAAATGACAAAAAGGTCCTTCATTAAGGTCAAAAAGTGGTATATATACCTTACAACTTCTCAAACCCTAAAGTTCCAAAATCAACCATCTACTCAATCTAACTATCAAAACTGGGATACAATTTGGAAACTTCTGTAAGTCCCAATATGTACAATGTGAAAAATCGGGTTTTCCTTAATGAATGAATAATTACAAAAATAATAGTCCACCGAGTAGTTAGATGTCGTGGGGTGTGTACAGCTTCTAACAACTGTACCAACACCTTTCTTTCATACAGATTCTAATATGAAGGTAAATTGCATGCCCCAAAAGGTAGAAATGAAGTTACTACCTTGTCCAGCAATTGCAATTTTGATTTCCCCTGGAAAATTCGAGAAGAACTCCTCCAAGAATTTGGTTGCATATTCCTTAGACTCTTCCTGCGGGGTTACCCAATTGGAGAATTTCCTCAGGTGGTCTATGTCCACGTGCATATCAGTTCCTTGCTTTATTCTTGTCTCCCACATGGTTCAGGATAAATTTGAACCAATTGCAGGATCGCCAAAGTGTTAGGGGCTACAACCCGAACAATATTTCAATATAGGTACACAGTAATACTGCATACTACATTAATCTACTGCATACTTAAATATAGAATAACATCATGAAAACAAAGAGAAGGTACTGTGTTACTGCATAATCATCATCCACACAACCAGTTACAAGCAGTATCAAGAACAATACGATTACATAAGAGAAAGACCAACTGCCAAATTGCAAGACAACGTCAAGAACCCAACTGCTCGCCTAAAAACTAACCCACTTAAAACATCAACCATTGGTTTAAAAACACCCTTAAGGTTAAAAGGTTCCATCCTTAGTTACAAACAAAAGTGAATAGACACTGATGTATCAGGGCAGTAACAAGAAGACTTTCAAAGAGGTTTTCTTGCAACATGTCTTCACAAGGTCTTCACTCACTTTGATGTGATTGCAAATGGTAGTAATGTCTCAATGGTGCATCACCCATGATGCAATTGTAAGTGGTTTCTTATCCTTCTTTTTAGACCTTTCTGGTCTCTTACATTTAGGTATTGCACTTACATATGTTTATCCTTCTTCGTACAAGGAATGGGAACCAATGGAGTGCATTGTAAGGAGCCTCATATGTGTAATCCATACTCACATTGGTGTTTTATAGTATGCTAGAAGATCTAGCAAGAGCCTTGCAGATGAGAGAATTTTATTCTATGACCACGTCTATCAACTCAACCAAAGAAATAAAAAAGGTACGTTGGTTAAGGTTCCTCTATCAACCAATTGGAACTCCGTGAACTAGCCAGTCCCAAAAACAACAGTGAGTGAAGCTCTCTGAAGCAAACTATATAGGGATGTGCATAGGTCCTTCGCAACTTTGTACCCACCAAATTGGTGAATTGGTGTATGATAGTAGCCTTGATAACCAGCACACAGTCATGCGTAAGTTCTCAAAAAGATGGTTTGGACCGTACGTTGTAATGCATGTGCATGAAAATGCTACTTACAGCTTGTCTGAACTAGATGGTACAGAAGTAAAGATTCCCATTGCAGGAAAAAGGATCAAAATGTTTAAGAGAAGAGAAGACAATGATCCAGAAGATGTTGATGAGGAAGAAGAGCAAACCACAGGTAAAGATCAAAGTGAAGATGAAGCTTTGGAATCATCCAGTGAAGAAGAAATCAAGGAAGATGTACAAGAGGGCTGATCTTACAAAGAAATAATGTGGCACATACCGGAGGATGTGCAGGTTTAGAGGGGGTGGATGTCGTGCTGTGACACGTACATAGTGGGAACGCATGCTACAAGATCTATCTTGTAACTTTTTAGATACATAATTATCTTTCCTATAATGTACATATGCATATTTAAGTATAATAATAATCCTTCTATCTCATCCTATTATTTTTCTCAAGGGTAACCTATCCTTACTTTACCATCAGAAAATACTATGGGAAAAGCATCAATAGCTCCGCCTCTTTAACTTGGGGCAAAAAGCATTGATTCTTTATTTTTACTTTTTCATTATCATCTCACACCCTAGCTAGATCCTATATCTAGGGTAAACTCCAATATATATATATATTCTATGTATTTTTTATACTTTTCTTATATTTCTTTTTAAATACCTACTAGGAGGGAATCAAATCCTAGTGGGACACTAGGTGGCATGATTTCAAAGATACACTTATTTTAATGCATTATTGCAAGCATGATTACAAAACTTTGTCAAAGAGAAATGTCATGCTTTCATATGGGATGAGGTGTCCTTTGGAATTAAATGAAAGTCTAGGCTAAGGGGACCACTGGAAGACTTTTGCTGCCAGAAATGGACCCTATTTTGATGAATTTTTTACACAAGGTTCCAATCCAAATTGGAAAATGATTTTAAAATGAAAATCGTAGCTAATGATCTGAAGTTTCTGCCCATATTTTTACTTTTCTATTTGGAGCCACGGTTGAGGATATATGATCAAAATACTGGACCCCAGTCTGCCCACATCATGTAGGGACAGCTCATTTCCAACTTTTCCAATTCCTATTCACACTGGCTCCTCTCTTCTTGTGTAAACCCTTGGGGGTTCCCTTCACATATAAAAGGGGACCTCTTCTTCCTTGAAAAAAAAACTCAAGCATTCAATCCATTGAGGAGAGGAATTCTTGAGGGAGTGAGTAGTAATGCCTAATTGTACTTAGCCATTAACATAAGCCTAAGCCTACACTTTCTCATAGAGGAAGACTAGCCATCCTTGCATGCTATCCTTGGAAGATCAACTCTAATCAAAGAAGGGCGTGGACTTGGCGTATCAATCAAAGTTGAATTCTCCCCTCTTCTTCTCTCTCCATCAATAATGGTGCCGAAGGGTTTGTCAAGTAAGATGTGTTCTACATTGATGTTTTGTTGATTTCTTGTTGTTTTCATTTTCATCTCTAATCCAAAATATATATATATATGTATCTAATCTCATCTCCTTAACCAAACCTATCTCTCTCACTCTTAGTAATTCATCCTCTCTACAAATTTTAGGTTCTCCTTGCTACAGGTACATCTCTCCCCGCAGTATTTTTATTGCCTACGGGCAAGAATAGGGCTTGGGAGGGAAACTTCTCATCTCTTCACTTCTCTCATATCTACATTTTTCTCATATCTACATTTCTCACATACTATCCTAGATGAATAACCCACATGATGATCATTTCTATCGCTTTCACTATGTACGATCTATTAGAATTAACGTATGGATTAGCCGTAAAATACACTTTCAACAACGTATAGTGTTTCTCTTCAGCCCTGAAAGGCTCAATGAAATACTTCTATCACCGGATCCCATCATACTACCTCTCATAGACTATAATTTTTCTTTTGACGTAAGCGTAGTTATCTTGCTATGAACCAAGAGGATTTGTACACACAATTAATCCCAATCACTAGACAAAATATATATATTATGGTAAGCACAAAACTACAATTCCAAAGAACAATTCGTAGCCTATTTGGTCAGTCAAGATTGAATGCCATTAACTCATCTATTAACCCTTTCATATTACCCATGATACGATATGACCATAGCCTTGATGTTTTCATTTTCGTATTGTTTTGAAATTCTCTTTTGTGTTCTTTCTTTGTGTGTGTGAGTGCAAGAGAGAAAGAGTGAGTCTTCTTTGATTGCACTTATTTCCAAACCCTAGTCTTCATGGCATCTATGGTTTAACTCCTTCATATAGTTTTTGTTGAGTTCTCTCACAAACTCTCACAGCCATAAGCCCCGTGCTTTCCTGGCAAGACCGCAAATTTCTCGACAACGTAGGATGTCTCAAGGGCACTTTTTGGCACAAAACCCAACAATTTTTGTCATGCACATGTTTCGAATAACATTTGCAAGCCCTACACCAAGTTTCATCACATTTGGATCAGATTTGACCTCATATGCATGGAAAAATGCAAAGTTAGGGCATAGAGGCAATAATGGGCCATTGACCTACCAAATCTTGTCCAAATCTCATGAAACTTGCACAACACATTCACATACACATCAGTAAACCATCTGTGTGGTCAGGGAGTAAAAATGATGAATTAGACATCCTACGTGTAGGATGTCTAACGTACCTTTTTGGCATGGAAGGGAAGTTTTTTCATTCCAGATTTAATTACCTCATCAGCAAGAGCCCATATGTCAAGTTTGAAGCCATTCTAATCACTTTTGACTCCCAACACCTTCAAGATACACCTTTTTGAGCCCAAAAACACCTCACAGAGTTCTACAGGCATCAAATCTTATCCAAATTCAAATCCAAGAACATGGCCATGTTCCATAGGCCAAGGACAACCCACATAACAAGTTTCATGCAATTCTGATGAAAAAGACATCCTACGCGTAGGATGTCTTCAGCATAAATTTATCCTTCTGTGCAAGAAATGACATCATAGGAGCCAAAACCATGATGCATTGAGCCCATATACCAATTTTCAACCCATTTGGACATCAATTGCTACCCATGATGGACAATCTACCCAAATTGTGACCTAAAGCCTAAATCAGCCCAAAAAATCCACTTTTTGTCATCCAAATTCAAATCCGAGCTTATAACCATGTTCCATGAGCCTTACACTACTTGCATGTCAAGTATGAACCAATTCTGAAGAAAAAGACATCCTACGTGTAGGATGTCTAGATGGAATTTTTTGGCCAGGTTTGCACTGTGAGCACATGCACAGCTTCACAAGTTCGTTTTAAGCTATAATTTCAATTTTCAAGTCATTTGGATAAGTAAAACTCAGATTAGCAGCTAATATGAAAAAAAAATGCTAACTTTGGACTGCTGAGTGCAACAGGATCTATGGCAGCCTTGAAGTCACCGGCAAAGAAGAGGAGAATGACAATCAAAGATTATCTGGACGAGGTGGACCCTTTTGTCATTCCAGAGGGAACACTAAAGCCCACCAACACCTGGATACAGGAAGATCTGTTAGAGTCAAACGACCTAAAGATCTACCAGGGAGTGTTCAAAGACAATGAAGGCAATGTAATAGATCTGCCAATGCTGCCAAGAGAGCTCAATGAATTTGTCTGAAGCAAAATGGCCGGCTACTTGGAGAAAATTGACTTCCATAACTATTTCGAAGCAATACCAGCAGGGGTGGACGTCAAAAGAGTATGGGAGTTCGTAACAAGCATAAAAGAGGATGGAGTGGCCAAGGTGACAGATTTGCACGGCAGACCCGATACAGAGATCATTATCACAGAGCGGATTGTAGCCCATGCACTAGATCTCTCCAATCAGGGAGACAATGTGACAAAAAGAAGGGATGAAGTCAAGGTGTACAAAGAGAAAAAGGCCAATTACACCTTTGAAGACATCGCCAACCCAAAGGTGGCGATCATGAGCCAATTGTACAACCAGTACTTCCACATGTGCACGAAGAGGCCACAAAAGTACAGGATGCCGCCAGGTGCAATTGCCACAACGTTTACTTGGGCAATGACAAAATGCACCCCAAAGATAATCAACTATGCGGCATACATACATGACAGCTTGGTAAAAATGGGCAACAAAAAGCCAACCTACATAGTGCCAAGAGAAATGATAACCAAGGTAATTTATGCAGCACTACACGCCAAGGGAAGGTGGCCTGACCCCCCATCTCAGAATGATTGGCTAAGGGTAAAGGAAGACAAAGAAGACGAGCCACAATGAGCACCAAGGGTGGCTACGAGGTTGAAGAGACGGCTAGAGCCAGTTGCAGAGGAGCAACCTGAGCAGAAGAAAGGAAAAAAGGAGTCTGCTCAAGTTGCCGGCCAAAGAGACAAGATCACAAAAAGCCTCTAGACTCGAGAGGCTAATGATAACCAAGGTAATTTATGCAGCACTACACGCCAAGGGAAGGTGGCCTGACCCCCCATCTCAGAATGATTGGCTAAGGGTAAAGGAAGACAAAGAAGACGAGCCACAACGAGCACCAAGGGTGGCTACAAGGTTGAAGAGACGGCTAGAGCGAGTTGCAGAGGAGCAACTTGAGCAGAAGAAAGGAAAAAAGGAGTCTGCTCAAGTGCCGGCCAAAGAGACAAGATCACAAAAAGCGGCTAGACTCGAGAGGCTAATGGAGAGTTTCCGAGCAGAAAGAGCCCTCAAGGGTGATTTAAACGAATTATGGAAGCCATCTCTCAATTCTATGACCGGATCATCCAGAAGAGTGCAGAGGGACCGCTTTGAAGACTATATCAATAATTTTGAGATCCTTGATGCTGCAACGGAAAACATTCCCCATGTCCCTTTCACCGAGGAAGAAGTGGAGCAGATAAGGCAGACATTGCTAGATGAACAAGACAGCCAAGAAAGGGAAAGAAAAACGAAAGCGGACAGAGACTTAAAGGGCAAAACTGCAGCTTTACCAAGTAGCCCTAAACCCATCCCACAGCCATCACCGCCACCATCTCCACCTCCTAGCAGCCCTCCACCAGAAGATAAGGAGGCTGAGGACAAACAAGAAGAACACCAGGATGAGGAGCAAGAGCAAAGGCAAGAACCTGAGCCCAAAAAAGAGGCCAAGCCTGCGTCTAAGCAAAAAGAACTAGAGGAGGCATATTACGCATTTTTGGACCTGCTAGCTGCAGGCTATACAAGGGAAGAAGCCGCCACAGTTGCATTTGACTTGGCGAGGACACAGCATAAAGAACAGATGCCAGGCATCCGGCTAGTTGAGCTAAAGGAAATTGCTACCGACACGGTAGACCTGCACCCGCGCTCTAATGATTAGGACGTGGTGATGACAATGCTAGCTGGAATAAGAGCACAATCTGTGGCATCAGACAAAGAATTGATAACTCTAAAGGCCACCGAAGAAAAGACCAAGATGGAAAGGGATACTCTGCAGGCACAAAGCCAAGGACAAAAAGAGAGAGAAGCTGACCTCCAGGCGACCTCCAGGCCAACTTGGCAACGGCTCTACAAAACTGCCAAGCAAAGGAAGAAGCAAATGAGGCAGCAGCAAAAAGATTACAAGCAGCTGAAGAAGAGTGTCTGCAACTCAACAAGTCATTGAGAGATGCCAAAAAAGAACGGGATAATCTGACGCTCCAGCTATCAGAAGAAACTAAAGAAGTAGAGGCCATGAGGAATGCCAAGGAAAAGGCGGAGATAGAACAAGAAGCAAGCCTGGATGAAGTCCTTGAGCTCAAGGACCAATTAAAAGTCAAAGATCAAACCATCTAGAGGCTACGAGCATCACCCGCTAGAGTTAGAGCTACGATCTCGACTCAAATCATTTCCGAGAGTCAAATATATGAAGAGCAGATGCAAGAACTCCAGAATGAGCTGACTCTCGAGAGAAAGCAGAGGTTGATGATGGCTGAATGTTCTATCGCAATGCAAACCAGAATGGAGGACAGCCAAAAAGCCCTACAAGAAGAATTAGAGAGCATAAAGATAAAGCTCGAGGAAGCTGAAAAAGTAAACGCTGAACTCAATGACTTCCTCGTGACTATGGGCGGAGAAGCTGAAGCGGAAAAGCAGACACTCCTCAAGAAAATTGAGGAGTTGAAAGGCCGGCAACAAGCAGAAGCAGAAAGCTCAGGGCCAGCTGCCAATGAGGGCATCGACCTCGACAATGTGGCAGATCCTGTGGACACACCCATGCCAGAGGAAAGCACAGCAGGATCCTCTCAAGAGCCACGGGATCCAACACAAGAAGAGGAGGAAAAATTGCGTAAAGCAATAGAGGCAGAGCTCAGAGAAAGCACAAAGGAAGACTTGGAATGGGAACAGAGGGTTTTCAAATCTATGACAATTCAAAAAATTGACGCCAGCAATCTCAGGCGTGAATGGCTTCAACCCTCTCTCCCATATCCATTGCTGAAATATGAGGCAGCAACAATAAACAAGCGAATTAGAGAAGAGCCAACGGTCCCTCTCTACAACGCATACACCTCGAGGCCAGAAGGAGTAAAGCTCATAGTGGATTCTCAGCCAAAGTGGAGGAAGGCTTGGATTACCAAGTACCCGCAATACCTATTATACTTGGTAGAGGCACCTAAACACATCAGAGACAACCTCAGCTTTTGTCCTCTACCAAGGGTTAGGACGTGGAAAGCATAAGAAATCTTACAAAGAAGCCAACCCACTTGGCTGAACTACCCAAAGCTGCCGAGTGTGAAGGCAGGTGAGAGAATAAGTGTACAATACATGGTGAAAACCCTAACAGGCGCCATAAAGTTGTTCACTGGCTCACCTGACCTTACATGCATTATGATGAGAAAGATCTGCAGCACCATCCTAGTAGTGTTCGAGACCTTCAAGCCAGGCCAGGTGACTGACAGCATATTCTTCTTCCAGGATACATACAGATGTGCTTATGATATGTCAGGTCAGCCTTCCAAGGAGGTGATACATGCGTTGTATCAAAGAATTATGTTTCTACCATCCTATCACCTCCAGGCTTTTGAAGAAGCATTCTACACGGGGTTCTTCACCATGCATACAGATATCTTTGGCCCAACAATGCTAAATCTACATGCACGGTACGAATCACTGCTAAAGATGCGAGAGACCATAAGATGAAGCAAAGGATCAAGGCCATGTCGGGGACAACATGAACAAGGAGGGGGGGGATGTTAGAAGTTGGACACACCCCACGGCATCTAACTACTCGGCGGACTATTATTTTTGTAATTATTCATTCATTAAGGAAAACCCGATTTTTCACATTGTACATATTGGGACTTACAGAAGTTTCCAGATTGTATCCCAGTTTTGATAGTTGGATTGAGTAGATGGTTGATTTTGGAACTTTAGGGTTTGAGAAGTTGTAAGGTATATATACCACTTTTTGACCTTAATGAAGGACCTTTTTGTCATTTTAAACAAGTTTGAAGTCTGTGAGTGAGCGTACTGTGTACATGAGAGAGCGTGTGAGCTTTGTCTTGACGCTACGTGTGCTACGGTGGTCGGAATCGGCTACGGAGAAGTGCAGCGTGTTGCCCCCGACAAGAGCTACAAACCGATACCAACATTGCGCGCGTACGGTCCGGCTTTGGGAGCTCCTTCTACGAGCTTCATCGGTTGTTTGGGTGAGCATACGTTATCTAATTTCACATTGCAGCATATCCACGCGTTCACATTGAGTAGAGCTACACATTAGGCACTTCAGATTTTGGAAACAAAGACTTGCAGATTTCGGCCAGACATCCTACGTGTTTCTGCACCGGGTGTTTTGGGTCGTGATTTTGGTTTATAAACCTTAGGGAGAGCGGCCTATAGGTATTAGTAGGGTCTCCTTCAAGTTCTATGGTGTTTCGAAAGTGTTTGATGGGTGTTCGGCCCTAACAAGCATTGTAGGAAGATTCCTCTTTTGCACTTTTGAAGACTGTGACTTAGAAAATTGGTAGGGACCTCAGTAGGAATTAGTTAGGAGTCGGTCGAGTGTAGGTTGACACCTTATGCTTGCTTCCACGCGCCTGCGGGTCGAGCTTCGTCCTTAGCTGACATTACTTGTTAGGTGAGTTCTCGCTGTGCTGACGTCCGTCGCGGCGTACCCGTCCAACATTAGTATTTAAGAAAGAAAAGAAGAAACGATGTATGAGTGGGTCAAGGCAAGGGTCCAATTTAACACAACACTCATATGGCACACGTTTTAGACTAAGGAGAGAGTTTTCTGCAAGGGGAAGACAGGAAGAAGAGTCGGGTAGTGATGACCAAGAAGAACCTGTAAGGGGGCTTGTTGCAGGAGAAGAAACTATTGGGGTGGGGACTGTACTGCTAGAACCTGAACACAGGCTATACGAGACCCCACCTGCAAACCAAGGAGGCCAACAAACAACTCCTCCCTCAGCAGACCCACTTTTGGGACAATTGGTTAATGTACTGCTCACTCAAACAATCTTAAGGCAAGAAGACGATTGCGGTTTGTACCATCAGGGACAGGTACTTTACCTTTCAATCGACTCCCGGTAAGAGTACTCAAAACACTTTTGATACCTCCAATGGTTGCACCAAATCCCAAAGTGGGCAAGGCAAAGTAGCAAAAAGTCCCAAGATGCTGACAACCACTTTGGTCAGTTTCAAACAAGGTGGTCTGCAAGTGGTTATGAGGCGTTACATCTAGATGTAGTTAAAAAGGAGCATTTTGCAGCAACACTGCAGGGTAAGGCCATGGATTGGTTCTTGCAGTATGGCATGGCAACTTTTGCTAATTATAGTGATTGGAGATAGAGATTTTTATTAAGGTTCAGGGAGGAAAAAACACCTGAAGACGATTTGAAGAAGTTGAGGAAATTGAAGCAGAACGATTTGTTAGTTTTAGATTATGCACAGAAGTTCAAAAACTTGAATAATAGATTGGAAGCAGCACAACAGCCCTCTATGGAGCAATTAGGAGACTACTTTTATACGAGACTCAAAAAGGAGTTTAGAATTGCAGTAGCAAGGAGACCCCCATCAGCAAATGCACATGATTTTACTGATTTGGTAGAAGCAACTGCAAGAACTGAAAGAAGATATTGAGGTAAGGCATAACTAAAGGAGAAGAAGAAGAAGAAGATTGAGGATTCAGACTCAGAATCAGAAGAGTCAGAGTCAAATGATGAAGATTCAGATCAGGATACTAAAGAGGAAACTGATACTGAGGAGGAAGATTGCTCAAGAAAGAAGAAGAAAAAGAAAAAGAAGCAGGAAAAGAAGAAGCAAAAGAATGAAAAGAGCAGGGAAAGGAAGCAGTAACTGCAGATGCAGTCAACAAAATCATTCAGGAGAAATTGCGGACAATTGGAATGAATCAGTTTGGAATGTCAAGAAAACCATATTGTCAGGTTTGTCAAAGATTTGGTCATGAATATGAAAACTGTTACTATAATCCAGATTTCAGGGAAGAAGACTTGAGTATATTACTCAAAAAATGAGGGAGGTAGCTGCAAATGTGGTAGCTCCTCAGGGTGCTAGCAGGAGATATCAGGGACCTGCACCTCAGAGAAGGTTCCAGAATCCCAATAATTGGGATATCAAAATAGGAATCAGAACAATATGCAACAGTCACCATGCAATTATTGTGGGGTCATGGACACAGGCAAGGACCTGATTGTGAACTCTGGTGTAGACATTGGAATGATAGGGGAATCCCTATTATCAGGTACAACAATAACAATAATAATCGACCTCCAAAATAGAATTAGTCAATTCCACCACAACAGGAGAGCAAAGACCTCCAAGTCATGCTAATTTAGTGATTTTGGAAGTATGGACTGAAGAAGAATGGATTGAGAAAAAGGCAGAGTTTCCCAAAGAGAAACAGAAAATTGATCAACAGGTGGAGGAGAGCAATCTTGCTCAGGAAACACCTAGGCATTATAATTGTGACTGCATGGCTTGTATCCTAATTGAGGATATTGCAACCTAGTGGATGTATTGATTCCATGGTGGTCACTAGGGCAAAGGCCAAGGTTGGAAAATCCACCTTGGAAGAAGTGGACAACCCGGACAGTTTGAACTGGAAAGATCAAAAAGAAGTAAGGACAAGGGCACTCAAGGAAGTGCAAGACTCTCAAAGAGGGGGTGTACCACCTGGAGACCACCTGAGGATTGGAATTTTCTTATAAGATCATTGGATGACCATGGAAGAAGAACTTCAAACCACAATCCAATTGTACTCCAAGAACAGGTTGGTAGTGATGAATTTTATGAAGCTTTGTTGTCAGCTCTGATAACCATCACAATAAAGCAAATGTTGAGGCTAGTACCTGCATTTTTACAACAACTGTTAAAGAGACTTACTAAAGAAGTAGTAGGAAACAATAAGGAACATGAATGTATACTGAGGAAACTATTTGTGGGGAATCTTGTGAAGTTCAACCTTTGGATGTTGATTACAAGATACCAATAGTTGGGGCTTCCATTGGAAAGGTGTTTTTTCCCGTTGTACTCTTGGATGAGGGTTCATGAGTTAATATCCTCCCTGAGTCAACTTGCAAACGTTTGAATCTCTTGAAGTGGGATCCAGCTCCTTTTCAGGTGAAAATGGTAGAACAGAGGCAGCTTCAACCTTTGGGAATTTTGAGGAATTTGCATATCTCAATTGGGGGACTGCAGTTTGTTGCCAACTTTATGGTACTCAGGTTGGAAGAATCTGTTCGTTCTTATCCAATAATGTTGTGAAGACCATGGTTAAGAGCAACAAGAGTAAATCAATTATGGGAAGCAGACTCCATTGTGATCAAAAGAGGAAAGAAGAAAGTCAGAATGCAAATGGATGCCAGAAAGGTAATACCACCAGGTTTTAGGGCACTACATGCAAAAGGACTTAACATGGTAAAAGAAATTGGAGAGGTTGTAGAAGAAGAATTTATGAAAACCAATTCATCAGTGGTACCTATATTTGAAGTCGATGTGCAAAAGATAGCAACTAAGTATGTTTTGTAGCATCAGGATGATGGGTTGAAGTCTTTGACTCAAAAAGCACTGATTGCTCAGGGTAAGCAGTCAAATACCAAATTGGATAGTGAGTTGTTGAAAATTTTGCAAACTGGAAACAAAGAAGAATTACAAGCTATGGAAGCAGTAAATCATGCAGAAAGAGCTTTTGAACATCAGATGGTAAGAACAGCTAGGGTAGCTCAAGATGAACTGTAGGAACTGAACCTGAACACTCAAGAGGAACCACAAACAGTGAAGGTGTCAGCTGAATTGGATGAGGAGTTTAGGTAGAAACTGAAGGAGTTGTTTCTAGAATTCAAAGATGTTTTTGCATGGAAATATACAAATATGAAGGGAGTAGATGCTAGCTTTTGTCAACACAAAATTAACTTGAAAGCAGATGCAGTTCCAATTGTACAACAAAGGTATATGATGAATCCTAACTATGCCAAATAGGTTAAAGAGGCGATTGATAAAATGTTGGCTGTGGGTTTCATTCACCCATGGATGAGGTCACTTGGTTGTCATTAATTGTTGTCATTCCCAAGAAGAATGAAAACATCAGGGTGTGTGTAGATTACAGGAAGCTGAATGTTGGTACAGTAACTGATCCATTTTCATTACCTTTTTGTGATACACTATTGGTTGCAGTAGCTGGACATGATCTTTATAGCTTCTTGGATGGTTTTAGTGCATACAACAAGATCTCAATGGCACTTGAAGACAGGGAGAAAACAGATTTTGTCATTGAGTGGGACATGTAATTTTTGAAGAAGGAGTATCTATAGATCCAAGGATGGTGGAAGCAATCAAGTAAAGACTAGAACCAAGGACAATTAAGTAATTGGGTAGATTTTTAAGTCAAGTGAAGTGGCATAACCAATTTTTGAGATGTTTAGCACATGTTTGTACACCACTAACAAAGCTTACAAAGAAAGATGCAGTATTTAATGGGGAGAAGAGCAGTGTAGAGCATTCACGATTTTGAAGAAAATGTTGACTGTAGCACCAATTTTAATTGTTCCTGATTGGAAATTACCATTCCATATTTTTGTGGATGCATCTCATGTGGAAGTATGTGCAGCATCGATGCAAGAAACCAAAAGAGGTTGGTTTAGACCAATTTACTATGCAAGCAGGGTAGTGACACCTACAGAGAAGAATTATACAGTAACTGAGAGAGAATGCTTGGGAATGATCTATGCATTGCAAAAATTTAGACATTACCTTTTAGCCAATAGGGTAATCTTCCATGTAGATCATCATGCTCTCATTTATTTGGTGAACAAACCACATCTGTCAGGTTGGTTGGCCAGATGGATACTGCTCTTGCAAGAATTTGAATATGTAGTAATGCATACTCTTGGAAGACTTCATGTCTTGGCTGACTATCTCAATAGATTGGAAACATGTGAGTTTGATTCCTCAGGAGTACCTGATCAATTATCCGATGCAAAATTGTTTTTAGTTCAGGTGACTGACCAGTCAAGGGATTGGTATGATGACATGTTTCAGTTTTTGACTGTAGGGGTGTTACCTGAAACAATGACCAAAGATCACAGGAAGAGAATGGCATTG
This sequence comes from Adiantum capillus-veneris, assembly GCF_014529385.1. Lineage (NCBI taxonomy): Eukaryota > Viridiplantae > Streptophyta > Polypodiopsida > Polypodiales > Pteridaceae > Adiantum > Adiantum capillus-veneris. The sequence continues at coordinate 141,739,766 of NC_140935.1, read as the reverse complement.
AGGAGTACATCCTTTGCAATTATTGCAGGACTCTTATATAAGAGAGGAATTGATTAGGTGATAAGAAGATGTGTCCCTCAGTTTGAGCAAAAAGAAGTATTTTCAGAGGCTCATGCAGGTAATGCAGGAGGACAATTTTCAGGTGAGGTAACCACAAGGAAAGTATTCCAAGCAGGACATTGGTGGCCAATAGTAATTAAGATGCTAAGGAGTTCAGTAAGAACTATTTGTTGTGTCAAAGAGATGGCAGGCCACTAAATGTGGATAGAATGCCATTGCAACCTATTTTGCCTTTGGAGCCATTCCAGAAGTGGGGATTGGATTTTGTTGATCCAATGAAACCACCTGCAAGATTTACACAAAACAGGTACATATTGGTTGCAATTGACTACTATACAAAGTGGGTAGAAGCAGTGGCTTTAAGAGATAATAAAGCAAAAAGTGTAGCCAAATTTTTGTACAAAAACATTATGACCAGGTTTGGTTGTCCCATTGAGCTAGTTTCTGATCAAGGAGGACTGTACTGACTGAAATTGATATGATATTTCATAAGAAGTCAATAGTGTACTATCCCCAAGCCAATGGACAAGCAGAAAGTACAAATAAGATTTTGGTCAGGATTATCAGGAAGCTGGTCAATCAAAACAAGACAAACTGGGATGAGAAATTGGACTCAGCACTATGGGCTTTCAGAACAGCATATAAAGTGACTACTGGCATGACACCATTTAAGCTGGTGTATGGGTTAGAAGCAGTGGTGCCCATGGAATTTATAGTGCTAAGCCTCAGGGTTGCAGTTCAAGAAAAATTATCCCCTGAAGAATCAGTCAGTTTACAGGAAGGAGGCTTTACTGAGGTTGGAAGAGGACAAAATCCATAGCCAGTATATTGCATATATTATTCAACAAAGACGAGAAGCTCGGATTAGGAGAAATGTCAAGTTCAAAATTTTTCCTTCAGGTGATTGGGTGTTGGTCTATGATAGCAAATTAGGATTGTGAGGCCAGGCAAACTCATACTCAGGTATGTGGGGCCATTTCAAATAGTCAGGCCAGTGGGACCAAATACTTTCATACTCTCTAATCAAGAAGGTAAAATAATTGAGAAGCCCATTAATGGATTTTGACTCAAACCATTTTTTGGAGAAATCATGGGAATCAAGGGGGACATCCTATAAATGATGAATTTGGGATAGTGACTAGTTATGCACGCGAAGGGGCAACGCGTAATCACCACCTTGTGTACAACCAACCTTTGCGTTTTACGACGGGGTGACATGTCGATAGTTCATAATTATCTATGAGTACTGGTCCAGATACAAGAGAAGAGGATGAAATTACACTTGCACTAATGCGTTATGCAAGGAATATTCGCTATCAAGGGTCAATGATGCCAGACCCGAGTTTGGATGAGCCAAAAATGGTTACTCCTACATGCATGGTACAGCCTGCAAGGGAGGAACCATTTTCTAATTGCACTTTTCTCAACTTCAGGTATGATTTAGATCATACTAAAGAAAATACTACATGGCTTAGAAGGATTGGCTTGCTTGAATTTTTAAGATTGCCTTGGGTAAGTTGGAGTAATCACCAGATGGCCTCAGTCTACCTGAAGCACCTACAGACAAACGATGGACAGTTTTTCAAACAAGAGTACTTGACTGAAGAGTTAGTTGCCAAGGTGTTAGATCTTTCTACTGTAGATGACAATGAAGTCAAAAAGGCAACTAAAAAGGGTATGACCAAGACCTTTGGTCAGTCTTAGGGGGAACGCATTATTATCAACTGTCAGGCATGAAAAATCCAGTCAAATTACAACAGGTGAGGTGGTTTATGGAGAGAGTCTTTTTGCTAGTGAAATCAGAATGCATCAGTAGGGAAAACTATGACATTTTGTTGGCAGCTAAGAGTGGTAGAAAAATGGGATGGGCGAATATCTTATTTAATAGGATCAAGTTTGAGATCTATACAAAGCAAAGAAGGAAGGACAGGACTACTAAAGTTGGTCATTATCTAACTGCTATCTTTCAGTATGTCAATAACAAAAGTATTCTACAAGGGAGACGTCCCAAATTTGAGCATAGATGATTGAAGATGCAAGATTTACAATGAGAAGGGAGAAAAGATAGAAGCTGCAATTTGATCACAGGTCTTTGCAAATGACTACAGATATTCAAGATCTTTTATCTACAGATTATTCAAAACAGGAGTCTTTGGATGTAGTGAAGGATAAAATGGATAAATAGTTTGGGGACTTGTTTACTGATACTGTAATGCATTTGACTGACAAACCTATTAAGTCTACGACTGCTAAAACAGGTTTCAAGATCAAAAGATTAAAGGAAAAATTGGTAGGAGAGGAACGTGTAACAATGTTTGGAGATTCATTCTGGAGAGGCCTACAATTTCTAAGGCTCAATTTTCTACCGTGTCATTGGATGAAGTGCAAATTGCACTAAAGCTGGTTAAGGAATATGTTGAACAGCAATCTATAGACCTCACATTATTGAGTAGAGATAATGATGGTCTGCATACTAAACTGAAATAGATTAAAGAAGGATCTTTAAAGGACAAAAAGACACAGACTAAAATAGAACTTTTGTACAAGACGGTTTAAGAATTGACTAGGAGTCGGGAACTCATGCAACATGAGTTGGACTCTTACAAATAGGTGGTGCCATTCAGGGAAAAGACTTCAAAATTTCTCAATGGGGGGAGAACTGGTTTCAGGTACTGCAATCACATTTAACTGAAATTTCTACTGTCAATGCTACCTTGGAAAGTAGCAAAGGGTGTTGTTAAGCAGGGTTGCAGCTTGGGGTTGCAGCTTGCAAGAAAGTTGAAGAAAAGATTAGAGACATGTCTGATGAAGAGCTAGATGTAGATGGTTGGTATGTCAGCTCCGAGGATATAGACAAAATGAAAAATGAAGTCATGGAATATATGAAAGGGGTGTGGGAACAAATCAAGATCAAAATGTATGATGTTGTGAGTAAACCTTGTCAAGATTTGGAAGAGGAGGAGACAAAGGAGGAATATTTGATCTTGGAGAGACAATATGCTGAGTTAAAGGAGCAGTATTCACAGTTGTAGTAGCAGGTACAAATGGATGTGCCAATGGATACTTGGCAACAGGTGATGCAGTTTAGATTACAATTGAAGTTGAAGTTCAAAATACAGTTTAGGATGTAGTTCAGGATGAAGTTCAGGGAGTAGTTTTAGTTGGAGTTACACACACTGATGACACAGGTGATCAGCAACAATTTGAAGACCCATTTATGAAACTTTCTGAAGTAATGTCAAAAGATCCACTTACTCAGGTTACATTAGTGGAAGCTGGAGATGATGTGGATGCACAGTCAGGAGGAATAGCTCAAATTGAAGATACAAGTGTTCAAGAGCAGTAACTTCAAACAAGACTTCATTTTGGTTTTCAAGTTTTTGGTCAAGGGTTTTGTGGGTTCTTACAATGTTTTGCAAACATTGCCCCCCCAATGTGCCAAGTGTTACTGCCCTGATACATTAGTGTCAGTCTATTTACTTTTGTTTGTAACTAAGGATGGAACCTTTGAACGTTAAGGGTGTTTTTACACCAATGGTTGATGTTTTAAGTGGGTTAGTTTTTACGCGAGCAATTGGGTTCTTGACGTTGTCTTTCAGTTCAGCAGTTAGTCTTTCTCTTATGCAGTTGTACTATTCTTGATACTGCTTGTAAGCGGTTGTGTGGATGATGATTACATAGTAATACAGTGCCTTATCTTTGTTTTCATGATGTTATTCTATATTCTCGTATGAAGTAGATTAATGTGGTATGCAGTATTACTATGTACCTGTATAGAAATATTGTTAGGGCTATAGCCCCTAACACTTCTTACCAACCTCCACTTAAAATCCTAGCACTCGTTCTTTCCATGCTAAACTAAAAAGATTTGTTGCAAAGGATCTTTTCCTCCTTCTTGGCTACATGAGAACCTAAGAACCTTTGCATATTGTCTCCTATTGCCATTGAGTATCTGTAGTGATGGAGTTTGATGTTTTTGTTTTGCCTCATGGGTAGACTCATGGTGAAGCTAGTTGGGGAGACAGTACAACAACCCCTACAAATTTTAGGGCAAGAATAAGAAAAAGAAGAAGTCATAGTTCTATCTGAGTGGAAGAAGAAAGATAACTTGTTTGTAATGGATGGAGGATGAGTTTTGAAAGCTTTCTTAATGGAGGAATAGCTTTCAATGGCAAGAGCCTTGATAGATTTTAGTCACTATCTTTCAGTACCTTGACGGCTATCAGAGTCCCTTACCAATGGATCCACATATTCATACCGCCAACCTCGTAAATATAAGATGTTACCTCACAAAGAATTTTAGATCCGTCACATTTTGAAATGCTTTTCCCTATTCCTTGATTTATTTCAACTATTGTCTACATTATGTTGCCTTGATGCTCATTGGATGTGCTTACTTTTATCTCTCTTCAATATGGCCACATCTACTTACTTTTACAAGCTTGGCTAAGGTCTAGAAAGGAAAAAAACAAGGAGCTAGCTAGCTCGTACAACCAACTAAAGCTTCTTTTAGAATTTATTTTGCATTGCCACCACTTGTCACACTTGGTATTTTTGTATCTGCATGGCACACATATCTTTGCTCTTTGTCTACTCCATTTTTCCACCCGGCTTGACCATTGCCTGCTTGCTCCTTCCAATTTCCCTTTTGAGCATTTGAACTTCCCTTCCTTTCTCGTGCTTATTGCCCATGGGTGGGATAGGCCTCTTGGCCAGCTCCTTGAGCTTTTGAATTCACTCTCTTTATGCATTTTGGGACCCCTTGTTGTGGAATCCCCCCTTTGATTTGTACCCTTACTGGCCTTGGGCTCTCTCCTTCCATTCCATGCACTACCGCGGGACACCCCTACCAGGCAATAGCGACATCGCTATTTGGCGGGGGGGGGGGGGGGCTAACCTCAAAAGATTTTGCCTCATTAGGTGCGGGCTCTGACACTTAAGGGCTACCACATCATCAACGGCAGTGCACTACCATCGCCGGCCATCAACGCCAGCGCGCCCCACCGACCACCATCATCACTGTGCCACCGGGCCCAAAATAGCGCCGCCCCGCCATAGCCAGGGAGCTCTCAAGCTCACACTCATGCTCCTCATGCCAATAGGGCCTCACGGGCTAGGCCTTATACCACCGCCTCCAAGCTCAAATCGGTGCATATGGGTTTTTTTTTCCGCCATGTGGCAGCCCCTTGGTTCAAGCCTTCAAAGGCTTTTGAAAAAAACAAAAACCACCTTTTTTTTTAAAAAAATGGTTTCTCCAACTTGCCCTATCTACCCATTGGCCCCTGATAATCCATTTGCTGAGCCATAGAACCCGGTCAAAAACTCACTGAGCCGACTCCATCTTCCCCCAACTTTGCCGCACTTCACAATTCTCCGATCCCTCGAATTGAGGCTGCAAAAAATGAGAACTTTCATCTGCAATCAACCCCGGACAAGTGCACCCTATCTTATCTCTCCATTCTGGACTCCGTTTGACGTGCAGTCGATTCTTGCTAACCCGGTATGATGGATACCCTACTGTAGAACTTCGTTGGGGCTCAAAAGATGCCAGATGGCACAATTCCCCATGTAGTCAGGTGGGCACCAACCTAGCCCTCGGCAAAACTTCAGCTGGCCATAAAATGCAAACCGTGGCTCTGATCTGTAATCTAAAAATATGGGTGGGCTCCATAATTTTAGCACTACACACATGTACCTTGACTTCTACTTGGGCCATCTGCCCCTAGCTACCCTGTCTGGCAAGAATCTGCAACACATTGAACCTTCAACCTTCAATAACCTGGGCTCTGTAGCTCAGTTTGATGAGCCATTTTGACCTGCTCCTTCAGCACTTCAAGCTCTTCATTCTTGGACCAAAGACTGCATCTCGCATCTCCTTCACCTGGTACTCAAATTAGCCTCTTATGGAGCCCTTCCTGGCCTATTTGTTACCATATACATGTGGTAGTGATGTGTGTGAACACACTAGGACCGCCGGGGCATTTTTTCCCTCTTTAGGAGGTTTTTTCCCCCGTGCATTGTATATACGCCCATCACTCTAGGGATATCTATCTTTCCATTGCACACTAAGTAACACACTCTCTATTGTGTGCCTTGAGATTCCTTTGTCTTCTCCAAGCTGTGTGCGTTTCTCTGCAACCCTAATTCCAACAATTGGTATCAGAGAAGATCGCGTCCTCCCGGGCTTAGCCGCCAACTGCTCTAGTACACGCCTGCTCACTTTCTCCAATTTTAGTGAGCTTTGGCGAGCGTTCGCAGGGTGACAAATATTTCGGGAGAGCTCGGAGAGCATGGTCAACTCAGATTTTTTATTTGGGCTCATTTCGGCCTCCGTTTCCACTACATGCACTACTGCACAGGCTATTTTGTCATTTTGTGCAAAATTTTTGTCAGTGTCGTTTTCTGCATAACAGGTGCCTTATAGTCTTCTACAGTTTGTGCTATATAGCACGTGTTGTTCCCGCTTCGTTTCTCCTATTTTTGGGCAATTTTCACATCACGTGCAGCATTTACCATGGCTGACAACAACAACACAGATGTGTTCAAGATGTTTGTTGTTGAGGACAGGTTGGATGGGGACAACTACCCTATGTGGGCTTATATGATGCAACATCTTCTTGTGTCAAAGGGCGTCTAGAACATTGTGCAGGGCATTGATGTACGTCCTGGTTCTGAGGATGTAGGCGATCTTGAGGATGTTGCAGGTCTTGCTGCAAGGATTGCTGCTGTTAGAGTCTTTTTGCCTACGGTAGAACAAGCTCGTTGGAATGTTAAGGATGCGCAGGTTCATGCATTGATTGTGTTGTCTATGAAGCGCACCATTGTTCCTCACATCCGTTCAGCAAAATCTGCAAAACAGGCTTGGGATATTCTAGCAGGTCTTTATGCAAGCCGCAATGAGGCTAAAATTGCTTTGCTGTGTAAAGAGCTGGAGTCGAAGATTATGCATGAGGAAGATGGTATGGACACTTTCCTTGCTAGTGTCAAGGATATCAATGAGCAACTTATTTCTGCAGATGAAGTCATTTCAGATAGTTCCCTTGTGCAGACTGTTCTTGATGCCTTACCAGATTCCTACCAGACTTTTGCTAGTACTTGGAGACTGATGACCCAAGGAAATCCTGAAGTTGTCAAGTTTCATGCATTATGCACATTGTTGTTGCAAGAGTCACTTTCTAGAAAAAACAGGACTAGGCAGTGTGCTGTTGAACAGGCTTTTATTGCTTCTCAAAGAAAGGGTGGTAACAGTAATGCAGCCACTTCTTATGGTTCTGTTGCGAGTGGCAAAAATTCTATTCCTAATGCTTCTGCTGGCAGTAATTCGTCTGGAAATTCTGGTGATAAGGGCAAAAAGAAGATGCGTTGCCATTATTGTAAAGCTAATGATCACTTGATCAGGTCGTGTCCTAAGTTGAAGGCTAAAGAGGCTAAGAAGAAAGAGGGTGGTTCCACTGCAAATGCTGGTTCCACTACAAATGCAGCCATTGTTGAGTCTTCTCTAAAAGGCGACTGTAATGCTGATGTTGATGCAAAATGGGATTTTAGCGTAGAGTGCACTTACAATCCTGTTGTCCATGATGCATGCTTGTCATTTGCTAGAGATTCACATGTGTGGTATTTCAACAGTGGTGCTATAAAGCACATTACCTCACATCGTGAATTGTTTACCTCTCTTGAGTCTGCCCCTCATGGGAATTCAGTCAGTCGTGCCAACAATGCCTTTTATCCAGTTCAGGGAGTTGGAAAGATTGTGCTTACTGGTGCAAATGGCAATTCTTTCACACTTGTTGATGCACTTTATGTACCTGGGATCAAGAAGAATCTCTTGTCTGTATCCGCACTTTCTAGACTTGGACTTGTAGTCAAATTTGTGGATGACAAATGTACAGTTCATGATCTCAGTTTTGGTGATGAAATTGTTGCATCTGGCCTCCTGTGCCGTGGGCTGTATAAGCTCACTTTGTATGAAAAGTGTGGATAAAATTTTGCAAATGATGTTGCAGATTCAAGGACTATTTCAGATGCAAAACTTTGGCATGCACGTTTTGGTCATCTAAATTTTGTCAGTTTGTTGCGTTTGCAGAAATCTTATATGGTTGCTTCTTTGCCACCTCTTGAAGCACCTGTCAAACATGTTTGTGAAGGCTGTATTTTGGGTAAGATGCAGCGTTCTATGTTTCCAAAGGATGGTTTAGTTCGGGCCACATGCAGGTTGCAGCATGTGCATGGTGATGTTGTGGGCCCATGCAGACTCCATCCTTGGGCAATTACCTGTACTTCGTGACTTTCATTGATGATTACTCCAGGCAAGCATGGGTATCTCCGCTTAAAGCGAAGTCCAAAGTTTTTATGTGCTTCAAACAATTTCTGGCTCTGGCTGAAAATGTCTCGAAATGTACTATGGGCACCCTCCGTTCCGATCGAGGGGGGGAGTATATGTCTCATGAATTTAATGCATTTCTGGCTAGTCGTGGGATAAAACACCTATGTACAGTGTGTTATACACCTCAGCAAAATGGTGTTGCTAAGAGGGAAAACAGGACACTTACGGAAATGGCACGATGTATGGTCAAAAGTCGAGCTTTGCCGCATTCTTTTTGGCTTGAGGCCATCATGTGTGCCACTTATGTACTTAGCAGGTGTCCTACAAAAGCTTTGCAGTCTATTACTCCATATGAAGCATGGCATGATAGAAAGCCTTCTATTGAGCACATACGTGTTTTTGGTTGTTTGGCATATGCTTTGGTGCCACAAGTGCAGCGCAGAAAATTGAATGATAAGACTGTCAAATGTATTTTTGTTGGTTATAGTGTTGAAAGCAAAGGTTACAGGTTGTATCATCCGCAAAAAAAATATATTCTAGTTTCTCGGGATGTAGTGTTTGTGGAGGATTCTGTTTAGGCCTTGTTGTCATGTACTAGAGACAGTAATGTAAGCTCACAGGACATTTATGACACTTTGTTGCCCTTTTTAGTGGTAGAAATACGAATGTAAGTTCCAATGAGGCAAATGTACATCCTATGGGGGGTTTTGAAAATGTTTTAGATCAGCCTATTACTGATGCAGATGTACATGATGTACTTCATGAGGAAAGGGCTGAAAATGAGCAGGCTAGAGGTATGCCAAAATGGCTGGTGCACAATTTGCGTGACACTAAATTGGATGCACCTTTGTCTAGTCGTACTCGTTCAGGCTCTCACCATGCATCTTATGCATCAGATTGTTATGCTTTGGCTGTGTCTAGCTTACATGATGTTGAGGAGCCTCTGTCTTTTGATCAAGCACAGAATTCAGAAAATTGGATGACTGCCATGCAATCAGAATATGATGCACTTATAGAAAATGACACATGGACTTTATGTGATTTGCCTCCAGAAAAAAAGGCCATTGGTACGAAGTGGGTTTACAAGTTGAAACGCAAGCCGGATGGTGAGATCGATTGCCATAAGGCTTGACTTGTTGCAAAGGGTTATGCACAGCAAAAAGGCATTGATTATGAAGAGACTTTTGCTCCCACTTGTCGTATGACTAATGTGCGTTTTCTATGTGCATTGGCAGCTCGTTTTGGTTGGGATGTACATCAATCAGACATTGTTACTGCTTTCTTGAATGGTGACATATTTGAGGAAGTTTATGTAACGTAGCCTCGCGGTTTTGTCATAAAAGGACAAGAGGACAAAGTGTGCAGATGTAACAAGGCTTTGTATGGGTTGAAGTAATCTCCTCATGCTTGGTATGAGAAATCTGACACTCATTTGGTGAAACGAGGCTTTCGTAACAGTCCAACAGAAACCACATTGTATGCAAAGTGTGAGGGTGATCATTGTGGTTCTTTATGTTGATGATTTGCTGATCAGTGGACCAAATGAGAGACATATTCCTGAATTTAAGGCTGATTTGAATGCTACTTTCAAGATGAAAGATTTGGGGCTGTTGCATCGTGGGTATACAGTTTAAGCAGTGTGATGGTGGTATTGCCGTGTGTCAGAAAAGTTACATAGAGACATTGCTATGTAAGTTTGGACTTGAGGATTGCAAACCTATTGCCACTCCCATGGAAACAGGTTTGAAGTTGAGTCTACATGATGCTGGCGATCCTGCTAATGTCACTCTTTACCAAACTGTTGTTGGCTGCCTCATTTATGTATGCAACACAAGGCCAGATATTCAGTTTGCAGTCTCACAGGTCAGCAGATTCATGCATAGCCCAGGGTCTAAGAATTGGCAGGCTGTCAAGAGGATTTTCCGCTACCTTAGTTGCACTTTACACCTTGGCTTGTTTTATCCCAAGGGGGGATCATTGCCGCCAAACTTACATGCTTTTTTGGACTCAGATTGGGCTGGTTGTTTTGACAGGCGAGTGTCCACAAGTGGTTTTTGTTTCATGCTTGGCAATTCATGTATCCTACTATGGCCACTTCGAGTTGTGAGGCTGAGTACAGGGCAGTCTTCATAGCTACGGTTGAGTGTGTATGGCTCAGACGCCCTATGGCTGATTTGGGTGTTGGACAGGACACTGCCAACACTATCTACACTGATAGTCAGAGCGCATTGGCACTTGTAGGAACCCAGTTTTTCATGCTCGCACAAAGCACATTGAGGTGCATTACCACTATGTCATGAAGAGGCTCTCAGCAGGAGAGATCATCTTGGCTTATGTGCCAACATAGCACAACCTTCAAGATTTTTTCACAAAGGCATTGTCTCATGAGAAGCTTGAAGCTTTCCGCAAAGCTTTGGGCTTACTCCCCTTTGTGGACTGATCATGTCCTCAAGGCATGGCACTTCCCTTTACTCATGTGCCAGCTCTCGTTCACCGCATCACTCCATGGGGGGATTTGTTACCATATACATGTGGTAGTGATGTGTGTGAACACACTAGGACCACCGGGGCATTTTTTCCCTCTTTAGGAGGTTTTTTCCCCCGTGCATTGTATATACACCCATCACTCTAGGGCTGTCTATCTTTCCATTGCACACTAAGTAACACACTCTCTATTGTGTGCCTTGAGCTTTCTTCGTCTTCTCCAAGCTGTGTGCGTTTCTCTGCAACCCTAATTTCAACATAAGCCGCATCCGCTGCTGCTTGTGAGCCCATGATCTTCCTAGCTGCTCCAGCCTTTTGCCATGCTTATGCTAGCCTGCATATACCTGCCCATGCCACCTTCTATGGTCGACACACTTTGGTTGTACCATCATTGCCCACCCCCTAGTTGAGCATTTATGTTCAACCACATAAGAGCTTTATTCCACTTATAACTGCAAAACCTGGCAAATACTATGAGAAAACTAAAACCTATGTACACAGTTTTATTCTGCCTACTGCCAAACCTTCAAGTGGGTTGCCATACCCCCTGCATCATATACCTTCCACCTGGATCAAACACCTGCCTTTGATATCTTCCACCCATTTGTAACTACTCAACATAGTGCCGTACTGCAGCACCTAGACCACCATGTGTGTAGGCTGGCCCTAGCCTACCTTTAGCACTCCTTGCATCTCTCATCAAACTGTCTACTCCATCCAAAAAACATGTACCTGAAACCAAGCTCCAACACATGTCTGACCCCCCCTCCCAACCAAATAAAGTGGAGGACTTGACATAGACCCCTGTACCTGCTGAACCAGACTCCATATAGTTGTATCTATCACCATATGCATCAACCATAGCTTACATACCTTCAATGAACGCAAAGTCATTGCTTGGGATTCTTCTTTCTCCACCATTGGACATGTATGCTGTGTCGGAATCTCCTCCGTCTTTGGCATCACAACCTCCTCTTTGGCCACACACTCAATTCCAGCATCATCGAGCCCTTCCTCGTCAAACGGCCCTTCGAGGTCGATCAACACCTCTTGCTCTTCAGCTTCAACCTTTTGTTCTTCAAGCATCGCTTCTACCGCTACATCAGGCTCTTCCTGGGAAGAGAGAAACTTGATCTCTATTGCACCATCTTTGTGTTCCTCCATAGGCAGGGCTGCTCTATCTCCCCTGGAAAAATCTTGCACATGTTGCACCACCATGGCACCTTCCACCGCTACTTTCATCAGCACAACCATTAGCATGGCACCACACACTACCTTTACCTGCATTTCATCATCTATAGGCCTAAACCGCTCCATTCGGTCTTCATCAAGCATCTCGGCTTGCTTTGTTCCCTGCTCTTCATGCACGTGGGCGACTACCATATCATCAAACACATAAGAGGGCAACTTTACCTTTACCAGCTTAGGTTCCTTAGACTACGTCTCCCCGTCATAGGATGTGGACTCATCCGCACTATTCTCCTCTCTTGTCTCCCAGCTACATGAGCATATATCCTCATCATCACCTGCATCATAAACCGATTCCGTATCTGCATCTTCATTTGCTTGATGCTCCACAAAAGATTGACCATCTTCCCGCCTTTTCTCACTTTCTTCATCAGCTTCTGAACCCTCAGTATCTGCAACCCCATTGCATTCTGCTTTTCTTATGCAAACTTTTCAAAAGAACAGGCATTACCTCTTCGAGATGCACCGGCACCTCTACATCTGCTACCGCTTTTGTTTCTTTGTTCACCTCAATATGGAGCTTCTCCTCGCTGACAAACTCGTCCACCCTCGGCACATGCACTTCACATACTGGAAATCTCCAAGCAACATAGCCAATAGTAGGCCTTACCTCAACAGGCTCTGCACTTCGAACAATTGGAATCACCTTTGGGTGGACCAAAGAGCACTTTGCTACCTCCGCAGCAAGCATATACTCTGTTGGCTTTAGCATGCCCAGCTCCAGCTTCCGCTTTACCTTTCTGCTCTTTATCTTTTCCAGATAGACCACGTCTTCATAGGTATCTGCATTGTCTTCAACTTTTTCTCTAATCCTCGGATGCAAACACTTTTCTCTAAACCTCGGATGCAAACACTCCACATTTGAGACATGCGAATGAAGAGAAATTTCAACTTGTACTTTTGTGGCACAATTGCAGTAGTTTTTCGATGCTTATAACTGATCATGCCAATTCTTTTTGCTTATTTTGAATGCCAAATGTTTTCATGCACTTATGAATGAGATTCATCGAATTGAAATTTGTGCATAAAATGCATTAAAACGATTGATATTGTGATTACACATGGAATTTCGTGCTTATATTTATTCAATAATTCTAATTGCACTAAATGGAGAATTGTTATTGGCATACATAAGAGCTTCACTTTTGAAAGTATAATTGACATTGCACTGTCGAGACTATGTGCCTGGACTTGCCGTATCTTAGTGCTTGATTTGAATGCAAGACCTTACATAGCATAAAATCTGAGCTTGTGTAACAGCAATAAGATAGCATTACCATTTTAAATTTGTAAATGAATATGAATTTAGTGCATGGTTCGAATGTAAACCCTTGCGTAGCACGAAAAATTTGAGCTTCTTACATAGCATAAAATCTGAGCTTGTGTAGCAGCAATAAGATAGCATTACCATTTTGGATTTGTAAATGAACATGAATTTAGTGCATGGTTCGAATGTAAATCTTTGCATAGCACTAAAAATTTGAGCTTTCTTTGGCCAAGAGAAAGAATTAAAATTTGAGTTGTGATTGAGCAAAATGAGTCTTAGTGCTTGTGTTGGATGTTCAAATGCTTAAGAGCTCTAATGATTTGAATTGTTTTGAAGGGTTGTGGGAAACAAGAGCTTTCAAATGATCCAAGAAGGGGTCATCATTGCAATATATTGCAAAATGTGGCTACTTGGAGCCATTCAATTCTTTGGATTAAAAGTTGTACACATGCTAGCTCATAGCTTGGTTTAAAATGCAAATGTTTTCATCTATATGTATTCTATAATGGCAGAGGGAGTGCCCTTTACACGTGTCAAAAACTGCAAGATGAAGGCTAAAGTCCAAAAAAGAGATAAGCTCCCTTGTGCATGATAAAGAGGGGGAGAGAGAAAGAGAGAGAGGCCGCCGAAGGCGGCCGGCCGTACTAGTGTGAGTGAATGTTTACCCAACTTTTTTAAGAGCCTTCAAGTAAAAAATGGCTATAGAGAGCCATTCATTTTCATTTCATCAAGTTGGTCATCTCTAGCTCATAGATTGCTCTAAAATTGTAAAATTTTATGTGAGCTAGTTGTTAGCTAACTTTTTGAAAAGCTTTAAATTGTAAAATTTTGCTATAGAGAGCCACTTCATTTCACCAAAGTCACATTATTTTCAGCTCTTGGCTTGTTTTTAAATTCCATACTTCAAGTGAGCTAGAAACTAATCTACTTTGAATCATGCATGAGAGATTGTAAAAATTGTAAAATGTGCTTAGGTAGAAGCATTTTATCTCTCTCATTTTTTATATGTATGCATAAATTTCCTACAAAGAGCATCATGTGCATAACCAAAGGCACTTTTTTCCCTTGGGGTTTTTCCCTTTGGAAAATTCGGGTATGCAAGACCCTAGCTTTAGGTTTTCATCAATGTTTTTTGTATGTTTCTGTGTGGCTTTTCAATAATTGTCTTTTGTAGCTTGTGTTTACGCTTAGCTTCAAAAAGCTTCTTTTGCAAATAAAAAGGATCAAAGACTTCTCTACAAAGGGGATGCTTGCTCAAGGATGCACAAAGAGCATGAATAGGTGTAATCCTTCCATGATTTTTCTCTTTTGTTCATCTCTTCATTCTCTATGCTTGGACTTAGTGAATCTGCTTCTAAGCTATGGTTCTTTCATGTTCAAAAGCTAGGCATCCTAAAGTTTCAACACTTTGCTTTGTGAATATTAACCCATCAAAAAATTAGGTATTATATGTGCTAATCACAAGTAATTGGCCTTGACCTTAGGTTAATGTAGGTTCATTTCTCATTAGTCTTAAACTCTTAGTGATAGTCTTAATACTTCATTCATTTTTAACATGACCTAGGGCTATGATTAGGTTTTCAGTATTTTAGTCCAATTACCATTAGCATCTCATGTTGGAAGCAATAAAAAAGTGCTTTAAAAAATGAAACAATCAAGCCATAAAATGTCAAGAAAAAGTAGCAAAATGCTACTAGACACATGAAAAGAAGATTTCTATGTTATATTGTGTCTTTGTGAGGCCTAGCGCCTTATTGGCACTTGGCAGGTGAGGGGAATCACCTTGACTCACTTGGTCAAGGCCCTAAACCAATGCCCTGGCTGATAGGGGTTAGCTGTTACCTTGGTAGGCTAGTAGGCTTTTGGAACACCTTCTTGAGGGTTCAAGGAGCCGAGAGTCGCACCTAGACTTGCCTTGGGGTGGTAACCTTGTATTTTCAATGAATGACGAAAACAAAACTTCCATGAGTTTCAAAAAGCTGTGACAATGTACTAATAGATTAGGAGCTTTTTTATAGCCCGTAGACATGAAAGACTTGAATGATTTATTAATATTGGTCACATAGTTTTTAGGTTAGTATGTTTATGAACTTGCATTAGCCTAGGGTCATAATTGATTGCTTGTGTTTCATGCATAAAACTGAAATTTCAAGTGGTTTAATCTTTAGGATAGTTTAAGTGTCTTTTTTGCTTTATGTTATCATAGTTTTTTACTATGATTCATCCATCTTTTAGAAGCAAAAAATTCACTTTGCATGGTTGTTCATTGTACTTCATGTTTTATCCTTGTTGGCCCTTGTTGACCTTTGATGCTCATTACTTGTTCTTATATTTTGTAGCTCAATATTTCTTCCATGGACTTTCTTTCTACCATGTCATCGTGTTTTGCTTCATCGGAACACGAGGACGTGCGCCAAATTAGGAAGGGGGGAATGTTAGCAGCGGCTAACAGAGGCTACACCGGTGATGCATCAAGCGGGAGATATGCTATGGTTGTGCATAATATTTTCAACTCACTTTGTATAAGTCTTGGGCTCACTTGGAGTTCCAAAGTTATATATGCTAGTTAGAGGGCTCAAGCTTAAACCCATAGTAGAAGGGATTGTGGTGAAAGCCTTTAAAAGGAAGCCTTTATGCATCATTCTTAAGTATCCACTCTTGAGGATCCACTTTTGAGAACTCTCTCTCTCTTAAGTGTTCACTCTATGGCCTAGCCTTGAGCTTAATGCCATTGCTTAAGAGGCTAGTGCTAATCCATTGTAATTAGAGTAAGATATTCTTGATTAATCCAATCCCTATTTTCTCATTAGTCTACTTCTTCTCTACATTTAATTACGTCATGAAGTAGTATTACACTCTCATTATTCTACATTTGAGAGAGGTATGTACTTCTTGCTATTAACCACTCTTATCCTTCTATGAGCATTTAATTTACGATATTTAGCATCACTAATTAAGATTGATTAAGTTGGGTCTTAATCTTGTAATTAGTGTGTGTGCCCTATTGTTTGCTTGTGTGTGGATAGATTTTATGAAACTCTAGTACCATTCACCTTGTGTGTGTAGCTATTGATGAAGTGTCATGATTGGCATATGGTGATTAGAGAGGCCAACACCAATGTAATTAGTGTGTGATTATTATTAGTGTGCTTGGGATTTCTAGTCTATGGTAAGTCGGACTTCAATGGGCTTGATGTGTGTAGGAGTTGATTGATTAGTGATTAGAGTATGATTAGAATTAGTCTTGCCATGGCTAATCTCTACTTGCATTGGAGAGGTGTTCTCTTGAATCCTCTATTTCTATTCATCCGATGCTCGTGCTTCCATACCCTACCCGGGTTACCGATCCACAGATTTGATACTTTTGTGTGGGTTGCGATTAGGTCGTCACTACAATGCCTCCCAACATCGTTGCGATTAGATCGTTGCTACAACACCTCCCACATCCCTATCTTGGAGGGGGCGAGCCCTTTTAGTAGGTGATGAGAGAGAAACACACAGACACACTCTAGCAAGCTCCCTTTACACAAAGGAAATAGGGGACACATGTCAGCTCCCTAGCCCAGTTGCCCTCAAGATGCATTGAAATCCTATTGGATGGCCATAGAGGTGGACCAATGAGAATTAGGCTAGAGTAAATTTAGTTTAATTCATTTAAAACACTTGATAAAAGAACCAATAGAAATTAAGCTCTTAAGAAGACTATTGGACAGTCTCCCAAGGGGCCAATGAGCATTCAACAGCCCAATGGCTTGCCTGATTCCTATTGGCCAAAAGACTAAGGGGTCCAATGAGAGGTTAATTAATTACCTAAAGCTCTCACAAAAGGGGAATAGGGGACACATGTCACAAGGCTATCACTTATGCTTCTTAATTATCATTGGCTAATTTTTGCAGGGTCCAATGGGATGCCAGCATGAGTAAAAATCAAGAGGGGTCGACCAAGAGAGGGAGGGGGCTGATTTTGGGAAGGCATTATGACACACACACTCACACAATTTCATGTGTGAAGCAAGAATAATCTCTCTCCTTCTCAAGCTTTAATGGAAAGCTCATCACCTACTCCAAGCTTGTGAGAAGGGAGGCCTACACCAACAACTCTTGGCTTTGTGATGCAAATCCAACCAAGAGCCAAGCTCCAATGCACGCTCATCTCCTCTACCATGCTAATTAATAAGTTGTGTTAAGCTATTATGAGTGACTATGTGAGGAGATATACTTATTTCTCGTAAGAATACTCCTTCTTCCACTCAATCTACTCTCATACCCCACTAGCTCTCACCATCTTCGAAGGTGTGTGAGGTCTTGGGTCTGAGACCGTGAGGGAGTTGATGTTGTGTTTTACAAGTATTATCTTGGTGCTTGAAGCTTCCATCTTCATTGCACCAGCAAGTTATTGAAGGAACACAAAGTATTGTATTGTAAAATGTCTCCCTTGATGAGGGAAACCTATAATACAAAGCCTTTTGGAGGGGGGACCGGCTCCATGAAAATCACGTCCTCAACTGTTGTCAGTAGATTAATTTCTCTCTCTTTTTGAAAGTATTGTTCATGCCTATCTAACTAGGTGTTATGCTTTATGTTGCTCTCTCTCTCTCTCTCTCTCTCTCTCTCTCTCTCTCTCTCTCTCTCTCTCTCTCTCTCTATCCAAGCACTCTTGCTATGCTCATTAGGAATCTATTCTAATGAAAATGCTCACTATGTCAATGTTATTTTCCGCTACACACAAGTTACTAGACCATTAATTTCTACATTGTTATCAGAGCACAAGTTTTCTCTTTTCTTGCTCAAGAAGGGAGGTCCTCAAGCTAGCTACAAATGGTTGGTATTATTAATTGCAATTGAGTAAGTAGAATAGGGATTTTTTAGCCTTGCAGTGTGCCTGCTTCATGCAGATAATGGGGCATCACCGTCAGGAGCTATGGTCTTAATAGTGGAGTCCTACAGGGCTTGCCTACGGCTTAACTACTATTGAGATATTAGAAGCTTGACAGGAGCCGGTACTGTTTTGGCGTTGAAAGACCCTCTCTTCTATTCCTTGCAATTAATGATATTCAAGCCACGGGTAGAGGACCTTGAGTGCTTTTCTAAAGGGTTAAGAGGAGCAACAACTAGGGCTTGAAGTGCCAAAGTACACCTAAAAATATTACACCTAAAAGTTGTTAGAATGGCTGACAATAGTAAAGAGAGTGAAATTAATGTTGATAGCTTTGATTTTCCTAATGATCAGGCTACTAATGATGCCCCTATGCTTGTTAATTACCTTGTTTCTAGGCTTCAACAAGCCATGGGCAATCCCTCCCTCCAAAGCGAAGTGCAACGACAACTACGTTCTCATGGGATTCTCTAAACTCTCCACCAAGAAGAGAGAATACCTAGGAAGCCTGCTTGTGAGATTTCCAAAAGAGGCCTCTCTCAAATTCGGGAAGAAGAAGAGGATCCGTACGAAGGGTTTAAAAATATACTACTTGAGGACGCATCTCCTAACTCAAGAGCCCCCACCAAAATAACGAGAAAGAAGTGAGTCTCCTGCCACCTCGGCAGAGATGGCTCCACAAAGACGGCAGGCAAAACGCTCTCCATCACCTCCTAAATGGAGAAGACCATAGCATACTTCTCCACACCATAATTCAAAGAGGAATGACAGAAAATAAGAGAAAAAAAAGGCGGGAAAGAGGTCACCCTCTTCTCCATCTTGTTCATCCTCTTCGTCTTGAAGAAATTGATGGTGCAGACAAGGAGGAACAAGGTAAGAAAAAGGCGAGAAAGACGTCACCCTCTTCTCCATCTTCCTCAAATTATTCATTTTTGGAAGAAAGCGATGGTGCAACTTTTAAACCACCAAAAAGAAGAGGCCATAGGAAATCCTATGCCACATGGAAGAGGTCGTCCAAGCTCAGAAAGTTCAAAGAGCGATGAAAGAACATCTCTTTTCTTACCTACGATGGCACCTTTGGTGCTATGGACAAAGTCTTGGCCTTCATTCAACAATTCGATGCGGCGTTTGGAGATGAGGGCTTCACGGAGTCCTCTAAGCTACGCCATGTAGCTATGTACTTTCAAAAGTCCACCAGGCAATGGTGGTCTAGCCTACGGGCAAACGGTGAAGCCCCATGAACATGGGAAGCTTTAAGAGTTTCCATCATGAAGCAGTTTTTGGCTACTGATGCCAAAGACAAAGTACTCACCGAATGGAGAATCTTGAAGCTCTCTCCCTACGAATCTATTCACAAATATGTAGACAAGTTTTTGGACTTACATCTCAAAGCCACTATCTTCAAAAAGATGGACTTTGAAGAGCAAAAAAAACAATTTTTTGCGGGGTCTAACTGAAGATATGGTGGAGTATGTCAAGTCCCAAAGGCCATGCACCATATCTACGATCATACACCATACCATGGTGGCTTCACGAATCCATTTCCAACAAGGGGCTAAGAAAAATCTTAAGCCCATGGAGAACAAGGACCGTAACAATGAGCCTAAGGGGAAGGACAATGTCCAAAAGTCTCCTAAAGGCAACGCCAACAACAACAAATCTAAGGAGAAGGGAGTTTATAAAGGCAAAAATAAAGTCTCCTAAATATCTTGAGCGTTATCGTAAAGATAACTACTGTTTCGAGTGTGGGGAGCAAGGGCATGCTTATCGTGCTTTCCCCCTTAAAAATACACGAAACGAGCCTCCTAGAGCTACGTTGGTCGAAATCCAAGAAGAGGAGGCTCACCACAAAGGATCTCCTCTATGCCATGTGTTAACCCTCACGGCTCACGGATACCATATCACCTACAATGGACGTTGCATTATTTACTTGGTAGAGTCTGGTATCGGGCTTGTCAGTCCAATAGGAAAAGGGTAAGAGTGATCGCCGATGAGAGGCGCACTCTAACTAGAACATTCAAGGGACTAGTTGGCTAAGCATGGGCGCCCAAGTGTGAATGGGGTGAGCTCATATAAAAGTCAACTAAACCTAAAATTCACTTATTCTCTCATTTGTGCAATTGAAGAGTGCTCTTGCTCCATCTCCATCTTCTTCTTCTTGATCTCCTTGTGTGTGTGTGTGTGTGTGTGTATGCGTGAGAGAGAGAGAGAGAGAGAGTATGTGCGATCGAGCATTGCGGCGGCACGACGGCGGCGAGGCGATTGAGCGCGGCGTAGCGGCGTCTCCCTCTTCTTCGCGACGAGGAATCCTCCACGAAGCAGGCATAGAGCGGTGAGTGACACACCAGCGTCATCTTTGAGCTTACTAGTTTAGGCTTGTTGTGTGCTTGGAGCCATTTGTGGCTCGCACGCGGTGTATCGGCAAGTTCCTTGCATTGACACATGCAACATATGCGCACATTTTTGGTGCCATTGCCGGGAAATGCCATACACTAAGCTTGAATGGCACTCTGTTCTTCTTTTGTGGTGCAATTTCAATTGTAGGAAAGGTAAGGAAGGAGGGTGTGTGTGTTGAGAAGAAGGTTTTGTGTTACTACTGTGTATTTTTTTTTGTTAATGGAGTTTTCAAAGGTACTGTGTTTTTTCTCTGTGTAAGGTGTTAGTATTCAGGTTGTTAGTTCTCTGTAATGTAATGTACAGTAAGTAGGAAGTAGATCTGTGAGAGCTAATCGAGTGTTTAGTGTGTAACAGTAGATGTATTACTTGGAAGTACCTGTAGGTAGAGTGTGTGTGTGCTCTCGCGCAGTCCGCGGTGACCTTATCCTTTTTTTTTGAAAAAAAATAAATTTTTAAAAAATTTTAAAGGTAGGACGGGATCGGGAATATCTCCCAGACCCAAGCCCAAGCTCACACTCAGGCTTAAACATCTATGGCCCTTTAAAATTACGAATTTTAGCTTCACACGTAGCTAAAAATTGATTTTGTGAGGACCAACGGAGCTTCACGTGACCGAACGTTGTGCTATAAAGCACACCGCGACCCTCTGAGTGATACGCTCGTTTTGAGCTATCACACACTTTAATCAAAAACTTGATCATTCAAAAACATTAAAAACTTAAAAAACACGAGTGAAAACGGACGCTTAAAAAAGTAAGCGGTTAACCTTCGAGGTTATTCGCCGACGCTTGTAGGGTGCCAAAAGCACATGCATCTGCGCTCTGGTCGTGTGCTAGAGACGGAGCAACTAGAGAGAATTTCGACTTACGCGAGTTCTCAATATCCACCTACTTTAGGTTCCGGGTCCTCGGCGGGGACCCAAGGTAGTACAAACCAAGACCCAAACATAGCGGCTAGTGACTCTTCCTCTGACTACAACGTCATGGAGGGTTTCCCAATGCCTAATCCCGATAGCTCAAGCCAAGACATGCATGCCATGGGCTCGTGGTCCGGGCCGAGCGTGCTTAGCAGCCTGAAGGAAACCTTTAGTAGAGCCACTCGCTCCGAACATGGAGCTAATGATGTAAATGAGGGGGGTGGGGAAGTAAATTCTCCATTCGTGACCAACGTAGACCCTATACCGTTAGAGAATGTGCACGTGAATACTTCATTCACTGCACCTCCTGACTCTTCAGAGTTATTTCCCTCCGAGGTCATATTACCCAATGGTAAAAGCCTTGCCGAAGTGCAAGAGGTTGAGCGTTATATCCTTGCAGCGAGGGAAAAGGAAATCGAGAGCTTACTCAAGGCGGAGCAATGAAGAGATTTAAAATCGAAAGCCCCTATGTCAATATCCTTGCTATGAGAGCAATCAAGTGCTCCTGACTTAGCAACCGCTAAGGGCCAACCTTTAGAAAGCCACATTGTATCTGGTTCAAAGGACACCCCTAGAACCTCAATCCTAGATGGAGCGTTCTTAAATGAGAATTGGGAGTACGAACTACAAACAGAAACTCTGACAGATCTATACACAGGTCACATCTATCACGTGGGTTGGTTAGATGTCCTGCAATCCACAATGGGTGCTACTAGTGTGGAGGATCAACAACACAAAGAGTTTGTGAGGTCATCCATAGGGTTATTGAGTTAGAGAGACAGAACAAGGGGATCAACATGCCTTCAACGGGTCTCATGAGATTCTTGGATACAGGGAAGGCTAAACAACCGACCTTATCGCAAATGGATACTCCCTCGGTAAGTCCGATGGATCCTCCATATGTTGTTTCTCCAGGGGTCTCAGTGCAATCTGAGCCCACAAGTGATAGCTTTACCTTTCCAAGCCTAGCTCATCTTTCCCTTGATGACACCACAGCTACAATGCCTACCCCAATGATGGGCATGCCTAGAAACACGCCATGGACCTCATTTGTTAGTAAAGCACCGCTACATGGTAGCTCAATGCCTGCAACAGTACCTACAAGTGTGTACCAATCATATGTACCTATGGGTCATCGCGCTCATGTAGTCCCTACCCCTCCCATTGTCTCAACTACCTATGCTCCACAACCACACCCAAGCTCTTATTTCCATGGGACTATACCAGCTAGCATTAGCATGTCACATCCGATGTCTGCTATGCCTAGGGCCACCCATATGAACTATGGACCACCACATGGCACAACATCGTACCCAACATGGAACACAAGGGCTTCCTATGCGCCAATCCCAATGCAATTACCTACTCCACATGGAGTCTCTGGAGCACCTTCACCCACGGTGCCTGCTCACTTAGGTGACTTGGCAACATTTGCTCAAGCTATTGATCGATCTATTGCTGAGAATATGCGTAACACACCTGATAGAGAGCCTAGAAGTAAGGTAGTACAAATAGCCAAGCTCACACAAAAATTTAGTGGAGACGGGGATGTCAAAAAGCATATCGAAGTGTTTGAACAAATATGCTATTCTCTAGGAGAACACAATGACCTGCATAAGAGTAATGCTTTAAGCCTAACCTTAAGTGGAAAGTCAAGGGATTGGTATAGAACCCTAAGGGTGGAAGAAAAAATGTTACCCTACTCTTAGGAGACTGTTCTTAAAAGAATACATACGAGAGGGAGTGCTTTGGGGTGTAGCCTCTCAGCTCCAGAAATCCCAACGAGAGGAAGGAGAGTCGGTGAGAGACTTTATTAGTCGCTTGAAGCATTTGAATTTTCGTTGTAATCCAAATGAGCGCTTCAACAATAACCAATTGCTCGATAGATTCATTCGAGAATTACAACATGAGGATATCTACAATGGCCTATTCATTAGAGGTATCACCACTTGGGAAGCAATCACCACCAATGCGATCCAATTGGAGGATAATTTAATGATTCAAGGAGAAAGAATGTCTTTTGAGCCTAAATCTATTAGCTCGCAAGCATCAGGGCATCAACCAATGACCCTAAAGCCTATTGCTAAGGAGCCAAAGATATCTGAGATGACTTTAGCAGATCTCACCAAGGCTATTCAAGAGAGTCTTAGAGACAATCGTGCTCCGCAAAACAATCATATGTATCCAAGAAGGGATCAACAATGGTGCTCAGTATGCTATGGACCACATAGTACCAGTGAATGCCCTACTTTTAGAGTAAAATTCATTGTGGGAACTGCAATGCATGTGGGAGGTATGGTCATCAAGCTAAGGATTGCATAGTATTTAAGCGCGCGATGGCCAATAAACCAACCTTAGCATGGACAGACACATCTCGAGTGCCTCCATTGATGTCGTCCCCACCTTTTGAACAAACAACACAACACATGGTCCCTAGGGCCCAAAATGTTGTTCAAACAACACCCTTACCACCTCCAGTGCTAGGACCGCAACCACCACATTTGAGAATCACTTATGTGAATCAAGTGTGCTGTGAGTCATCTATTGCTTGTTTGGCAGGCTATGAGGAAGATATAGATCCTAATATCGCCTATGGGATGGATGTGCTAGAAGAAAGTCCACAATAGTACATGGAGGACTATTGGGGACAAGTCAAACTTGTATATCAAGTAGCTGCTCTTGCGGCAAGAGGGCAAAATACCAATTAGACTACTAAGAGACCACCTCTTCAATGCTATGAGTGTGGAGGTCCACATCGTGTAGCCGAGTGTCCTATTAGGCTATAAAAGAACGCCACACTAATGTAAACCAATCAATTGAGCACGTCTACAATGTCGATACTCATGTGTAATCGATGTGGCATAGATCATTTGATTGCCCAATGTGCAAATAATCCAAATGCACCAAAGATCACACCATTAAACTTGATTGAAGTTACCGAGGAGCCATCACAAAGTACACATGTGGTACCAGTAAACGTACTCACACGATCGATGCTCCAAAAACAAAATTATATTCTTGAGGAAAGAGATGCGGCATCAATTGCCCAATCTTCAGAAGAAAAAGAAAACACGAAGAAAGAGATCGCAAAAAGCAACGAAGTCAAACCCTAGTTCAAAGACCAACATAGGGACTGGTGACGACCCCGTATATATGAATGACGTTGAAGAGGATTCTGATTTAGGGAAAACCATGGAGACTAAAACAACCACTAAGATAGAAATCAACAAGGAAGATCTTCATGAGCCACAATGGCCAGGATCCAAAAAGAAGATAGGAACTTACCCAAACCCTACAGAGGAGATTGAGCGAGTCAAGCAATTAAGGAGTTTGGTAGAACATACCCAAAGGGATCTAGAACCAGCACCTAGGAAGATCCATATTACAAACACCATGTTCCCTACCCAACATCAACCTCGCCAAGTCCATAGACCCTTAGCCATACCTAGTGTCATCCAAGAAGAGAGTGACTTAAAGTCATGGGAAAGTGGGCATACTCACTTCTTGATGGAAAGAATGTTTACAGAGGGACTACTTGATCCTATCAAAGAAATGGAGATCCCATCTTCCCCACGTCAAGGGACTGAAGTCCAAAAGGTGCCGTTAAACATTGCCAAATTGATGGATTTCATGTCTTCAGAAGTTAGAACCACCATCATGTCCAAACTATATAAAGACCCTGAGCTAGTCTCAGCTCTTCGAGCCTTCCTTAGTGGAGAACTAAAGTTTGGGCTACCACAATTTGCACAGATGGATGGAGCTGGGGAGATGCCAATAGAGGAGGAACACTTAGATCCACAACCCAACCTAGATGAGAACCTTGTTATAGAAATACCTGTTAACAAGTTGGGACAATACTTTGAGGGTGATGAATCCAATGCAGCCATACCAATCACTACTAAGGGATTAACTGTGAAGGGAATCCTTGATGGTGGCACTGGGGTTAGCATTGTGACTAAAAGTTGCTAGGAAACTATGGGAAGACCTCACCTTGCGACCACAACCATAGTAGTGAAGATGGCCAATGGGTCCAATGTTAAACCCATTGGGATGCTAGAAGATCTCAAGATCAAGGTCTTTGGACATTAAATACGGATTACCTTCATTGTTATGGATTTCTCCAAACACACTATGGCATCGGAGATGATCTTAGGACGTCCTTTCATGAGGGAAGAAAAAATGGTGCATGACTGGTCTAAAAACCATGTCTACGTGCAGTTCCAAGATTCTATCATTACAGTGGATCTTGTGACTGGTCAAGCACATCCTCTAGGAAACAGGTTTATAATTGATCATAGATCTGACACCACAGTTCACTCGGTCCCATTGCAGTATTGTTACATGTGTAAAGCGAACACTGATGTTGGGGAAGATTCTCCTTATATGGATGTACTACCCGGGATGAGTGAGTCGGACAATGTGGATTGGGTCCACCTAGAAGCAACCATAGACACTTGGGGAAACAGGGGGACGACCTGGGTAACATCTGAGGGGGATGAAATGCCCGTACCCTTAAATATGCTACAAGCAATGCATATAGCTTCTTACAAGACTCATCCTAATGTAACGAAGAAAACATACAAGTGGGTCCCTAAAGCTTCTTTAGCGACCATGGCTAGTACTAAAAACAGAAGCCTTGCAAGAAACCTCCCACTCGCTCCAAGAAAAGTAAGAAAACGTGGTGGTGGATTCCTAAACGACTATTGGAAGCCCAAGGATACTATGAAGGAAATGATCAAATCTGGGTGCCAAAACGTACATTGTGTTCTTACTTGTCATCTGACACATGTGAGCCCAATCCCATAGCTCCAAATGAATCAACAATCACGAAAAGAAAAAAATCACAGAATGCTACACACCCGCTCCAGAGCTAGTTTGGGTACCAAAGAAAGAACGATTTGTTCCATCTAGCTCTGGAAGGGGGGAGTCCTATGAAGCTTCTAGCTCCTCATGTAATGCATCCATAGAGGTAAAAGCTTCTCTATAGCCTCCACCTACAATAGTGGACCTCCATGAAGCTACAAAGGAATCGACACCTCCCAGTGTTCAAGAATCACCTGATGAACCACTTCAAGTTCGATCCTGGGAGAGTACCTTACCACCCTGCAACTCGACGAGGCACCTAAGGTTATAGAAAACTATTGGCACAAATCCTCACCTATTACCAACTAGAACAATTGGTTTCAAAGGGTGGCAAGCACATTTCAAACGGTATGATCTACCCAAGGAAGGGGGGAAGTCTTCATTCACGTCAGCCTATTGCATTATTTCCCTCTTATCCTTGTTTCCCTGACCTCTCAATCACCAATCTTAAGGAATGTATATATAAATTCTTATACTCACAAAAACAAGATAAAAAAGAAAAGAGCAAGAGCCATAGCACAAAATCATAAAAACACATTATGCACAAGAACACGACCCTTGTAATATTTGCACTCTAACCATCATCTATTTGCGTGTACAGATATGGCTAGTATGCTAGAGTCATCCACTCCTACCTTGGGTGAGAGGTACCCTCGTTACTTTTCAAAAATGTTTCATATGGTCTTTCCGGTGCTTGCATGTGAATGGGATTTGGTAGGTACGCTAGCATGTGAGAGGAATTTCGAGGAGTTAGAATGGCTGATATGTCTCTTGACCACGACTGATCCATACTTAGTAGAGAACGTTTCTCCCATTGCACAAGCCTACCCTTTTGACCAAGATGACTATAGGCGTCTAGTGACCTTCTTAGTAAACATAGGTACCTATGATGAAGAAGAAGATTTACATGACTACACGGATGGCACATATGATCTCATGGATGATGACTTTGTTTATCTCGACGACGAGGATAGGGGTTTACCCTTAGGGTTTCTTGTCCATTAGCATTGCCCCTTATCTATTTTGCATTCATGTTTATCTGCTTTAATTGTGATTGGTAGCATATTCAGCGGATTTTCTTAGTATCAAATATCAAATTCAATGTAATTTTTTGTCATAATCACTTGTCTAGGTTTAAAAATCAAGGAGTCCGACTAAGCTAGTTTGACCAAGCTAGGCGTTAGAGATTTTCTCTTAATATCATGGGGAATGCCATCCTAATAATCAATGGTTACTTAGGTTCTTAATCCGATTTAGGCAGCATTGTGTGAAATGTACTAGGGCTTTCTAGTGGGCTTAGTCCCTATTGACCTTTAGCTTAAGTATTATAAAGGGAGTTTACTAGTGTGATGAGCCTGTGGAGGTGTAACAGTGTTATATGACCCCCAAAGTTACAAAATTAAAATGCTGAAAACGAACAAAAAAAATTTCAAAGTACCACAATGTAAAATCTTAAGCTGGAAGAGAAATCTCAGCTTGATTTGGTACTTCACTCACATGTATCGCCTATGGTACTAGAGCCCTAGAGGTTCCCAGTGTGGGCGCTTTTCCTTGAAAAGCAAAAAACCCAAGACATACAAAATAAGCACACACATCAAACTTGAATCACTATGAAAAGACTTTGGGGGGTCAAAGAAAAAGTAATCAGTCAGGCGATGATTTCATGAGAAATTCCTTTTATCGTAGCTTAACGACAAGGTCTTCTAGGTATAGCCTCTAGTCAGCCCTCGAACATGAAATACTTGGCTCTCGCGATTAAACAACTTAATTGACCAAAGAAAATTAAGAAGCTTACCCATGGTATTAATAGTCGATCTTTAGTGCCTTTCGACCGTTGAATTAGCGAACTTGTTTAGTTTTTTACCTTCCCAACTGTTTATACATTTGATTAAATATTGCAATTTAATGTTTATTGCTGACAAATGGTTTAAAATTTTGTTACCAATCAAACTGTCTGCCTACAATTGCATATGCTTTTTAATTGCTTATGAGAATGCAATTACTGTGCCAATGTTGTTTGATTTTGCAGTGACTGAAGGAGGCTAAGGACATCCATCTCAAATGCTCTTCCACCTTGACGAACGAGCTTCAACTGAATAGCTTCCGAGGACCGAATCTACATCAGGAAGGGGGGCATGTTAACCCTCACGGCTCACCCTATCACCTACGACGGACGGTTCATTATTTACTTGCTAGAGTCAGGTACCGGGCTTGTCGGTCCAATAGGAAAAGGGTAAGAGTGACGCCGATGAGAGGCGCACTCTAACTGGAACATTCAAGGGATTAGTTGGCTAAGCATGGGCGCCCAAGTGTGAATGGGGTGAGCTCATATAAAAGTTGACTAAACCTAAAATTCACTTATTCTCTCATTTGTGCAATTGAAGAGTGCTCTTGCTCCATCTCCATCTTCTTCTTCTTGATCTCCTTGTGTGTGTGTGTGTGTGTGTGTGTGTGTGTGTGTGTGTGTGTGTGTGTGTGTGTGTGTGTGTGTGTGTGTGTGTGTGTGTGTGTGTGTGTGTGTGTGTGTGTGTGTGTGTGTGTGTGTACGCGTGAGAGACAGAGAGAGTGTGTGTGTGCGATCAAGCATTGCGGCGGCACGACGGCGGCGAGGCGGTTGAGTGTGGCGTAGCGGCGTCTCCCTCTTATTTGCGGCGAGGAATCCTCCACGAAGCAAGCGTAGAGCGGTGAGTGGCACACCATCGTCATCTTTGAGCTTACTAGTTTAGGTTTGTTGTGTGCTTGGAGCCATTTGTGGCTCGCACGCAGTGTATCGGCAAGTTCCTTGCATTGACAAGTGCGACATACGCGCACACCATGCTTGGGGAAAGGTAAGAGAACATGATGCTTTTATTTTCTTTGACCTTGGTTCTACTCACAATTTTGTATCCATAGAGTTGGCCACCAAGCTAGGCATCCAAGCCTATGACATGGGTGATGTCCTACCCGCCGATGGTGCTTTCAAGGGGCAAGAAGCTTCAGTCACTCCCTTAATTGGGAAATTGAGGCTCCATGTCCAAAGCTATGTGGACAAAGAGGACTTCTTCATCTATCCCCCGGATCTCTCCTCTCAAGCACGAGGATGTAATCCTAGGGGCACCATGGTTTGATCACATGGTGTTACCATATACATGTGGTAGTGATGTGTGTGAACACACTAGGACTGTCGAGGCATTTTTTCCCTCTTAAGGAGGTTTTTTCCCCCGTGCATTGTATATACGCCCATCACTCTAGGGCTATCTATCTTCTCATTGCACACTAAGTAATACACTCTCTCTTGTGTGCCTTGAGATTCCTTCGTCTTCTCCAAGTTGTGTGTTTTCCTGCAACCCTAATTCCAACAATTGGTATTAGAGCAGGTTGCATCCTCTCGAGCTTAGTTTCTAGCAGCTCCAACACACGCCTGCTCATTTTCTTCGATTTAAGTGAGCTTTGACAAAAAATTAAGGTGAGCTCATAGAGCTTAGCCTCCTCAAATTTCTGATTTGGGCTCATTTCAGCCTCCATTTTCACTACAGCCAGGTTTGCACATGTAATTTTGTCATTTTGTGCAAAAATTTTGTCAGTGCTAAATATTGCATAACAGGTTCCATACAATCTACTATGGGTTGTGCTATATAGCACGTGCTGGTCTCACTCAGTTTCTCCTCATTTTGGGCAGTTTTCACATCAAGTGCAGGCATTTTCCATGGCCGACAACAACACAGATGTGTTCAAGATGTTTGCTGTTGAGGACGGATTGGATGGGGACAATTACTCTATGTGGGCTTACATGATGCAACATGTTCTTGTTTCAAAGGGCGTCTGGAATATTGTGCAAGGCATTGATGTTATGTCCTGGTTCTAAGGATGTAAGCGATGTTGAGGATGTGGCAAGTCTTGCTGCAAGGATTGCTGCTATTAGAGTTGTTTTCACTACGAAAGAACAAGCTCATTGGGATGTAAAGAATGCACAAGCTCATGCATTGATTGCATTGTCTGTGAAGCGCACCATAACTCCCCACATTTGTTCAACAAAGTCTGCAAAACAGGCTTGGGATATTCTGGCTGGTCTTTATGCAAGCCGCAATGAGGCAAAAATTGCATTGCTACATAAAGAGCTGGAGTCAAAGATTATGCATGAGGAAGATGATATGGACACTTTCCTTGCTAGTGTCAAGGATATCAATGAGCAACTTATTTCTGCAGGTGAAGTCATTTCAGACAGTTCCATTGTGCAAACTGTTCTTGATGCCTTACTAGATTCTTACCGGACTTTTGCTAGTACTTGGAGACTTATGACCCAAGCAAATCCTGAAGTTATCAAGTTTGATGCATTCTGCACATTGCTGTTGCAAAAGTCACTTTCTAGAAAAAAATAGGACTAGACAACATGCAGTTGAATAGGCTTTTATTGCTTCTCAAAGAAAGGGTGGTAACAACAATGCAACCACTTCTTATGGTTCTTCTGCGAGTGGAAAATCACCTATTCCTAATGCTTCTACTGGCAGCAATTCATCTGGAAATTCTGGTGATAAGGGCAAAAAGAAGATGCGTTGCCATTTTTTAAAGCTAATGATCACTCAATCAATTAGTGTCCTAAGTTGAAGGCCAAAGAGGCTAAGAAGAAAGAGGGTGGTTCCACTGCAAATGATGGTTCCACTACAAATGCAGCCATTGTTGAGTCTTCCGAGAAAGGAGACTGTGATGCTGATGTTGATGCAGAATGGGCTTTTTTAGTGCAGAGTGCACTTACAATCCTATTTTCCATGATGCATGTATGTCAGTTGCTGCATATTCACATGTGTGGTATTTCAAAAGTGGTGCTACAAAGCACATTACCTCACATCACGAATTGTTCACCTCTCTCGAGTTTGTCCCTTATGGGAATTTAGTCAGTTGTGCCAACAATGCCTCTTATCCGGTTCAAGGAGTTGGAAAGATTGTGCTTATTGCTGCAAATGGTAGTTCTTTCACACTTGTTGATGCACTTTATGTACCTGGGATCAAGAATAATCTTTTGTCTGTATCTGCACTTGCTAGACATGGACTTGAAGTCAAATTTGTGGATGACAAATGTATAGTTCATGATCTCAGTTTTGGTGATGAAATTGTTGCATCTGGCCTTTTGTGTTGTAGGCTATATAAGCTCACTTTGTATGACAAGTGTGGATAAAATTTTGGAAATGCAGTTGCAGATTCAAGGGCTATTCCAGATGCAAAACTTTGGCATGAACATTTTGGTCATCTGAATTTTGTCAATTTGCTGCGTTTGCAGAAATCTGATATGGTTGCTTCTTTGCCGCCTCTTGAAGCACCTGTCAAACATGTTTGTGAAGGTTGTATTTTGGGTAGGATGCAGCGTTCAAAGTTTCCAAAGGATGGTTTAGTTAGGGTTAAATGCAGGTTGCAACTTGTGCATAGTGATGTTTGTGGGCCCATGCAAACTCCGTCCTTGGGCAATTACCTTTACTTCGTGACTTTCACTTATGATTACTCCAAGCATGCATGTGCATTTTTGCTTAAAGCAAAGTCTGAATTTTTTATGTGTTTCAAAAAAATTCTGGCTATGGCTGAAAATGTCTCGAAATGTATTATGGGCACCCTCTGTTCCGATCGAGGGGAGGAGTATACGTCTCATGAATTTAATGCATTTCTGGCTAGTCGTGGGATAAAACACCAATGTACAGTGCCTTATACACCTCGGCAAAATGGTGTTGTTGAGAGGAAAAACAGGTCACTTACAAAAATGGCACGATGTATGGTCAAAAGTCAAGCTTTGCCTCATTCTTTTTGGCTTGAGGCCATAATGTGTGCCACTACAAAAGCTTTGCAATCTATTACTCCATATGAAGCATAGCATGATAGAAATCCTTCTATTGAGCACATGCATGTTTTTGGTTGTTTGGCATATGTTTTGGTGACACAAACACAACGCAGAAAATTGGATGATAAGGCTGTCAAATGTATTTTTGTTGATTATAGTGCTGAAAGCAGAGGTTACGGGTTGTATCATCCGCAAACAAACGTATTCTGGTTTCGTGGGATGTAGTGTTTGTGGAAGATTCTGTTTAGCCCTTGTTGTCATGTACTAGAGACAGTAATGTAAGCTCATAGGACATTTATGACACTTTGTTGCCTCTTTTTAGTGATGGCGATGTACATGATGTACATGATGTACATGATGTACTTGATGAGGAAAGGGCTAAAAATGAGCAGGCTAGAGGTATGCCAAAATGGATGGTTTATACATTGCGTGACAGTAAATTGGATGCACCTTTGTCTAGTGATACTCGTTCAGGCTCTTGCCATGCATCTTATGCATCAAATTGTTATGCTTTGGCTGTGTCTAACTTACATGATGTTGAGGAATCTCTGTCTTTGATGAAGCAAAAAATTCAGAAAATTGGATGGCTGCCATGTAATCAGAATATGATGCACTTATATAAAATGACACATGGACTTTATGTGATTTGCCTCCAGGCAAAAAGGCCATTCGTATGAAGCGGGTTTACAAGTTGAAACGCAAGCCAGACGGTGAGATCAATCGCCATAAGGCTCAACTTGTTGCAAAGGATTATGCACAGCAAAAAGACATAGATTATGAAGAGACTTTTTCTCCCACTTGTTGTATGACTACTGTGCATTTTGTATGTGCATTGGCAGCTCATTTTGGTTGGGATGTACATCAATCAGACATTGTTACTGCTTTCTTGAATGGTGACATATTTGAGGAAGTTTATGTAACGCATCCTCGCAGTTGTATGACTACTGTGCATTTTGTATGTGCATTGGCAGCTCTTTTTGGTTGGGATGTACATCCATCAGACATTGTTACTGCTTTCTTGAATGGTGACATATTTGAGGAAGTTTATGTAACGCATCCTCGCAGTTTTGTCAAGAAAGGACAAGAGGACAAAGTGTACAGATGTAAGAATGCTTTGTATGGGTTGAAGCAATCTCTTCGTGCTTGGTATGAGAAAGCTGACACTCATTTGTTCAAACAAGGCTCTTGTAATAGTCCAACAGAAAGCACATTGTATGTAAAGCGTGAGGGTGATGTACTTCACATTGTGGTTCTCTATGTAGATGATTTGCTGATCACTAGACCAAATGAGAAACATATTGCTGAATTTAAGGATGTTTTGAATGCTACTTTCAAGATGAAAGATTTGGGGCTGTTGCATCATTACTTGGGTATACAGTTTAAGCAGTGTGATGGTGGTATTGCCTTGTGTCAGAAAAGTTACATAGAGACATTGCTATGTAAGTTTGGACTTGAGGATTGCAAACCTATTGCCACTCCCATGGAAACAGGTTTAAAATTGAGTCTTCATGATGCTGGTGATCCTGCAGATGTCGCTCTTTACCAAACTGCTATTGGATGCCTCATTTACGTATGCAACACGAGACCATATATTCAGTTTGTAGTCTCACAGGTCAGCAAATTTATGCATACCCTAGGGTCTGAGCATTGGTAGGCTGTTGCACTTTACATCTTGGCTTGTTTTATCCCAAGGGGGGATCATTACCGCCAGACTTACATGCTTTTTTGGACTCATATTGGGCTGGTTGTTTTGACACACGAGTGTCACAAGTGGTTTTTGTTTCATGCTTGGCAGTTTGTGTATATCATGGTTGAGCAAGAAGCAACCTACTGTGGCCACTTCTAGTTGTGAGGCTGAGTACAGGGCAGTCTCTCACAGCTACGGTTTAGTGTGTATGGCTCAGGCGCCTTATGGTTGATTTGGGTGTTGGATAGGACACTGCCAACACTATCTACACTGATAGTCAGAGCGCATTGGCAGTTTCTTTTCATGCTTGCACAAAGCACATTGAGGTGCATTACCACTATGTCAAGGAGAGGATCTCAACAGGAGAGATCAGCTTGTCTTATGTTCCAACATAGGACAACCTTGCAGATATTTTCCCAAAGGCATTGTCTTGTGAGAAGCTCAAAGCTTTCCGCAAAGCTTTGGACTTACTCCCCTTTGAGGATTGATCATGTCCTCAGGGCATGGCACTTCCCTTTACTCATGTGCCAGCTCTCTTTCACCGCATCACTCCAGGGGGGATTTGTTACCATATACATGTGGTAGTGGTGTGTGAACACACTCAGGGCATTTTTTCCCTCTTTAGGAGGTTTTTTCCCCCGTGCATTGTATATACGTCCATCACTCTAGGGCTATCTATAAATGCGTTGTACACTAAGTAATGTACTCTCTGTTGTGTGCCTTGAGCTTCCTTCATCTTCCCTAAGCTGTGTTTTCCTGCAACCCTAATTCCACCACATGGCGGCCAATGTTAATTCCCTAAAAGGAAAATCTATTTTAGGTTCACGGAAAAAGATATATACATAGATGCTAAGGAGTTGGGTAACACCATACCCATTGTATATACGCAAGCTTTCAATAAGTCAATAAAGAACTGTACTTTTGTGTACATGATTTTTGTTAAAGATTCTCAAAATGAACCTAATTCTTTAGCAAAAGAAAATATAAATAATCACAAGGAATTAGAGTTATCTAATTTTGTCAAGGGATTTCAAGATGTTTTTATTGACGAAATCCCTTGTGAACTACCTCCTAAACAAGGCAATGATGACCATGCAATTGAACTTCTTCCAAGAATCTCACCGCCTAATAAACCTCCTTATAGAGTTTCTCAAGCTCAACAAGAGGAGATTATGCGGCTAGTGCATGAGTTAGTTGAGAAGGGCATGGTTAGGCCTAGCTCATTTCCATTTTGGTCACCCGTGTTATTAGTGCAAAAGAAAGACGGCACATATCGTATGTGTGTTGACTAAAGAGCACTAAATAGGATCACTATCAAAAATAGGTTTCCCGTTCCATGGGTAGAAGACCTATTTGATAAGCTGCAAGGGTCGACTTACTTCAGTAGGATTGACCTAAAAAGTGGCTACCATCAAATAAGGATAGTTGATCAAGACATTGTAAAGACCGCATTTTGCACCATGTTTGGTCTTTACGAATACATTGTCATGTCTTTTAACTTGACCAATGCACCAGCCACATTTAACCACTTGATGGAGAAGCTATTCAAGCCTCACCGAACCTTACTTGAGTGTTATTTGATGATATATTAATCTACTCTAATTCACTAGACGAACACAAGCAACACCTCCAGGTAATATTTCAAGTCTTACGAGAGAATAAACTTTATATTAATCGAAAAAGAATTGAGTTTTTCTTACAAGAGATTCAGTATTTAGGTCACATTATCTCTCAAGATGGCATCCAAATAGATCTATAAAAGCTAGAGGTATAAAAGGATGGCATAATCCAAGGAATCTACATGAACTAAGAAGCTTTATAGGTATGTGTGCATACTATAGATGCTTCATAGAAAAGTTCTCACAAATCGCGAGACCATTACATGATCTAACAAAGAAAAACGTTAGTTTGAAAAGCTTAAAGAAAAGCTTATCTCTCGATTTGTCTTCCAATGTGACGCTTGTGGTGATTGCCTTGGAGCTGTTTTTCTCAAAGAAGGGCACGCCATAGCCTATGAAGTCG
Organism: Adiantum capillus-veneris; assembly: GCF_014529385.1. Classification (NCBI taxonomy): domain Eukaryota; kingdom Viridiplantae; phylum Streptophyta; class Polypodiopsida; order Polypodiales; family Pteridaceae; genus Adiantum; species Adiantum capillus-veneris. The sequence goes on along the minus strand of NC_140935.1, from coordinate 141,703,820 downwards.
AAGGGTCAAGCCTGTTGAGCAAGCCCTAGGCATATATGAAAAGGAACTCCTTGCAGTTCTACATGCCTTAGACTCGTGGAAGCACTATTTATTGGAGACTCCTTTCATTCTGCGGACGGATCACCAAAGCCTTAAGTACTTCATGATGCAGACCAAGCTCTCCGACAAACAAATGAGGTGGGCAAATTTCCTTTCACAATTTCATTGTCATATTGCTCACATTGCTTGTGGTGGCAAGCATAATCAAGTAGCCGATGCACTCTCAAGATGGCTGAGAGTGAATGCGGTTTTCACAGCAACTAACAATGATTTATCTTCTATGATAGATGAGTATGCTATTGATCCCAATTTTAGAGATGTGATTTCAGCCCTTACACTAGGGAAGAAAGAGGAACCATTTACTTTACAAGATGGTTATCTTCTTTATGGCAATAGACTATGCATTACTAACTCACTACGTGAGAAAGTAATGTATGAATGTCATGCTCCTCCTTATGCGGGGCATAGAGGGATTCAGTCTACCTTAAAAGGGATTGAAACATATTTAATTGGTCTGCCATGAAAGCAAACATACAAGAGTATGTTTCTAAATGTGTGGTATGCCAAAAGACAAAGTTTGATAGAGGGAAGCAACCTGCATTGCTTCAACCTTTGCCAATCCCTAATTCACCATGGGAGAGCATATCCATGGATTTTATCTTTGGATTGCCCACGTCTATCCATGGAAATACGGGAATATGGATGATAGTAGACAAGTTCAGCAAACAAGCTCATTTTATACCTTTCAAAAAGACTATCAAAGCCCATCAAATGGCAACCCTCTTCATATCACAAATTTTCAAATACCATGGCTTGCCAATGTCCATAGTGTCGGATAGAGATCCTAGAATGACCAGTAATTTTTGGAAGGGTCTCTTCGAGAATTTAGGGACAAGGCTAAACTTCGCTTTGGCCTATCACCCACAAACGGATGGCCAAAGTGAAATAGCTAACCTAGCAATTCTTGATCTACTAAAAGCCTATGTAACGGAAGTAGATCAAAGGTCCCAATGGGAGAAGTACTTACCCTTAGTGCAGTATGCCTACAATAACACTATACATACTTCCACGGGAAAAGCACCTTTCAAGGTAATTGAAGGAAGATCCAAAAGTCCCCTGCTACTTAAGGTACCCGGGAAGATCTTTGCTGCAGATGAGTATAGCCGAGACCTACAAGAATCTTTCCAAAAGATTAAGGATGCTATCTCTATCTCACAACAAAGGCAAAAGGCTGCTGCTGTGATAAGCACAGAAGATCCCAAGCCTTTAAAGAAAATGATTGGGTCTTGCTTAAATTTCCCAAGGTTCGATTAAGGCACACAACGGGAAAGAATCCTACGGGACACCAAAGTACTATGCTAAGTTAGCAAAAAGGTATTATGGTCCCTTCCAGATTCTTAGACCGATCAATGAGATGGCCTATCAACTCAAGTTTCCCAGTCATTAGCTCATACACAATGCTTTCCATGTGAGCCTACTAAAGCCTTACAAAGGAGAGCCATCTCAAGAACCAACTATTGAAGACCCACCGGAGATCGAGGACCAAGAAGAGGTGCTGCAGCCCGAGTTCATTCTCTAACATGAAGACAAGGTATTGAGAGGCGGTAAGATTATCCGACGGTATCTTATTAAGTTTAAGAACTATCCTTTTGAAGATGCTAGATGGATGCAAGGCATACAATTAAAGGATAACCTAAACCTTGTCAATGCTTACAATGCTTCCCTAGAGTAAGCAAATGTACAAATGTTTAAAATGAACAAAGTTTTTGTCTTATAAGACTCTCTTTTTCTTTATTGTGCAAAAATATTAAGAAGTAAGCATGCTTAGGATCCGGAGACAACGTCTTCCAAACACCAAGTAGATCTTGTCACTCTACTATGGAAGATTGATACGACTAATGCGCAGACATGCTTGCAGAAGCTTAGGCTCTTAAGCACCAAATGGATTAGTCATCCATTCTGGAACGATGTTGTAGGGTAGGATAGGGATCCTCTACCCGCTAGAAGAAGGAGTAATGAATAGGCTTTATCTTCTCTACACCATACTCAAGGACGACTATGGTTTCAAGAGAGAGATAACATCATAACAAATAATATCTAATTCTCCTAAATGATTTTCTCATGTTAAACTGGTCATTTAATATGGGGAAGTACCAGGGAGAAAAAGCTAGAATATTGGTTAAGCTGGAAGACTGGCCATAGTAGGGATCCAAAGGAGGGAAAATAGGGATCCAAAGGGGGGGCCATATGCAAAAGATAAATGTGCAACAAGAGGCTTCAGAGACCCTAAGGTTCAGCCCATTAAGACTTCCAAACTGCTAAGGTTCCAAAATCCAAAGGTTAAGTTCAATGGTCAAAACCTAGGAAAGATCTGATGCTTGTGGGAAGACTCAAAAGTCTTCCCACATCCCTATCTTGGAGGGGGCAATACCTTTTAGTAGGGGATGATAGAGAAACACACACACACTCTAGGAAGCTCCCTTTACACAAAGGGAATAGGGGACACATGTCAGCTCCCTAGCCTAGTTGCCCCCAAGATGCATTCAAATCCTATTGGATGGCCATAGAGGTGGACCAATGAGAATAAGGCTAGAGTACATTTAGTTTAAATCCTTTATAAACACTTGATAAAAGAACCAATATAAATTAAGCTCTCTAGAAGACTAGTCTCCCAAGGGGTCCAATGAGCATTCAGCAGCCCAATGGCTTGCCTGATTCCTATTGGCCAAGCACTTTGTTGTGCACATCCAAGAAATCTTGTAGAAAATGAAAAGTTAAAAACAAGAAAAACAAAAATAACTTAAATTAACTAACCTTGTGGCAGGTGTCTGGTAATGCGCTTAAATCTGGCTCATAGCCATATGTAGTGCTTGAGTGAGCTAGCATATGTATCATATACATTCTCTCATGACATAAACTCCTCCAGATATCTTGGCAAGTTTCCCCAAGTTCGTATGCTAATAGCATATTGCAAACTTTGGAAACGCTATGCGAAATGCCGAAAGGAAAGCCTTGCTTCACATAAGTACTCATGGAGTTCTGAGGATCCTAGCTAACAGATACTCTTGCCAATTTGCAATGTCATAATAGCAGAAAGTTGACCTTGTCGAGCATTCATAGATAATCGACCTTGTCGAATTGTACATTGTATTGAAAAACAAAACAATACTTGCAAGAGATGTACCTCGTACCTGCTTGGCTTGATTATTGTTATCCTGAAGATTTGTAGACGTAGCCTTGCTCTCAAAAACTCGTCAGAATCACGCTTGCCAAAAATGGGTGGATCCTCTCGTTGTGTGATTGCATCAATGACAAACAACTTGCCTACGAGCCATGCCCTAGCAAACTTGTTTTACATCTTCATGAAATTGTAATGAATGGTTGGCCTTGCCGAGCACCTTTGATTTACATGCCATAGGCATTTCCTGTATTGACATGCCACACGCCTTGCCTGAATATCATGACATTTGTCCTTGAAAAATATCCCTTGGAACAAGCTCCCCTTCCACCATAGTCATGGTCTTGAAGCTTGCTTCTACTAATGCCAAAATTTTGCAAACTTTAAATGACTGAAAAACATTGAAGCCAATAGATCGACAGCCTTTTGCATGTCGATGGTTCTCGACAACCCCTTCCATGCCTTGCATGGCTCTACATAATAAATTTGCAACAGCTTGTTGCATGCCTTGCATTCTATATCAGGATCCTTGACGAAAAGTGCCCGACATGCCCTTCATAGGCCTAGCATGCCCTTCATTCACCGTGAGTTGTTGATCCTTGTGTTTGTGAACCACATAATCCCAAACGCTTTAGCAAAATCTGACTTGGAGCTTCTACTTGTCAACAATTGCTTTCAATTCTTGAGGTCTTAGAAGTTTGTGACTTCAATTGATGAGCCTCAGCTCTTGGATCTTGATGATCGGCACTTTAAATGTAAAAATTCTGTACTACTGAGGGCCTTGCCTTCATACTTATATCAGGACACTTTTCCCTCGTCTTTCGACACCTTGCCTTTGCAAGCACTTGTCTATTATCTTTAACTACTCGCTTGTCATGTGTGATTAGCTCGTAGTCAAACTAATCATCAAAATCCCTCGTTGGAATCTGTAACATTTAATGGCCTAAAAACTTGTGTGTAGCGGAAATTAGCATGAACATAGTGGGCATTTCATTAGAATAGATTCCTAATGAGAATTACAAGAGTGCTTGGGTGGAGAGAGCAACAAAAAGCATAACACCTAGTTAGATAGCATGAACAATACTTTCAAAAGAGAGAGAAATAAGCTATTGACAACAGTTGAGGACCGGATTTGCATGGATCCGGTCCCCCCTCCAAAAGGCTTTGTATTATGGTTTCTCCCATCAAGAGAGACATTGTACAATACAATTCTTTGTGTTCCTTCATGACTAGCTAGTGCAATGAAGATGAAAGCTTCATGAACTAAGCAAAACGCTTAGCAAACACAACATTAATTATCCCCGATCTCAGATCCAAGACCTCACACACCTTTGAAGATGGTGAGAGCTAGCAAGGTATGAGAGTAGATTGAGAGGAAGAAGGAGTATCTTACGAGAAAGATGTACATCTCCTCACATAATCACTCATATTAGCATAGCTTAGCTTAGTAATTAGCTTGGTAGAGGAGATGAGCATGCATTGAAGCTTGGCTCTTGGTTGGATTTGCATCCACAAGCCAAGAGTGTGTCGATGTAGGCTTCTATCTCACAAGCTTGGAGTAGGTGATGAGCTCTCCATTAAAGCTTGGGAAGAGATAGTCTTCTTTTCTTCTCACATAGATTGTGTGAGAGTGTGTGTGTGATAATGCCTTGCAAAAATCAGCCCCCTCTCTCTCTTGGGCGAGCCCTCTTGCTATTTGCTCTTGCTCTACCCTCATTGGACCTCCCCAGGTCAAGCCAATGACTATTAAGCAGCATAAGTGATAGCCTTTTGACATGTGTCCCCCTTTCCGCTTTTGTGAGATCTTTAGGTAATTTAATAATTCAACTAAACTCTCATTGGACCCCTTTACCTCCTGGACAATAGGAATCAGGCAAGCCATTGGGCTGCTGAATGCTCATTGGACCCCTTGGGAGACTGTCCAATAGTCTTCTAGAGGACTTAATTCTCATTGGTTCTTTTATTAAGTATTTTTAAATTAATTAAACTAGATTTACTCTAGCCTAATTCTCATTGGTCCACCTCCAAGGCCATCCAATAGGAATTGGGTACACCTTGTGGGCATCTGGCCTAGGGAGCTGACATGTGTACCTCATTCCCTTTGTGTAAAGGGAGCTTGTGTGTGTGTGTGTGTGTGTGGCTTTCTCTCATCCCCTACATGCAAGGCTCGCCCCCTCCCAAGTAGGGATTGCAAAGACTTTTTTGTACACACACAAAGCATCCAATTCCCTTAAGGTTGACCTTTGGACACAACCTTTGAATTTTGGAACCTTAGCATTTTGGAAGTCTTAATGGGCTGAACCTTAGGGTCTTTTTAGCCCATTGTTGCACATGGCTCTTTTGCAGATGGCCCCCCCCTTTGGATCCCTATTTTCCCTCCTTTGGATCCCTACTATGGCCAGTCTGCTAGCTTAACCAATATTCTAGCTTTTTCTCCCATGGCACTTCCCCATATTAAATGATCAGTTTAACATGAGAAAATCATTTAGGAGAATTAGATATTGATTATTATGACAGAATCCATTGCTTGCTATCGTTCTCTCCATGGTTGAAACTCCTTGGTAGTTTGGTTGCAATTTTGAAACACAGCTTTTCAATCTTCCCCTTGGGTAATCTTCTTGTTGTCAACCGCATGCATGCTTTGTCTCGACCTCACTAGCATGCTCCTTCATGCCCTTCCTGGCTTACCCCGCCTTGACAGTCTCATCGAAGCACCGAAGAAGAGGATGGGGGGAAGTACCAGGGGATCGACTGTTCTTGTTAGTCAATGGCCCGAATGCCACTATGGGCGGCCAAGGTAAGAACCCAACCAAACAAAAGAAAAAAAATTATTGCCTGCACAACGATGGCGAGAGAGTTTCAACAGTGCAGTAGGAAAAAACTTTCTCGACATGCCCGATACAGGGCTCGGTTGAAGACGACCATGAATCAAATTGTTTCCATCGGCGCCACGTGCACCTATTTGGCTGCACCTATGTCGCAATCGGGCAAACCATATGTAGATACAGCTTGAGCTAGCTATAGCTCATAGGTAGCAGGTTCACAAGTTTGCAACATTTTTGGACAGGTACGGGTCCATAGAGCCACTCATTCAGGAGTGAGCTTGTTTGCTAGGGTTTTGGCATTTTATGTATACCATATGTGGATTTTTTTACTAAGAAATTGAGTGTATGTATGCTCTATGCGGTATGGGTGAGATTTTTTGAGTTTTCACTCATTTTCCAGGGGAAACTCTGTTGGATTTTTCCCAGATTCTCGACATGTTTTATGCATATGTACAGTATACTCTCAAATGGTTTAGTGGTCAAGTTCTACTCCCAATTTGACAATTTTTGTTGACTTGGACACAATTTAGTATTCTTGTACCCACTCTCACACAAGTGAGGATTGCGTATGCTTGTGTGGCTATAGATAGGTGGCTACAGATAGACAATCACAGGTTTCATAAGTTTTTTTTGCATTTGCAGGCAGTTTCTCTTGGTGGATGCGTTTTGAGCCAGTTTTCTCACTACTGCATATATGGTTATGAGCTGTTTGTCTTTGATTATACTTGCAGTTTGTAGATTGCGGATCTGATTTAGTGCATATGTGAGCATTCATTTTGATGCTTTTGATCATGGGTTTCATGATTGTGTAGTTATCTTCCACTCTATTGTCAGTTTGGCATGGTTTATGGTAGAGATTGTATTTGAGTTTTTGCTCAGTTAATAGGGGACTCTGCCAGTTTTCTCCCAGGATTTCTCACCATAGTTTCTTGACATTCACTTATGGTTGTAGACATGTGTGACAATTTAGAGTCTACAATGATTACTCGTGACGACGGTCTCGTAGTTGTTGGTACATGCGATGTTGGCATTGTGGTCACACAAGGCACATTACGCACTATTGTTTTAGACATATGAGACAGCAACGGAGATTTATGCGTGATACACATGAGGTATTGACACATGTTAGAGTAGTGGCTTCACATTCCAGGGATAGTGATGTCACGTTTGCCTTTAGCATTCCTCTTGATTACATGTCTTTGAGAGGTGACACTTCTCCCCGTTGGATGTTAGATGATGGATGTTAGATGAGGAAGCAGTTTTCCATGTCACACCACATCGTGACCGGTTTAACACCTTTTCTAGTGGGAGAGCTTTGGTTGTGTGCACTTAGCTGATGGTCCGATGCTTAACATTGCAGGTGCAAGAGATGTTTGCTTGTCATTTTCGATTGGTGCATCATATACGCTACAACATGTGTGCTATGTTCCTAAGCTGAGATAGAGTTTGATCTCAGTGAGACGATTAGTAGATTTTGGGTATCAGACACTGCTTAAAAAGTGGTCTTTACAAATGCATTGGGTTCATTAGTGATTGACAGAGTAGCCTGTGGTGGCTTGGTATATCCTATGCATGTGTCTAAGGTTCAAGACAACATAGTCTACATGCTTTGAGCGAGACATGAGACATGCCTCCTTTGCGGGTGAGCTCCACCATGATCACGAGATAGAGCATTTAGCTATGTAGGAGGTGCCAATAGACTCTGTAGAGATAGAGGTAGAGTGACAGTGCTCTAGTGAGACACAACAAGTGTTGTCAGAGTCTGCGGAGAGAGGTAGAGCGAGTCCGCTCCTTAGAGACACAGGCAGACATGACTGACATGGAGTTCTTTGATATGCTCATGCTATAGGATCCGCCTATGGGTGAGAAGGATGTAGCCATCCCAGTGTACACGTTGACACATCCACACGTGATGGATAGTCTTGATGATGCAATGATTGCAAAAAGAACATGGGAGGCGAGTACAACCAAGTTAACATAAGATTTCATTAGCATTTGGGTGTCTCATGTACAACCTACTAGTGTTGAGGTTTAACCTAGCGGTTTTGGGAGTCTTTTTGGACCAAGAGGGCTTTTTTGCCAGAGAGAGTTATTGGAGTTTTCAAGCCTGTGTCTTGCAAGCTTGCCATTGGAGCTACATACTTGATTGTACTATCTCCCTATGCAATAATACAAACATTTATCCCTACTTCTTGTGTTGCTTCTCCCCATCCCCCTCCTTTTCTCTTGCTCTTTGTGTACTTGCTGGTGCTTGCAGAGGGTTTGCCTGCAGCTTGGAGGGTGTCACTAAGAGGGCATACTTGGGGTGTCTTGTGAGCCGGAAAGGGTGAGTTGAGCAGTGTGGGTGTGTTTGTGCTGAAAGGTGTTTTTTTGCAAGGTGTGAGGCGGTTATTCGGTATGCTAAAGTGGAATTGTTAGTGCAAATTAGCCAATTTGAAGGTGTTATTAGAGAGGTTAGGGGTGTTGTGGAATCCCTGGGATATAAAGAGGCAAACATTTTGTGTGCTGGGTGTGTTCCGTATTCCCCCTCTCCATCTTCTGGTGCCCCCACTGAGGAGCTGTCTGATGCTCCAATTTGAGGTTTGAAGCGGTGTTTTTCAGTCGACAAAGCGGCCAGCTGATGGTCGAGATGTTTGATGGTCGACTTCAAAGCTGATAGAGATGGTGGAGCCAGGTTTTGGCCCCATATTTACGAGCATTGAAGATCCTGAGGACTGGTTAGCAAATTTTGAGTTATGGTTGTTGTCGATGGGTATATCGACAGATGCAAAAAGGTTGCAGATGGTGCCTCTGTTGATGCAAGGACGAGCCAAGGTGTGGCTGGATGGTTTACAAAGCAGTGATTGAGGATGCTAGAAAAGATTGCAAAGTCAATTTTTGGAGTGGTTTCGAGAGGTGACTACGATGAAAGAAGTTGGTGCAATACTGAAGGCGATACGCTAGAATGTAAGTAAAGATTTTTCCATTTTTGTTGAGCAGTTTAAAGCTTGTTGGAAGCAGGTAGAGGTTGCTACTGGGGTCAAAAGCAACCAATATTTGAAGCTGACAAAACTATTGGAGTGTTTGCATACGAGGATTAGAGAAAAGGTCGAAGACGGTGCAGATACCTATGAAGACATGGTCTCTTTGGCAAAGATAAAGAGCAGAAAGGTAAAGCTGAAGCTAGAGATGGGCATGCTAAAGCCAGCACATTATATGCATGTTGCGGAGGTAGCGAAGTGCTCTTTGGTTCAACCAAAGGCGATTCCAATTGTTCAAAGTGTAGAGCCTGTTGAGGTAAGGCCTACTATTGGCTATGTTCCTTGGAGATTTCCAGTATGTGAAGTGCATGTGCCGAGGGTGGACGAGTTTGTCAGCAAGGAGAAGCTCCATATTGAGGTGAACAAAGAAACAAAAGCGGTAGCAGATGTAGAGGTTCCGGTGTAGCTTGAAGAGATAATGCCTGTTCTTGTGGAAAGTTTGCATGAGAAGATAGCAAAATGCAATGGGGTTGCAGATACTGAGGGTTCAGAAGCTGATGAAGAAAGTGAGAAAAGGCGGGAAGATGGTCAAGCTTTTGTGGAGCAGAAAGAAGATGAAGATGCAGATACGAAATCGGTTTATGATGTCGGTGATGATGAGGATATAAGCTCGTGTAGCTGGGAGACAAGAGAGGAGAATAGTGCGGATGACTCCACATCCTATTTGACGGGGAGACGGAGTTTGAGGAACCTAAGCTGGTAAAGGTAAAGTTGCCCTCTTATGTGTTTGATGATATGGTAGCCGCCCATGTGCAAGAAGAGCAGGGAACAAAGCAAGCCCAGATGCTTGATGAAGACTGAATGGAGCGATTTAGGCCTACAGATGATGAAATGCAGGTAAAGGTAGTGTGTGGTGCCATGCTAATGGTTGTGATGATGAAAGTAGCGGTGGAAGGTGCCATGGTGGTGCAACAGGTGCAACATTTTGCCAGGGGAGATAGAGCAGTTGTGCCTATGGAGGAACACAAAGATGGTGCAATAGAGACCGAGTTTCTCTCTTCTAGGAAGATCCGGATGGAGCGGTAGAAGAGGTGCTTGAAGAACAAAAGGTTAAAGCTGAAGAGCAAGAGGTGTTGATCGACCTTGAAGGGCCGTTTGATGAGGAAGGGCTCTATGATGCTGGAATTGAGTGTGTGGCCAAAGAGGAGGTTGTGATGCCAAAGACGGAGGAGATTCCAACTCAATATACATGTCCAATGGTGGAGAAAGAAGAATCCCAAGCAGTGACTTTGCGTTCATTGAAGGTATGTAAGCTATTCTTGATGCATATGGTGGTAGATATAGCTATATGGATTCTGATTCAGCAGGTACAGGGGTCTATGCTCAAGTCCTCCACTTTATTTGGTTGGGAGGGAGGGTCATACATGTGTTGGAGCTCAGTGTGAGGTACATGTTTTTTGGATGGACTAGACAGTTTGCTGAGATATGGAAGGAGTGTTGAAGGTAGGCTAGGGCCAGCCTACACACATGGTGGTCTCGGTGCTGCGGTACGGCACTATGTTGAGTAGTTCAGGTGGAAGATATCAAAGGTTGTTTGATCCAAGTGGAAGTTATATGATGTAGGGGGTGGGGCAACCCACTTGAAGGTTTGGCAGTAGGCGGAATAAAACTGTGTACATATGGTTTTAGTTTTTTCATAGTGTTTGCCAGGTTTTGCAGTTAGAAGTGGAATAAAGCTCTTATGTGGTTGAGCATAAATGCTCAAGTAGGGGGTGGGCAATGATGGTACATCCAAAGCGTGTCGACCATAGAAGGTGGCATGGGCAGGTATATGCAAGCTAGAAGAAGCATGGAAAAAGACTGGAGTAGCTAGGAAGATCATGGGTTGACAAGCAGCAGCGGAGGTGTATGACTGATGTGGCTTATAGGCCAGGAAGGGCTCCATAAGGGGCTAATTTGAGTAGCAGGTGAAGGAGATGTGAGATGCAGTCTTTGGGTTCTGGAATGAAGAGATTGAAGTGATGAAGGAGCAAGTTGAAAGGGCTCATCAAACTGACCTACAAAGCCCAAGTTATTGAAGGTTGAAGGTTCAATGTGTTGCAGATTCTTACTGCAGGTGTTCCAAGTGGAAGTCAAGGTACAGGTGTGTAGTGCTCAAATTATGGAGCCCACCCATCTTTTCAGATTACAGATCAGAGCCACGGTTTGCATTTTATGTCCAGTTGAAGTTTGCCGGCAGCTAGGTTGGTGCCCACCTGACTACATGGGGAATCGTGTCATCTGGCATCTTTTGAGCTTCGACGAAGTTCTACAGCAGGGTATGCATCATACGGGGTTAGAAAGGGATTGATTGCACGTCAAACGGAGTCTGAGACAGAGAGATACTAAAGTCAAAAGATGGGGTGCACTTGTCCGGGGTTGATTGCATATGAAAGTTCTCATTTTTTGCGGCCTCAGTTCAAGGGCTCGGAGAATTGTGAAGTGCGGCAAAGTTGGGGGAAGACGGAGTCAGCTCAGTGAGTTTTTGACCGGATTCTATGGCTCACCAAATGGATCATCAGGGGCCAATGGGTAGACAGGGCAAGTTGGAGAAAAAAAAGTTTTTTTAAAAAGGTGGTTTTTGTTTTTTTCAAAAGCCTTAGAAGGCTTGAACCAAGGGGCTGCCACGTGGCGGAAAGAAAACCCTAATGCCTCGATTTGAGCTTGGAGGTGGTGGTATAAGGCCTGGCCCCTGAGGCCCTATTGGCATGAGGAGTGTGAGTGTGAGCTTGAGATCTCCCTGGCTATGGCGGGGCGGCGCTCGGCGCTGTTTTGGGCCCGGTGGCACAGTGATGACGGTGGTCGGTGGGGCACGCTAGCGTTGATGGCCGGCGGTGGCGGTGTGCTACAGTTGATGATGTGGTAGCCCGTAAGGGTCGGTGCCCACACCTAATGAGGCAAAACCTTTTGAGGTTAGGGGCCCCCCCAATAGCGATGTCGCTATTGCATGGGAGGGGTGTCCCACGGTAGTGCATGGAATCGAAGGAGAGAGCCCAAGGCCAGTAAGGGTACAAATCAAAGGGTCCACAGCAAGGGGTCCCACAATTCATAAAGAGAGTGAATTCGAAAGCTTCAAGGAGCTGTCCAAGAGGCCTATCCCGCCCATGGGCAAAAAGTAGGAGAAAGGAAGGGGAGTTCAAACGCCCAAAAGGGCAATTGGAAGGAGCAAGCAGGCAACGGTCAAGTGGGGTGGAAAAATAAAGCAAACAAAGAGCAAAGATATGTGTGCCATGCAGATACCAAAATATCAAGTGTGCCAAGTGGTGGCAATGCAAAACAATTCTAAAAGAAGCTTCAGTTGGTTGTACGAGCTAGCTAGCTCCTTGTTTTTTTCCTTTCTAGCCTTAGCCAAGCATTATAAAAGGAAGTAGACGTTCATTTTTTGGGGGTCTTTTTGGACCAAGAGGGCTTTTTTTCTAGAGAGAGTTATTGGAGTTTTCAAGCATGTGTCTTGCAAGCTTGCCATTGGAGCTACATACTTGACTGTACTATATCCCTATGCAATAATACCAAACATTTTCCCCTACTTCTTGTGTTGCTTCTCCCCATCCCCCTCCTTTTCTCTCGCTCTTTGTGTACTTGTCGGTGCTTGCAGAGGGTTTGCATGTAGCTTGAAGGGTGTCACTAAGAGGGCAGAATTGGGGTGTCTTGTGAGCTGGAAAGGGTGAGTTGAGCAGTGTGGGTGTGTTTGTGCTGAAAGGTGTTTTTTTGCAAGGTATGAGGCGGTTGTTCGGTATGCTAAAGTGGAATTTTTAGTGCAAATTAGCCAATTTCAAGGTGTTATTAGAGAGGTTAAGGGTGCTATGGAATCCCTGGGCTATAGAGTGGCAAACATTTCATGTGCTGGGTGTGTTCCCTATTCCCCCTCTCCAATGTGTATGTGTGTGTGTGGTGCCCACTGCAAGTCGGCAACAATTAGTAAAGCGGCTCACACTGAGCTCAACTGAGCAAGTTGTGTGTGTGTGTGTGCGTGTGTGTGTGTGTGAAAGAGAGAGAGAGAGAGAGAGAGAGAGAGAGAGAGAGAGAGAGAGAGAATATTGTTAGCATGTGCGTGTGTGTGGGGTCCGACGACTAGGGTGGGAGCCACGAGATCAGAAGGAAAAATCGACGTTGTGTTTAACAGGCTTCACAATTGGATAATGGTAGGGGTTTGCAGTCAGTTTTTTAAGGTAGACCAATGGCCAGCATGACAGGAACCATGGTGGGCTCCACGAATCATATCCGCCTGACCTTGTGAGGCTCTGACAACTGAGCATTAATTACTAGCTGTCGGTGGTGGCGCGGCATGTGCGAGGCTCGATCTGAGGGGTTGTGTGTGCACGAAATCGGGAGGACTCATGATGGAATACGAGACTCGAGAGAATATGAAAGGCAAGAATCAAGAATTTTGTTGGGTTTTACACTTACCACAAGGCAGCGCATGAATGGTGTCGTGGTCATAGAGGGTAGAGTGGGGCTTGCACAGTAGATCAGTGACTCAGCATTGGGAGGTATTGGCTCCGCCTTGAAGGTAGGGGGGCCAGTGTGTGTGGTAGCGAGCTGCCCGGAAGAAGAGTGTGTGTGTGTGTGTGTGTTGGGAGTTTTGTCAATGCCAAAATTGGCCAGTGAACAGGTTGTGAGCCAAGCCAGGCAGGCCCTGGGTGTGTGAATGTGGTTTTGTCATTATGCGCCTAATCGACGGGCGCCAGGGCAGCGTGCGTGTGTGCGTGAGGTGCGCCAAGCCAAGCAAATGCATGTGTGTGTCATTTTGCTAGCGCCAAAAGTGGCGAGCTAGTAGGGTGGAAAAAAATCCCCTTTGGGGTTTGTTCCCTCGACAATTAAGGGTGTGAAAGTTTGTGTCGGCACAATGTTCTTCAAATCAATTTTCAATCAAATTTGGGATGCCTAATCAACTTACCATCATTCTTAATCAATCAAGTATGCATTTCAAGACTGCACCAATGAAAAAGTACATGTTCCATGCATACGTTATCATTTTGAAGCTCCACATTTGATTTGGTTTCCATCCATTAGGAACAAATTGTAAGAAACTCATTAAGTACACTTGTTTTGGCATAGAAATCCTCTTGTTGATAATTCTTTGAGCACACATGCTTGATTAAAAAATGCTTCCAAACATGGAAATTTTTATGAAAAAAAAAATCATCAAGTGAACACAACCTCATGGAGAAGCATGCATAAAATCCCATTTTATTTTATTTTTAACTCAAAATCATTGTAATTTTGCACTCAATTGAATCATGTACATAGGTAGAGTAAGTGTACCCATTGCTGACCAATGGAAGATTCAAGCCCAAATAAAAATCATTGCAACATTGGTTGCTCATATCCAATAACCATACTCATCCAAATCCAATTGAATTCGTCATATAGGTTTACATAGCTACACAATTGATTACGGCATTCGCACATGCACAAACCATTGAATTTTTTAACATTTTCAATCAAATTGACACACCAATCACAATGGTAATCACATAAATCATTTTCAATTAAGTACCAATTGAATCATTTAATTCAATCAATCATACGTAAGCCAATCTTTTAGGCCTTTCAATCATCATATCGGTAATTGCTACCACTTATTCATCCCAATTTGAATACCGAATGCCATTGAATAGGCATACACACCCGAATTTAGACCAAAACTGTATGCAAAAATACATCAATTGCCCATTACAATGCTCAAATTGCAAACTCAACCAAGCATAATTGAATGCATGCATGCTCAATTTCTAAAAAATTAACACTATTTTGACCCAAGCAAGCAATGCACACACTCAAAAATTAAGCGCAAAAGTTCAAATTTGGCTCAATTACACCTAATGATTGCACACACTTTGCATGCACATTTCACAATCAAAAATCATTTTGGTGCCCCAATTGACCATCAATCATTGAAAATCAAGTGGTCTTGGATGGGCACACACATTCAATCTTTGCCCAATTTTTTGGCAATTAGGCTTATCCGATGATTGAATTAGCCTAGCATACACATCAATTGCATGATTACATACTCATATATCATCAATTCCATCAATTTTTATGCATGCACACACTCAAGATTAGGTGTGCACACACTTGAATTTTTTGACAGTTTTTTCTCAAGTGAGTGCACTTACATTGTAATCACACTCCAAGCTATTCCTTTGCTCCACGTGAAGACGCACCATTGCACACACGTGTGTGCACCATCAAATTGGCTCCAGAATTGACCATTGTAGGTCAAAAATCAAACACTCAAATCATCAAATTGAGCATAAATTAGCACAATTAACTTGATTAGAGTGATGATTCCACCTCTTAAAAGGAGATTTAACATACTTTACACTTCGAATGTTAGTGGTTAGGTTAGCAAAGTTAATCAAAAATTAGTAAAAATTAGCATGAAATTAGTACAATTAGCATGGAAATAAAGCAAAATTAGTAAGGGTTAGTATGAAATTATAAATTGGGGGTGGAATTGGGGGTTTGGGGTATTCATAACTCAACAATTAGCTTCAATTTCTTGCACAACATCATCAAATCAAACCAAATTTGAGTTACACACACTCAAAACCAATGAAATTAGTAATGGGATTAGTAATGAAATTACTCTATTCTAAACATCCTATACTCACTAGCTTAGGTTATCGATTCTCGGCAACGACACCAAATGTTGGGAGGCATTGTAGCAACGACTTAATCGCAACCCACACAAAATTATCAAATCCGTGGATCGGCAACCCGACTAGGGCATGGAAGCACGAGCATCGGATGAATAGAAATAGAGGATTCAAGAGAACACCTCTCCAATGCAAGTAGAGATTAGCCATGGCAAGACTAACTCGAATCATACTCTAATCACTAATCAATCAACTCCTACATACATCAAGCCCACCGAAGTCCGACTTACCATAGACTAAAAACCCCAAGCACACTAATGATAAGCAAGCACTAATTACATTGGTGTTGGCCTCTCCAATCACCACATGCCAATCACGGCACTTCATCAATAGCTACACACACAAGGTGAATGGTGCTAGAGTTTCATAATACCTATCACACACACTAATTACAAGATTAAGACCCAACTTAATCAATCCTAATTAGTGATGCTAAATATCACAAATGGAATGCTCATAAAAGGATAAGAGTGGTTAATAGCAAGAAGTACATACCTCTCTCAAATCTAGAATAATGAGAGTGTAATACTACTTCATGACATAATGAAATCTAGAGAAGAAGTAGACTAATGAGAAAATATTCTTGATTAAATTAATCAAGAATAGCTTACTCTAATTACAATGGACTAGCACTAG
This sequence comes from Adiantum capillus-veneris, assembly GCF_014529385.1. Classification (NCBI taxonomy): domain Eukaryota; kingdom Viridiplantae; phylum Streptophyta; class Polypodiopsida; order Polypodiales; family Pteridaceae; genus Adiantum; species Adiantum capillus-veneris. The sequence goes on along the minus strand of NC_140935.1, from coordinate 141,687,478 downwards.
CCTCTTAAGCATGGGCATTAAGCTCAAGGCTAGGCCATAGAGTGAACACTCGAGAGAGAGAGAGAACTCTCAAAAGTGGATCCTCAAGAGTGGATACTCTAAAATGAAGCCTCCTTGCATAAAGGCTTCCTTTTAAAGGCTTTCACCGCAATCCCTTCTACTGTGGGTTTAAGCTTGAGCCCTCTAACTAGCATATACAACTTTGGAACTCCAAGTGAGTCCAAGACTTATACAAAGTGAGTTGGAAATATTATGCACAACCATAGCAAATCTCCGGCTTGATGCATAACCGGTGTAGTCTATGTTAGCCGCTGCTAACACTAGGTTTTGACCATTGAACTTAACCTTTGGATTTTGGAACCTTAGCATTTTGAAAGCCTTAATGGGCTGAACCTTAGGGTCTTTGAAGCCCATTGTTGCACATTGCTCTTTTTCAAATGACCCCCCCCCCCCCTTTGGATCCCTATTTTCCCTCCTTTCGATCCCTATTGTGGCCGGTCTGCCAGCTTAACCAATATTCTAGCTTTTTCTCCCCTAGTACTTCCCCTTATTAAACGATCAGTTTAACATGAGAAAATCATTTAGGAGAATTAGATATTAGTTATTATGACAACTAAATTCTCTTGCTTCAAGAAAATCTTTTTGATATTTTAAATTTACAAGGTTTCTGAGTATTTTCGCTCATAGAAGTCGTGTAAGGTTCATTCACCCCTCAAAAACTTCTTAGCTTTCTCACAAAATAACCAGCTCTCTATTAAAGCAAGGAAATGTCAATTCCAAATTAACAATCTTTTAGTGACGGGTGCAATTTTTGCTTTTACCCCGCACTAGCTTGCAAAATACCATATTTACTGAGAAGAATCCACCAAGAGCCCAGATCCATCTTTAAAACAAAGGGCAAGTTTCACGTTATCCATCAGAAAACAAACTATATTCAATATGAATAATTAATGACTAACATTACAACATCCCCACTAGATATTGATGTATCTACTATCTATCTCTCTCTCTCTCTCTCTCTCTCTCTCTCTCTCTCTCTCTCTCTCTCTCTCTCTCTCTCTCTCTCTCTCTCTCTCTCACACACACACACACACACACACACACACACACACACACACACACACAACCTAACACACTCGCATGCACATATACAAGAGCAAACTATTAAAACAAAGGTCTATGCATTAAGTTCTTCTCATGGCTCTAGAGATGCTAAGACATAATGAATCCTAGCATACCATATTCCAAAACCTATGCTTTGCCTCAATTGTTCTTACAAACTTGTCTGAGACATCTATTCACATGACCCCCAATTTAGATGGTGGTTTTACAAACTTCTTCTTGAAAACTTTGATGACATGCTCAAATACATCTAGCCAGTTTTAAAGGTTCTGCAAGCAATCAAACCACCTTCCAAACGAAGGTTCACATTTTGAGATAAGCTCAAGTCTCACCTAGACGCTACTTGAATTGGCACCTGGAGGTCAGTCGAATAGCAAAGCGTTTGTAGTTTGGGCCCGTCAGAGGTCCCTCCAATGGTCTGCATCCACGCCGCTATAGCAGCGGATTATTTATCGAGATTTTAAGTTTTTTGTCTTTTAATACATCGCTTTTGTTTTGATTTCACTCATTTTCGGCTCGTCAAAGGGCTACTTGTGTGACTATGACAAAATTGACATAGTTGCAAAGCAACCTGCATAGTTCTATTGAGCTTGATGTGTTCCCTCGCGCGACCATGAATGAGGCATAGTTAGCAGGCAGAGTTACTGATCACCAACTTATAGACAATGGAATGGAATACACCAACAGTCTTACATTATGAGGTGTGATATGATGAAACCTTATGGAATGAATAGGTGTGTACAGTTTTAGTTTGGAATTTAATAGGTTATCTTAGGAGATATCTCTTTGGAAATTGGGTACCAAAATTTCAAATCGAAAGTGGTTTACATAGCAATCAAAACTCTCTCTCTCTCTCTCTCTCTCTCTCTCTCTCTCTCTCTCTCTCTCTCTCTCTCTCTCTCTCTCTCTCTCTCTCTCTCTCTCTCTCTCTCTCTCTCTCTCTCTCTCTCTCTCTCTCTCTCTCTCTCTCTCTCTCTCTCTCTCTCCCTCCCTCTCTCTCTCTCTCACCAGCACAGTAAGAGACACATTCTCTCTCTATCTATCTATCTATCTATCTATATCTCCATGTTGGAGAAGCGCAACTACCTATCTCTGCCCTATTCAAGAGACGGAATTGGTTTTTTTGACAGGGGAGGGTCAAGGCACTGTTGCCCATGGCCCCATCGAATGCTCAAGTAGGGCAAGCATCGTCTTTTTTCAACAACAGACATCAATAAGACAATAGACATAGATGAGAGCTGGTAGATGCTTTGATGTTGAAGTGAGGGGACGGATTGGACGGAAGTGCCCACAGCTAGGGAGGGCGCACAAAGGAGATGGAGGTGGAGGCCAATGCCAAGATCTGGGGAGGCTACCGCTGCACAGGATTAGGACAGGATTCTCCGTGTCACGCTCTATATTTATCTATGTTGGAGGTAAAACTAATGAGGAGTCCAACCAAAGGCACAGAGTCGATCTGGAAACCCGGACCATGCAAAAGGAACCGAAGGGGGGAAGCAAGGAAAGGGAGGCAGAACGAAAGTGAAGGAGCCTATCAGAAGGGGCAAAAGGGTCAAGCAGGGAAAGGGAGGCAGACAAGGACAGATATGTTTCATTGAAAGGGTTTCTTGAAAATAGCAAGCTTCCTGCCTCTCTCTCTCTCTCTCTCTCTCTCTCTCTCTCTCTCTCTCTCTCTCTCTCTCTCTCTCTCTCTCTCTCTCTTCATGAAAATGTGGATGTAGACACTCCAAACTTTCAAGACCTGGTTCAAGAGTTCTCCTTGGTACCCAATCCTGCTGACACAATTATTTAGAACTAATGGCACCAAAATGGGATCTACTGGAAATACTGCGAACATGTTCAAAAAAAGAGCAAAAATTTTCCCTCAGAACATTAGACACTTTGTCTTACGACAATCAACCGAAGGCAATGCTAATAGGAAACCCTGATTCTAATTGTGTGGAATTTTTGTGCAAGACCTTGTGGGCTGATTTCTCATTGGAGCTTAAAGAAGAAGCAGTGGGTCTATGCTTTACCTTGTTTGCTTTCTCACGCATTCGGACCAACCCTTCAACCATCTCTTGCAAAGAGCCACTTATTTTGCTTGCAGGTGATCAAGCTACTAGATCAACATGGTAAGCCATTCTGTAGATGCTAAACAATCTACTAGACACTCCCTCTTTAGTAAAGGTTGCCCTTGAGCATGGTGCAGTGCGCAAACTTGTAGGCATAATTACAAACCCTGATCATGCTCTCAAAGATGTGTCCATTGGTTCACTAGTGAAATTAGCTAGCAGGAGTGATTAAGGTACAGAAGAGATGGATGAATTTGGTGTGATAGAAAGGTCCGTCACCTTTTGCCAAATCTTTCAAACTTTGCTTGTGCTTCAGGGTCAGAAATGTTTCAACTTTTAACCAGTACAGGCAGGAGTCTAGACATTCCAGCATCAAGTTCCATAGAGCTCCTCTTGTTAGTTTTTTCTTAGCCTCTTGTCAGTTTTGTCTCGGCCGGGTTTGAGCATCACGGGACAATACAACACCATGCAGGTCCTCCTCAACATTGTGGGAAACTCTCACCAGCTTGCAAACTACACGTTGAGTCCAAACCAGTCTATCAGGAACCTCATTTTGCTGCTAGATTCACCATCACAACAAGTGCAGCAACTTGCTTCAGAATTGTTTTCTCACCTTCTTGTGGAGAGAAGGCTTGACCAAAGCATCATAACAGAGAAATTTTTCCTTGCATTGGTCCAGATTGCGGTTGAAGGTGCGCAAAAGGCAGTATGCTTCAATGAAGAGAGAGAGAGAGAGAGAGAGAGAGAGAGAGAGAGAGAGAGAGATAGATTTAATTATCGTCCACGGAGGTCAGATATGACCCATGGGACCAAAAGAAAAGCATTACATGTGTTCTTTTGGGGTGAAGCGTTAGATACATATCAGTTAGGGACTGAGGGTCCAGCAGGGGTAAAGGAAAAAGGGGGAAAAGGAAAGGATAGGAATAAAACAAAACCTAAGGGGGGTCATGTGGAGGGGGAGCTGGCTTGGGAGTTCGAAACTCCTGAATGATGGCTTTACCGCCACGGTAGACTGCCCATTTACCTTGTTTACGAGCTTCATGCATCTTTTTGAGCTCGCTTGCTTTACGCTTGAGTTGATTTGCAGTCAATTCCTCAGCGATCCAAAACTTTGTCCCCTTGAGGTGATAGGATTGACGTAGCAACCTCATCCGTTCTTCTTTGTTCTTGAAAGTGAGGATGCATTGGCCATGGGGCACACGCCTATGTGTGTCTTTGATCCAAGAGATAGTGTCGGGCTCAGGGATTTCATTAACATAATCACGATCGGGTGATTACGTAAATAACTCTAGTATTTACACAAAAAAATGACGTGATCACGTTAATTGTTAATGTGACTTTGATGATCACCTGCAAAAACCTATAGAGCCGGTTAGCCCTCCGGGCTTTCATAATTTCCCCGCGGGAACCACCGGGCTTTTTCGTTTCCCCGGCGGGCCCGTTGGGGTACTACATTAGCCTGGCGGGCCCGCCGGGAAAACGAAAAAGCCTGGCGGGCGTAATTATATATAGTAAATAGTGTGCTAACCCTGGTTTTTTAGCTAGGCAAATCCTTGGGGAGTGTATCTAAGTGCCGGGTATTGTCATCGCTTTGTGATTTGACCTAAGGTTACAGAGTCACAGGTCCTTTTTTGGGCCGGACGTGATTCTTAATTTGGTAACCACTTCTAAAAAATTTAGTTCGTTTACCGACATAAAGGTACGAAACCAAAACAACTGAAAACTTGGGGAATCATGCTCATTGCGAAGAAGCCATTGGTTCAAATGAGGGCTGTAATTGGTTTTGGAAGATGAGCATATGTAAATGTCTAGTCGATAGTCAAGGGTCGGATGTCCTCTACTAGTGTACCGGACATATAAAGATCCTTGAAGTCTTATATTTGAGTTGATTTACAATATAAGAGCTATAATCCTTGATTGGGTTAAAGTAGATTTTATATATTGAATTGGTTGCATGGGTGGGCTACAATCCTTCACTGGGTACAAGTAGTCCCCAATTGGGTGATTATATTGAAGATTTATTTGCGTTAGTTCATGCATTAATTTATACAGAGATTGCATTATTTATTACGATAGAATATTAGTGCATGAAATGACCAATTATATATTTTATTGCTTTCGTTTGTTTTTGTAGCAAATGAAATTAGATGTGTCTTATTGTTTGCAAATCAAAGTGGACATATAAATAATCATTATAATAATAATTGCATAGAGAGATTCATAGCATTGTTATGGTTATTACGCCATGTATAGATTACATTGCAATGTGTATGGTTGCTCACAATATAGGTGATCGATATGTGGATTGACTAGCGTGCATTGAAAATCTCATATTGTGCATCATGGTTATTTTCATATTGAATGGTTTTTAAATTATAATATATATTGAAAATAAAAATTTGTTTCCGGTTTGTAACATCTTGTTCTTTTCTCTTCAGTTTTAATTTAAAAGCAGTGGAGAAAAATGTGGGCACAAGTGGTACAAAGAAGCCAAAGAATAAAAAAGCTCCTGGCAAAGAGTGGGATTATGCTCACAACATATGCGGCCGATATATGGAGTGGAAATGTAAATTTTGTCACACAACAAAATGTGACGGTGCACCACGTATTAGGGATCATTTTCTGGGTAGCGCTAAAAACAATTGTAGAAAATGTGAACATTCTCAGGCACCTGCAACAGTTGCAAAGCGTTTGAGAGAAGAGCTCGCCAAAAAGGGTGGCAAGAAACGACAGATATATAGCTCTGTGCCTTCGAATCAAGAGTTCCCAGAGCCAAATATTAACTCCGCAGATCCTGTAGTGATGCCAACTAACCTTGGAGAGCAACTTGCGCAAGGAGAGGAAATTCCAGGCAGTATTCCTTTTAAACGTCACAATGAAGGTGGACTTTGTCAAATCATTACATCAAAGATTTTGAGTGCAGTCTCTAGAAGAAGCACAAACAGCACTCACCAAAGCAATATTCTTTATTGGAAGTGCTTTGGTCATGGTAGACAGCAATCATTGGAAGGCTGCTTGGAAGAAAATCGGTGAGTTTGGTCCAGGATTTTCAGCTCCTTCTTATCACACGATAAGAAATGTTTCTTGGAAAAATGTTACATCGAAGTCAAAGAGCGTGTTGGCAAAATAATACTTGGGAATATTTCACTTTCAGGGTGTACGATTGTGAGTGATGGCTGGTCAAATGTTCAGAGAAGATCGTTGATCAATGTAATGCTGGTTTGTACAAGGGAAGAAACGTTTATAAAGGTGATTGATAGTTCTGGTGCAATTAAAAGTGGCAAATACATTTATGAGGTCTTGATTGATGTAAGTAAAGAAATTGGTGTTGAACATGTCGTTCATGTTGTGATGGACAACGCAAAGAATTGTAAAAACGCTAGTAAATTAATAAAGAAGTGTTTTCCACACATTTTTGCCAATGGTTGTAATACGCACAGCTTGAACTTGGTGCTGAAAGATTGGTACACTAGCGAAGAAACCACATGGTTTGCCAAAATAATTGATACAGCAGGTCAGGTTGTGAAATTTATCTTGAAACGACAGAGAGTGCTCGATTTGTATAGGATGCGCATGTCAGTGATGCTAAAACTTCTTGCTGAAACTCGGTCATGCACACACTTTTATACCTTGGAATCACTTCTGCGTAATAAATGTGCTGTGATTGACACATTCAGTTGCGCGTCCTTTGATGAATGGCAACTTGAGCAGAAAGAAACAGTGAAGGAGAAAATTACATGTCTACGTGGTAATGTAAACAAGGTTGCTTTGTGGAGGAGTGTAATGGATGCATACCATGTAATGATGCCCGTTATGTTCGCGGTCCGCAATCTTGATCAAAGGGCGCCAAACTTGGGCAAAGTGTGGATGACATGGTGGTCAGTCCAACAGAGTCTTGAAAATCCTGAAGAGCTGAAAGAGTTTGTAGTAGATAAGGAGTGGCGATTACCATTCTCTGGCAAACAGCGGAAAATTTTGGATAAGTATTTTCATGCAAGGTGGAAGAGCTCTCATAGTCCACTCCATAGCGTGGCTTACATGCTTGATCCAAAGTATTGGAATTTAGATCTGATGTCCAATACAGAGGTGGTAGGCGATTTCTATCACGTGGTCAACACGTTCTACTCCAACGTTCAGGACCGAATTGATTGCATCAAAGAAATGAGTGCATTTAGATTAAAAGAAGGTCCTTTTGCGAATGATTTTGTACAGGTAATGGCAAAAGAGAAACCTGCATGGAAGCGGTGGATGATGAATGGTGGAGAGCATTACTCTACCTTACGTCCTCTTGCAATGAAAGTACTCGCACAATGTGCAGAAAATTCAAGTTCAGAGAGAAACTGAAGTATGTACAAGTATGTTCATAGCACTATTCGCAACAGACTATTAGGAGATAGAGCAGAGAAATTAGTGTATATGTATTGCAACGAAAAGATACTGAATCACATCGAAAGTGCTGGCTACGAGGAGGAGATGCCAACCTGGTTGTATGATTGTCAAAACGAAAATGAAGAAGATTTCAATGTTGGTGTATCTCAATGCACTGTAGACGAAATAGAAGAGAATTTGATAATAGATGTGGAGGTTGAATTACAAGGAGAACCACAACACTCACACTTAGAACCAGATAACAACTCAACTGATTCAATATAGCTTGAGAGTAGAATGAGAAAATGTCAAAAACCATTGTAAAAGACCTTGTATTCAAATGTGTTTTGAGTAATTACAATGCTTCATATTCTCGATAGTACATAGTTTGTCGCGATATTACATAATTTGTCAATCTCAATTGTGTTGCCCTGAAGCAACATCTTGCTCATCAAACAGATTTCTAATTGTGCTAGGGGTGTCTAGGCGTGCTTGCTTGAATTTATATTCATTTGCCATGCCAAACATAATATACATTCCTTGTGGAATATCTTGTGAACACATTGTGCATCGACTATTGTTTTGCATCAAACGAATAAGACAAACTAAATGATAATAGTGACCATATGTCAATGTATAGTACCCACTCCATCCATCAAAATTCTTGTAGCAAACTGGACATTGGGAAGATGAGGATGCATCTGAAGTAGACGAGGGGACCAACTCCGGATGCAAGACAAGGTGGCTGATGTGTGTCCCTTGTATAGGTGTTGGATTCACTCACTGTGTTAGGGTTTGAACGTCCTGACTTAAGCGGTGAATGCTTTTCTCCATCCGGACTTGTGAGGGTTGCGGTGTCTGGGTGGCTATAGAAAGACGTGTGTTCTCTGCCAATTGTGTCGTGTAAATATCCTTCTCTTTCTTTAATTGTAGGTCGGCACCTTCCACTATCAATGCCAGCTCATCTCCTGTGAAAGTGACACAACTCACCCTTAAATCATGAGTGGCAACAGTTGTCTCCTTTGACGAGAAGTCTACTGGTCGTTGTTGCACAAAGTGGACATATAACATTTTGGCAAAATATAGCGCACAATCTGCATTGTGCAGAGGATGGCCATAAACCTCCAAATAAATCCTCTCAGCGTTATCTTTGATACCATCATGCGTGCACTTCGAAACCTTCCATCTTCCTTTCTTGATCTCTGTATCCTCACATGGCCATATTGTCTAGATCATGTCCTTTGTCACTTCTTTATTGATCTCTTTCCACTGCATATGGTTTGGATTTGCCCACTTTGAGAGTCGGCGAGCAGTACACGTCGCTTGTTGTGCCGACATGCCGTGTGCCAGAGACTTCATGCGCTGAAATGCATTAACAACCGCTTGTTGTTGATCATCAGGCAGTGATTGGGTGCCAATATCTTGTTCTTGATCGGCCATTTTCTCTTAGAGTTGCAGTCAACAGAGTGGAAAATATTCAATATCATTGTCAAATATATGTTCTCACTCATTGGGACACTGCGCGGAATCCACTAAAAACCACCACTTCAAATGCGACTAATTGAACCACAAGGCAAATTTGAAATATTGACAGTTAAATGACAAATTTGAAATGATTAAAGATAATTGACTCAATTAGGTGAACCACTTCAAACCAGATAATACACTTCAATAAAAATTTGAATACACTTGACAAGACATGTATATCATAAAAATGTTTAAATCGTATAAAATGATGGTGCAAGTTCAACAAGTGGACGTTGCACAGGATTAGGGTCTGTCTTTAAATGTTCTTTGAAAAACATCAACACGTCAAAAGCATTCCTTCTTTGGTCCCGATCTTTTAGCTTCATCCAGCAATCTACTTTAATTCAAATAGCCCTCATAACATCTTCGTCCGGGTGGTGAAAAACATCGTCTGGAAAATAAAATTTTCTAGCTGCACTCCAAAAATCTGTCAGCATGTCGAACAGGTAGCCCAATGCATAAATGTCGCTGGCTTTTGAGTATGCATCTGCGCACCGTGGATCGTATAGTTCGGGAGCAATCCACGATCACTTAGCCATCTCGGCGTTCCCTGCTCTCTCTGCATTCAAAACTGCTTCGTCCGACTGTGCGGTTGGAGACAAATAATTATTTGCTACGCGCTTAGTAGGTGTTCTCAGCATCATACCCCAATCAATGATACCGACGCGGGGTTTATTGGCGCGAGTAAAGTCCAACATTACATTGAACGGGTGTAGGTCACTATGCACTATACCGGCTTGGCGGGCAGCCGCAACGCCGTCGATTAAGGCATGACACATTGCCGACATCTGCTCGACCACTGCTTTGATCCGCACCGTGTCTATCTCACTTACATGGTTGTTTGCTACAGGCAAAATTCTCTCAAGTAGCAGGACCACTACACGACTTAACTAAGAAGAACGTTAAGTTTGTATGGACTGCTAAGTAGCAAAATGCTTTTGAAAAGCTCAAAGAGAAGCTTACTTCCCAACCAGTCCTCGTGCTTCCGGATCTCTCAAATCCATTTGAGGTCCAATGTGATGCTTGTGGTGATTGCCTTGGAGCAGTTTTGCTTCAAGAAGGGCATGCCATAGCATATGAGAGCCGAAGGCTCAATATTGATGAATGAGTCTTGGGCATTTATGAGAAAGAGCTTTTAGCTGTTCTACATGCCCTAGACACATGGAAGCACTACCTACTGGGGACTCCATTTATCCTACGAACCGACCACCAAAGTCTCAAGTATTTCATGACGCAAACCAAGCTTTCCAACAAACAAATGAGGTGGGCAAATTTTCTTTCGCAATTTAATTTCCATATTGCTCACATAGCTGGTAAGCACAATCAAGTGGCCGATGCACTTTCACAACGACCCAAAGTTAATGCAGTGTCTATAGCTACTCACAATGATCTATCCTCTATGATAGATGAGTATGCTACTGACCCTGACTTTAGAGACATAATGCCAACCCTTGCTTTGGGGAAGAAAGAGGAACCATTCACCTTGCAGGATGGTTATCTTCTCCACGGCAATAGGCTATGTGTTACCCATTCCCTTTGTGACAAAGTTATGTATGAATCCCATGCTCCTCCATATGCGGGGCATAGAGGTATTCAACCTACTCTCCGAGGAGTAGAGACGTACTTCTATTGGCCTACCATGAAAGTGGACATACAAGAGTATGTTTCAAAATGTGTAGTATGCCAAAAGACTAAGTATGATAGAAGGAAGCAACCTGGATTACTCCAGCCATTGCCTATCCCAAATTCACCATGGGAGAGTATATCCTTGGATTTCATCTTTGGATTACCCAAGTCTATCCATGGGAATACAGGAATATGGACAATAGTTGACAGGTTTAGCAAGCAAGCACATTTTATTCCTGTCAAAAAGACTATTAAGGCACATCAAATGGCAACTCTCTTCATATCTCAGATTTTCAAGCACCATGGATTACCCACATCCATCGTGTCAGATAGAGATCCTAGAATGACCAGTAATTTTTGGAAAGGTGTCTTTGAAAATCTAGGAACAAGATTGAATTTCTCTTCGGCCTATCACCCACCAACGGATGGCCAAAGTGAGATAGCCAATCTTATGATACTCGATCTACTCAAGACTTATGTTACCGAAGTATATCAACGCTCACAATGGGAAAAGTACTTACCTCTTGTAGAGTATGCCTACAATAATACTGTACATACTTCTACGGGAAAAGCACCTTTTGAGATCATTGAGGGAAGACCTAAATGTCCCTTGCTACTCAAAGTACATGGGAAGATCTTCGCCGCCGATGAGTATAGCCGTGACCTACAAGAATCTTTTCAAAAGATTAAGGAGGCTATATCCATCTCTCAACAAAGGCAAAAAGCTGCTGCTGATAAGCACAGAAGAGCCTTAATGTTCAAAGAAAATGATTGGGTCTTACTCAAGTTTCCTAAGGCTCGATTAAGGCAAACGACGGGCAAAAATCCTACGGGCCATCAAAAGTATTATGCTAAACTAGCAAAAAGATACTATGGTCCTTTCCAAATCTTGAAGCCCATCGATGAGACGGCTTATCAACTCAAGTTTCCCAACCATTGGCTCATACACAATGCCTTTCATGTAAGCCTACTTAAGCCCTACAAATGAGAGCCACCAATTGAACCAATTATTGAAGACCCTCCCGAAGTTGAAGACCAAGAAGAGGTGCTACAACCCGAAGCTGTCCTTCGGCATGAAGACAAGGTACTATGACATGGTAAGATTATCAGACGGTATCTTATTAAGTTTAAAAATTTTCCTTTTGAAGATGCTAGATGGATGCAAGGAATACAGCTTAAGGATAGTATGAACCTTGTCAATGCTTACAATGCTACATTAGAGTAATCAAATGTACAAATTTCTTTTAAATGACTCATGTTTTTGTCTTATAAGACTAGTCCTCTTTTTAATTGTGCACAAATTTAACTAGTATGCATGCTTAGAATCATGTTTGTGATGACGACGTCTCTCAAACACCAAGTAGAATTTGTCACTCTACTTTGGGAGAATGAAATGGACTAAAGAGCAGACATGCTTGCGGCAGCTATGTCTCCCAAGCACCAAATGGATTAGTCATCCATCTTGGAAAGATGTCGTAGGGTAAAAAGGGATCCTCTACCCGCTAAGTAAAATTGACTAATGACTAAGGATTTATCTCTTCTACCTCATAGTCGAGGACGACTATGATTTCAAGAGAGAGGTAATGTCAAAAAATCTAATATCTAATATCTAACCAACCCAAATGATTTTCTCATATTAAATTGATCACTTAATGTGGGAGAATAAACGAGAACAAGTGTTAAGATATAGACATGTGCTTATAGATCTATCTCAACACGGGGCCAATAGTAAAGGGGTCCAAATGAGAGATGGTCTATCAAAGAGCAAGGCTAAAAAATGGAGCATAAGACCTTAGGGTTAGCTTCATTGAAGACCTCCAATAATGTGTGTAAAAGGCCTTTGACCTTAGGTAAGCTAGGGCTGAGCTTGAGGCGCGGGAACCCGACCCAGCTCGAGGTGCTTGTCCTGCTTGATGACTAAGGTGCTTGAGGTGCTTGATGATTGAGGTGCTTGAGATGCTTGAGGTGCTTAATAATTGAGATGCTTGAGGTTCTTGACATGCTTGAGATGCTAGGGTTGCACTTGAGGTGAGAACCCAGCCCAAGCTTACAGTGCTTATGAGCCAAGCTTGTGGTGGGAATTGGGCCTATGCATGAGGGCTTGAGGTGTCAAAAATTCAAATATTCAATCCCTACAAGGAGGGGGCGAGCCCTACATGATGGGGGATGAGAGAGAACACCCACACACTCACACAAGGCATGCATGGTACAAAGAAAGCAAAAGGGACACTTGTCAAGTTTCTCCTCATGTTGCCCTCATGGTGTGCCTGAAGCCTATTGGTTGGCCACCCAAGGGGTCCAATAATAATTTAGGAGATTTAATTAAATGATTTAGCATTTATCTAGCCCTCTCTCTCAAAGGGGAAAGGGGGACACTTGTCTCAAGGCTACCCTTGCTGCTTGTAATGCCTCCTACTTGTGATTGGCTAGGCCTGGAGGGGTCCAATGAGCTTCAAGCATGAGCTATAAGGGGGGGTCGACCCAAGCAAGCTAGGGGGTTTCTTAGGGGGTATACTCACCCACACACACTCACAAACACTCTCATTGTGTGCTATGCAAAGTGCAAGAGCTCCCTCTCCTTCTCCAAGCAAGTAGAGGTTGAGAGCCTACACCAACACTCTTGGATATGGAGTGCAAATCCAACCAAGAGCCATGCTTCAATGCTTAAGCTTGCCATCTCCTTCTTCTTCATTACTATGCTATTATGTATGCTAGCAACAAGACTTATGATAAGTGAGGAACTAATTCTTTCTCCTACGAAATGTTTCTTCTTCCTCTTCCCTACCCTCATTCCTTGCTAGCTCTCTCCACCTTCAAAGGTGTTTGAGGTCTTGGGACTGAGGCTTGGGATAGTTAAAGCTTTCTTCAAGTTTATGTTATGTTTGTGATGCATGAAGCTTTCCATCTTCATTGCATCACCTAGGTCACAAGGAACACAAAGATTGTATTGTAACAAGTCTCTCTTAATGGGAGAAATCATAATACAAATGCCTATTGGAGGGGGGACCGGCTCCACATAAATCCGGTCCTCAACTATTGTCATGTTCTCTAAATTCTCTCTCTTGCAAAAGTATTGTTCATGCCAAGTTAGCTAATTGCTATGATTATGTTGTTATCTTCAATTATGTTCACCCGCTATGCTCACAAAGTCATTTCTCAAAAGTACTCTCATTAATTTCCGCTACTCTCAAATTAAATAGACCAATTCCATTACATTGGTATCAGAGCATTTGGTTTCTCTTTTCTTGCTTAAGAAGAGAGGTCCTTAAGTAGCCTATAAATGGTTGATGTTGTTAATTATATTAGGGTAAGTGGAACTGGGATCTATTATCGGTTTTGTTGAGCCCACTATGTGGGGGATGGTGCACACCTCGGGAGCTTTGGACTTAATAATGGAGTCTTTTTAGACTTGCCTACGGCTTTACCATTATTGAGCCATAAGAAGTCTGAAAGGAGCTAGCCCTCAGCAACTCTGCTATGATAGACCTACTCCTATACTCTCTATAATTAACCACTTCGAGCCGTGGGTGTAGATACTTAAGAGCCAATTTTCAAAGGCTAAGAGGAGTGGCAACTAAGGTTTTGAATTGCCAAAGCATACGCTAAGTACATACATAAATTTTGTTAACATGGCTGACAATAATCAAGAGAGTAGAATGAACATTGACAGCTTTGATTTTGCACATGAAGGTGCTTATGATGATGCTCCCATGTTTGTGAATTATCTCGTCACTAGGTTGCAGCAAGCTATGGGCAACCCTGCTTTGCAAGCCGAAGTTACTCAACAACTTCGTGCTTATGGAATTTCCCTTCCTCTCCAAGAGGAGAGAGAGCTTAGGAGGCCTCTTGAAGAGACCCCCAAAAGAAGACTCTCTCCCATTCGAGAGAAGGAATCCAAAGAGCAAGAAAGCAATGAAATTTTAAGTTCCTCTGAAGATGTGGCTCCACGAAGACGGCGGTCTAGACGATCGCCCACTCCCCCCAAGAGGAAAAGATCAACACATAGTCCTTCTCCTCATCACTCTGAAAGGCAAGAGACGAAACAAAGGAAGAAAAGGGCTAGGAAGAGGTCACCCTCTTCTCCTTCTTCTTCACCTTCCTCCTCTTCCGACGAAAGTTATGGCTATTCGCCTAGAGAATACAAGAGGGGAGGACATCGCAAATCATTTCCTGCATAGCGAAGGTCACAAAAGCTAAAGAAGTTCAAGGAGGGAGGAAAGAGTATCTCTTTTCTCACCTATGATGGCACCTTTGGTGCTACCGAAAAAGTGTTGGCCTTCATTCAGCAATTTGATGCGGCCTTTGGAGACGAGGGCTTCACAGAGTCCTCCAAGCTACGCCATGTAGCTATGCACTTCCAAAAATCAGCTCGTCAATGGTGGGCTAGCCTTCATGGCAATGGTGAAGCCCCAAAGACATGGAAAACTCTACGAGTCTCCATCATGAAGCAATTCATTGCAAGCGATGCAAAAGACAAAGTGCTTACTGAATGGCGCAGCTTGAAGCTTCTCTCTCATGAGTCTATCCACAAGTACGTAGACAAGTTTTGGGATTTACATCTCAAGGCTACTGTCTTTCAAAAGATAGACTTTGCCGAGCAAAGGCAGCAATTCTGTGAGAGATTACCTAAAGAGATGGCTGAATACATCAACTCTCAACGGCCTGGTACTGTTAGCGAAGTAATCCATCACACCATGGTTGCTTCACGCATCAATTTCCATCAAGGGACTAGACGTAATGTCAAGCCCATGGAAAACAAAGACAAAAATGATGCAAAGGGGAAAACCAATGTTCAAAATACTTCCCAAGTCACTCATAGCAACAACAACAATCGGTCCAAGGAGAAGGGAGTTTACAAAGGTAAAAACAAACTCTCTTCTGAAGAGCTTGAAGCTTTTTGCAAGGACCATAAGTGTTTCAAGTGTGGGGAGCAAGGACATGGCTATCGTTCTTGCCCCAAGAAGAATACTCACAATGAGACTCCTAGGGATTCCACCATCGAAGCTCCAAAAGAGGATGCTCATTGCAAAGGATCATCACTTTCCTATGCTTGGGGAAAGGTAAGAGAGCATGATGCCTTCATCTTGTTTGACCCTGGCTCTACTCTCAACTTCATATCAACTGAGTTGGCCACCAAGTTGGGCATTCAAGCTTTTGAGATGGGAGATATAGTAGTGGCTGATGCAGCTTTCAAGGGACAACAAGCCTCCGTTACTCCCTTGATTGGGAAGTAACCTGCGCTCTGTGTTCTCCCATATAGCGCTAGTGATGTTTTTGATGTAGACATCGCTTTCACTAATTTGTTGTATGCGGTCAGCTGTACATGATGAGATTGCCAAAATACATTCTTTACGAATGGCACGCATAATACATTTCTTTTGATCTGGCGTCATATTTGCACTGGACAATACAAAAACAACATATCAAATACAAATTCATAGTTGCGAATGACACTACCACTCTCACACTATCTCAGGTAAACTCTTAACCACCACTTGAAGACTTTAACAAATGTAATGGAAATATTGATAAAAATTGAATATTATCTTCACTTAAAATTGCAATCTGTTACACGTGTAAAAAGCAATTCAAACAAATGGTTTATAAGAACTTAATTCAGATCAAACAATACATGTTAACGGTCTTTAACATTTCAGCATATATTGAATTTTGTAACTTATATTTTTCTCCGTGCGCACATACTAATTCAAACAAAGCACACACCGATTTAAAATCTTCAAAACATTTAAAACATTGGAAGTATACAAATTGGACTAGCAAATTGTGTTCACACACTTTTTTACATAGCATTTATGTAAATGTAGCAATCAAACAGCGATGTAATTGATGCTCTTTAAAAAGATATAAAAGAATATTTAACATGCAAATTGTATGTATTTAGATTTTTGCAGAGAATTTATATAAATGAAACATTAAAACTAGCGATAATGTTTGAGAGTCCTTTAAAAAGATTAAAAACGGATATATAACATGCAATTTGTGTGCAAATAATTCTTTACATGTAATTTGTATAAATGGAACATTAAAATAGCGATGATTGATAAATAAGTATTCTATATAAATGACACAGTTAAAGTAGCTATGATTGATGAATAAAGTATGCTATATAAATGGAACATTTAAAATAGTGATGATTGATGAATAAAGTATTCTATATAAATATATAGAACATTTAAAATAGCGATGATTGATTAATGAAGTATTCTTTTGAATATGATTAGCTAGTATATAATTTCAAATGGACAGTTAAAAACAACAAAATCAAACAATTCATACATTTTGTATATGAAATACTCTTCACAACCGCGTTACCGACCAAGTATTTCATATACTTAATACTTAAAAAATTAATTGCACATGCACATACAAATTATATAACGTTCGTATGGCCGGATTAACGACCTGAACACCACATTTATGCAAAAAGATATGCTTCTAACAAACGACACTCTATTAGCTGTGTTACCGACCGAGTACCGCTTGAATCTAAGGAAAAACAATGCCCTACATACGAACATCTCTTAGCCGCGTTACCGACCGATGCCCATATGTTTTTTGGGAAAGGGGAAGGGAAGTTGACTTACCATAAGGATACTAGATTCGCTGCGTTACCGACGTAGTACCCAAACAGTAAGCCAATACTTACCACAAGGACACCATCTTTCCCGCGTCACCGAGGTGATGCCCCCGTGATAAGCACTGTTTCGGAGAACAGCTTACACAAACACTCCCATTGTGTGGGAAGGTACCTTATTACTGCCGTGCACTACGACAAAAGGCACGCTACCACACAACGCATACACACACACAACACATACCCGGATCGTGTGGTCAGGTACTCTGTTGTTGCCACGCACTGCCACGACCCCCTCTCTCCCTCTCTCCTCTCTCCTCTCTCCTCTCGACGTACCTACAAAGGTGGTGCAAGCGCTCTCTCTCTCTCTCTCTCTCTCTCTCTCTCTCTCTCTCTCTCTCTCTCTCTCTCAGGGCGAAAGCGGTAATACACCCAACGGGCCCGATCGGGCCCGCGTATATATAGCGCAAACAGTTCGTCGGGCTTTTCTGTTTCCCCGACGGGCCCGTAGGGAAAATAATAAAACCCGACGGGCCCGCCGAGGAAACAGAAAAGCCCGGCAGGAGTTTTGTGGGTTTGCAAGTCACCCTAAACCGGTTTCTGTGTGATCATGTAAATGTGTCAATAAGACCTTGTGATCACACAAAATTTGATGTAATTACGTAAATATTAAATCCCTAGTCGGGCTCGATGTTGAGTGGTTGAAGAAAGTCATTGAGTTTGATGATGGATTCTTCGACGGTATCCTCCTCAGTGCACCATGGCGAGGGGAGTCCTCCAATCCTAATCTTTAGGGCAAGGAATTCTTGTATCCACAATTCTTGTAAGGCAACTTGTATTTCGCTGTCAATCTTTTTATGCGCTGCCTCATTGGCTTCTTTCTGGGTTGTCTTGACAGTCACAGCGAGAGAAGCTTCAACTTCGAGTTTTTTTGCGAGCAAAGTTTCACTCTCCTTAGCCTTTGTGTCCTCGAGCTTAATCAAGCATTTTTTCAGTTCAGCGTTCTCCAAAGAGAGTTCTTGGATTTGAACCTCTAAAGCTATGATCCTTGCGTCTTGGCGAGCGGCGGGATCCTTCCTGGGTGGAGCTGCCACAGCAAGAAAACTCTTGCATGTGCCGGAAATTGGTGTGTTGAAAGAAGTCATGGCTATGCGGAAAGCTTTGGATCTATGGCCAAGCTCTGCTTTGTGAGCAAAATCTGTTGTGGGACCCCACTCTTGCGGACTTTGAAAGATGACCTTAATGCTTAAGATGAAGAGATGGTTCTGCAGATTGCAGATTGTAGTGCACTTGCCCAAAACAACAAATGTTGTCGACTACTCTGTCAGGCCGAACAAATTTGAGGACCTTCTACTTGACTGTCACAGCTAATGCTCATATCAAATCAAAAGCAACAGATTTGACAGGGCCGCTTCTGCTTCTTGACCTTTGACTTCTTGGTTGTCGCCGCAGCAAATGCTCATCAGTTCTTGACTGTCGCAGGCCGACCAGGGCTGCAAACTTCTTGACTGTCGTGACTGTTTTACAGGGCTGTTGGGCGAGTGACGACGGGTGTACAGCCTCCTCTGTATTCGAGAGAAGCTCACGAGGCCTTTGTTTGTCTGTATTGGGCAGCAGCACGCAGGATGGGAGAAGAGTTGGGCTCCATGGACAGAGCTTGAAAGAGAAAGAGAGAGAGAGAGAGAGAAGGGGTTTTGTCCTTCTTTGTCTTCGACAGTAGCTCACGAAGTCTCTGTTCGGCAGCAGCACGTAGGGGACCTTTGTGTGTGTCGCGCTAGTGCTGAGGGCAAGGCTTGAGTCTCGACTCCCCCCCACAGGGCTGCCCTCGCCCAGGGGGAAACACGCTCGATGCAGGGAGGGCGGGCTTAGGGTGAGAGAGAGAGAGAGAGAGAGAGAGAGAGAGAGAGCAACTTCCAAGTTCCCCGATGTGTGAAATATACACTGTATTTAAAAAATGGCAAAATCAACATAGAGAGCTGCTTCCAGTCCGCACGAAGGGGAGGGGATGACGACTCTTTACGTTGTCTCTCCCTGGTTGTCCAGTATTTTTAAAAGTCAGCTTGCCACGTCATTTGGAGAAAACTCGGTGGTAAAATTTGAGGTAGGGACACGCTAGACTCGAAGAAGGTGGCCCACGTGGGGCCATGAAAGAACACGTGGAGAACGGTGAGCGCTCGTCTAGGAGTCCGCCAACTTTCACCTGCTTGCAGCTTCCAGCTATAAACTTTGCTCAACCAAGCCTACAATCTGCTAGTGTTGTTTTGCTGCTTCGTCCACACGCACGCACACAACTATCTATACCGACATGCCTGTGTTATCAACTCACTGCTTCGCCAACCACCGCGGCGGGGTTGGCAAGACCACCCTCACCTTTCAAGTCTCGGCCGCATACGCGCTCGCGCACCCCTCTGAGAAAGTCTTTGTCATCGACGCCTCTGATGTGAGTATCTATACTGTCTTTCTCGTTATAAGCAGAGGTTTACTGGTAGAAGGCCTGGATTGCGCTCATTTTTTCCTACCTAGTTTTTTGTGGGGTCTGTTGGTCATGTACTTCTTGAATTGTGCAAGGCCGGGGATTTGTCGGAAATGCTGATGGGAGGGCTGTTTGAGGAAAGGGGACGGCAGGTGCTGATGCAGCTGGTACCGCTGGCGAATACTACACGCCTCTTTTTGCGTGCCCTCGCATGTCATTCCTCTTCACATCTCAAAGAAGCCCTGGAGCAGGACGGAGAAATCTCTGCCGTAGTCTCCAAAGTTATCAAAGAGATGCCCAAGGTCATACTCTTAATTTTGTTATTTCTTGCATTCATTTGCGGGTGCATGTGTATGATGTGTGTTGCAAGCAAGCATGGTTCTAACAGAGATTGCATACGCAATTTATGTGGGAATTGAGGTATCAGCATAATGTCCTCATGGAATCAGTACTTGTCAGGCAAACACATACATGCATAATGTGGATACACAGGCAGCGGCGGGGCTATATGCAAACCTTCCATATCATGTGCATTCAAGGCCTAGTTTAAAAACCTCAAATCTGTGGATTTTTTCCGAATATAGCAGACCCTTTTCAAGTTCAATCTATGTATATCCCCTTTGATTACATCCTTGTCTTTAAAAAATGTGTTGAAAAATGGGGCTAAATAACCCCATCTATTGATCGAGCTCGCATGCATGTGC